>NW_027325372.1:6993989-8193989 GCF_036924035.1 Leuresthes tenuis | reverse complement strand
AATGACATTTCAGTCATCCGCGCAGCTGTTACTTTTTTTATATGTTTAAAAGTGGCTTAAAGCTGAATCAGAAATCCCTCTCTGTCACATAGCCGGATAAAAAATTTGACTCTTAAAAAAAAATCAAGCACTCTGAGGATGAATGTGTGGACAGGCACATGTTTTTAACAGAGCTGACCAGTTTCCTCCATCTGTTATCCCTCCCCAGCTCTCCCACGCATCCATTGCTTGCACATGCACACAGACACACACATACATTCACAGATCTGCATGCGTCCACAGTGACGTGACCTGACTTATTCATAACCGTAGAAGTACATACACAAAGATGCAGTGCTAATTCTCACAGAGTCTGCTCTGAGAGTGAGCAAACCACGAAAATCTACATGGGGAATCAAATGAGCTCATGCACTGCTGTCAAAATTAGAAAAACTTGTGAGTGTGTATGGTAAGTGCATCTGCTCAGCTGTCTACCCTGAGGACTTTAGAAAGAGCATCTCCATCACAGGGTGACAGAAGACGCACAGCCTTGTTACATGATTACTTAAATACTAATTAGAATACTTTTGAGGAATAGAAAGAGACAAGGGAGAGAAGCACATGGTCTTCAGTCTGGAATGTTTTGGACAGGAGCCTCTAGGAAGAGCTTGCTGCACAGTGAGATAAAATACCAGAGACAGAATTGACAAGCATATAAATGATCTCAAAAGTCCTCCACTGTGGTGAGGCAAAATGGGTTTTTTTCTACCATGTAAAAAAGGGGAATGAGGATATTTTAAACATGTTGCTGGAATCTAAAGTTTATTCAGAGTATTAGTAAGTGTCTTGCCTAAAAGCATTCCTGCATTCAGTGATAGTACATGGTTTTGTGAGCTAACTAGGTATTCCACTTTAAAAAAAAAAACGCTAAAATAAAGCCACCTGTCAAGTCAGATTCAGCTTGGTTTTATACATCATAATCATAACTAACACAGCATGGCATTGTGTAATCTTTAATGTACTCACTTTAGTGCATTAACCAAGGGCCAAATCACGTGATTTGAATGTGCAAATCCAGATGATTCTATAGGATGTACATTTAAGAATGGAACTACGGATCCTGCATGAGCCATGAACACAAAACAGTAGTTAATGTTTGTTCATTTCCAGCTGCAAAGTGCATCCACACAAAAACCCTGCACACATCTTTTCCGACACACAAACTGGTATGTACAGAGAATAAATGAGAGGTGCAAATGTGTTCACATCTCACATTCTTTGGACTATGCATACATACATTTTCAGAACATTTGAAGTCTGATATGATGTACTGGACACATTAAGATGACATTAAGGTGTTTTTGTGCGAGCTGATGTGTGTTTCCTCTAGTTTTTATCCAGCTATATTCCATTTGTCTCTGCAGGGTTCTTTAATCTAAATTTACAGAGCTGATCACTTTTGTTACTTTTTTAATTAAACAGATTTTGTTTTGGTCATGATTCAAGAACTGAGACAACCGAATAAAACTGATTTTACTGTGTCTAATTCACTGATGAGTGTCTTTTTGTGATTCTTCTTTATGGCTACTTTCATTTTCATGTCTATAAGGTTGTGGTGTAAACTGCTGTTGTGAATTTGCCCTTTTGTTCCCTAATATGCATATGTAGAATGTGTCCTCATTAAAGATTGGCTAAATCAGGTAATTACTCAGATGGATGAAACTGCACACAAATCCGGAAAGCCCCAAACCTTCAGGCCATGTGGAAACCATGAATTGGCCTTGATGCAAAGAAAGCCTAAACTCGAATATCACTGTAGTGATGAAGTCATGAAAAGTCATGAAAAAGAAACTCATGAAAACCAACAAAACGATGAAAAAATGCATCAATTGTTTGGCATATTATTAACTTACATATGCAAAAAACCTTTGGCTTCACTGCCGTTCATTTTTCACATACACTCATTCGGTTAGTGTCTCTTCTTAAATTGGCTGTTGAGACATGAGGACTGATAGCATGACTAACTATCAAAGTGAAGTCAAGTACTTAGTTAGCCAGCCAGCTAGGCTATCAGTGGGGCTTAATTCACCCTGACATCCTATCAAAAGTTAACTGAGCTCAAACTTCAGTCACTGCCCTCGACAACCTCAGGGTCTGATCAGCTACGATTGGTTGGTACTGTGTCAAGCAGGCACAGATGTGCTCAGCTTTGAACCTTTCTGAAGTGCAGAGAGTAGGCAAGGATAAGAAGATGCATATAAAGCCGGAGGAGATGAAAAGAAAAAAGTTGGATGGAACCAGAAAGTGAGAGCAAGAAAGACAGATAAAATGAGTCAGTGAGACAAGGCTGGAAAAAAAGAGTGAAATGACCCACTTTAAAAGCAAAAACACACAGGAGCCAAATATATAACCGTTGTTCAGTTGGCTTGCTGTGAAGCATGTATTCTTGGCTTAAAGCTGTTAGCGTTCTCTGCTTCAAAGGCACACAGAGAAAGGGTGACAAAAATAGACTATTAATTTAGAGATGAGTAAAATCTATTAATATTTGATAAGAAACACAAACTTCCTGCGTTTAGCTCACACAACAGGAACCATTGCAGACTAAAAGAAAAGTTGAACCTTTTGCCTTTTACTGTAACAAAGTTTGCTGCAACTTTAGTAACTAGATTGCACCAAATGACTAATACATTAGTGGTCACTAAGTAGTCACTTTTTCCTAAATCTGTTCACGACTGGTAGTAACAGCAAAGGTTTAGACAAAAATCGGCATAATGAAAAGTGGCAGGCCTGCTTTATTCTTTCTATGAATGACTGTTCAGACAAGGAGAATATGTGCAATACTTGGTGTCTAAAAAAGGAACAAAAAACGACATGCACGATTGCTGCATTCTGGGATTGTATCACACAAGACGATTGTGATTTGTTTAAAGTAATCATTGAAACCAGAGATCATAATGGGTGCAGACAGATCTTTCTCTAGCCCTGACACAACACTCTGCAGAATTTGGTGAGGCATTGCAAGACTACATTAATTTAAGCTGTGGTTGGTTGACCAAAATAGTCATGCATAGAATGTAAAACCTACATAATGTGGTCTTTTAAACGTTCCAATTGAGGTCCAGGACAGCCATGAATTGCAACATAAGGGGTAAAGCAGATACACGGATCAGCCACAACATTTAAGCCACCTTTCTAATATTATGTCATGTTTCCTCGAGCTGGCAAAAGAGCTCTAAATCTTTTTTTTCATGTTTATCCCCTTTCATTTGTCCTTTGCCACCTATTTGCTAGGTTTAATCTCTGTAACTATTTGTTATAAATAATGTATCCGTCTCTTTGCCTCAGCTCCCCACCAGATAATTTATTATGCAACCCAGTCTTCATGGTTCCTGCAGACCCAATTTGTTAGGATCCTTTACCTTCCTTTAAGACTTTAACTGCTTTTGCTTTTTTGTAGTGTCTGCCTTTGCTGTTGGTCTGTCTGTTGCAGAGCAGAGATGCCGTATGAGCCATTGTAAAGGCCCATGAAGACTGCAATATTAACACTGATGAGAGGCTTTAGAAAGGAAGGTGTTGCACTTCCAGTGGAGTCCAAAAACGGTCACACAGACACTGTCACTTGACCATTGCAACCTATATTGTAATTGAGGGGTGTATCTTGCCAATCTTAAAATGTTGCCAATGGAATGCATGTAAGGTACTATCAAGTGCAGGTCATACTCCAGTTTTAACTGCTGCAGCATCCCTGCATTTAGGAAACGCAACCTTGACCAAAATGAGTCAGATTTTAGCCAGCAGAATTATTATAGTTTTGCCATTTTCTCATTACTACATTAGAACTTCTGGATGGATCCAGCTGATAGCTTCAACCTGTGCAGGATGCAGACTCCAGGAACACAGAAAACTTGAATTTTACCTCACCTGTCAAAACAATTAGTATTATGTATAGTATTATGCAGATATTAAATACATCACGAGAAATAAAAACCTAAAACATGTCTAATATTACACATCTGAGCAGAAGAGTTATAGTCTTGCAGCTAACAGAAAAATTAAACATCCTCCAACATTTGCTGTACTGCTGTTATTCAGTTGCCTGATTAAATTAGCAATCTTATAATTAGCTCTGTTGCCACCCCACTAAAACACTTCAACAGTAGGAATTGCAATTAACGGTTCAAATTATTTTTAGGCTGCCATCCAGCTGCTTCCAGATCATTTGCATTGCAGCATCCTTTAGGTTGAGGACAACACTAAGTGTTTAACATTGGATGTTTCAACTTAGTAAACGAGAAAGACTATAGAAATCTTTCAACTTGAACAGACTTGTTTCACAACTACTCACCCTCAAAAACTGCATATTTATATTCAATGATGGATCCAAAGTTCTGATGCAAATCCAGCTGAAGTGATATCAAATGAATCTACTTTGTAGCACTGCCAGAAATATCAGATAATGGCTGTCTTCACCTGACACTGACACCCTCCATCTGTGCACACTGTTTAATCAGTGAAACACAAACTGTTTCAGATCTGCTGCTCCAATCAGTCAGCAGAATGGAGCGCAATAGGTTTCGTGGTCATCAGGGAATGGAGCTGACACACTGCCAAGTTTCTGCACTTGACACAACAGGGTGCCAAATATTCACAAAAAGCACAAAAGTCATCATTTGAAAAGGGAGAGGGATGTGCACAAAGTTCTGAAAGTGCTTTGCAAGGGTGAAACGGCAACAAATGACTGGTACACTCAGCAAAATTTGTCTCCTCCCACGGGTTTAATTTCCCTGATGCTTGGATACCTCCCGAAGGTCAATAAAGTTACAGTATATAGTATTGTTTCGTGCTATGCAGTGACACGGACAAGGACTCATGCGGTCAGCCATGTTAGTGCTGCATTGAAGTACACTAAAAAAGTCCTACACAGAGGTCAGAGGCTCCAGTTCACATCAAAAACAAAATGTTATCACCATCTTGTCTGGGAGATTTATAGTCATTTAGGGTATGATATATCTAAATGCTAAATTAAGGTAACTTCAGCTACAACCAAACAAGCCTTTCAGATCCGAGGTGGAGGATCTTTACAAAAGTCAAGCCCTTCATTTAGCACAAGTTATCTTACTTAGATGCCTTCCTTCATGTGCATACTTATCAGATCTAAATGTGGAAAGCACACATTTCCCTCTTTCATAACTGTAATTCTCCCACATTATGTGCAAAAAAAGTGTCAGGAGCAAAAAATGGCATATCATGCAGATACAGGTGACATTTAACGGGCCGAGTTAAAAGTTTTAATTCAGGTGTGACATGAATAGGGTAATAATCACATTTCATCTTCATTTTATTGAATTAATCTCCCCCATTGTGCTGCGGTCACACAACTCATTATCTCTGTAAAACCAGGAGACTGTTGTCTTGCTCTGAAATCACAGAGGTGTGATTGCTAGGTACATCATTATCGTTCTTATCTGTATAATAAAATGTAAAGAGTTGCTGTGAGAAATGTTTACGCTCAAGGTCATAGAAGTTCCGCCTCACTTTCATTCTTGATTATTCTACAAACTGATTTTAACCAATACCACCTTTTGGTGCGAGCAGCAACTCGCTACCATACCTCTAATGAGTGTTTTGACATGATTACTTTATTGCTGTACTGTACAGCATGATAATATCCCTTAGAACTAGGGTTTGCACATAAACAAAGTATTCAGACAATACCCAGTTGTCCTTCTGGATTTCTTCCACACAAGCTGACAGTCACTGACACAGTAAAGCTAGCTGAGCCAGCCAAAGCACTCAGGCCAGAGACAGATCCTATATTATAATGTGTGAACCACTAATTTGTGTTCAACAGATTCATCCAGGTGATTGCACACTCATCAGCCCTCCAGACAATGTCAGTTTCTGCAAGTCTGTTAATGAGTCTCATTTGTGAAGAGTAACATGGCTAAAGGATTAATGTATTGCCTAGCAGTACTTCTGTTTTCTATTTTGGTTTTCTGCTTAGCTCTCATTCTGAATTTCAAGCAGCAGCAGTTCAGTGCAGTGCATCAAAGATGGCTGTAGGTCCACCCAGACAAGGATGATTACACAACACTGCTCTTCTATGATATTTGCTTCATCA
Source organism: Leuresthes tenuis (assembly GCF_036924035.1). NCBI lineage: Eukaryota > Metazoa > Chordata > Actinopteri > Atheriniformes > Atherinopsidae > Leuresthes > Leuresthes tenuis. Next base: position 8,187,889 of record NW_027325372.1, on the reverse strand, counting down.
TTTGTCATCCTAATCCCGTGAAAAGAGGTTATTTTGTTGTAGCAGTTTCTGATTAACTTGAGATAGATGTAATCCTATTTCGTCGACTCAAATAAACATGTTCATTCTATTAATTCTATTCCAGGGCTAGATCCCAAGAATAAATAGATTTGAACTGAGTTATCTGAATGGATGCACAGGCTGGCAGAGCAGGGCAGGACATTTCAAGGAGGCTTGATGTACAGAGGCAAGTGAGACAAAGTGAAATTAACAACTTCAGCCACAGGGGTAAACACTGCTTTGACTGGACATGGTGTCCAGTCCCTGACTCTTTTCTATGCGTATCTGTGTGACAAAAAATATGTGCAGGCATCTCCATACAATAAGCATACCTTAAAAGGCTGTTTTCACCATGAAAAAAAACTCCCACCTACACAGAGTAAAGATTATCTTAAGTAACACAGCATCAAAACTATTGTGCTATGTTACTACAATTAAATTGCTCCAGGAGCCACTAAGCAGGCAAAAGATGAGCTGGGGAGTTCGGCATAAAGATGGTGGAAAATTATAACAGTTGTATTAATTTGTTCCTCTGCCTCTGCTCGTGTAAAATAAGCAATCAAAGTAATCAGTCAAGAAATGACATCTGCTTGAATGACAGAACTGACATTCTTCCTGCACATTCTGTAAATGCTGAAATGTCTTGTGATCACCACCATGCCTTCTCATCTATTCTTAGCTGAGCAGATAGACCATTAAAACATGGTCGATATGTTTTGTTGCCTCTACTTTTGAATAAACTTGTTAACCTAGGTGGGGATATCATTAGCATTCTCAATCTATTGTGCTGAGAAGGGCTCAAGCTTGTATCCGCCATAATAACAATGCTGCACCTGTAACATTTCATCCTCTGCCTGTCCTTTGTAATTTAATTAGATTTATGCAAACTGGTGTAGAATTCCTCATTTAAACACTTAAATGCAACAATATCGTAAACTTAAAGAACCAAAAAGAATAAAAATAAAAACACAGAAATCTTAATACAAGTAATTAATTGGGTTATTTCCATTGTTGTCTACTGGTAAAATGTTTTACCTTTTCACTTCTAGGATCTCCCCTTAAAGTGTGATTCATGGTAGCATGTGGAGTAAAAGATAATAAAAAAAATGCAAATGCTTCTGACAGAGTCTTCAAAACAGGCCGGGAGTGTGATAGCAGCTGCACTGGATAACCTTCATTAACTTAAGATTAACATAAGATTTAAACTCATTTTCACTTCAACACTTAGTCCACAATGACTTCTGCCTTGTTTATGCACGACAAAGCTAAAGGACCAACAGCAGCACACAAACAAAAGCACAAGTAACCTACACCTTTTTAACATTACTGTTATTGCAGTAAAAAGCAACAGACAATCACATAGAACAGATAATCAGGTATGAACACCAACACAGAACAAATTCAGAGTCAAGAAACACCTATACTTCATCACACCTCTGTGATGGCCAGAGTGTTCCCTGTCACAACAAAACTTTTGATTTCTTTCTTGGTTAGATAACAAACTGGACATACATACAAAATCCTCGCCTTTATCAGTCTGGCTGAAAAAAAAAAGAATAGAAATCACTAGGTCATGACTTTGTCTATGTAAGTCATTTGGAGGAGACAATACACAATGTCTCCATCTGTGCCGGAGGCCCGAGGCAGAATGATCTAACACTATGTCACCATCTGTACAGAATAAGAACAAGTAAGAACATTTTTATAGTCATGTGAAAAAGAAAGTTCACACTCTTTCAACTCTAAGGTCTCACATATCAGAACATATTAGAAAATAATTTGCTCCACACCAAATTAGGTAACTTTTATGCACTGCTCTCTTAAGCACCGCATTTCAATCAGGTTGAGGTCTGGACTTTGACGGGACCATTGCAACACCTTGATTTTTTTTCTTTGTTCAGACATTCTGTTGTAGATTTGCTGCTGTGTTTGGGATCATTGTCCTGTTGCATGACCCAATTTCAGCCAAGCCTAAGCTGTCGGACAGATGGCTTCACATTTGACTCAGAATACTTCAATGACTGCAAGGTGTCCACGTCCTCATCATCAGCCCTCTACCACTGTGCTTGACAGCTGGTATGAAGTGTTTATGGTGATATGCTGTGTTGGGTTTTCTTAGTTGAATACATAATTATATTTTATAATGTGTCATGTGTTGATGTTTATCTGAGATTGTACTTTCTGAATTTTGAGAATTTCCAGAGGATAGATTTTATTTCACCTGAATGTACATACACATTAAAGTATCAATGGAATTGACCAATCAATACACCTTCAATAGCTCAAATTTATCTGACACAAGAAGGGTATCAGGTACACTCTCCAGTGTGTGATGTGAAAATCCCCAGTATGTGTCAGCTAAGCTCACATTTCTTTCAATGGAAGGCTGTCAAACAAAATACAAAGAATACTAATTAACAAAAAAGATTTCTTCACAAAAATACAATTCTCCATACAAAGCTTATTTTGAAGAGCAGATATTCTAAGAAACTGGTAAGGCCCACCCCTAGAGTATAAATCAAACTAACTGCTAGCCTGAATATCACCAGAAAAGAGCAGTGCACACGTTTTTGCATTCATACTTTGCCTCTTACTTAGCCTGAATCTGCTGAACACAGCAAAGTGAAACTGAATACCAAAGTAAAGCTCAGATGGGGGCTGCACTTTATAGAACTTATTGTCCTCTCATGTGTTATAAATGATTTAATACATGACCTATATTCTCTGTCTTAAAGGGGTTGTTGGTGGAGCACAGAAACAGAAAATAGTGACACTGCAGGGTTCTTGTGATTTATCTCAAGTATAATCTTAAACTTAAAGTGATGGTGTTGCACAGCTTTGTCCCAAACAGGATTTTTTATCAAACTGTTGAAAATTTAAAAATGGAGATCACTGGTCATTCTAGTTAGTATGTTTATATGCAGAGTTCAGTTGAGCTTAGGTTATAGCTCAACCAGGCCATTTAACTGGATGACTGTGCTTGTCGCAGTATATTGGTAAACAAGCATGGGGGAAGAATCCATTTTTTGACCAAAGAATGCCAAATTTGTACCGTGTCAAGCTGCAAATTTGACCGCTTTAGAGCTCTATGCATTTCCTATGTTATTTATTTTCTTCTTAAACACAAATGAGATGCAATCTATACCTTTTATGTCTTTAAAAGCCTTTTCTTCTTTCGTGTATCAGCTCCTTCTGTTACTTCCAGTTAAAAGCCCAGGTTAGGAACTGTGGCAAATGTGCCAATTTAAGTCCATCTGAGCATACATATACAGGAGTAAACCAACTTTCAACCACATTGTCTGGGTGTGTTACTTCAAGAAATCCACTCAAACTAACAGATTACATTAATCTGATATGTCTAGATAGTCGGGGTTTCATAGAAAACCTAAAGGAACCGATCCAGTCACCATGCAAGTTGGGGCAAAACTTTCAGGACATGCAATCTGAAACAAGATTTATCTGACTAGAATAAAACCAACCACTCATATTACTTGCATGCACTGCTTCCAGCTAAGTGTGAAATTGTCTAATGTTTTGTTATTCTCTCTGTTTGTCCTGTCTTTTTTTACATGAGTGCATGTGTGTGTCTTTACTGACTGTGTGTCTAAACTGCTGGGCTATGCTCAGTTTCTGTTTTACCTCATCACACATAAAGAATCACAACTCTAGAGTCGCTCTGAATAGTTGAGAGGAAAGGAGAGAGATGAGGTGAAGATTATTTGCAGCACTGATGACATTATTTACAAACTGAATCCCGGGTTTTCCTCTTTTCCTGAAAAAAAACTGCTGTGGTGTTGACCATTATTAATTTATCATACATTGTTATTACCCTGCAGAGCAGCAGAGCAGGCTTTCTTGCACCAGAGAGAAAAAGGGAAAAGCTCCAGGCAAGCAGTAGGGGGTGAAGCAGGACTAATGATCATATCCATAGATCCCCAAATATTAAATGATGCAAATGTGGAAAAAAATATTTCAAAGGCTAACATAGCTTGATTATTTATATCACAAAGAAAAAAGTTGAGATAATAGATTTTTTTATTTTGCTATTGTTCACTTTCACTCCCTGAGAAATGCCTTTAGGCTGCTATGATTTATGATTCAAATTGAAATTAGTCAATCTTAACCTGTAGATTAATGTGTGTACTACTCTATCTATATTTGGATATTCTGTTGAACTGTGGAAAATGTGCAGAGTCAGGAAAACTCTGAATCTAGCGATCTCTTACATTAGGCTCAGTGGATTAGTGTCCCCCTGCCGTCCTCTCATTCCTCATTTTAAGTATTTATAATGTAGAAAATGGACATTATCACATGGGAACACTTACAATGACAGAGGACATTATGGGCTGAAGAATTTAAACTTAAGCTGTATAGTTAACAGAGTAAGACAAACATCTTTTAATTGTGGTAAGTGGTTTGATTGTGTTTACTAGGCATTGTTTTGCTCTTTGGACCAGGATAGGATTGATTGTGGAGCTGATGACAACTGGTCACCCTTACCAAAAAAACACCAAGAAGTGCTTTTTGTCATTTCATGGTTTTCCGTCCGTTTGTCCATTATTACCCATTAAGTACTGTAGCCCTGTGATTAGTAAGCTAGAGCTTAGGATGGGAATCTATTGTTATCCATTTGGATTTTAGATAAAATGTTTGCAATGTAATACTAGATTATCTCACGTCTTCTAGGCTTTAAACAGTTCCATTGCAAATTCTGATCATGACGTGTGTTGAGATGCAGATTTCTTTTCTAATTGTGCCAGAAGTATCTGTTATTGCAGCTTCAGTGAATAGGGACATGACTCATATATCATCTCTCTCAGTGACACAAGTCAGTTAAACCCCGATTTCACTCGATATTTGCATAAATGCACAAAAAAGAATTGTAAATTTCACCTTTTGTGTTCAACAAGCTTCTCAATTTCCATCCTCATGCTCAAGTGGGAGTTGTACCATTTCTGATAGAGGTGACATGAATGCAATTATGAAAGCATGAGATTGGAATGATAAAATGAAATGATAAATTCAAAATGTTATTGTTGTGAGAGATTGCTTCAGAGGAGAAAAGAATTTAAACTACTGACCCGGGTGGATATAAGTTGATGAAGAAATGGATGAAAATGTACAACAGATTTATATTCAGCTCTGGAAGAAAGTGTGCATCTGCAGGCAGCCTCAGCTCCCACCTTCTCTCTTTTACAGCTTGAAAGATGAATCTCAGGAGATAAATGAATGAAACGGTTCAAGGGAAAATGCTGGAAGGTTGGCAGTGTTAGAGCTGCCTCATCGTATATCACTTAAGACATATTTCAAGTGAAAACAAACATCAGTATCTTTGCACCAACAGGCATCAGTGTTTTGCACCTATGGGTCAGCTGTTGGCACAATAAAAAGAAGCTACAATATCAGAGCAAGTACTTATACAAGACATTTGTTGATCACAAATAGAACAATTGATGATGATGCTGCACCAGAGGCTTTCAAGTGGCCTTCAGTAGAGCAATCTTATTCCTTGAACTTAATTCACCATGAGATAGACGGCTTACAGGAGAACAACTGCTGTGATCAAAAGCTCAAAACGTCATTCGCCCACAAAAGCTCCATTTACAGCAGTAGAAATAAAATTTTGGGGTTCTAAACATGGAGAAATAATAAGCAACTGAGTCTGTGTAATCTGCATTATCACCACAAATCCACACAAAAACTAAAATAATAAAATGCACAATGGACACTTGTTCAGGTGACACTGCACAACACGTGGACATTGTACACAAGGCTGTCAGAGATGAATAACCTGATCTTGGGGACTGAAACACCACAATGGCATACCAGTCATGCCTGCATACTGCAAACACACTGAAAACAGAGAGGATGTATCTAAAGGCCTTTGTATCACTTGCATGCGCCACCCCAACCCACCTCTCCCCCGACCAACATACCTCTCATTGGATTCTGGATCCACAAGATCCCTCCGATAAGGTGAGGAGACTGGCCGAGCATCCCGATGCACTGACTGTGTCACTATCACTTTTCTAACCTCAAGTGAGCCCCTTTACAAAACAGTTTGTTGACAATCACGAGGAGAAGCGGGTGACTTCCTCGGTCCACATGTGATAACACCTGCTGCCAGATGAGGAGCCTCTACCCGACTGGTCTGGAGGAGCAGACTGAGCGCACAGACGGCTCTCTGTTGCATCACAACATAGAACTGCACCGTGAATATGCTGTCCTATCACGCAATGACCTATCAATTCCGCGCGTCTTCGGTATCCTCCACAGAGCACACAGTGTCAGGTACACCGGAGGTGATTATGCAAAAGGTCCCGCAAACCTGTTAACCAGGAGGCTCAAATCGCAGAGCGACTTCCAGGCGAACACTGTAACAATGTAAATACAGACAGAGGCTGCGCGCTCACACGAGGATTTATGGTGTGTGAACATGTCCAAGAGCGTTGAATACCATGCACTTCTACCGCGAAATCATTTGAGAAGATGACAGGACTGTGAACGTAATGCAAAGAGAAGCGGTTGCAACATCACCCAATCACAGCTGACCCGACCGTGTCTGTGTTTAACCCCGCAAACCTATCATCAACTATGTTCTGTTGTCTGTAGAATATTAGAACAACCGACACACCGCAGTGAACAGGTGGAGGAGTCTTACCTTCGACAGCCATTGTGCTACTCCACAGATTTGAGCATCACTTGCAAGGCAGCAGGCGAAATGTAAAAGTCAACGCTCTCTCATTGTACCTTGTTTGGCGTGTTATCATCACTTTGCTGCGGGCGAGCCGGAGCGCACAGCTGCTGCTACTGCCGCCGCGCCTCAAAGGATCCTGGGAAGTGTAGGCTCAGTGCTATATAGACTATCAGGGATTTGGCGAGTTAAATCAGATTTGCAAGAAGTCCTTTCTCCATACACCCTCACTATGCGTGGATTGTGGATTTGCAGGTGACTTAAGAACTAAAAATACAAACACTGCAATAAATCACGCAAGTATTTGAATGCTGTAGTCCGTTTGGGGAAATATACATTTCTACTTATAAATTACATTTCATCTACCCATCTAATCCATTTTCTATCCCAGTTCATTACAGAGCCAACGTGGAGGCAAAAAAGAGCAAGTTATTTGGGGAAGTGTGTCTGATGCCCTGATGCCACATGGCGTGGAGCCTAAGCCAATTCCAGGTTGACACAAGCAGCCCACCTCCTTCTTCCACATCATCTGTCCAGCTTTCGGAGCTGCAGTTTCATATAATGTCGGTTAGGGCTATTTCACCACATCATCTAAAGATATGCTAAATATGTTGAACTTGTTTCGTAGTACAGGCCCCTGGAGGTAGTCATATTTTTGTTGTTTCTTGTCCAATTTGTATATTTGATGTAAAAAAATAATCAAAAGCAATTTGCTAACCAAGCTGCCCGTAAAAGGAACATTTTGAACTGCTTTCATTTTTACAGGCAGTAAGAGAGGGAAACAGCTTTGTTTTGTGCACATGTTAGAAAACAAAATGAAAAGAGAGAAACCCCTAATTAACTTAAGTGGGTGTGAGAATGTCTTTCTTTTACGGTTAGCTACATGAGGGACAATTTCTTGGCCACCTGCAGTAACTTCCTGGAATCTTTTCCTCATAGTGAGGTATCCCAGGGCAACAAGCAAAGACTTTTGCTTTCAAATACACTGAGCTAACCATTCGGCTATTACTAACATTTACAGAATGTGTATAAAATAAATGAATTAATGAATAACCATGGACTTGGTTGTGATAAATTAGTTAGTTGAGTTATTGTTTATTCTTCAGGGACCACGCACAAGAATATTCTTTTGAACTGAGTGAATATGCTGTTTTGGCAGCACTTTCAACAGTGCATTCCAGCTGTCTATTGAACAGTGAAACACATCAGGTTGGGCAGCCTGATAACCGAATACTTGGTGCACATACCACAAGCCCAGGACTGTTTACTACATGTCATTCTTACACACTCTTCTATGTTTCCATTATATTTTCATTGACAATATGAAAAAAGCAAAAACACCAGCTAAATTGTTTTTTGACAATACAGTTTTGTCTATAGAGTCTCTGTATGCTCTTAATTGTGTGATCTTGTTTTCTGTATGTGTGTAATTATAAAATGAGTGCAAGGGGAAGCATTGGGAGTCACTTTAGGTTACCGTGTCTCTATGGAAAGACAGGCGGTACAGGTATTGCAAGTGACAGATAAACAAAGCGTCACACTGAGTCTTTTTTTATCCAACTGTCAGCCTCATGCAGTATCTGTGGATGGTGGAGTGATAAAAGAAAATGCAGGAAACAGTATGAGGAAGTCTGTGCTCACACTCACTGGTCTGTTTCTCAGCCTTTTTTACTGGCTGCTTCTTCTTTTTAGGCTCAATTCATCCTTTTTCATGGTTTCGTCCTGTAACTTCTTGCAAGTTGATGAACAATGCATTAATCATGTGGGCACGTAGATGCGTTTGATCTTATTGTCTGCAATAATGAATTCTGCATGAGGACATGATATCATTCATGAGTTTAAGCATACTGAAATAGATCAGTAAGAAATAAAACATGAAATAATTGAATTAAGTAAATCAAATACATTAATTTTGAATATGTGCAAAATGTTAAATATAGAATTAAACTGTGAAATTTGTATTACAGTACAAAAATACACAGATTCATAAACAAACCTTCAACACAATTCACACTCTTTGGCTGTTGTTTTTTTTTCCGTATTTATATGTGTCATGGTTCAGAGTGTCCTTTTAGTAACTCTGTAAACCATTGTTATACTATGTCATCGCACTGCCATTTTAGCATCATTGTAGTGGTAAATGTCCATCCAGCGTGGCCTGGATGAGTCTGTAACATGGAATTAACTAGCCTTGAGACAAAGCTAAGCTAATAATCTAATTGCTTAAGCTTCATACCTCATACACAGACATGGTAGTAGCATATATATAAAGTCCACTGAGGAAACTTTCCTTCATTTGTAATGGGACTGACATAAAATTGTAAAACTCTGGCTCAGCTCGACAAAGTGAGCTGTGATCAATACAAACATTGCTATTTCACTCACATCACAGTCATTTATAATATGTGATTTTCCATTCATATACATATGGAATAAAGTGGGGGGGTTTTAGCCACTGTGTATGGTGACCAACAAACTGAATAACGAAAGCGAGGACTTAACACATACACTATCCCACAGTGCCTGAACAACTGAGGCAATGGAAACTGACCACTCAAAGCGCTTTTCACACTACACAGTGCTTTGTTCTAAGCATTGATGGACGCATCAGTTGTGAGCTTCAGTGTCTTGTCCAAGGACACTTTGACACCCAGAGCGGCCGGGAGTCTACTACTGTTCTTCCTCCTGAGCTACAGCCATCCCCACTACTACAGGGTATGTATTCAAAGAAATAAAAAGCCAAATAGCATTGGCAACATTTTGATGTGATGCATTTCATTTGATACTTGCTTCCCACAAGAACACATGCATAATTTATAACATGAAGAAAAAAATAGCATATTCAAACCAACGTTACATTATACTGTGATGGTAGCCCCACAAATCAGTGATACAGTTCATGAATCTTTTCTTCTTTTTAGTTAGTTTTTTTGTTTTTAAGTCAACCTACATTCATTGTAAAAAGACAATATTCAGTCCTGTTGATGTTTTAATCACATAACTGATTAAAGTCTAACTTCCTTGTATCCTAGCTTTAAGTTTTGATTGATGATTTTGCGACAGAAAAGGCTGAAGGAGAAGAACAGTGCCACATCCTTGCTTATTACAGAACCAAAGATTTCATATTTTCAGTAACATGCATTCAAGGTAAGTATTGCTTTCAAAGTGATGAAATTATTTTTTTTTAAATAAAACTCATAGGCCAAAAAAAAAACACATTTCTGGAATGGCGGCAGCTAATTTCCATTGTCCTCATCAGTGCTCAGCAGTGCTATCACTTTCAAGGACTACCCAGTGTGCTTCAATTGAAGAGATTCCTCCATGAACCCGGCCACTGATAAAGCGCAGCTCGGCATCTCTGTGCGCAGGGTACATGTTGAAGGAATGGCCCGAGGGCTGGCCTGCTTGCAGAGAACGGCCCTTGTTAGTAGTGAACACCAGTGACTGAATGTAGTGAGAATACTTCCCGGAAATCTGAACGATGGCTTCATCATCAAAAAACTCGATCTCTTGGAGTTGCCCACTTATGTAGCCAACAACAGGGCTCCATCTAAAACCGTAGCGGAACTGGAACCTGAGGGAAAAAAGGAAGTCATATGTCCCATGTGGCAGTCAAGGGAGTGACAAAATTCAAATCCTTAAAAACCATATCAATGTACAGCTTATAGTTGAGACTTGTTATTGGCAATAGAGCAATACAGAATGACCAGCTTGACAATTTAAAAAATGACTCTAATAACAAGCCCTGTGGTAACACAAATAATAAGCCATCGATCATAATCACTATTCATATCTGCCCAGCATGCATAGCATAAAAAGCTTAAAATGTTCACCCATAGATATAGTTGTTGTAATACTCCCACACACGGACAGCTGTGATTCTGCCCTCCCCAGTGATACTATATGTGGAGCCACTTCCTGATCCCACAGCTGGAGAGAAGGAATACAGAGCAGTCTCTGCAAGGACAAGAGGTACAAACATGAGGGAAGCTAGTGACATTATCATCCTGTCTCCATGACAAGACGGTCGTCTTCCCAAGAAATCCAGAAGTCAAAATTTCATCTTGAAAAAAATTACATTTGAAAAATTAAAAAAATGTTGTTGTCAAAAATGAACTACTTGTAATCTCACTTCGTTAATATGTGCATTCAAATTCTTTCTGTTTATCTAGAAATACTACATATAGCTTCAGAGCAAGGTTTTACACATTATCAATCTTTTTTTCTAATAATGATTACACAAACACCTATTTTGCTAAAATGTTACACGAACACTTACCATGTGCCACGACGTAGCCGGTAAGCAGGGCGAAGAGAGCAATGTAATGCATTCTGTGAAGCAAACTGATAATGGTGAGTTACCATTTCAAATTATACGGATGTTGGAACAATAAACAAGAGGAATTCTTACCTGTGGGACACAGTCTTATTATGATGATCACAATACACCTAAAAGCAATGAATAAAACATTATGGTGAGATTATTTAATAGGATTGTGACCACTGTTCTAATTTTCCAGCCACTTTGTTCTATCTGAGAGTACTTGATTTAAAAAGAAAAAAACAATAATCTGTTTAACAATGAAATTATCAACACAAGCAGACACTTACAGATCAAGTTGTAAAATGGCATTAGCATCGCTGTGCAGCTTTCTCTTGTCCGCTGCCTTGTTTAACCTGCCTTATTTAAGTGCTTTTGCACCACCCCATGCATTCCTGTGCATAATACAGTTGTCATGCCTTCTCACAGAGCTGACAAGAACCAACGTGACGAGTTCCTGTCACATCACAGAATACACAAATCTGCGGGATCAGGAGCACTACAATTTAAAATAAGCTGTAGAAGCTAATCAGCTGTGGTTAAAAACAACATGCACATCATACATAAGATGTGCTGAAAATGAAGCTGAATAACAGGAGCGTAAAAATCTTAACTCTACAAACTTAAAAAAAAAGGTTAAACGGGGTCAGAAGTGCTTGCACTTGCCTGCAAGTTTAACATCTCATAATAAGGATGCAGGGCTGTGGATAAGATGGGAACAGGGCAAGTTAACCTTTGTTAAAGATAATTTGGTAATTGTTCATATGTGCACACATATATGTGTATATATTGTACATATATATATACAGTAAATGTACAATAACACAATTGTAGGCCAGAGTGTTATTGTAACTGGATAAAACAAAATGGAACTCTATACAAAAAGGAAACCGTTTCTGAACTGAAGTCATCAAGCCTGAATCAAAGAAAATTCTCTGGAATACTAAAATGCTTCCAGTATCTCCAGGTAGGAGTGAATACTTTACTTTAAATCAGAGCTTAAAACAAATCCTTCATTCCAGCCATTCTGCTATCTGACAAAGAGCCTATCATCAGTTATCATAGCTTAGAGAATAAAACACGGTTTGATGAACAACAGGAAAGAATAGCAATGGGAAAAAACAAAAAGAAAGGTCTCCATAACGTCCTTGACAATGACCAATCGAAAAATGACTTAAAATGATGTTTTATATATTCACCATTTTATGGATGATGAAACTACACAAACATGATAATTAATCATTTTAGAGCTTATCTCACAGCACTTTATTTGTATCAATTTATGCTAATTAACACCTAGTGTCTGCCCCTAATAATTGCTTTTCCACATACATTTTTTATTATACCGTGAAGAATAATTCAAACAATCAAAACTTCACAAATAATGTTTTCAGGGAAACTCAGTGAGAGGAGCCGAGCCTCCTGGAGTGTCCTGGAGTGGAATGCTGCTTTCCCGTGTATATTCATTAGAGCCCTGTGCGGGACTGTTTTCTTCATCCTGCTCCCGCTGAATTTCTGACCATTACCTCCCGCACACCAATGTGTGTGTTACACTCCCGCCCGCACCGGCAAAACTTTGAGAATTTATGCCCTCACAATAATAGAAATGCATTGATTTTTGTATCTTCTCCCGTCCCGCAGGAGAAAACAAGTTATTTTGTAGGCTATTAATAAAGAGTCATGGACAATCGAGAAACTTCTCCAAATATCAGACTTTCCTTGCTTTGTCTTTGTGCTATAAAGACCTTCATTGAGCGTCCTTTCCACATCATTTACTGACATCCTGTCGCGAGAAGAACTCACGATCCATCCCGATTTTTAGCCGCCCGCTTCCGCCCGCAGCAAAGTTCATACCGCCCGCTCCCGCGAGATTTGAGTTGGCGGGACCCAATCTCAATGCGGTCCTCTAATGTACATTTGTTAAAAACAAAAAACGTACATTAGTAAACTGTGTAAATAAAACACATTTTGCATGTTCACATTACTCTATGGCCATTCCCCCTCTTTTCAGTCAGTTATGATGTTTCCTTTTACTCAAATACAACAAAACCAACAAAGCTTGAAGGAATTTTTTTAACACACTTTATTCATTTTCATTCAGTTAGACATTGTGATGCACATGAACAACCACTTTAGAATTTACTGCCCTGATATTTGCATTAGAATAAAATGACCAAATGAAAAAAAATTAAATCTGACAACAGAAGCAAGACAAAAAAATCAAATCAAATAGATTTTTTATAAAGGGATTGTAGTACTCCAGATCCATTTTCTCAGGCAATACTGATTTCAATAGTACCAGAAAGCCAAAGTCCAAAATAAAATAAAAGAATGATGACTGATTTACATGTTTATCATTTTATTTAAGTTTGAATTTAAAAGAATATGAAGAACAATTTCTGTAATTAAATCAGATGTTTAGATTTCAGAGGCTGAACTTGCTCCCAGATGGTGTTGACTAATTCTCCTCTGCTTTTCATCCTTAGTGTCTAGCAGAGCTGTTGGTAAGTCTGACCCGGGAAGGATCAATGATAGCCCAGTGTGTTCCAATAGAGGTGATGCCTCCATGGTACCGGCCGCTGAGGAAGACCAGCTCAGCCTGGCTGTGCTCGGGATACATGTTGAAGGAAGTACCTGAAGGCTGTCCCACATACAAGGAGCGGCCCATGTTGGTGGTGAACACTACAGATTGCAGGTAGTGACTATGCTTCCCTGAAATCTGGATGATGGCTTCACCATCATACAGCTCAATTTGTTGAGGATTGCCATACGTGTAACCAGCAATACGAGACCAGACGAAGCCATATCTGAACTGGATGCTGATGAATGAAAAAGAAGAAGACAAATATTATGCAATAGGAGTTGTTGAAATCAGTTCCAGAAAAGATGATTCTGTATTGAAATATATCCTGTAATGAAAACAGTCCCCGTGAATAAAATAGAATAGGATTAATGTATTTGTATGAGTACGACAATACTGAATGCAGAACTTTCAATATACAGCATTAAAACAAAAAACTTGTTTTATATTTACCCTCTGATGTAGCTACCATAGTATTCCCACACTCTGATGGCAGTGATCCTTCCTTCTCCTCTAATAGTGTATGAGCTGCCACTTCCTGAACCCACTGGTGGGGAAAACGAGTAGTGGGGCTGGACTGCAAGAGAAAAACATGCAAACACCTTATGAGTTATCAAACCGACATAAAGAATGTGAATAACTTACAAATGCATTTTTTAAGTTACTAGCTTTAGATTAAGTGGAAAGATCACATCATCTAACTGGAACAGGTTTGAATGATTAGACATCATATGCATCACATTGACACTTACAGTCAGCTGCAACAGAAGCTGCAAGAAGAGCAAAGATGGCAACAAAGAGCATTCTGTGAAAAGAAAATGCCGTCCAGTTATTTAGTTCTGAGCGTAATGAGTGAACAATAATCGTAAAGATAGTAATGTAAAAAAAAAACATTTTTTTTCTTACCTGTTGGATTATTTCTCTTTCTTTTGGTCTCTGGAATCAAAAGATACCTCAAGCAGGAAGGGCAGAAAACGTACAAATGTGCATCAAATGTATGAAAACTCAGCTTCAGTGTGTTGCTGTGTTCTCCCAGATCACAGAGATCACAGATGTTTATAGTCCACTCGAAGAGCATTCTGGGAACGCCTCCTATTGGTCCTTGCTATCAATAGACATAATCACTGCTGATGAAGGATGTATCTGGTTAAAATGGGAGGTGCTTTCTGTTAAATCATTTCAGGAATTTCATTTCATGTCAATCTGTTGATCAAGGAAATTTTCAGCATGATATGGCAACCTTCCGTAATTCAAAGATTCAAGGATGTCCTTTACCAAATCCAAACGTAATGAAAATCACTAAGTTAATCAAATGGATAGTGACAGGTGGGACAAAATAGTTATTTTGTTCTTTTTTCTTTTTTTTGACATGTGGATAAAATGGAGCTGTGACCCACAGGAATAACTTTAACTATGGGGTAGGTGGCTAAGTTCACCCGAATCTGACAGGGTTTTTGCAAACTTTTGACCTTGTACAGATGATGAGCACCAGCAGTTTTGCTGC
Organism: Leuresthes tenuis; assembly: GCF_036924035.1. Taxonomy (NCBI): domain Eukaryota; kingdom Metazoa; phylum Chordata; class Actinopteri; order Atheriniformes; family Atherinopsidae; genus Leuresthes; species Leuresthes tenuis. The sequence continues at coordinate 8,172,750 of NW_027325372.1, read as the reverse complement.
ACACTTTAACAACACCCTTCAGTCTATTCTGAGGGTGAGGGAACCCTCACATGTAGCAGACACAGGAGAATATGAGAACAGATTAAATACAACTTTTTCATGAGGATTTTGTCAACATTGAAATTCTGGTGCTTGATCACAGGCAGATGTGATGCCGCTCATAATGGCTTCGGAACACTCTTGTATACAAGGCAAATAAAAGAGGTGCAAAGATACATTAGATACATTGGCAGTGTTTTTTTTTTCCTCTGGGCTTGACTCTGTGCTTTGCCTGTGGAAACAGAAAGAACCGGTTCTTAGTTATGTACCAGCACTGGAAATGCATTGGTGGAAAAAAAAACACTATATGATGAGTTGGGAGTGATAATGAGTTGGTACAGCACTATTTTTAAGTTTATGGCCTCCAAAGATACCAGAGCCAGGACCGTGCTTCTCCTTTAAATACTGAAAAATGTTTTGGCACTTAAAACATGTCAGCATCAACATTTTTCTTCAGAAACAGTATCTTTAAAAACTGATGCCTTTAATCATTCAATTCCAGTGGTGACCAGATTTTGTGGCTCCAGTAACAATGAATAAACGCTGATAATTGATATGACACTTAGAAAAAAGAGGTTGCGGCATGAATAGCATACTGAAGACTCCATGACAGTCATTGAGCATTCAGAGAGTTCAGTTTGATTCAGGAGTTTTGCCAGTGGAAAGTCATATTGCATTCCAACGTGTTTAATTGTTCAGACAGTAAAAGAGACAAGCTCTGACTATAACAGGAAATAAATGCATAATCAAATCACGTTTAACAGCTGGAGAAACTTCTCCAAATGTCAGACTTTCCTTGCTTTGTCTTTGTGCTATAAAGACCTTCATTGAGCGTCCTTTCCACATCATTTACTGACATCCTGTCGCGAGAAGAACTCACGATCCATCCCGATTTTTAGCCGCCCGCTTCCGCCCGCAGCAAAGTTCATACCGCCCGCTCCCGCGAGATTTGAGTTGGCGGGACCCAATCTCAAAGCGGCCCTCTAATGTACATTTGTTAAAAACAAAAAACGTACATTAGTAAACTGTGTAAATAAAACACATTTTGCATGTTCACATTACTCTATGGCCATTCCCCCTCTTTTCAGTCAGTTATGATGTTTCCTTTTACTCAAATACAACAAAACCAACAAAGCTTGAAGGAATTTTTTTAACACACTTTATTCATTTTCATTCAGTTAGACATTGTGATGCACATGAACAACCACTTTAGAATTTACTGCCCTGATATTTGCATTAGAATAAAATGACCAAATGAAAAAAAATTAAATCTGACAACAGAAGCAAGACAAAAAAATCAAATCAAATAGATTTTTTATAAAGGGATTGTAGTACTCCAGATCCATTTTCTCAGGCAATACTGATTTCAATAGTACCAGAAAGCCAAAGTCCAAAATAAAATAAAAGAATGATGACTGATTTACATGTTTATCATTTTATTTAAGTTTGAATTTAAAAGAATATGAAGAACAATTTCTGATTAAATCAGATGTTTAGATTTCAGAGGCTGAACTTGCTCCCAGATGGTGTTGACTAATTCTCCTCTGCTTTTCATCCTTAGTGTCTAGCAGAGCTGTTGGTAAGTCTGACCCGGGAAGGATCAATGATAGCCCAGTGTGTTCCAATAGAGGTGATGCCTCCATGGTACCGGCCGCTGAGGAAGACCAGCTCAGCCTGGCTGTGCTCGGGATACATGTTGAAGGAAGTACCTGAAGGCTGTCCCACATACAAGGAGCGGCCCATGTTGGTGGTGAACACTACAGACTGCAGGTAGTGACTATGCTTCCCTGAAATCTGGATGATGGCTTCACCATCATACAGCTCAATTTGTTGAGGATTGCCATACGTGTAACCAGCAATACGAGACCAGACGAAGCCATATCTGAACTGGATGCTGATGAATGAAAAAGAAGAAGACAAATATTATGCAATAGGAGTTGTTGAAATCAGTTCCAGAAAAGATGATTCTGTATTGAAATATATCCTGTAATGAAAACAGTCCCCGTGAATAAAATAGAATAGGATTAATGTATTTGTATGAGTACGACAATACTGAATGCAGAACTTTCAATATACAGCATTAAAACAAAAAACTTGTTTTATATTTACCCTCTGATGTAGCTACCATAGTATTCCCACACTCTGATGGCAGTGATCCTTCCTTCTCCTCTAATAGTGTATGAGCTGCCACTTCCTGAACCCACTGGTGGGGAAAACGAGTAGTGGGGCTGGACTGCAAGAGAAAAACATGCAAACACCTTATAAGTTATCAAACCGACATAAAGAATGTGAATAACTTACAAATGCAGTTTTTAAGTTACTAGCTTTAGATTAAGTGGAAAGATCACATCATCTAACTGGAACAGGTTTGAATGATTAGACATCATATGCATCACATTGACACTTACAGTCAGCTGCAACAGAAGCTGCAAGAAGAGCAAAGATGGCAACAAAGAGCATTCTGTGAAAAGAAAATGCCGTCCAGTTATTTAGTTCTGAGCGTAATGAGTGAACAATAATCGTAAAGATTAAAATCGTAAAAAAGCAATTTTTCTTACCTGTTGGATTATTTCTCTTTCTTTTGGTCTCTGGAATCAAAAGATACCTCAAGCAGGAAGGGCAGAAAACGTACAAATGTGCATCAAATGTATGAAAACTCAGCTTCAGTGTGTTGCTGTGTTCTCCCAGATCACAGAGATCACAGATGTTTATAGTCCACTCGAAGAGCATTCTGGGAACGCCTCCTATTGGTCCTTGCTATCAATAGACATAATCACTGCTGATGAAGGATGTATCTGGTTAAAATGGGAGGTGCTTTCTGTTAAATCATTTCAGGAATTTCATTTCATGTCAATCTGTTGATCAAGGAAATTTTCAGCATGATATAGCAACCTTCCGTAATTCAAAGATTCAAGGATGTCCTTTACCAAATCCAAACGTAATGAAAATCACTAAGTTAATCAAATGGATAGTGACAGGTGGGACAAAATAGTTATTTTGTTCTTTTTTCTTTTTTTTGACATGTGGATAAAATGGAGCTGTAACCCACAAGAATAACTTTAACTATGGGGTAGGTGGCTAAGTTCACCCGAATCTGACAGGGTTTTTGCAAACTTTTGACCTTGTACAGATGATGAGCACCAGCAGTTTTGCTGCACACTTTAACAACACCCTTCAGTCTATTCTGAGGGTGAGGGAACCCTCACATGTAGCAGACACAAGAGAATATGAGAACAGATTAAATACAACTTTTTCATGAGGATTTTGTCAACATTGAAATTCTGGTGCTTGATCACAGGCAGATGTGATGCCGCTCATAATGGCTTCGGAACACTCTTGTATACAAGGCAAATAAAAGAGGTGCAAAGATACATTAGATACATTGGCAGTGTTTTTTTTTTCCTCTGGGCTTGACTCTGTGCTTTGCCTGTGGAAACAGAAAGAACCGGTTCTTAGTTATGTACCAGCACTGGAAATGCATTGGTGGAAAAAAAAACACTATATGATGAGTTGGGAGTGATAATGAGTTGGTACAGCACTATTTTTAAGTTTATGGCCTCCAAAGATACCAGAGCCAGGACCGTGCTTCTCCTTTAAATACTGAAAAATGTTTTGGCACTTAAAACATGTCAGCATCAACATTTTTCTTCAGAAACAGTATCTTTAAAAACTGATGCCTTTAATCATTCAATTCCAGTGGTGACCAGATTTTGTGGCTCCAGTAACAATGAATAAACGCTGATAATTGATATGACACTTAGAAAAAAGAGGTTGCGGCATGAATAGCATACTGAAGACTCCATGACAGTCATTGAGCATTCAGAGAGTTCAGTTTGATTCAGGAGTTTTGCCAGTGGAAAGTCATATTGCATTCCAACGTGTTTAATTGTTCAGACAGTAAAAGAGACAAGCTCTGACTATAACAGGAAATAAATGCATAATCAAATCACGTTTAACAGCTTCATGTGCTCAGTAATCGTCATGGAAGGGAGTCCAAAAGCCTTTTGGACATTATTTACTGAGATTTCAGTTACTGTGACATGACAGGATAACTACCAATGTAACTATTTGTAAATCTTACATAATCAGCACATACTGCTTGTAGACACGCTTGTGCTTACAAAAACTGCATTACAGGAAGATACTAAAAAGACGTCTTGATTAAGACTGTTTTAAACATTTGTTGTTATTTCAGACTGCAGGAATGTCGCAGGAGCAATGGTACAACATTGTTTGCATTATAGCTGGTGATGCAATAACTAATGACATTCTTGGAAGAGAAACCCTGGAGCACTGACTTGAACATTCAAATTCATACATTTTAGCATCTTCATTATGATGCTTAATTGTATATCAAAGACATCAAAGTATCGTAATATCCAACTCTTCGCTCCCGTGCTGCAGGATTAATTGTGACTCTTAGACTTTCTAAAAGTAGAATAGGAGGTGCTCCTCTCAAATATCCGACTCCCCTCGTGTGGAGCAAGCTCCCAGTTTGGGTTCAGGAAGTAGCCAGCCTCTACTCTCTGCAAATTAGACTTAGAATGTTCTTCTGCTGTAAAGCTCATGGTCAATGCTGACACAGGTGACCCTGAAACATCCCTTAGTTGCTGTTAAAGCTTCAAACTGCTGGGGGAAACTCCCCAAGACGAACTGATCGCCCCTCTACTCTCCTCTCCCTGTGCCTTTATGCACTTGTTAAGTATGACATTATTGCATGTCACTCATTTTATTGTCAAAACATTATCAAAACAATAGCTTCAAGCAAAGTGAGTGGACATTTCAAGATCTATATGACCAGAAATACAGTATTCACAGTAATTATAAATTATTTGTGTGTTAATAATTTCATTGATTCACGACAATGCCGTCACAGAAGGTAAACAACCATTTCTTTGATAAATCAGACATTAAAGTTTAGAAACTTTAACTCTAACATTAACATCAGATTTACTCTCATATGGTGTCAACTAATTCTCCTCTGCCCTCCTCCTTAGTGTCCAGCAGCACTGTTGGTGAAGGATGAATTGACAACAACGTGTTTCAGAGAAGCCAAAGTCACGATGCACCTGGTCGCTGAGAAAGACGAGCTTAGCCTGTTTGTGTTCAGGATATATATTGAAGGAACTACCTGAAAGTTAGGCCCAAGTTGTAGGTGAACAACTTACATCAGATACCGTTCATACTTCCCAGAAATCTGGATGATTGTTTCATTATCAGATAGCTCCATTTCCTGAACACTGCTGTATGCATAACCAGCAACGTCACACTAGACAAAGCCTGAACTGGATGAACTGGATGGATATATGTAGGGGTCAGAGGCAAATATTATGTAAAAAAAGTGAGACACTGATACGGTGTTAATAACATACAAATAATAACACTGTAATACTGTACAGTGTCAATAACTACATGGCTGACAACTCACAAATAGAATGCACCAATAGATACTCTCCACCTTTGCTAGCAAGTGCCACAAATTATTGAGCTTGAGTGTGTGTGGTTAGTGCCGTGCCAAATAAAGGGGATGACAGACAACCATGAAACACTCCTGTTACACCAAAATAATGTGAGTTTTTGAATATGTTGAAAAAATAGAAGAAAACCTATTTCTTATCTATTATTTGCAGTTTGAATTGGATGCTAATCAACGGTTGGTGCTAAACAGGTGCGCTACCACTAACCTGGTCACCTCCTGCTGCAGCCTTCATCCTGCTGATTTCATGATGGTAAAGAGTGAGTTGCAATTAGTTTGCTGTCCTTGAAATGGGAAGTGTGATGTTAAAGTCTTGTTTGTGACATTAAATCTTTGTTATTAGCCTGCAAAAAAAGCGAGAGAGAGCCAGAGATTCATGTCAGTTAACTCTGTTTAAAACAGTGAATGAGAAAATAAAAGCAGACATGGATAGTTCACATCAGGATGAAGCCGTCAATGAATCGTTGACCTACAGCTGAGGACATGATGTCCTTCAGAATTGTAACGAGGCCATATGTTTAGAGTACTGATGACAGTCAGCTCCAAAATTTGCTCAGTACAAATGATATTGTTTGAGTTAATGTTGTATTGATGACTGAGCATTAGTAGTTGACTTGTTTGACTATTTGTTCTTGATAAAGTATGAATATATATATGTATATGTACATATACATATATATAGATATTCATTTATGCTAATTAACACCTAGTGTCTGCCCCTAATTAATTGTTTTTCCATATATATTTTCTACTATACCGTGAATAATAATTCAAACACTCAAAACTTCGCAAATAATGCTTTCAGGGAAACTCAGTGAGAGGAGCCGAGCCTCCTGGAGTCTCAGGGCGGAATGCTGTTTTCCTGTGTTGGCTCCGTGTATATACACTTATCTTTTAAGTGTTAATAACAAAAACATGCTAATACATAAGTAAACTGTGCAAATAAAACGCATTTTGCATGTTCACATTACTCTATGACCATTCCAGGCCCCTGAAGATGATCTATTTTCAGTCAGTTATGATGTTTCCTTTTACTCAAATACAACAAAACCAACAAAGCTTGAAGGAATTTTTTTAACACACTTTATTCATTTTCATTCAGTTAGACATTGTGATGCACATGAACAACCACTTTAGAATTTACTGCCCTGATATTTGCATTAGAATAAAATGACCAAATGAAAAAATTTCAATCTGACAACAGAAGCAAGACAAAAAAAAATCAAATCAAATAGATTTTTTATAAAGGGATTGTAGTACTCCAGCTCCATTTTCTCAAGCAATACTGATTTCAATAGTACCAGAAAGCCAAAGTCCAAAATAAAATAAAAGAATGATGACTGATTTACATGTTTATCATTTTATTTAAGTTTGAATTTAAAAGAATATGAAGAACAATTTCTGTAATTAAATCAGACGTTCAGGGTTCAGAGGCTGAACTTGCTCCCAGATGGTGTTGACTAATTCTCCTCTGCTTTTCATCCTTAGTGTCTAGCAGAGCTGTTGGTAAGTCTGACCCGGGAAGGATCAATGATAGCCCAGTGTGTTCCAATAGAGGTGATGCCTCCATGGTACCGGCCGCTGAGGAAGACCAGCTCAGCCTGGCTGTGCTCGGGATACATGTTGAAGGAAGTACCTGAAGGCTGTCCCACATACAAGGAGCGGCCCATGTTGGTGGTGAACACTACAGACTGCAGGTAGTGACTATGCTTCCCTGAAATCTGGATGATGGCTTCACCATCATACAGCTCAATTTGTTGAGGACTGCCATACGTGTAACCAGCAATACGAGACCAGACGAAGCCATATCTGAACTGGATGCTGATGAATGAAACAGAAGAAGACAAATATTATGCAATAGGAGTTGTTGAAATCAGTTCCAGAAAAGATGATTCTGTATTGAAATATATCCTGTAATGAAAACAGTCCCCGTGAATAAAATAGAATAGGATTAATGTATTTGTATGAGTACGACAATACTGAATGCAGAACTTTCAATATACAGCATTAAAACAAAAACTTGTTTTATATTTACCCTCTGATGTATCTACCATAGTATTCCCACACTCTGATGGCAGTGATCCTTCCTTCTCCTCTAATAGTGTATGATCTGCCACTTCCTGAACCCACTGGTGGGGAAAACGAGTAGTGGGGCTGGACTGCAAGAGAAAAACATGCAAACACCTTATGAGTTATCAAACCGACATAAAGAATGTGAATAACTTACAAATGCAGTTTTTAAGTTACTAGCTTTAGATTAAGTGGAAAGATCACATCATCTAACTGGAACAGGTTTGAATGATTTGACATCATATGCATCACATTGACACTTACAGTCAGCTGCAACAGAAGCCGCAAGAAGAGCAAAGATGGCAACAAAGAGCATTCTGTGAAAAGAAAATGCCGTCCAGTTATTTAGTTCTGAGCGTAATGAGTGAACAATAATCGTAAAGATAGTAATGTAAAAAAAAAACATTTTTTTTCTTACCTGTTGGATTATTTCTCTTTCTTTTGGTCTCTGAAATCAAAAGATACCTCAAGCAGGAAGGGCAGAAAACGTACAAATGTGCATCAAATGTATGAAAACTCAGCTTCAGTGTGTTGCTGTGTTCTCCCAGATCACAGAGATCACAGATGTTTATAGTCCACTCGAAGAGCATTCTGGGAAGGCCTCCTATTGGTCCTTGCTATCAATAGACATAATCACTGCTGATAAAAGATGTATCTAGTTAAAATAGGAGGTGCTTTCTGTTAAATTATTTGAGGAATTTTTTATTTAACGTCAATATGTAGGTAATCTGTTGATCAAGGAAATTTTCAGCATGATATGGCAACCTTCCGTAATTCAAAGATTCAAGGATGTCCTTTACCAAATCCAAACGTAATGAAAATCACTAAGTTAATCAAATAGATAGTGACAGGTGGGACAAAATAGTTATTTTGTTCTTTTTTCTTTTTTTTGACATGTGGATAAAATGGAGCTGTGACCCACAGGAATAACTTTAACTATGGGGTAGGTGGCTAAGTTCACCCGAATCTGACAGGGTTTTTTGCAAACTTTTGATCTTGTACAGATGATGAGCACCAGCAGTTTTGCTGCACACTTTAACAACACCCTTCAGTCTACTCTGAGGGTGAGGGAACCCTCACATGTAGCAGACACAAGAGAATATGAGAACAGATTAAATACAACTTTTTCATGAGGATTTTGTCAACATTGAAATTCTGGTGCTTGATCACAGGCAGATGTGATGCCGCTCATAATGGCTTCGGAACACTCTTGTATACAAGGCAAATAAAAGAGGTGCAAAGATACATTAGATACATTGGCAGTGTTTTTTTTTCCTCTGGGCTTGACTCTGTGCTTTGCCTGTGGAAACAGAAAGAACCGGTTCTTAGTTATGTACCAGCACTGGAAATGCATTGGTGGAAAAAAAAACACTATATGATGAGTTGGGAGTGATAATGAGTTGGTACAGCCCTATTTTTAAGTTTATGGCCTCCAAAGATACCAGAGCCAGGACCGTGCTTCTCCTTTAAATACTGAAAAATGTTTTGGCACTTAAAACATGTCAGCATCAACATTTTTCTTCAGAAACAGCATCTTTAAAAACTGACGCCTTTAATCATTCAATTCCAGTGGTGACCAGATTTTGTGGCTCCAGTAACAATGAATAAACGCTGATAATTGATATGACACTTAGAAAAAAGAGGTTGCGGCATGAATAGCATACTGAAGACTCCGTGGCAGTCATTGGGCATTCAGAGAGTTCAGTTTGATTCAGCGAGGCCAGGTGTTTAGAGAAATCACACCCTGAATATATATATGTATATACATATATATTTCTGAGTCTGGTTATTCCAGAGGTTTTTACCTGTTAAAAGTGAGTTTTTCTTTCCACTGTCGCCGTGTGCATGCCATGGCAATTGTGCATTGAATATCTGATATCTTCACAGTCACTGTGACACCTAATGAAATGTTTTATATGTACCGTCTGATGTAGCTATTGTCGTGATCCCTTATTCTTATGGTAGTGATCCTTTCTTATCACTATCCGTTCTCTTGAGCAATACTGTATGACCTTCCTCTTTTTGTCCCCATGTAGCTGTCTTAGCTGTTGGACTGACTTTTTTCACCACAATTAAATGATGCCGTGTATATTTCTATGCCCACCTGTTCGTTTTATAGTTAAAAAAAAGGTTTCAGAGAATGTTTTTCTTTTTACAAACTAAACATGAGAAGGAACTGCCAGTTAAGTGTCCACAACGACCACAAAACAGGGAGGTACTTACCATGAAAGCATTTCCTGATGCATATTTTATCTATTTAGAAGTCAGTAACTTTTTAATCAAAGAAGATCCGCTTCATGATCATGTTTGTCTTGATCACAATTATGATATAATTCAATAAACACGATCATTGTGTTAATTAAGTGAAAAAAAAGATGAAATAAAACTGCGATGTGGTGGCACCATTTAAAAAATGCAAACAGAAAGACGTGGAAATGAATGAAAAGAAATCTGCAGCCTTCTAAACGTCCATGATCTTAACACAAGACAGCGCGTTCTTTTTGCCTCCAAGTATTCCACATTTGCCCTGGCAACAAAGGCCTTAGAGAATGGCCAAATGATGACCTGGCCTCTCTTTAATTGTATTTACCATATGTAGCTTTCTAAAAACTGAAATTTACAGCGAGTGGAGATGATAAACATCTCTGAACAGCAGTGAGAGGCTGTGTTTTTTTTATATAGGTGCCTGATTATTCTGAACACTACTCCAGTAATTGCCTAATAAATGTACAGTCACACTTATTTATCTGCGAAAGCTAAAACTCACTTTTCCTTTGTTAAATGTTCATGAGAGGAGATTCAACAACATGTTTGATTTACTGAGAGAATTTTTGTTTTTACTCTCACTTTATTCTCTCAGTGCTTACTTAGGTCTATAAAGTCCTCAAAACATGCAATTTGCAGGTTCAGTTCACTTCAGGAGTTTGGTTAGATAATGTCCCTCCCCATGTGTCTCATTCCTCAGATTCAGTTACAGTAAAAGAGGGCAGGGTGGACCACAACAGGAAGAAAATCCATAATGAATTCTTGTGTGACAGATTCATGCTGTTATGCTTTTGAAGGAAGTGCTCACTTGCTTTCTGACAAAGACTTTACTTGGTGTGGTATCGTACAACCGGCAGATCCACTAATTATGGCTATTTAGAGGAACAACATGCTTAATTTGCTACATTTGCTGTAATTCTCTCAAGAAGTTTCGTGTATAATTAGTCTTCCAGGAAACCAGGTCTAAAAGGGGAATTCATTAAATGTATTTCTAACCAGCTATGTTTTATAGTGAAGTTAAGCACTGCAATTGTAGGCATTCTTCTTTAGTAAAAAGCTAATACAAAGCTAATCAGGAACAGCTGCAACTCAGCTGGCTCAGTCTCATGAGAAGACATAAAATAAGAATGTTTGTACATATGCCCAAAAAAAGTAGTGTCATAGTAAAGATGCAGACGTTGTGAGAAGGAAATGTTTTTAATGTCTGTTATTTCCATGCAAGAAGCATTCAGATGACATGGTGAAAAGCTATATCCAGGTATTTATTAATATATCAGCCTGACCATGTGTTTAAAAACCCTTTACCCCAGATTACAGTATTTGAATTAATATCTAAAACTAACCAAGCATTTTCTCAATGCAAACGGTATGAATTAAGAATAATCATGGCACAATAGCTTGAATGTGTTGAAAGATCTATACATATAATTTTTCAAGAGTGAATCATTTGTTGCTAATATATTCAGATTGATTTTAGTTTTATAAGCCAGTGGTTTTAAAAAGGGACTTAAAATATTCCTCTTTAGGAGACATTTTAATCCTTAAAGTCTTCATTTTTTTCAACTCCTGTAGTACTTTGAGATTGTTTTTATGATATAAAGTGTTTCTCGAACAAAATGTATTATCATTATTAATAAATCTTTGAAAGTGTAAATAACATGTCTTCAAGGCCACCGTCTATACAGTACTGTAATGAGGGAAAGAAAGTGTCATGGTGATCCAGTGCTTTTAACAGTCATCCTACATCCTAACAGTCATAAACACTTTTAACAGTGTTTATCTCAGATCAAATACGCATGTCATGATCTGTGGGAGATAGACGGCAGGCCCTGCCCTTTGTTTTCTTGTCTTACAGGTGTCTACACAAGAGATAGAAAGACACTGAAACCACACGTAGATAAAAGTTCACTGGTATTTCACAAAAGAATACACATCTTTACCCTCAAGAAACTGATTTTTAATTCAATTTTATTTAAATTTATTGTGGTTTCAAGCAAGTCCTATATAATTTTGGCCTATTTTTTTGCAGAATGTAAGAGAAACATACAAGCCAAAAAATAAATTAATAAAACAGTTTCCAAGATGGTTCCTTGTAAATAAAAGTAAACAGAAAACAAAGATACTGAGTATTCAGAACCAAGAAGAAATCAGGAACAGTCACCAAGAGTGGCAGACAATAAATTAAAAAAGGTTATTGTTATTGTGGTTATTGTAGATAGTGTGAAGTAAACATTGAGAGAAACCTTGCCCTACAAAAGATCCAAATTTAGAACAACAGACTTAAGCCAATTTTTCACTCATGAACACAAGCTTAAGCGCAGAGAATCACATTGGGAGGAAGCAGGAGCACCCGGAAAGAACCCACGCATACATGAGGAGAACATGGAAACTCCAGATGGAAAGGCTAATGAAAACCAAGTTGAAAGCAGAATCCAGAAAGCTCAATATGGCAGAATAAGTCTTGGGTGTCACTTCAGGGCCAGACACTGGCCATTGCTCCAAGAAGTTGCACTTCAGGGCATGTAGAGAAGAGGTGGTCCCATCCTCTGACTCCCATTTGTCACATTTAGGGTAGACAGGAGTAGATTTATTTCAGCTTGACCTTTCAACAGTTGATATGGTGTTTCATTTCAAATCATATGGGCTGAGGTTTGATATTAACAGAGCTTTTCTTCATTCTGCTCATCTCTTCACCCGGAACTCATGGGGTATTTCACAGCCACGTACCTTGGCTGGTGCTTCCTTGAGATAGTGAGAATTTAAAAATAGTGTCAAAGTGTGATATTAACTCCTTGCAATTTCAGACTCGAGACATGAAGACCAAAAAGTGACCTGTGAAGTTAAGTTATGTTATTGGTGTTTTGCAACCGGTTTGTTTGTGACTTTTTTTCAGCTGTCTTTATTCAGTGGAAATACGGAAAACCAATTCTAAACAAGGCATCAGCACATATGACAGCAAGAGAGACATATGATGGCAATTACCAGGGACAATCTTTTATTGTAAGCTTTTACAATCTTCACAGGATCTTCTTTGGTTTTAAAGAAGATCCTGTGTGTTGTCTGTGTGTTGTCTTCCCTTATTGATTTACAATAAGGGAAGACAACACACCTACTTGACTACAACAGACAGCCCGTAGGAGCTTCTTTTGTGAAAGCGGACTGTGAAAAGATTAAGAAACTGACAAACAGGTTCATGGAAATTGCTGAAAAGAAAGCTGGATATACTGGTCAATGAATAATACTAAAGAAGTTGGGGAAATTGTTTTTATATCTAGTTTGTTTATCATTATAAGCACTAGTAGTAACTAATACTTAATAAAAGTGCACACTCATACTCATTCCTCTGAGAAATAAAACTTACTTTTCACTTTCCTTTTTCAATTTTAAGGTTTGAGGTTCATAAACCTTTTGAGAGGATGGTATTTCCGTTAATGACGAAGGACTACAGTATGTATAGTTATTGTGCATGAGTATTTTTAACAGCCTCGGGCCTGTTATTTTCTGCAGTGTAACGCTGAGCTGAATGTCGAGCGTCAGGCAGTGAAACCCAATCCATGTTTAGAATTGCTTTGCGACAAGTATACTGCAAAGCCTCTGGTTATCTGGCATATCAACACACCCTTAAGTATGTTATTAACATACAGCGAGCAATATAGGAAGTGCAGAAGAGATACTTGATGAAAATCTGTGAGCTACTCTAAATGGAAATTTAAGAAGCTAAAATGTAGAGTATTATATCTTCTGAGTTTTAAAGCTTCAAAGGCTTTGCAGATTTCTCAGGAAACTGCGCATGACAGCTACAACTCAAATATCCACGAGGGAAAAGTCTTCAAGTTTCTACTGAAAATCGCAGCAAACATAGTCTGGGGTCACACTTTGTTTTAAATCCTCCTGTCAACCCAGTCCGATAATCAGTGAGATGATTTCACAAACCAGAGGGTGCCACCCTGTAAGAGGATTTCCAGTGCAACTTTGATCCAGCTGCAAATATCACACCAGCAGAGTGATGATCACTTCATCATCCTGACCTTGCCACAGCATCTCCCCTTCAAACGCCACCTTCCCATGTTTCCTGGCTCTCATCAGAATCCCCACTACCTTATCAGAGATCCGAACATATCTGTCAAACAGCTCTCCGAATGTGACACGGGTCTTTCCATCTGGGTCGGGATCAGCCATAGTCCTAATTACATAACACATGTCATCTATTTCACGATGGATGTGTTGCTCGGCTCGTTTGGCCCGCTCTGCTGTCTTAGTACCATCCTTGGGGCGTCCGTAACCCTCCTGGCCTTTTTGGAGACGAAGGGACATGGAGTAGTCATGGTCAAAGTATTCACTGAATGGGTTCAGTTTCTGGCTAACTGTGTGCTCTACAGCCCAGTTCTGCCAGCGGCTCTTTAGGTTTCCCACGGCACTGTATGTCTTGGACAGGGCGTTGATCTTGTTGGCATCCTCTGTTTCCTTTTTGTACCTGTGTTGGATTACATTACAAATTGATAAAAATGATTAAGGCAAATCTGTAAGCGAGTAATAAATATTCATCAGGAAGAACTTTATATTTAGCTTGCTTTTTGTGTAAATGTAGACAAATTGATAGTTAATTGTGATAAAAAATAAAAATAAACTGAAAACTAGATATAATATACACTCGGGCGAAAATAGCTCCCTATTCAATTCACTATTCATGCAGTGTTGATGAAACATTTTCAAACACTTCCAGGTCCTGTTTAATGTTTCACTCTTATCAACAATGACAAACAAAAATATGGGTTTTGTTGTGTAGATTTTCCAAAAAATAAATACTAAAATATCCCATTAACTCAAGTAATCAGAGCCTTCAATTAGTATTCGGTTGGAGACCCTTTGGCAGCAATGCCAATAACCAATTCTTCCTCAGAATTATCATCCTACAAGCTTGGCACACCTTTGGAAGTTTCTTCCATTCTTCGTGGCAGAATCATTTAAACTAAACCAGGTTGGATTTGAGGTGTAAGGTTCAGACTCTGATTAGGTCACTTGAGGAGTTTTCCAGAAGCTTTCTTAGTGGCATGTTTTGGGTGGATGTTCTGTTTGCACCAGCCTGAACTCTCAGGTTCTCCCAACTGCAAAAACAAACTTGTTCTGATTCATCGTAACCGCTGGATTGTTAGTTATTTTTCTGTAAGCCTTTGGTTCGTGTTAGCTGATTAGTCTGACTGAAGGAAGTTCATTGTTAGCTCCAAAGTTCTTCCAGTTGAAAAAGATAGGAGGCTCATTTGCTTTTGGGGCATAAAAATGCTGCAGAAATTATATCCTTTCAAAGTCATGCCTTGAGATCTTATCTTGCTGGTTGATAGTGTGTTTTGGGAGAGGCCAGGCCTGACTGATGCTGCAGGACCTTGGTAGGGTCAGTCTGGAGATATATGGTACTAGGAAGTTCAGAGAAAACTTATGACATGTCAAGATGGAACCAAGATGTCTGGACCTTCCTTATAGAAATCATATGAGGAAGATAAATAGGACCTGGTTTGAGTATAAATAGGACCTGGTTTCTTTGTTCGAGGTCTTACCTCTGATGCATGCGAGCTGTATGACCCGTTGTACACCTTCTTAAAGAATATTTTCTACTAAAGGCTTTTGCTTCCAGTCTCATTGATTTCAGCCTCATCTTCTTGTCCTGATCCTGGTCCTGATGACAACAGAACGGCTGACCAGGAAACCCCTCTTACACTGGTCTACAGACAACTTTTCAAATAAGTTCAAGCAGAGTTGCACTTAATTGCTTAAATATCCATAATAAAAAGCCTCCGATTTATGCAGGATTACCAGGCCAGTCAATGCTAAATATTCTTTTAAATTCTAAAAGCATTGAGTACTTGTAATGGTATTAGGAACCTGACTCAATCGGTTGTAAAATTTTTGAAAGTACTATAATTTGCACGCTCAAATAAGCTAATGGACAGATGAGTGCACGGTGTGTCCTTAAGAAAAATGTAGAAATGGGAAAAATGAGTACCACACAACTACTACTAAACACCAATTCTTCTGGTTTCCAACTTATGAAGGTGAAATGGGGCTGCTATTCACAGCGGCCGGCTCGGGTAGAATATTGAGGAATGGAGAAAAGTGTTGAGAGAACTCCAAACTGGACTGATTCTATTCAAATTTCTTAACAGAGTTTACTGGATCTCATCCAGACTGACAGTTGGCCTGGTGGACAGCTCAGAGTGCTGGAGGTGCCTAGTTGAAGGTGGCACCTTAGTGCATATGTTCTGGAGCTGTTCTAAAATTCAGCGGTTTTGGTTGTAATATCCCCTTCACCCCCAATCAGTTCATTCTGGGTTACCCTGCTGCATTAGATCACCTGTCCCCACCAGGTGGGAACCTCCTCTCATCAGTGATTCGTCAAGGTGGGCCCTTGACACCTCCAGAAGGCTAGACCAGTGATCACTGGCGTCCCAGAGTCACTCCCCTAATGCCAGCCATCACTGCTCCTCACACCACAACGACCACCTCTTTCCACAAGCAGCATTCTTATCAGCTACCCCAGCCTCTCACCAACTGCACACCAGTCATAGTGGGGAAACTTATTGTTAAAGCATGGAGAGCCTCCTTCCTCACCAGCATCTTCATTATGATATTCTGCCCTTGACTCCGCCCTCAAACGTTTGACCTATAGGTCACAAGATAAACTGAAGGAGTACAACCTAAAATAGGGTCAGTATCACTCACACATGAGGCAGGTGGAACAGAGAGGTACCAACAGTCCCCCTTTTTTCTCTTCTTTTCTGGTTGTTTTTTGCACTCTCTTAATATGTATTATGGTTTTCTCACTGTGTCGTTATGCTCACAGTCTAAACGTCTGTTTTCACGTGAAAGTGCAGTGTATACCGTGGGCTACTGGCATTAATATCTGTTGTTGTTTGTTTTGTTTTTGTCTTTCTGTCTTTTTCTATTGAAAATAATAAAATGTTAAACATTAAATTGTCCTGGAACATTCATGGAAACTTATTCTAAATTTCCTTCCTGGGCAATGTTCCAGCCTCCATTTGTTGGTGATAATGATGCATACATGAGGTATTCAGCTAAGAACAGTCCTGGCTTTCTGCCCATACTGTCAAATCAAAACAGCTGTCTCACTCAGACGTCTCTACGCAACACCAAGTCAGCATATCAAGGAACTTTTGCCAACATCTGCGACCTCCTCTCTTTACACTCTGACTATACTCACATGGAGACTTGGGGTCTTTTTATCCTCATTAAGTCTTCATCAGAGTCGTTTTGCTCCTCTTCTTTTGAAATACTTGTCCTTTGTGTTTGAGCATCCTCAACATTCAGTCTCTCCTTCCCTGCATCTCTGTCTTCTTTGTCTACCCCGCAGCTGCGTCCCCCTCTTGCTCCTTCTCCCTCTTTAGCAATATTTTGCCCATTCTCCACCTGCTTCCAGCTTTTGGTCAGAGAAGACACCATGTTGGAGCATTTCCTGCGGCGTGTAGGAGAGCTTTTCTTCTTCAGAAGCCTGTCGATCTCCTCGCCCGGTGGCAGAGACTCCTTCTTTATCTTCTCAGTCAGAAGCCCGATGCCTGCACTTTTCTCTTGAACGCCACTGCTCACGGTCTTCACCACCTGCTTTGTTTTGATGCATGACGGCAGTAATCGATCATCTGAGGTCTTGACGTCATCATTGTTGGATGATCCTTCAGAAGCGAATGTTTGAGCCACTACACAGCTGTCAGAAGGTGGTTGGGTTTGAACAGGAGGTTGTTTCTTGGGGATCCATGTCTTTCTGGGTTCCTGAGCTGGTTCTCCAACTGACGTGGCAGCCCAGCCACTGGGCTCACTGGCCTGCTTCTTTTCATTATCCGTCACCCATCGCTGCCAGCTACCCGTCAGGCTGCACACCATGCTGATAGTCCGGAGCTTCTTAATGTTTTTGTTGTTGGATGGTTTCCTTTGAGAAGCTTGGCCGCTCTGCTTGTCAGACATAATTATCTGTATTAATCACATCAAGCACAATTAATCCTGCTAAATGAGCTGTTAGATTTGCCTGGAAAAGCTCATCTCCTTTGCCTAAATTGTTGTTTTTTTGGAAGCTTTTTTCCTCCTTCTGTTGCTTCCTAACCTTGCACTTGGAGCCACAGCTCTAAAATAGGTAGAGGAAACCCTAACATGATGGTGGAAAGTATTTGAGTTATCCCGGGCTACAGACCTGATCGTCTTTCCCTGACACTAATCCCCCCCTGCCTACTCATGTTTCATCACAGATAGGGCTTGTAATTAGAGGTGAACGGGGCAGTGGAGCAGGAGAAGCTACAGTAAATTAGCAAGTGCACCCATAGAAAGACCATCAAAGACATCTGATATGTATTTAAAACACTTTCAGGCTTCCACAGATTTTCTGTTTTGAAGCAAATCTTCATTATGCGTTTCTAGTCACCTTGTTTATAAAAATGGCTTCACAAATTTAGATGACCCTGTATACTGAGGGATGAGATGAAAAGCTTGTGCTAACACACAAGCTTAGCACCGTCACTCCTGGTGAAGCTGGAGGCATTCAGAGCCTTAAAATAAGACAATGTGGTATAATTCCTCTAACAATCTTCCTTTAAAACCTCAAACAATAAAATAACATGAGCTCATAAGCTTTATCACTTAGTATGTTCTAAAAATATGGTGATGAACATTAGCCATCAACCTGCCAACTCACATGGGTAAATGTAAAAATAAGAGAAAGCCTTATTTGTAGCATGGCAGTGAACGATACTTTACCATTTTCTTATCAAAATATGTTCCTGTTATTGTGGCCTAAATGGCTGTGGGGCAGCAAACATTGTCTTATATTTTTTAAATAAATTAATTGCAACTACAGAGACATTATGCAGCACAATGCACTTAGACTTTCAAATATAAAAGCAAGTATTTCACCCAGAATGGACCCTTTCAGGATGTCCATTTGGTTAAGCTGAAGCTAATTGGAGCTAATTTTAACAACCTCAATTGCTGGTGGGTACAGTCAAAACAGGGTCAGAAAAAAAGATGCAAAAGTTAAGCTTGATGAACGTGCAGCTAAAATTTAAACAGCTAAATACCAGACCAGGAAACACTTCAACTGGGTAGAGAAAAGGAACCCGGAACTTCTTACCAAGGAAAGAATGTGACGTGCAGAAGGCGATTAAACTTGTGATTACTCATGAACTGGTTTAGTCTGGCAATGCTGCCGGTCGATGTCAGCTCACACGCTCACGTGCGGGGGCAGAGCAGCATCCTTTGTGACAGTAGTCTGACTTTATAATTATCTAAACAAAGTCCAGATGGGCACATACAGCTCTGATTTAAGCACCGTGGAGGCATTATGTCAGGTGGAATGCATCATTTTATGTGTGATATTTCTGACCCATGTTTACAGATGGAGTGTGATTATAAATAGAACGTGGCCCACGCACACTAGCAGCTGCTGGCAGTCTGTCATGAAGGCTGGAAGTGACTCAGCGAGCATCAGCGTAAGAGGTCTTCTCAAACCAAGTCACTCTGATTATATGCAGCGTCACATACTCAGGTCTGAGAATAGGTCTCCTCCACCAGGACTAACAGGTTCACTACACCCTCCAGTTTGAGACAAAAACAAAAATGGATGTCATAAGTACAGTAGAAAAAAAGAAAAAAGACAGACATAAAAAAAATCCCAATAGTTTCCTTTTGCTATTTTTAGCTCCAAAGAAAACAGTCCTACTTCCCCATTATCACTTTTCACATGAACAACCGATGGAGCCAGCTTTTTAGGCTGTTTAACGCATTCATATGCAGATTTTTGTTCTTTCAACCTTTCTTTCATTCAAAAATAGCAACATTAATTACACTCAATTGATCTTTGGAATTCATTTACTACACTTAACGCTTCAGGTGATTACTCCTCCTGAAAATAGCAAAATAATGTTGCCAACTGTGAAAATGTGAAATGAGTTTCATTAAGTCGTCCCTCTGTGACACTCGGTACTTGCAGAAAAAAAGTCTACAAACAGCAAGAATACCCTGACAAAGACTTTATCTAGAGTTACATTTCCTGGTCTTTTTCCCCCCCGTGTAATAGGCTCATGCCCTCTTTACACAGGCTACAGATAGCTGTAAAAGAAAATTGCAAATTGGTAGATATACTTGTGCTTTTCCATCCTCATCATTAAAGAAAGGGAGCAGTTATAAAATCTTGGAAGGAGGAGGCTTCACTGTGCACTGTGTCAGCCTGAGTGGAAGGAGGGGGTTCAGGAAGTCCGTACAGCAGCAGTGTGTCTGAGTGCAAATGCACCAGGTTATAAACCTTTATGACGCTAAAAATAGGATGATTTGCCCTTAATTCATCTCCTCGCTGCATTCTAAGACAAGTTCTGAACAAAATACAAGATCAAATGAAATAGTAGTTTGAATTCATTTATCCAACAAACCTATTACAGTTCATAGATTTTATCAAAAACAACTTAAAAGACAACATATACTGTACAAACGCAAACTGAGGACCAACAGAAGTGAGCAGCAGGGAGCTCCACAAAGTAAGGAAGAGGGGTTTGTTTTCAGCATCAGGACATTTTCTGAAAGACGAACACCAAGTAGATACCTGCAAGCAACAGAGACAACAGTTGAAGGGTTACGCTGATCAGCAGCTTCCATCAGTCTTCTTAAAACTACTTCGTTCAATCACGTGTCAGTGGTAATTAGGAAAGCAGAGAAGCTAGGCCATCTCTATTATAAACTCAGTTTATCTCTTTTCAGGTTCCTCCTCATCTGAACACTCGCAGCTTAATTGGCCGTATGACCAAGAAACCACAGAAACGGTACAGGAAATCATTTACTGATCAATGCTCCTCATTGTGAGCCAAACAAATGGATTCAAACACAACAAGAACAGACGCTCGGAATCTGAAAATACTTTAAAGCAACAATTTTAACAGCTTATCCACCGTTTATGTGACGACTGAAAGTTTAAACAGATCAGCACACAGAAACACTTACCGGTTGCGCCCCACTCAGATCTGCTCAGGGTTCCCTGCACACAAACAGACAACACTGTCAGAACTTACACAGCCGAACACACCGAGCCACGCTGCAGCTGTGTGCTGAAAGCTCACCACTGGTAGTCCAACTCCGGCTCTGCTGCAGTGCTCTTTAGCATGGCAGTACTCTTCTTTGGCGTCTGTAGCCTGTCGACCTCCGTCTTCACAGGGAAACGGCTGGAAACACAACAAAGGTTAAATAACTACGAATAAAACACATGTTCATCACGTGATCATTCAGCCACTAATTAGTACTACATATCTAGACTCACGTCTACATCTTTGTGTCAATGCTGGAAAAAGGTCTGGGTGCTTCAATTTAGCACTCTGGGTTAAGGGTAAAAAACAGTTCGATTCCCAGTCGCTAACTGCAGCAACAGGGTCTCAGCACAATGGTAATGAAGGGAAACGATGAGCAAATCAACAGGCAGATCTTTCTTATAGCACGATACACATCTATGCCCACATTTGCGATGTGAAGGTTGCAGCTCAGAGGTTGTTTCCCACAGAAGTAGAGAATTTGAAAGCAGTAACATGCAGATAGAAAAAGGGGACAACAATGCCGCTCCAAATGAGCTACTTACTGCCAAAATGTATCCCTGTAGTAAACATTTGGTGATTAGGACTAATTATTACCAGTGAAGTATACAATTATTTTTGCAAACATCACATGTACAACTTAACGAGACCGTATTCATTGTTCACAGCTCTACCTCCAAAGCCATCATCTTCATCATGAGTCTGCGATGATGATCCTTCTTCACCTTCTCCTCAAAGAACTCAGAAAACCTCTGCTTCAGCACCAGACGCATGTTGTAACGCTTTGCCATGCTGAAGAGGAACACAAGCACAATACTTTAGTTTCACAGCACAGAAACAGTATTGTTGAGAAAGTATCCTTAAATCGATGGCTGTAAACCTTAACATTTTGCATTTTTATCAGTCTGTTGAACATCGACACAACACAGAAATATGTGCAACATTAAGTCTCGATGAAAAATACAAATAAAATCTTACTGTTCAAAAAGAGGAAAGTAGACAAGAAACTCAGGGACGTCAACTACTTCCTCAAGGCTGAAATGATACTGGCATCCGAACAGAGGATAGGAACCTTTGGACTGAAAGGAAACTTTGAAGACTTCACTTCCAAATGCTAGAGAATCTGATGCCTCCAGACGTTTACTGCAGCAAAGGAGGAGAAAAGTAATAAAATAGTCACTGTAAATTTTCTACATGTTTCCACAATAAACAGTTAGCCCTAAGCTGAATTATGTGATGCATCGAATAAAACAAGACTCCCAGTTTTTTGTTGATAGAAAAATGTAGTCGAGGTTGTTTCATAAAGTCAGGGAAATTTCTATAAACCGCATCTATCACTGAGACTTCCTGGTAGAATCAGGAAGCAGTAGTAGTGTGATTTTACTGATACATTTTTGTTCTTACACAAGTTCATAGGCATCTGGTGTTGTTCCAATGAAAAAGCCTCCAGGTTTCAGACGCTCACAGGCATTCCTCAGCATCATGTCTGCCTTCTGCTCACTCTCAAATGAGTAATGATACACAAACTGACAGCTGCAGATGTCAAACATCTGGTCTGGGTCATCCAGCTTCTCTGACAAAACCTCCTGCAGAAAACAGGTCAATGGCATGAAAAGAAGAAGAAAAGAAACAGTCATATCTTGATGTCTTTTTGTGTGCCTTCAAGCTAAAAACAGACAATAAAATAGCGAAAAACTCCATCTGTGCTCAGGAACTGATCTAGCTCTCACAGTTCTACCTTTGAACAGTCTGCAGTGATAAATTGAGCGCTGAAGATTCTCTCATTATGGTGACTTTTTCTCTTCATGTCTTCATAACGACTCTGGCACTGCTCCACTGACACTGCTGCTATATCTGAAAATACAAAAACATACAGAATTATCAACATATATTTAAATGCGAAACAACTTATCTTCAGTAAAACACCCCAGGCAAAAGTGACTCTAAAATATCTGGGGGGGTAACTTCTAAATGTAATCATGGAGAAGATGGATCGTTGTTAGAAAGTCCATCTCAAAGGGGTTTTCAAAGAGTTCTGAGGAACAGAGGTCCGAGGATAAGTCAGTAAGAACTGAATACCTGCACAGACCAGGTGACTGATTCCTCCTCTTCTCCACTTCAGTAGGTCTCCTCCTTTACCACATCCAAGGTCCAGCACAGACACCTGCCTGTGTCCTGCATCCCGTACCTGCTCGAGGATCTCACCTGTTAATAATAACAAAAACATTTTTTTTTTTTAAACTTACAAAATAAGCAATAGTCTAAGATTTCTAACTGGCTAACAGTTGTAATGGCAACTGCAGGCTCAAAATGATTTACATTCTGATTATATGTGCTACTGAGTGAAAACAAGACAGTGATGACTGGTGCTCTGGCAGCTAATATGATTACTGATAGTTACCGATCAGGACACTCTTAAGCCAGTTGTTAAAGTTCCTCATGAAGAAGATTCTGCTTTGACTTCGAACCACCAGACCAACTTCCTGCAGCTTGTTGTAGTGACTCGCCACCTTTACACTGTGATCCGTCCCCTGAAGGATCAGTAACAAATCATCAGTGACTTCACACTGATCAGCCATCTCTCTCCCATCAGTCACTTGGTCGTTCAACACTTTTCCTACAAGCACAGTTGATTGTCAACAACGTGATAATCCAGCGTACCTGCTTCTTGGTGGGTGAGGTTTCTTCTTCTTCTTCATCATCATGTTTCCTCTTCATCCCTGCCTTTTGCATCTGTTCTTCTCCTCCTTCCTTTAGAGTCACTCCATCCTCTTCTCCTTTCTGTTCCTCTCCTCCCTGCTTCAATGTTTGTGTCTGAAGAGACATGTCTTTTACACTGAAAACAGTGAAAGGAGGACAGAGCAATCAGGCTGATTTGAAGTCACATGTGTACCCGATTTAGCTTCAGTGATCACAGATCCATAGAAAGCGAGTGGAAAATGGCAAGAACTTAATCATTTAAAAAATACTTAGCAGGAGAATGGCTGAAGTATGGTTAAATGCACACAGTTGAGCCAAGCTATGGTTACAGCTCAACTTGGCCATTTATTTTTATGAACCAAAGTATGTTCAAAGCCATGAGAACATCGGAAAATGTTTTTAAAAAAATTCTGCCGCTTCTTCAGTCGACTGTGTTTACGTGTTTTTAAAAGTCTGGTCTGCCTGACTTGAGGGATGCAATCTTTTGATGTCACAAGAAAGATTTTTTCTAACCCATTAGTTCAGTTGTAACCTGATGGAAGAAAATAAATGTGACACTGAAAATAAAATTGTGGAATATTTCATCAACAAATTTTTGTTCAATCATTAGCGTCTTGTATGTTTAAAGTTGTAGATCAATTTATTTTCTTTGACTGATCATTGGCCTAGGGCCAGAAACAGTACTAGCAGTAAAGTACCAATATGTAAATGTTTCTAGAGAGCTTCACGTCTGTAAATGAAAACATCCCAACATGTCATTTTACATCAACTGAATGAATCAAGAATTTAAAATGTGCCTCAGACAGCAGTTTCAGTCTTAACGATCAGAGAGAAAAACTACATTCAAATAGGTTGAAATGTCAGACTATTAAAGACTTAAAGATGAGCTTCCCTCATCTCCGGATTAACATACTCATATATATACTGGATCTAACTTCTAAAATACACTCACGCGGTCTACAAGAGATCTGAACTGCTTGGTCTAATGAACTTAGCATCACAAACTTTTTCAACAAACTGCACAACGATTAGTGCATATGTTAGTCGTGAGACTGTGTCTTTCTTCCAAGTGTAAGCAGGTTTAAGTTAAGGTAACTTGATGCCGATGGTAGCGTGTTTTTACAGTTTGTTTGTTATTCTACACACAATTCAGAAGCGGGACTTCGAAGAGGAAGTTATGTTTCAATGGTTTCACCGATTAGACTGGTTTTCCATTTGGCTTGCAGTGGAGACAGAGCATACCTTACACAACCTTCAAAAGAAAAACAAACCCGATTTGAACCTGAATTAATTAAGTTTAAACCGCTTATGTTAGCTATCAGCATTTAGCAAGCTAGCACCTTTGTAAGTTAAAACACCTTTTTCTGTCGGAGCTGAACCGTAATGAGGCGAGAGCCCCGTGTAGAACTAAAGTATCGCTTATAAGTAAAGACGCCCTTTAACTGGTCTTCGAGGTAAAAGCATACCCAAAGTATTAGAAAAGTAAAAACCTGCCGAGAATGTACTCACAGTGTTCTACAGACACGACGCGTGCGCTCTAAACAGCTTCCGGTTGCGGAAGCGTCATATTTGTGCGTCTCATCCGCGACACAAGGCGGCGATGTAAACATATGAAATAACGGCAGTAAAAACAACTAAACTCTCTCCACTTTTATGGAATTATTTTCAAACGAGGTTTCAGAGGGAGTAACACTGTTTTATTGTGGTAAAAATTAATAATGAACAAACAAATAATAGATACTGATTTAGTGTTTCCTATGTGAAATTGGCATTTATGTTGTTTCTTGTGATGTGAAAGTAATCCAGCACATCCAACAGGTAGAGCTGTAAAACCCCTCTACAGGTGTCCAGAAAACGAACCATCAGACGGATATTTATTTACATATTTTATTCCTGTATATCTATAAATTTTTCCAAAGGTCAACATAACCTCTGAGTGGAAAAGCCAGCAGTTTTCTTCAAAAACATTTTGCATTCATTTTTACTGCATTAAATTAATATATAAATGGAGACTATTGTGTCAGAGAACACCTTTTGTAATTTCACTAAGCCTAAAACAGTACTCCAAAAACAATATAAATAAACATACAAATACATTTAAACATGCTCAAACAGCTTTTGGCATAAAGTAAGGAGATTAATGCTCAAGCTTTATTCAGATAGAAATTTTTCAGTGCAACTGTATTTCTAAATGTTCATTATTATTTTTATAAACAATTCAAAATATTGCTGTGTATTTGAATTGTCTTGCAGTCATTAAAAGTGGCAGCAGCAGTCGAGCTAGTTAAAGATACAAATCAGGTGGGCTTTAAGAATGGCCACTCCTGTGCAAGTTGACATTAATATTCTTCTGGTTCTTTTGTCAGATAACTAAACACTTCAGAAATTGTAATTAAAAGTCTGCTCATTGTGACTATTTGTCATCTCATGATTGCTTAAAGCATTTTCAGACTGTTGCTCAGTTGATGCACAGTATATTTAAATGTCCTACATTCCAGTTTTAGCACTTACCACAGCGGCTGTCATCTGCTCTCCCTGCTTCATCAAGTGAAGTCAAGGTAATCCCAGAAAAGCTTATTAGTAATTCTGTAAAGCCTCTTAATAAATAAAGCTAATTTAAAAGTTTAAGTTGCAGTATTTCAACAATTTTTCAAAAATGAATACAGTTACAACAATCTACTTGCTGCGTGAAGATACCTAAAAACTGTACTTCACATTTCCTGCTCAATAGCTCTTTGTAGTAATTGTCTGGGATACAGCTTTCCCTCCACAGACCAACCCACCTTGTTCAATTAGACTCCCAAGTTGGTTTATACTCAGACATAAGGGATTCAGGAGCTCTAGTAAGCTATCCAATTAGGCCTCAGTTTTGGCTTTGGAAAAAAAATCAGAACTCTGTATTTCCAAATTCTAAGTAGGAAAGTTCAAGTGGAATACTCCCTTAAATTGAATTTCTGACTAAAAAGGTTGTAGGAACATCACTAGCTTCCACCAGGTGATTCTACACACATATAAAGCAGTGATAGCTGTATAAATAAACCTGTTGTTAGCACTTCTCTTAGTTTCATTAAATGGTGGTTGCGCACACAGCACTGTCTGACCTCTACAAGTGATCAAACTGCTCTGTTTTTTTTATGTGAAAAATAAAAGATATTGTATCATTATCGTTAACTGGTATTGCTAAAAATTACCTTCACTGATCAATGAGCACAGTTCCAACAGGAACTTGATCAGCTTATGTGTGAGTTATTTGCTGCTCTATAGTTCTGATGGAAATGGAATGCAGCATTTAGATTTGCTGCTCTGAGGGAACACGTAGTGCTTTCTGAAGGTTGGACATTACACTTTTGATATAGGCCACATAATAGTGTGTAAGATAATATTATTATAACGTCATTAATATGAACCCCCCGTGACCCGACTGACTGATTAAGCGGGTATAGAAAAAGGATGGATGGATCATTAATATGAAACAGTATTAATTTTTAACTTCTCTGATCCCTCCTGATTGTTGTTACTCGGCTGTTTTTTCCTATTCCCACTAACTTCTGTTATCTGAGTGTTAGGCAGCATTGTTGGTAGCGCATACATATTAGTTTGCATGACTTGAAGAAGCTTTCAATGCCTCCATAATTATTGTTGATGATAGCATCATGCTGTATAAGGGGTAAAAAATTCCCAGGGTGTCATGTTTCAATCACCTTTTATCAAAGCTTGAGCCAACAAAAATCTATAACCACTGCATAATCATTTGACCTGAGAATAAATGCAGACTTAAGCCAGATGTTAGAGGGTTTTTGTCCAGCGTGAAAGGCGCCATAGTGTTCCTGATAGTTGTTGGTGTTTGGATCTGTACAGCTTCAGGTTGGATGAGTAGATGCAGACAGACACATTGGGCTTCAGTTTTATATCAGCTGATCCTGGATCACTTTCATGCAGTGATCCTGTCTGGTATGTCTGCAATTCATCCTGCTGATGGCGATCTGAGAGATGAGACTTATTACTCTGCTGGCAGACGCCAAGGCTTGCTTGCTCACTTTTAAGATCAGTTATCCAGAATCCAGAAAACTAATAACAGTCTGAATACCTCAGTTTAATGAAAAGAGCCAAAACATCCTAGAGGACATGTCCTTAATACAGACACTATTTTGTCGTGTGATTTATCAACTGCCAGCACGTGGAGTTTAACCTCTATTCTCATGGTCAGTTTGATAAGTTCATAACCCAGTGAGATGAGAAAAATAACCCAAAGAACCCCACACATTTGACCCTGGAAAAACTCTCATAGTTTTTATGTTTAATGATTACAACATTACGGATATCTACTGGTAATGTCGGCTATATCTGTCAAGAATTCTGTTTTTGTTCTTTAAACAAAAAAATAAACATTAGAAATCAAATCCCTAATTTAATTGAGGCTGATTAATGCATTACTCTTTACAATCCAGAGACGAAAAGGCACTTAAAAATAATTATTATAAACTCATAAAATGAACTTATATATTAAGACCTTTACGATGATGATTATGATGATATACTGGTCCATGAGAAGGTTAGTCTTTCTGGGGAATCATCAGATATTACCTAATGAGTAAAACAAATATCCAGACAGGCAGCAGCTATCCAAATAAGGTATTACAGATATCTGGGCTAAAACTTCCTGTTTCTTCTAACTCCTTATATATTGACACTTGGTCAGTTTGAAGAATATGCAACCTTGAGTTGTCATGAGAGCAACTTAAAAAAAAAAACAGTAATGTTCTCCAGGAACGGTAATGTTTGCATTGTAAAAAGAATGTATTTTAGTCCTAACCATTACTTATCTGCAATGTCAAAATATAATTAAAATCTCAGTGCAAATCTATGTGCATGTTTTAGTATTTTCATGCAAAATTAACAAATTTTTTCAGCAATCATGGATGCTTTTTTTGTCATAGGTCCCAGATTTACTTGTGTGGTCATTCTCCCTGAGAGCTAGAGCATTAATGTCATCCAACATGACCATTTTTAAAGCAGAAGTTCTTTTGTTTTTGTCTTTTTGTCTTCAGCAAAATGTAGTTTTGGTTGTGAGGGCAAGTTGACACTTTTCAGGTTCCCTAAAGACCCAACAATATTGGGTCAGTGAATTCAGTCATTTTTCCTGTCCAGCAACACAGTCTGGAAAAGTTTTAAATTTTGTTTACTACACTTGATGACTGTATCGTGAACAAGGCCAAGGACATCACTAGCTATGTGGGGAGAAAGAAGCAGAAAGTCAAGGTTGTTCCAACACTAAAAGAGGATAAGGCTGAACCTCAGTCAATAGGTAAAAATGTTTCAGATCTTGTGTTGGCATCAGGTGTGTAAACGCAATTTAATGCAAACATCATGGGTAGACTGAGTCAAAAGTCAGCAAGGAGGCTAACAGTACTTCTTCTTATAACATTTGTTCACCGGGCAACGGAAAGTATCCATTCATTGCTTTTAAAACTGCTCTGAAACATAAGGTTGCTCACACAACCAGCCATTGTTTACTTTTATAACCCCCACGCACTTCCCATATTGAGCAAAAAAGAAAATCCATTAGCAACTTAGCCTCGAGTAACAACATCTTTGAAAATCTAAGGTATTGTTCAAAGTTTTTTTTTTGTGAGTTTTCGTAGCATCCTGACTGGCAACAGGAGTTGTGCGTGTTGACAAGTCAATAGTATCCCTTCACCTGCCCCCTCAGCAAGTCTCCAGGAATTTAACCAATCAGCAGTCCCTTTAGCCAAGTCTCTGGAGGACATTCCCCCAGGAGAAAGCTTTCCTTCATTTTGAAATAACTGCAAATTATTTGGAGTTATGACAGGTGCAAAGGTAATCTAAAGGTTCCTAAGAGTAAGAAACAAATTATTGGAAATTATCAAGCCAGGTCCACTTTAATGTTACATCTAATCTGGTGTTTCTGTGTTACTTTTAGTTTATACTCTGTGTTATACTAGCTCGCAAACTCCCAGTTGTTTTAGACATAAACCTGGTTTTAAGATTAAAATGTGTTTCCTATAGTCATCCTGCGGGACACCCTCAGACAGACAGAGGATGGAGACATGGATGGATGAAAGGATGGATGGACTGATTAATGGATGGAAGCTCTATAAACATGTAAATCTGACCTTACAGTGTTTCAAAGCCACTGCATTGGCTGAATGAAGCAGTGCTGCTTT
The DNA here is from genome assembly GCF_036924035.1 of Leuresthes tenuis. Lineage (NCBI taxonomy): Eukaryota > Metazoa > Chordata > Actinopteri > Atheriniformes > Atherinopsidae > Leuresthes > Leuresthes tenuis. The sequence continues at coordinate 8,142,952 of NW_027325372.1, read as the reverse complement.
AAAAAGCTTCTTCAGCCGTTCAGTCGACTCTCCGTTTACACAGAAAGACGTTTTCAGACAGAAGAGGCTTTGATACACAAATACCACAAAACCCCCGCAAAAAAAACCCCTTACCTACCCAGTGCCCCCTGTAAACCCCCTTGCTACCATTATCACTATATGTGTGTGTGTCTGAGTGAGGAGAGGTGAAGGTCTCCAGGGATAGAATCTATTTTACCTGCTTTTCCATTATGGCAGCACACTGGCACGTATACACACATATACACTTGTATTACCTGTGTGTTTCCAAGGTGACCAACCTTTCTACCTGGTGTTACGCATAAAGTCAATGAGAAGTCTATTGGTTGTATTCACCAACCAGCTTTCAAAGCTATTGTTGACTACACATGAAAATAATGTTATATATGAAAAGAGAACATCTTTAAAGTCTGGCTGGAAGGTTTCTGATGAAAGGGATAAAGAGGTTTATTGAATAGTATGTAACCACATCACTGGTGCAGTGAAACTGACCTCAGAAATAAAGATATCTATGTTAAAATTACATCTAAACATGATTTAAGCAGGACACAAAGTTGTTGTCACCCCATGTCAGAACTTTTGACAGGTGAACTATTAGTGCAATTTCATGAAGTGTTCTTTAACAAACAGGTTAGTTTGGTGAACAATATCTGTTTCTGTTTTAAATTAAATGTCTATAAGGAAACTGTTTAATTGTCAATCTGCTGTAAAATAAAAAAAAAAAAGCTTCAAATCTATATGGCTAAGTCATCTGATATGTTTGACAGCTGCAGCATCATTATTAACTCGCTGATTAGGAAACCAGTCAGGACTTTTTATAGATTCAGGTTTATGTAAGCTGTTAGTGGACTGGTTGTGGTCAGCTGTGGTTCCAGGTCAAGTAAAACTTTACAGTTCAGCAAGCCCTTCATAATCACCATCATGCATGAACAATGATACATCACAGTGACTTAATATGTAACTCTCCTAATAACAGTGAATACAGAGGTGCATACACAACCTTCCAGGGTAATATGTAGGAAACCAGCAGCAGCCAGAACAATAGAATTTCTAAGCCTTTTTTTCCCCATGAATTGGTGGACTTCATCTTCGGCCACACAGGAGCAACCAGTTGTTTAAAATGGTCCAGGTTGCAGCTCCATGTAAAAACAGAGACAGTGTTATGCCGACCCAGTCTGTGTAACTGTTACAGAAGTGAGTAAAAATCCACACCTAAACTGTTTAATTTTTTTGGTGGCCCTGTTTGAGTAGTTTTTAGCTTTGGCCCGAGAGTGTGACCATTTTATACAGCAGCTACTCATACAGTAAGTACTACACACAACTCCACTGTGAAAAAAGCAATATATCTTTTTAAGGGCCTACTGCACATTTTGACTACAAACCTCTAACTTGCTTTGGTTTTTTAGATTGAGCAACCCTCAGAGGATCAAATCTGAGGTGGTCTTGGTCTATAGTGGATCTGGTTCCAGGCGAAGCATTATTGTTCTGCTCTGATTGTTCTTCAGGTTCTATCAGAGGATCTGAGTCGGTGAAACTCAACCTGCTGCTAATGTCCACACTGAGTTTGTTTGTTAGAGGGGGATTCCCTGAACTGTGAGGACGCCAGGAAATTCCACAAAGATTGTGGGTGCATGTGTTGCTTCTCTACTGTTGTGAGGACCACCTTAAGTTATAAACCGAGGTCAGTACATTTCTTTATTGTCAGGAAAATCTTGATGTTCTTTCAGAAGTATTGAAATAAAATATTGACTATAGAAATCACTTGTCTTGAAATGTTTTCCAATTCTTTCCTCAGTATTTTAGAGTTGACTGGGTATGTAATTGTGGGTAAAGTAAGAACGAGACTGGCAGTCTGACAAACAAGTGTCCCATGGGAGCACTTTGCACACAAGTATCCAAACTCTGATTTGGAATCAGTCAATGGGTTTTAAATTATTTTAATTTTAAATCACGTCCCATAGAACATATATGATCTTACAAGTTCTCTAAATTTTATCACATTATGATATAATTTAATTTTGGATTCACAGTCCTCACAGATACAGAGAAACTTACCTGTGTGAGTCTTCTTCACCTCCTCCTGTTGGGCATTAACATAGAAACCTGAAACTCACATTCACTAACAAATACACACCAACAAACACACACTTCGGTCCGTCCTCTGTCCGGGTGACATTTAGGCAGATATATAAACCACCGCCAGATGCTCAGAGCCAGAGGATTCCTGCAGTGCAATACTGAAGTACTGTAACAGTCACCTGTCTGCCTACCTGAGCGTTTATCTGCCTACCTGTCGTACTGATCAGGGACCTGTCTGACCTCACACCATCATGTTCAGCAGGTATGTCCGTCCTCTGCTCTGTGTGTGTTAACACTGTAAAACAGTGGTAATGTTAAAAATACAGACCACAGACATGCACAGCACATCAGTGAGTGAGGCTGTAAAATTCATCTTTATGTGGCCTTTGTCGGGTTTTCAGTCTGGTATAAAAGTCCCAGTTTCATTTTATGATCCTGCTGTCTGTGCTACTGTATTCTTTTTTGTAGTGTTACACTGCAGCATACGTAGAGCTCACATTGTGTGCAATGAGTCTATGTTTCGATTCAGGGGTGTGTTTTGTTAGGAAAAGAGAAGCAGATTTCTGGGGCACATATTACTGTGAGTAAGGTAATCATAAATAGTTTTTTAAGAGTTTAAGCAGGTGTACTTGAAACAGATTATACTGAAAAAAGGACATATCCTAAAATTAAATAATAAATCATCAAACAAAAATCAGGTTTTAAACCAAAGGAGTGTTATAATGGGCTGACAGTCTCTGTTGTAAAAGCTGTGTTGGCTCAATCTGAAAGTTTCTTTAATAGGTAAAGCTTACAGTAACACTCAGTTCAGACAAACAGTAACACTGACCTGATTTAAATCAGCTTGGACAGTTTGCTGTCAGAATGATCAACAAAAATAGTCAAATGTTTGCTTGCCCACGCACTTTCATAAAGCCTTACATTCAGGACAAAGTTAATTTATTTAGCTTTTGACTCTTTTCTGTCTTGTTTTTGTGATGCAAGAAGCCAGACAGATAATGGAGATAAATGCAAGACTAATAAATTTTGAGGCAGCACACCACAGCTGCTGCTCTCAAGTGTTAAACTTCATATGGCATCATAAGGCCACTACAGCATTGAGACTAAACGTTGTGACTGGATTGCAGGAACGTTGTTCTTTTGTTCTCTATATTCGTCTTGCTGGTGGAGGGAGACCTTGACTCCAATGGTGAGATTGCATCTGCAAAGAATCTGATTAAAAAATCTCTTTAAATGAATTCAGTTTTGCTTAATCAAGCTGTTTCATGTTTGCAGATGCTGGAATACAAGCCATGCCAACAGGTAAATCAGCTGTCTCTCATCACTGACACACATTGTGTCCTGCACCTGTCCTTCTGTCTCTAACCTTCATATGTCTCACCCGTCTCTGTTAGATAAAGATTCAACATCTGATGAAGCTCCCACAGGTGAGTCATAAACTGTGCACTCTAATCTCATTGGCTTTTAATTAAAATGTTATTATAGCTTGGTACTTCTGAGATTAAAACTTTGAAATGAACTTTGATAATTCTAAAACCTATCAATTGGATCTACATCTAAGTCAGTTTCTAAAATCTCAAAAGAAAATCAGCTCATACAAATATTGATTTGTGATACTGATGTCGGTACAAACACAGATAAAAAGAGGTCTATCATCTGCATGTGGGTGAATCTTAAATTAGAGTTAATCCCAGTGCTTCTTGTTCAAACATATTCTCTGCAAGTATCAAACTGGAATAAGTAAGAATAATTAGTTTACTACAAAACTCTGGGTAACTAATTAAACATTTTGTATGAAGGTAATCATTCTGTGACAGTGACACCAAAGATGTGAACTTCTCTTTAATTTCTTAAAGTGTTATTATGTGTGATCATGTTGCTGAGATATTTCAAAAGCACACAGGTAAATAAGTTTATGTCTGAAAGTAGCACCACGAGCAGGCTTGACTATAAACAGCAACAGTCACTGTTGAGTTTAATGATTAAAGAGATTCTTTCTCCTCTATTGTCTTTTGTTGTTTCAGAGAGCGTGAATGTTGTGTCTCCTGATCAGCCTGGTAAGAATACAGCTCAGAGAATCCTCTGTTGTTTTCATCATACTAATATCACAGAGTTAAACAAAAAAAAAGTGACAGCTCAAATCATAATTAGATTAAATCTCCTGCTTAAGAAATGGTTTAATGGGGTAAATAAGATGATTTATTTGGTTACTGTTTGAACTTTCAGGTGTGGTTTCTAGAAAAAAAGAAGAAAAGTTAAAAAGCAAGACATGATAAAAGTGATTAAACACAATGAATTTGAAGAGCTGCAGGACAGTCAGAAGGCCTTGATTCATTCTATTTTATGAATAATTCTACCACAAGATGGAACTCTGACAGCTGAATTCACTTTAGTTACCTCACTTACAATAAAGCATCCAGTCATTTATCAAAGGAGGCAGAAATTAACAACAAATATGCAAACTCAAAGCAAAATGAACATTGTTATCTATTGAAAACACAATTCACATTACTTACGTGACCCTGCAATATAATCATATCATTTTCAAGCTTTTCAATTAGGTGTAATGTTATATCTAATGACATAAAGCACCTACTCTGTACAGTAAGAAACTACCTCTACAGGTTTTCTGTTGCTCTTAATCGGCCTTGATAAGCATAAGCTGTGGTTAACTGGAAATAATAACCTTTCTAATAAACTTTATATCAATGACAGTAAATTTATCTGATGATGTGACTGTCATAGTTCAGTGTCCACAATCACAGTCAAGAATGACAAAGGCATTACCATTCATTTTAGAACTCAGCATTAAGTCTTCTGAACAGCATCCTTATAAACTGCCCTGTGGGGAATGGAAGATAACATTCTATAATGAGATGAGTGGTGGAATAGTTCAAATACTGCTGGTCTTTTTTTAATTAAATTGACATGCCAGATTATTTCCTATACAGAATCATTGGGGAAGTTTTCTATCGAAACAGGCAGGCACTTTGTCTGGCCACTCATCATCTAACACAGGTTAACTTCAACCATTTAGATGAGCAAAATTCCACTTTCTTAGCCTGTCAGTGAACAACAGCTGCCATTTATTACCCACTGTCATACACTACCCGCAGTATTGGACACTGATTAGCTTGTGTTTTAGCCACAAGATGGGTTGTCTTGTGACTTTTATTGCATTTAAAAAAGCTACAAATAAAGTTATACATCTAGTACATTATGGTGGGAGACAAGGTCACGTGGGTTCAGCTTGATGGTGTTCAGACACATGAAATTTGTAATGGTAACGAGCTCTTCTCTTGTCATTTCATGACAACACATTAACATACCATGCAACTTTTAGCAGCCAAAGATTTTTCCTACATAAGCTGGTGGAGACCAACAAGATCAAAAATAGAAAAGAAACAAAGAAAAGCATAACATTTGGATTGCATTTGTCAGATGTATACATAGCATTAACGGACTGGAAAGTAAAGTTAATTTCTTAATCCAGGGAAAGCATAAAAAACAGTTTGACCTGTATGAAAAAAAAGCATTTTTACCAAATTCAGAATCAAACCTCTTAACATTATAAAAGAAAATTCTGAATCTTTCATCAGGCATTTAGCAGTAAGTAAAAACACATCTGCCATATCTGTGAGCATGTAATTCTCACTAAATTTCTAAAGAAGACATTTCAAAATAAGTCTGGAAGACGTGAACTCACTCAAATGCCACACACTAGAGGATAATTGGAATTATCTTGTAAAAACTGGCACTCGAAGCAGGAAGGTGATGACTAATAACATCTATACCGCTTTACCTCTTATTACTGTAAATAACATTAAAGAAACCTGAAAATATGGTTTAGAAATGAGAAAAACACCAAATGTTAAATAGTTTTCAACCGTTCAACAATGAAGAATTTTTTGTCAAAAAGTACATTTATTTCTGTTGTGTTTTTTAAATGTTTATATATTCCCAAATTTATCGTACTGCAGATATCTTAAGCCATTCTTGTCTCTAAATATAAAATATTTTCATTAACTTTCACTTAATAATGATTCAAACACGCTCAATACACCCTGAAATCCTCCAGCAATCTCAGCAACAACACAACAAACACAACAGAAAATGTTCTTATTCAACTTCTAACAGCAGAGGTCGCTTTATGGTAAGAAATCAGTTAATAAGGAAGTCTCTCCATTGCAGTGGCAACTTACGGGGTTTGAAGGTTTGTGTTTGATCAAGCCATGATAGTGACTCAGCGTGATCAGTGATACAGCAAAGCGCTGAATGAATGAATGAATGGAAACACAACAATAAACAATAAAAATGTCCTCTCACATGTTCAATAACGAATCTGAATGTTTATCCTCTGTCTGATTAACATTTGCATCCTTACACGAATGTGTCTTCACATCACATTTGTCTGAACTGACTGATTCCAGATGAATCCCATTATTACGGAAGAGGACCATCAGGTAGGAACATGACGATGATGTCAGGTGACAGCTGCACGTGAACATCATTTGAATTTCAAGTTCTTTTCTGTAAAAATGTTCCTGTTCCAACACAAACTAAATATGATGGAGTTCACCTATTCATGGGTTATGTGTTTATCTGTCGATGTGTTTCAGACACCAGCAGCACCAGTGCAGAGACATCAGACAGTAAGAACTATTTAGAGTTTTTTTCTTTTAAAAAACAGATTTTTGGGTGTACAAACTACACAAACTTTGTCAGTGACATAAATCTGATTTCCTCAGCTTATTTTAAAAGTTAAACAATATTTTGGATTATATTACTCTTTGTGCTACACAGTTTTAATCGTTGCTTTTATTTTTGTAGCTCCAGCACCCAATGAGGTGACAGCTCCTGGTACGATTCACCTTTGTTTTTTGCTGTTGTTTTGTATTGTTTTTTGTCCTTGATTAGAAACATCCAATTAAATCTGAATCTATCTGTCTTTATTTGATTGGTGGATTGATTAGGTGATTGACTGTTTAATTAACTGTTTTTTTCAGAGCCTGCTGTTGCTGCTGCAAACAGTGTAGAGGAAGAGGATGGTGAGTCAATACACAGAACTTTTGTTTTCCACAGTGTCCACTTTTAATATCTTTGAACAAGAATTGATAAATTAAGATATATTACTATTTTTGCCAAGTAGGTAGTCTCCCTTGTCCATGTTCAGGGTAACCTATACCTCCCAAGTGTGACAATATTCACTGAATGTGGTAAAACACTAGAAAAGCCCTCAAATAGTATTGCAGTAATAGTATTTGCATTTTTGGATTTGGATTGTACAGGTGCAGGGTAGAGTTGAACTTATTCACTCAAAGAACCATAATTTACCTTCCATGTATGAGGCAGATAAACATATACAACCTTTCTCTGAAACTGTCTTGCAGAAGATGAAAGTACTGACTCTGAAGAGGGAGGGAAGAAAAAGTTCAGTTCCCGCTCATCCAAACCCCAGAGGCCCGCCCCCATTCAGCAGAACCCCGTTCACATTGTTCAAATTCCCGCCCTCCCACCACAGCCAATCATCCCTCAGCCAAAAAGTCTGGTGAGGAGCCGAGCATCCAAGAGACGATCTAGGACCAACCGCCGCCAGATCTAGAGGACGATGAATCACATAATAACGCTGAACACGCAAACATGTAATCTACCACACAGGGAGACAAATGATACACACATGATCACAAGTACTCACAAAAACTCTCATGTACTGTTGAAAACTTGGACGCTGAACATCAAACTCACATTCAGCAGGTTCAGTCTCAAATATGACTCAACTCTGCAGACTCACCGAGCCATCTGATTGGTCAAACAGAAAAAATACAAGTGTCCAGGATACAGGGTTCTTATTCAAGCCAGTTTTATTTGTACAGCATGTTTGGATACTTTATCTGTAACAGAACCGAACTGATCAGATGACTCGGAGATAAAGGTTGTGTCAATTTAATCACAGCTGTGAAACATGACTGAATTCACATTTTGTAAGTCTGTGTTTGATTTTGGAAGGAAACTGTATCATTAAAATGTATCAGATGATTTAGATAAGTATCAAAGAATTTTGTTACGCTTTAAATACAAGATCAAGGCTTATTCTAATTACAGTCAGAGAGTCTCAGAGCCACGCTGGCCCTTGATATATTTAGCCTTTTGGCCCCCTGGTATGTGTCAGGATTTCGGTCCCTGGGCTCCAGCAGACCTCAGAGTATTAAATCTGCTCAGTTTATCTTTTCTGTTTTTTTTTTTGTTTGTTTAGTTTTTTTCTATTTTATTCTTTCATAAGATTGTGAAACATTTAAACTGTGTTATGCTATCTTATGTTTGTTCCTTGTATCTTATTTTAATAAAGTTAAACTGAACATAAAATTCACCTGATGTCCACTCTTCCTGTCAGCGCAAATCAAAACAGAGACTGAGTGTATTCTGCAGCCGCCATCTTTAAAACAGCTCCATCTCTCCTGCACCAGCATAATGGTTTTAAGGAGCTCATTGTGTAGATTTTTATCACAGTGTGGATCCCAAAACGGGGATTTTAAGATCAGAACTTTGTAGGTGTTCAGCCTACCTGCAGATGTTTTTAATTCTAGCTGTGTGTTTGGACTATCCTGCTACAGGAAGATTCTGGGATGCTCAGATGCCTCCTGATGATGACATGAGTCTAAATGTAATGAAATATTTGTACACTGCTGTACTTCAGCAAACTGACATCAGACATCGAGATGGATTCTGTTCATTCCACTCTTGTCACAAAGTTTTTTCATTTCCTTCTTCCTTGTTTTTCAGCTCCGTACATGCTCATTACATACGGGCAGCACACACACCTTATATAGCAGCCTGTCGATCCTCTAGCTTCTGAAAATGTCCTCATTCTGCTGCACTGCAGCACCCAACATATCTGATGAAATCTGCTCATCCTTACCATGTATGAGTGCAGATGAAGCAGACATACTTTTTGCCTGAAACTTCAGGAAGTAAAGAGATTTTCAGATGTTTGTTCCCCTTTCTTTGTTTCTTTATTTTTTTTGTTTGTTGGTTGGTTTCTTTCTTTCATTCAATTTTTTGTTCTTTCTGTCTAATTTTTCTTTTGCGCAGAAGATAATCAGAGTATAGAAAATAGATGGATGGAAGGGATGGACAATCAGACTAAGTGTATAGACTATGTATACCAGCATGATGTCAACCATGTCCCCCTGAATCCAGCCAAAGAGACCTCAGAGAGTCATGAGAAAAATTTACTTTTCATGAGAGAATTTGATGATTTTTAATTGTGAGGCCATTGAAATCAGGGATGTTTTGGAGTCTGTGCCTAGTGGCCAGCTGCGATATTGAACTTTAAGGCATTTCCACACTGGCTTTATGTATGATATTAGGTGGCATCATCTATCATTTATGGTCCAAATGGACATATACGTCTCCCTTTTAAATCTGTCTTGCAATCATGCTTGCTGAATTACCATATGATTCTCACTGTTGGCAACACACCAAGGACATCTAAAGAGGAGAAAAATGTTCTTCAAACGAGTGTCAAGGCTTTTCAGCCAATAAATATCACTATTACTTTACTATAGCATTATTCAGTAACGCACTCATGTCTATCAAAGCAAATAAGAAAAAAGCAGAATTGAAATAAACCAGAAACAGGTCACTTGAGCTACACTTGATCTTATCTTCAGAGCTTTTTAGGCGCCAACATATTCCTAATACCTATTTTACAGGGTATGGATGGGAGGACGTCTTCACCAAGACTACTAGCTCAGAGGCTCTTCATATTGTCAAAGAACCACTTTGAAGTCAGGAAGCAGCCATTTTCTGTTGTAATGCAATTAATGTCCATAGTTTGATCTTGTTTAAGCTTAATAAACCTGTTCCAGAGTTGGTTTTACCTCACATGTTGTATAACCATTCCAGAAACTTGCAAAAAAAAACAAAGAATAAAAAATAAAGATAAGAATTCCAAGATTAATCCTAATGAAAACGTTCAGAGATTGGTCTTCTGGAGTCAGTTTTACACATGGTACTGTGAACAGATCACATACGCACAAGTGTGTATGCAAAAGACTTCAACTGCATCATTCAGCCTCATGAGACTCAAACAGTTACGGGCAATACTGACGTTATAATTGTTGTTCATACATAACTTGGTCTTTAACATCTAATAAACAGGCTTGAAGTTACTTCAGATCTTCAGGGCTCATATTCACAGCTTGTCGTGTTCTCTGAAGGGATAGTTTTGGTATGTAGCACCTCCCAGAGGAGAAAAGATGTTATCTGACTCGGCATGTGTTTAACTCCTGGACGGTGGGGGGACATCTTTCTTCGATCCCAGTCTGTGTGTCTTTTTACAGACAAAGAGAAAACTCTTTTTTTTAAACATAAGAGGGTAGCTTGTTTGGTTTTAGGGTCAAGTTAGGGGCTGGGATAAGGGATGAAGGTATATTTAGGATTAGGGTCCCCATTAGGATAGATGACAAGAATGTGTATGCGTGGTGTGGTGTATCTGTGTGTGTGTTTGTGTGTCATTTGGAACATACTTGTTTGGTTGAAGTTTGTTGCTGCAGAAACGAAAATACAGCCAACATGAAAACAAAGTAAACCTTCAGAGAAACAGCAGCTCACTCTCTCCACATGCTTGAGTGTTATCACTGAAGGTAGCAACAGTCTGGGCCAAAGTCTGGCACAGTGACTGAAGCAAACTCCCTTTTGTGCTCTTCCCCACAGCCTGAAGGATGGTTCAACTGGAGTTGTTTTCAGATTGCAACCTGTCCTGTGTTTAGTCTGAAGTCCCCCTCTTTTTTTTCTGTTTTCCTCCTGCAGAGAGTCCCCACCAGGATGATAAGAAGACTGAACATCTTCTGCTATCTATGTTTTGAACAGTCCATACAATGAAACTGAATACTTGTCAGTCAGTTCTTGACCTAATTTGGAAAGTTAATTAATGCTCATCTTTTTAATATTTTTCTAATATTTCTCAATCTCATCTTTTTCAGATTCGAAAACCGTTCAGTTATTAAAACAGTTTATAGGTGCAACTCTGCTGTTGTGGGTAGTACGACTTGGAGAGGACAGCATCATCCTCTCCTCCCTCGTCCCCTTGCCTTCCCTTCCCTTCCCTTCACTATCTCTCCCCTCCTTCATTTTTCAAACCCATTAGAGAAGACAGTCGTCTTCCATCCACATTCTTAACAGCAACCTGGTGGACACATGGATGGCTTAGGTAGACACAAATCATGTAGAAGCATCTTTCTGACCTCTTGTGAAGTTTCAGAAGCTCTGTAAGGCATGCTCCATCATCACAATGCCCAAGATTAAACATCCAATTGCTTTAAACCTCATGTCATGAAGACCCTTGAAAGGCTATCTCTACAGCACCTCAGACTCTTGATGCCTCTGCAGTTGGTGTATCTCCCTGTTTCAAAGAGTTCAGGAGAAGCCACAAACAAATATAAATAGTCTGTCTAGTTGACTACTCTGAGTACCTTTATCCTCATTTTCATCATTTGAGTACGTGTCATTCAAAATAAAACAATCTTCCATACTTTATATCACCATTTACAAACCATCACAGAATTGTTTTATTTAAATTGTGTGCACTGCTTTTGACTGTTTAGTCATAACAGGGAACTTGAATGTGCACGTGGATGTAGCCCATAACAAGCAAGCTAAAAAACTCACTGCTGTCCTTGAAATGTTTGGTCTAACTCAGCATGTGACTGAGCCCACCCACAGCAGAGGGCACACTCTAGATGTGCTCATTTTAAAGGGTGTTGTTTTTTCAAATGTGGATGTCGTCAGTGTTGCTTTATCTGATCATTTTTGTGTTTTTGTGTGGGTGTTGTTACACACAAACCAGTAGTTTGGTCTGCTGTTGTTCAGGGAATACTCATAAATCGCAGTTTATGGAAATGATTAGGTTTGAGAATACCCCATATTCTAATATTGATGATCTGTGGAACTCTTACACATCAAGTCTTTTAATTGTTTTGGATACGCCATGGAGAAAAGAAGAGCCTGTCAGGGCACAGAAAAGAAATGGCGCTAGTCAAAGCTCCACGTTCATTATGAGATTTACAAAGAAAAAAGCTGTGTGTTCAACCAGACTTTGCGTAAAACGAGGGAGAGCTATTTTTCTAAAATCATCAAAAACTGCAGTAACAACTCTCATGTCCTGTTTGCTACAGTAAACAGATTAACAAACTCTCCAGTTTCACTGCCTTTAGAACTAATTTCTACATCCAAGTGTAATAAGTTTGCAATATTCTTTAAGTTCAAGGCATTAAAAATGCTACTGTTTTGTATACTACTCTGCAGCCAGCTAGACACCCAGAGCTGATACTTTCCACACCTGTCACTGACAAAACAGTCCAAGAGATCATCTGCAGTCTGAGTCCATCAACGTGCTGCCTTGATGAGTTGCCCACTAGATTCCTAAAGTCTGTGCTGAGCAGTTTGTTACCACAACTCGCTCATCTAGTCAACATCTCACTTCAGATTGGAACATTTCCAAAGGTCTTAAAACTGCTGTCATTAAGCCTCTTCTAAAGAAGAGCAATCTTGATGCCACAGTACTGAACAACAACCGGCCCATATCAAACCTGCCATTCTTACTCAAAGTCGTAGAAAAAGCTGTATACCAACAGCTTACTGACTTTCTCCTGTCTAACAATGATTTTGATACTTTCCAATCAGTCTTTAGGCCCCACCACAGCACTGAGACAGCTCTGATCAACGATACAAACGATATCCGCCTGAACACAGACGTAGGCAAAGTGTCAGTCTTAGCTTTTGACACAGCTGGTCATGTAATTTTATTACAGAGGTTAGAAGACTGGGTGGGAATCTCTGGTAGTGCTCTGAAGTGGTTCAAGTCCTATCTTGAGGACAGGAAGTATTTTGTTGAAATTGGTAACTGTGTCTCAGACCAAATGACCTGTGGGGTTCCCCAGGGGTCAATCCTGGGACCCCTATTGTTCAATCTGTACATGCTTACAGCTAATACGCAGCTATAATGTGTCCTACCACAACTATAGATAGATAGATAGATAGATAGATAGATAGATAGATAGATAGATAGATAGATAGATAGATAGATAGATAGATAGATAGATAGATAGATAGATAGATAGATAGATAGATAGATAGATAGATAGATAGATAGATAGATAGATAGATAGATAGATAGATAGATAGATAGATAGATAGATAGATAGATAGATAGATAGATAGATAGATAGATAGATAGATAGATAGATAGATTCTCCAGCTCCAGACAAAACTGAAAACGGTTTATTAAAAACGACTGAAAACGGTGATTATTTTTGTTTTATGAAATTATTTTATTTGCATTCTTGTGATTTTATGTAGCTGTAAAGCACTTTGAATTGCCTTATGTATGAATTGTGCTCTACAAATAACGGCCACTTTCACCCATTCACCCATTTGCACACATACAACATACAATACTTTGTATTCTATACAGTGTTACAAGCTACACTGTGGTTTACACTATCACACACATGCATGCCATAATGTTTGCATCCGAGACAACATGCAATTCAGTGTCTTGCCAAAGGGCACTTCGAAATGCGGTCTCGTTATGCTCACTTCCCAGTCCAGTCGTCCGATTCAGCTCCAATTCTATATGGATCAGATTTGCTGGTTCACAATTAGCTTCTAACAACCACTTTTATCTTTTCTATGCCAAACTGAGGAGTCTCTGGACCACATCCTGCCACAGACTGATCAAGCAACTTGTCCCTGAATGTTCCTTTTCAATCTCAAACTAATTTAACAGCATCCACGACCTTTAACTTCCCCTGGTTCACAACTAAACATATTTTGCACCATATTTGTGTTCTTACAAACATGCACTTAGAGACAGCATCAATCATAATCATTTCTAATTATCCTGTTTTTTGTTTGTTTGTTTTTTTTGGGGTGGGGAGGGGGGTTCTTTCTTACAAAGATTACTGGATGTGTATCCAAGGGTCAAAATTGCTGTTGGCAGTCACAAGATTGTAATAAATTTCCTTAATAAATGTACATGTTGATCCTTTGATATGCTATTTCAAACACAAGTGTCTTGCATCAGACTTAAATGTGAACACATATGTCCTGGGTTGAGCACTCCATTCTGCACCCTGGTAGTGCACACACATGTGAGATGACATACCACAGAAACTCATTTATAGCAATAGTACACAAATATAATAGGTAATTTATTTTCTAACAATGATTTACTCCCTGTGTGCTACTGTCCAAATGTAAGTATCACTTATGGGGAATCAATAAAGGTTCTATTTTATGTTACAGTGGATGTAGGAATGCTATAGTCATCATGGCTCAGGATGCTTTCATACATTTCTGCGTCTACGTGTTGTTACTGTGGATAGAAGTTGTGAGATTATTCCTTATGAAACGTCTCACTGAATAAGCCTAGTTGTGAGAATGCTGATTTAGCATTGATTCAGTTTCGCATGAACTGCTTTTTATCTACTTAACTTTTGATTTTCTCTGTAATATAATTTAAAAAATCTCAAATTCTCTTGTGACAAATAAGTGAATACTGGGTGACACAAATTAAACAAAAAGAAACTTATGCTGAAAACTCCTGCAACATTTCTATCATGAATATTCTTAAAATAATTTTTCTCATAATCTTACATGTTGTAAGCTTATTTTTCGGAGTGAGAGTTTAGTTTTAAACTGTGAGTGTGGCTCTTGGCGCTGCTGTTGTACAAATGATTCATCAATCTAAGCTGCGACACAAACCTAATTAGAGGCTGTTAGCATGCTAATGCACACATGCATTAACACACAAACCCACCCGCATTACAACACATTCACACAAACACACATTAACAGGCTGTGACAGATTTATTCCAGTCTTTTTCTCAGTGTTTTTTGTCCCCAGTTGACCCGTCCTGTTTAATCGGGTCTAAGAACAGTTTCTTTGTTTTTCCTTAAGTCACTTCAACATCGACGGAATAATTTAAAAAATCAAAAGCCGTCATACAACATGTGTCTGTAAAGCCTAGCAGCATTTGAATTCATCCATGTCAATATTTACATAACAATGATGACAGATGGTGACTAAAATCTCAGCAGGAAGTAGATCCGCTGGTGTTTCTCTTTGTGATGGATGGAGGAACAAAGCAGAAAAAGAAAAGTTTCTTGCTTGGCTGGTTGACAGTGTTTCCCAGCAGTTGTCGCATACAAGGAAATACTGTCATGAAAAAACTCACATAGCATACATTTTTATCCTGAACGTTGAAATAGAACAACAGGGTATGAGTCAATTGTGTTATTTTAGAAAAGCTTCATCTCTAAACTGAGTTCTGTGTTTTATGCATGTCTTTGATTTACAGCGAGCCTTTTGTTTCAACATTAGCTCAGCTAAGACTCTGTCTTCTCATTTCATCAACAGAACAAAGCACAAAGCTGTCAAGAGTACAAAACAAATTATTCAGATGTACAAGTCTTCAGTGACAACTCAATCATCCTTTACAAAGAGAGATCTAGGTTGTTAAAACAATTCGGTCTCACAAAAAATGTTCAATATGTGCGTTTGTTCACGTGTCTAAAGCAAAGGTGTGGCACAGTTCAGGGTAGAACAAATTTGTATAATCTGAGGGTTTTTTTGTGTGTGTGTAGAGGAGTGTCCATGTGACATAACCAAGGCAGTAATCCATGAAGATTAAACATGTAAACCCTAATTGTGTTTATCTTTCCAAGCCAAGCCATACATTTATTAACAGCTAAACCTAACTGTGATCAATATATCAATTCTAACCACTGACTCAGCGTTTTAAACTCCAAACCATAATCATTCGTGAATGAGAGCAAAGTATGAAAGTGAATGTACACATCCATCTCAGTCTCAGTCCCACGGTCTTTGCATCAGTCAGTGGATTACTGCCAATTTTCTTGTAACTGAGCAATGTGTGTACATTGTAACAAGAAGTTGCAGTTGTTAACATTGGTTGACTTTAAACATCACATAAGCTGTAGAAATGGGTATTGAAAATGCAGTGGTGCATTTTTAGCCTTTAAAGCCTTTATTGTAAAATGCTTTACTTTTAAGTGCGGAACAAAGTAAATATCTGACCTTTTGCCATGAGATAAAATTCTATCTATTTTCTCTACCCGCTTAATTTGTCGGTCAGGTCACAGGGCTGGAGCCTATCCCAGCAGTCATCAAGGGGGGAGAAGCAGGGTACACCTTGGATGGGTCACCAGTCCATCACAGGGCCACACAGAGACAAACAACTACAAACACACTCAGTCCTAAGGACAATTTTAGAGACACCAATTAACCTAACATGCATGTTTTTGGACAGTGGGAGGAAGCCAGAGTACCCAGAGAGAACCCACACATACACAGGGAGAACATGCAAACTCCAGACTGAAAGGCTCCAGCCAGGAGTTGAACCTGGAACACTCTTACTGTGAGGCAACAGTGCTAAGCACCACACCACCGTGCAGCCCTGAGATTAATTAAGTGTGCAAACAAACAAAAAGGCTTTTTTAAAATCAGTTGTGTTGTTCAATAACATTTCAACACAAAACAGATTTGACAGTTCACATTCCTAACTACAAGTATCTAACATCCAACCTTGATGTGAACATGACCACTGAAATAGCATATGTATAGTAGATTTCTTTTTGCATGCATTACATGTATCAACGACAGTAAATGTCATATTTGTGGAACCGCTTTGGAGATTAGATTGAGACAGGAGAAGTTACGTAGCAAGAATAGTCACATGTTTGACATATATTCAGTCCAGGCCCATACAAAGGGGACACATTTTAAACAAGCACAAGTATTAGTCACTGGAGTGTACTCACTGGTGTTTTGAGTGCTGGTCCAAATAATAAGCAAGGCTCCAAAAAGGAGATGAGACCCCTCGCAATTTTCTCTCTTGTAAGTAAAAAAAAATAATCAAAGTTTGAAAAAGTAAGACACCTCCAGCCTAAAACAGAGTTTTTCCTGTCATGGTCTGAGGGGTTTGGTTATGTATTTTTGTTATGCTACTTTGCATTTGAGATTTCAGGTTTTCTGTGTTAGCTTTTAGTCTGTGTTTGGATCTTTGTTTCACATCTATATTCTTGCTTTACTTTCTCAGGTTATTCCCTTGTTCTCAGTTAGTCCTGATTCTGCACCAGGATTCAGTTTGCTAATTATCACCACCTACCCTACCCCATAGTATTCATTATCTTCTTCAGTACAAATACTATAAATAAAGAGTTAGATCCTCATTGTAACCATTCTGTTTCTCTCAGTCATGTGTCTGTTTAGCCCAGCATAGTTTGCTTTATGTTTTTTATATCCCTTCATTTCCTGCCTTGGAAGCATATTTTATGTGTTGCAAATAAAGTTTTTCACTTTTGACACCCGCCCACCTTCTGTCCTGCATTTGGTCCTTTTCCTACGATCATGGACGTGTCTAGGACACATGCCCAAAAAATGGTAAGATCGTGGGGCTTCAGATCAACACTTCTTTTTCAGTGTTTAGTAAAAGAAGATAACATTCTGGGTCAGAGTTAAACCACAGTAAGTAATGTCTGTCTCTTTGTTTTCTGGGAAAATGATAAGACTAGTTTATGTCCCACTCTGATATATAAAACATAGACATACTGCAATGTCACCTGTTAGTTTGTTGACTACTTTTTTAATCCTCAAGTTTAGCATTTAGCTGTTGCTATCTTGGAGTTTTGGAGGCATAACTGATATGCAAGGAATGAATGTGACTGATAATACCGGGACACTGTGTGCATCAATTGGATAGCAATAACAGCAACCCCCTGTCTCTTCAAGAGATCACCACTGAGTTACATGAAAATAGTTTTTCAGGCCTGTAGCTCGTTGCCCCGATCCACCAGATACCTGAATAAAAACAGAAATGAATGTACTCCATACATGTTGTGAGGACATCGAAGGTGTAACCCTGTGAGGTTGTGGAAGACCCTCAGGTGTATTTGGTTTTACAGACTGGGACGTAAAGTCTGTCAAAAGTTTGGATCAGTATACGAAGTCGCACATTTCTTTTATGCACATTTTGACATTTTGCATTAGAAAAAGCCAAATTTGCAAAAACCTCATCTGTTTAGAGATTTAAAAAAAGCTTTTAACTTTGCTTTAGTGCAGTTGTGTTTTAGAGCAGACTTAAATGCCTATTACTCAAATGAACGATTGTGCATCATAATTCCTGCATAAATAAATGCTATACGGGCAAATAGATACGGGCAATATTCACTGACATGAAAAAATCAAAGAATTCCTGAAGATTTCTCTACATTTTTTTCTCATGTATGGCTAAAGTTTTATTTGTTTTATTTCACTTTGTTTATCACCCACTACCTTGTTTTTTACAGCCATGCACAATGTATCCTAAATGGCCACTGACTGACGATCCTTCACAGCCTAGTTTATTCACTCAAAAATTGGTAATGGAAATGAGGCCAACATGAATTTTCTATGAAGAGACATATCAGCTCATGACACCACACATCAGCTTCCATTGCACACTGGAGTACGTTACGACCACAACAAATCTGGGCACTCAAAACTCAGAAAACTCATATATGGAAGGTGGAAGCTTTTAAGCCTTCGAAGGAACATGTTTAAAGAGTTAATCTACAGGTTTAGCAAGTCAGGAAGAACAATAAACAGCTGTTCTAATTCTGAACTTTCTTTCATGGCTTAAAGAGAGAGTTCTTCTTTGCAGCATAACAACACCATATCTTTGTGAAAGCTACTAATGACTTGGTTTCCATTTGACAGGCCTCAAGCACATCCCTGAAAGCCTAAAGACCCTCTACTAAGGAGTGGTATCTTGCAAGCAGACTGAATTTAAGTTTAACTGTTTGAAAGGTAATGGTACAGTTCTTACATCACCCATCTAACTCCAAGTTTTCCTTCACCATCTCTGTGAGACAGAGAGAGTGTGTACGTCTTTGTGTGTTCAGACCCGCTGTATTTAGTGCTGTGTACTTGTGACTGCGTCGCCCTGGATGAATGTCATTACCAAGTGTGAATGGGGTTTCAGGAGTCCTCCTGCTTCCTGGGGACCATCATCACCCTGGACCTCGAGTGGGAGCTACACATGAGCTGACAAATGCAAACTATATGTCAAAGGATAGAATGCATTTCCTGTGGTGACTGTAGGACTTCAGTATACCAAAGACAATAGCCTTTCTTTGTGCCAAGTTGGCAAAAAAAAGGGCCATTTTAATTAAGTAACTGCTGTTTCCTCTTAATAATTCATATAGACCCAACAGAGGCTCAGTGCTCTATCAGTGTGTGCTTATTATTTATATCACACCTGTTTTTTAGATGTGAATCTGTTCAGACTGTTTATAATCTTACTTGTTTAACACAGCTGTTAAGATTCACTTTAGGAGATTTTAGGATTAAATGCTTCCTGACCTTTCAGTTGACATTTCTCTCTGGATTTTCCCTTTTCACTGAACTTCAACTGCTGCTCTTAGAAAACATTCAAAATCACCCAATACCTGAGCACACACACACATTAAAACAAACTGGTGTTTCTTCAAGTCCAGAGATCACTGTACCAGAAATGCATTGCTGTTATCATTTCCTATTATCGGTTTCTTTTTGGTAACTCTATGACAATCTGTCTCTAGGTTTCTCACCATCACAAGATTACAGATTGTAGTTTCGTCACAGTAATACAAATCACACATAAAAATGAGAAA
This sequence comes from Leuresthes tenuis, assembly GCF_036924035.1. Taxonomy (NCBI): domain Eukaryota; kingdom Metazoa; phylum Chordata; class Actinopteri; order Atheriniformes; family Atherinopsidae; genus Leuresthes; species Leuresthes tenuis. The sequence continues at coordinate 8,123,140 of NW_027325372.1, read as the reverse complement.
CCTAAGTAAAGTAAAATCCGGAGATATCTGGTCACGCTTTTATCTCAATTAGGCTTCATAACTGCAGCTCAGTGAGACAGATGACCTTATGATGAGTCAACAGACACGTCACAACTGGTTTTCAGTCTCTCAGTACTCCTATCAGTCCATGACTGAAATGGTTTATGTGAATTACTGGTTTAAGTGGGTGTGAAAACAAAATAAGCTGAAGCTAATTTTCACCTCTGCGTTACTAAAACATGGAACAAGAGCTCAAACTGGTGAATGGTCAATGCACAGTACTCTCATATCTGTGGTTGGATATATTTTGTATTCCTCCACTTATTATTACAGACCAGCAGGCCCTTCTTGTCATTTTCCTTCATGATTGTCCTTCAAACTGATATGTTGTTCTTGTCTTTAACGTGTATCAGTTAGTACATGTTAATGGTTTTCATTTAGTTCTTTTATTTATACTACTTGTTCACTTTGTGAAGTACTGTGAGTATGATCTGTTTGAAATCTTTGAATTTGCTTTGCTTCTGAGTCTGTTCTGTTATTACATTTTACTGAACAGCTCATGTTGACAGCACTGATAATCTCTGTATCTGTTGTCTCACTGTTAGATGCTCCTCAACATGCTCATGATGACACCATGATTCACAGTATTCCAATTTGAAAAATCACTGGCCAGCATTTTCTGTCCTTAATTTTAGTTCTGGTCCTGTGCATTTAGACTATCATCTGTTGAGGTTCTAGTGTCCTGGTCTGGGTAATGTAAACTGGTCTCAAACCTTTCTAATTCTACCCAAGTAGTCACGATTTCCAACCCTGACCCAGTGATAATGTCAATCAGAAAGGAACATTTTATTGTAACATGTTCAGTCTATGTGTAGCCAAGGCAACCAGCAAAAGGGCATCGAAGAAGATGAGGCTTTTCATTGTTTTACACCTAATCATGATCTGGTTCCAACCCTAACCAATGTATGCCCTGACTGAATGTATGCCGGTCATGATCCTATGTCACACAAAGACCCATGGTTGAACAACGGGTGCCAAAACCGCTCCAGCCCCCCCAACACCACCACCACCCCTTTGATGCTTGAGTCTCTCAGAGCTCTGTTTCTCCTTTTGGTTCTTAGTTGACGGTGGTGCTGTGAAATCCTTTTGATAGTTAACAAAACTGGTTACAGCAGCTCTGCTGCCATGGCATGACACACCAAAACAGTCTAGTTAGAAAAATAATGTGAATTCACACTTGACTCACATAAAAGAATATCTGTTTTGAGACAACTTTTATCACTGAGGCACTGCAAAGTATAAACAATTCTTCAGTTTGTAATATGTATTTTTATTTTTGACACCCTATTTAATTTTTTTCTTAAAAACCATGTGATAAACACTTTAAATCATCTCACCAGCCACCACCCCAACTATTCTAAATTAGCCAGCCACCTTATGTTCACACTGTGATATCAGAACTGTAACTTTTAATTTATTCAGTATGAAGTCAACTAAAAGGACTGAACATGTGATTCAGTGTCCAGCATTTATACAGCATTTCATTTTAAGGGTTTGAATACACATTATTATACAATATGAGTCAATCTGACACAATAGGATATGATACTTTATGATACCTTACAAAGGAATTCATTTTGCACCCTTCATTCACGAAAACTGAGGTTTCATTAAATCTCGAAAGATTACATAAACGTGAATTTGTGACTTAGAGTCCTTTGTTAAATGAGCTAATTTCTTTAGTTGGTACAAAGTTAGCATATTTTTAGGGTTCTGCAGTCAGGGATCCTCTCATGCTTACAAAACTGTCAGAACAAATTGATGGAAAAACATCAATATGAAAATCTGTTTCAAGTCAATGAAGATATACAGGACACAAGTTCTCTGACAACCTCCTTCTTATATTCTCTTTTGGTTTCTGGAACGTATTGTCAAACCAGTTTTCCTTAAAGGGAAGCCACATATCAGACACATACCAACACATAGACATACGCGTTTGCACACGCACGCACATACCAAAAATACAGTGTTAATTCCTGTACAAAAACCCTCCAGCAACAAGGAAGTGTTGAAAAGAACAACAGGATTACATAAAGCTAAAGTGGGAATGTTGCATCTTCACTAAATTTGCTGCCGTATTTGTTATCTGCAAAGGTGAAATCGGGGCTGAGGTTGATTCACCCATGAACTTATTGGCAGCTCAGAGTCAGTGAGGTGATTTAAAGCCATTTCTGTGTGAATATTTTTCATGTAAGCGCAAGGGGCCCTGACCAAACAGTATGTGGCGTTTTGGATGTGAAACCCAGCTCACTGAGTACGTGTACAGTGAGCAGAGTTGTTCCTTAAACTGGCCTACGACCTGTTGTGAGGAGACACATTTATACACTTTAATTCAATCACTGCATCATTTCATTTTATAACAGCAGTAAAAACTGTACTTGCATATTTCAAATGTGTTATTCTAAACTTCTTTTACACCATATTTTCAGAAAAAAATACAGGACACAGGAGATTTAGGAGAGAATAGAATAGATGACCAGTAATAAAAACAAAGGAAGGCATGAAGTTTTTGGCCAAATGCAGGGCATAGCATTTATACAAAGCTGCAAACAGAAGCCTCTGACCTCGAAAGATTACTGTTTGTTAGTCAAGAGTTAATGATAAACATGTTCCCTGTGAGAACATGTAGATTCTGATTAGTTTTTCTAATGTCATAATGACCAGAAAGCCTTACGAATCTGTAGCAATGTCTTTACTCCCAATATTTGAGCTCTTTCGGGGCTCTACACGGTCTTTTTCCAGTATGACACTTTCATGACTGATATAGTAAAAGGAAAGTCACCAGTTATGCTACAGTAGATGTTTTAAAACAAGTAGTCTCAGTATAAAATATATTCAAGGCATAGCTGCGCACAGCTAGCTGACAAATGAACTAAATACTACAAAATTAGGAAAAACACTTAATGTACAGCTACTCAAACACCAAAACAGCAGTATTTACTTTATTCCTTACTTTTATCGAAATAATGGTAAATACAAACTTTGTGTATATATGAACTGAATACTGTGACAAATACAGCAGACCCAACAGGGGATCCTGCTAAAAGGTCTGTTTGGTAAAACAATCAATTCAAATCAGCAAACTGCATTCACGCCAGATCAAAGTGAAGACACTCAGGTGATCAGAGGGAGGGAGGTGAGAGGGAGGGGGAGGGATGACTGGGAGGGAGAGAGTTTGAGTATAAAAGGCTGCCGCTCCTCAGCTGAACTCAGACACTCAACAAACACTGAAGTCTCTTTTCAACAAAGTGTATTTCCTGTCGACCTGCTGAAAAATAGCAACATGCTCCATCGGTGAGTGAATCCTCTCATAATTACTCTGATAAACCTCCTGTATTATTTCACTAAGTCTTTAATCTGATTTTATATCAGCTTTCAGTCGTTATGGCAGAAGAAAAAAGAACTAAATTCATTGTACGTCACAGCAGCACGTCCAGGACTGCTGCTAAACCCAGAACTCAACATTACATTTAACACTTTACTGTCACACTTCTGGAGACTTTCTCTGCTCACTCAGTCTTCATAAAATCTCCCTAAAGTGGTGAAGTTCTGATTACAATTCTCTTGTGATGACACCTGATGAGTTCCAGTTGTTGGTTTTTAAATATTCCTTTGTATAATGACTTTCCCAATTCAGTCTTTCTAAAACAATGTATTTCTTACTGCAGCATTTGGACTTCGCACAATATGAAGATAATTTCAATGTCACACGACATTCCTTCAACACTGATGAGAAAAGAGCTTTAACTATTAGTTCGTCTGTTTGACTCCTCTTTTGATGTGTGTTATGTTTAGTTAAAGTTCAGCACATTTGTCAGTTTTCAGGTTTAAACTGTTGCCTGCTCTGCATAAAAGCTGCAGAAAAACTTTAGTGTTTCCTAACTAAAGCAACGTTTTTCTCACTAAACACTTCACAATGAACTTTAAAGCACTTCCTTCTCTTTGAAAAGCTGAGCTGGTTTTCTCTTGCAGCTCGTTTCTCTCCATACATTGGAAAAGAAGAGATGCTTTGTTGTTTTTTTCCCCTCTAGAGGGAAAATACAAAGACGCGCAGTCATTTAACCCTTCAGGTTGAACAATGGTTTCACCCAGCTACCACTGAACACACCTGAGATTTATCCACTGAATTTTTTCTCTGGTTGTTGATTGATTTCTGTTGTTTGCTTTCCCCTAACTGTGTTAATTCTTCAGAATAATGCGTTGCTGAGGAGAAAAGGAAGTCTGAAATCACTGCTGAAGTTTATCTTTGGTTTAATCTCTTTGAACAATTTCTAAATAAAGAAATTTTAAAACGTATTTCACAAAACCATGTCTGTGGCTTAATGCTCAGATTTTTACAATAAATTTATGACAAGATTTTTTTATATTGTCAAACTGTCAGATGGAAGTCAAGACGTTGACAGAATGGAAACATATCTGTCTTTTTCAACTTGACTGCAAAGGAAAACAAGATTCAAACAAGCTGCAGTAAAATCAGTCTGATCACTTTGCATTGAGGACGTCCTAATGTGTGTGTGTCTGTGTTTCTATTTGTTTGTTTCTAGGTGTGTTGTGTTGCTTCTCTTTGCCTTTGCAGCAGTTTCTCTCTCTGCTCCTGTCCAAAGTAAGCAATGACATCATCTGAAACACTTAATGTTGCTCCTTTATGAGTATTGATTATTCACCAATCTCTGTGGAGTGTCATTATGACTGCAAAGGTTGGGAAATATCAGATCAAAATAGAAATACGTTACATATATTTGATTTACCAGATTCTCATTTCGATATGTAAAGACTATAGCAGTGGAATAAGTTATTATCAGATTATGTGTAACTTTGACTATTTTAATTTTAAAAAATGACAATTATTCTTATGTACTAAAGAGGTTTTTATGAATTTTTTGCCACTTAACAACAGTTGTTCATTATAGATTGTTACAACAGAAATGTTTGTACATGGATGCAAATTAGGGATGCTGTATATTCTATATTTTATATAAACATGTCGAATCTTTTGTAATAAAAATAGAATATGCATATGGTTATACGTGTTCAGATCTACTGATCAAAATTCTATCCACTTTATGTTTTTTATTTTCTGTATTTTTCTTTTTTGTCTTACAGAGGAAAAATCAGATGATGGTAAATATCACTTTCTATTCACGCATCTCACTGCAATTAAACATCGTAGCCAATGGTCTAACTTGAAAACAGCAGGAGCCAATCAGAATGAAGAACTGCACTGACGACTTACTCGTATATGTAGCTAGCACCCCCTACAGGCTGTAGTGGTCACTACAGGCACAATTCTGAATGTTTCATGACCTCATGTGTTTTCTTAAGTGACTTGTGGCAAAATTCTACATTTGTAGCAAAATAAGTGTAATATTGGTGTTTGTTTCTTATGTCGCAGAGAGAAGTGCAGCACTGCTGAAACACCTGAACGGTAACACACACATGTTCTCACACAAACTCACACTGAAAGCTCAGGGGTGTTTTTGTTGTTGTTGACTCTATTGTTTCTCTCTCTGTTGTTTTAGGAGGATCTACAGCTGTACCTGTGACAGCAGCACCAGGTAACATACACACAGCATAACCACTGGACACACCTTAAACATACTGTACACATGCTGCATCAACAAAGAATGCACAATACTTCCATTAGAGTTTATTCAACATTTTCCTGTCTGCTAACCAGTGTACCTGCCCATTTGTTACAACCTGCGTACTTTTTTCTGCTCACTGTTTGAACACTGATGACAAAATGTTAACTGGATCCTTTTTTTAATCTGTCTCTGTGTTTATCTGTTCCCTCAGACTCAGATGAGGCCACTGAAGCACCAGGTCAGTGTGTGTCTCCAGTACAATCATCTCTTTTTTATTCAGTAAATGCTTAAAGGAAATTATATTTGATTTTAGATTCCATCATTATGTCTCTAAATCTTTGTTTTTTAGATTGTACATTTGTATGTTTCAATTCCAAATATGCAATTTCTACCTTATTTATTAATTAATTTGGTCTTTTAGCCAATTCAGATGACAGCGATGGAAGTGAGTCCAAGGCAGACAACGCTGAAGGTAAGATGAAGGTTTGAATGTCATTGGTGTTTTATCTATGGTTTAGCGAGTGCTTTCATTAACAGTACTACTGCACATTTCCATCAGTTCCCACAGATGACGACGCTGACTCACTTGAGGGAACTGAAGGTAATCTTTTTGTTAATTTACCTGCCTGTGTGTCCACCTGTGTGTTCACCTGCCTGCTCATCTGTCATTGTGTTTACCTGCATGTGTGTTTCAGTTCCAATTGAATCAGATGAGGCAACAGATTCACCAGGTCAGTGTGAGCCAAAGGTTTCTTTCAGCTCATAGATAAACTGAACTTAGGTTACTTCAAACTCTGAATGAAGTTGATTCTCCGATTAAAGCCTCTGAGTCTGTATCTGTATTATACATTTGCAACACGTGTCAAGGTTGTAGGACCATGCCTGAGAGGACTTAAGGATGCCACTGTAGCCAGAAGTTCTTTAACACAGTAATACTACTACACTTATTAGTAGTATTCTACCCCAGTACAACTGCGTAATACTCGTATTGCTGCCATCAAAATGCTGTTACTGTATGTGCACATCTGGCATAAATGGACACATCATAAAACAATATTAATTTGATTTCACAGATGAAAGCAACGAGTCTGCTGAGCCAACCGAAGGTGATTTTTCTCAGTGTGTTTTCCTGCCTTTGTGTTTGTTTACCTGTGAGTTTAACAATGTGTTTGCCTGTTGATTTATTTACCTGTATGTGTGATTCAGGTATTCCAGAATCAGACGAGACCGTTGAGGAGGAAGGTCAGTCTCAGATTGAAGTTCAGCTATGTATCTTTATTTTCCTTTACGTTTTGTTTAATTTGGTACTAATTACCATCATCCTTTTGGTCTGGACTCTGAGGGTAAATTAAAGGTCTCATATGTTTGATGGATCACTAAACGGTTCAAATTGGTCCTGACAAAACAAAATATAATATTTAATATTATATATTCACAAAAAAATCCCTACAAATGTATTTGACAAACAGAGTGAGCCAAACAGGTTTTAGGAGTGTTTTATCAGTAAATTCTGACTGACCCCTTCTTACCTACATCACTGATCACGACATTCATACATTGGAGAGGACTCCACCTTTGCCTAATTCAGCTCACTGGATATAATCAAGAAGGTGCTCACCTGCCTGTATGGGGTCTCACAGTTGGTGGTGTATGAAAAACCCAAATGAGAGGCGTCAAGGTTGTAGGACCATGCCCGAGAGGACTTAAGGATGCCACTGTAGCCAGAAGTTCTTTAACACAGTAATACTACGACACTTATTAGTAGTATTCTACCCCAGTACAACTGCAAAATACTCGAATTTCAGCTTTGGTATTGTAGCTAATGCTGCCATCAAAATGCTGCTACTGTATCTGCACATCTGGCATAAATGGACACATCATAAAACAATATTAATTTGATTTCACAGATGAAAGCAACGAGTCTGCTGAGCCAACCGAAGGTGATTTTTCTCAGTGTGTTTTCCTGCCTTTGTGTTTGTTTACCTGTGAGTTTAACAATGTGTTTGCCTGCTCACCTGTTGATTTATTTACCTGTATGTGTGATTCAGGTGTTCCAGAATCAGATGAGACCGTTGAGGAGGAAGGTCAGTCTCAGATTGAAGTTCAGCTATGTATCTTTATTTTCCTTTACGTTTTGTTTAATTTGGTACTAATTACCATCATCCTTTTGGTCTTTCAACTGATTCAGATGACAGCGATGGGAAAACTTCTATGATCGACGACTCTGAGGGTAAGTTAAAGGTTTCACTATTGTCTATTTTTGGTATTTTGGTACTGTATTACTCCAAGTCCAGACATGGCCCCAGAACAAAAGCTCACCACAATGAGATAACAATTATGGATAGTTGTTTACTTGTTTTATTGTACATTTTCATAAAGAAAAGAAAAAGCCCAATACTAACCAGTTTTTTTATAAACCTCTTACACTATTGCTGACACTACTGTAACTAGTCCAACTATCTCAGTACTATGTGGCTAATATTGCCATCGAGATAACTACTAACATTATGTTATTGTTAAAATTAACTTTTTTATTTGAATCTCAGACGACGATGAAGATTCTACTGAAGCACCTGAAGGTAACCTGTTTGTGTTTGTTCACCTGTGAGCTAAGCTGCGTATTTGCCTGTCTGCCCACTTGGTTACATTGTGTTTATCTGTACATGTGTTTCAGATAAGACTAAATCAGATGCAAAAGCTGAACAACCAGCTCAGTGTGAGTTCAACTAAACTGGTTTTGTTGTTTTCAGTTTGTGTGTAAACTGGCTTACATTTCCCTTTAACTCTGAATGAATATCAAATTTAGTGCATTTTAATAGTTTGATTAGAAATTACTAATGTTTTTTTTCTTCTGTTAGCTACTTCTGATGAGAGCAGTCCAAGAAGTTTGAAGACGGAGAAGCCTGAGGGTGAGATTAAGATTTAACTGGCTTTTGTTCTGACATTGATGCATTCCTGAACAGGTTTACTTTGCTCTGAGACACAAAACAACCACTAAGGTTCAAGACATTTAAAAAATTAGGAAGAAAAAAAAATTTCTGAATCACATAATAATTTCTTGATACTAAAATCTGGTTGGCTCATTTCTAAGACCAAAGACGTTCAATTAGCTCAAGCATTGCTCTGATTTTTAAGTATACTTTTAATAACACCACTGTAACTAATACTGCAGCTTCAGCTCCAATGCAGCCAATGTAACATCAAAATAACTACAACTACCATCATTAAACAGCAATAGTAACATGTTTATTTGATTCCACAGAAGAGGACGACATTTCTGAAGAAGCTGAAGGTAAACTGATTTTGTGTACTTCTGTCAATCTATTTACCTTGTTCAGACCATGGTGTTTCTTTTCTGTGATGAAAAAAGTCCACAGCCCAGTAAAGCCAGAATACCTCATTAGTTAGACCTTCCTAAAAGGAGTTGTAGTGACTTTCTGCAAATAAACTACAATATTAACTGCGCTAAACAAGATAAATCGTGCTGCATTCAAACAAGTTTTTTAATCATGTTCCAACTGAAGCAGTCCAACTACAGTCAGTTTAAATGGTTTTTGTTTTGCTCTGAACGTTTGATAAAATGTTTATGCTTGGAATGTTTTCCTCTTCATCTGTAAGTTGTATCAGCTGTAAGACCTGTCAGACTGCCCAACCTCATAGTGTGATTTAGAGTAAGACTGGTTGGGAGCTTGAGTCAACGCTATTAATCCCATTAAACTGCTGACTGTATGTTGTGTCTGTACAGAGGAGAGTGAGGACACCGTCACTGCTGAGTCCGCCACTGGTAAAAGCATTCACTTCCTTCTTGTGCTTGTGCTATCACAACTTTACACACATGTTGCAAGTATTTGTGTATTCACACATGAAATTGCTTGTTTTTAAGAAGTATATAGAAAATAATATTAGCTGAATACTTGATTTGCAAACATTTTTTTTGCGATCTTTAAGTCTACTGAAACTATCTATGCTGGAATTTCTTTTCTTTCTTACTGCCTTTCTGTATCGGTTAGAATGTGTGATTGTAGACGGTTTCATGTAACATGAAAGCCTCACTTCCTTACACAACTCATTTGTTTCCACAGATGCTGCTGCACCTTCTGGTAATTTGTCTTTTTTTTCTGTCAGCCTCTGGTTTCCTTCTTCTCCCACATGTCTTTAACCTGTTTGATGCTAATCACATTTTTTAAACAGTCAGACTGAGACAAAAAGAAATCTGAGAACTGTAGGAGGAATGAGGAAGTTAAATTCCTAAAACATAGAAGGGAAAATGTTAGAAGACAGTTTTATGCTCCTCTGAGTCAGCAGTGTAGCAAAAGATCCATTTGTGTGCTTTATCTAGTTTGTTAGTGGCATTTTTAAATAATCTAAGATAAATCTATCAGACTGAATTTGAATATAATGTTTCTGAAATGAGGAACAGACATGAGGTGTTTAAAAAGATGATTAAATCTGAGAAAGGGAGTGTCTTCAAGCACAGACAGACTTTGCATTTACTGCACTAACTTCCTGATACTTTTTTAAGGCTTTCATTTCCTTTAACTCTGTAACCTCTTACTCAGTGTTAGTATCAGGATCTACAGGTATAACCACTGTAAGACTGTTGGAATTAGAGCGCACAAATGCTGATTTTTATTAAATCAAAATGTAGCCTGCCTCCATGTTTGTTATTTAAGTTTGAAAAAAGTCATGTAAGTAAAACACAACATACATTAGGGTCCATTTTTCTGCATGTTTCACAAGCTTCCTGTGATGATGTTATAAAACTGTATTCTATTGGCCTGATGTTTTGTAGATGCAGCCAGTGAGGAAGATGATGGTGACTCTGGTAAATACACTAAACATTAATCCTGTTCTGACAATGACGAAACACAGCAGTGCTGACGTTGGTTCACAGGAACACTGTTAGGTTAAACCCCCTGAAGGATTAGTTAAAAGACTTAGAAAATTATTTGCTTATTAGTAGTGAATTATCAAGTCATCAGCGGAAATAATGGACCAAAAGAAACATTGACAGAGCACATATTACTGCAGCCTGTGCAGTGAGTCTGCCAACACAACTTCCATTACACAGAAAGTATTTAATTTCTCATCTGTTTAAGCTCCCACACAGTCAGCCAATGATAGGGTCAGTGTGTGTAGCTTTGTCATATAATCACACAGTGCACATTGAAAATGTGTGTGTTGAGTGGCCTACAGTCATCAATCAGCTGGTCATCCAAACTACCTCACACTTGCTTACCAAAGCTAGACTTAGCTGAGGTAACCCTGTTAACCTCAATCATCCCTTCATCTTGGCTCTTGGATAGACATACTCCAGTCAATTCAGTGATACATGAAAAAGTTCTCATTATCTATGGGGGTTATTTTTATTACTCAGTTCAAATAACAAGCAACTTACCTGAAATAACTTGACTCAGCTTTGTTGTGCGAAAGCTGATTCAGCTGAAAATTGGCTCTCCCCTCCTGCTTCTTCCTGTGTCTGTGCGGACATCTCTCTTCCATTCCTCTGTTACATATTACACAGCAGCCCATTTTAACTCACTTCACCTTTGACCTTCTTCATAGAATATTCAAATTAGCTGCTCCGAATTAAACCATTTCTTTCTTTCTTTCTTCTCTATGAGTTTAAGATCAGTGTTCTGGTGAGTCGTTTGACATGAGCTTTGACATTTTTCATGAAGACTGTTCATCTCTGTGTTGAAATGGACTTCAGCTGTTCACTTACTTTCATTCTGCTTGAATCCTTCTGTTATTTTTAAACCTTCAGCTTTTTCTGATGATACTTCTGCATTTTTTTCCAGCAGCTTCAAATCGTTCCCCTATTGTCTTTTCACCTTTAAATTATTTCGACCAAGACTTCAGCAACTGGCTTTCTGCAAAAGTTTCACTATTTTCATTGCATCTTCAGGTGCCTTCATTCAGCTCATCAGCATTCTCACCGCTGTTTTACAGGAACAGCTTTTTCTAGTTTATTTAGCACTTTATCATACACACAAATGCTTTTTAGCAAAAAACTAAACGTTAAAGGACACGACCGTTAGATGAAGCTATAAATGTAGAAGATTACATATAAAAAATGATTAAAGCAATTTGCAGATAACTGTAAATGCTAATAGTAGTAAAAGCAGGAATATAAAATGAATTATTGAGCAAGACATGGTTTCCATCATACTGTGGAGATAATAACTGACCTTATTTGTCCGATTTTTTTATCAGTAAAATACTAGATTTGTTTACATTTATATTAATGCATGGCAAGGAAAATTACTTAATATGATTTAAAGAGTACAGTGAAAGTCATTCAAAGCCCGTAAAGAAAATACAAAATTTAAAACTGTAATTTAAAACAACATTATATCACCGTGACAACAGAAGCTCTTAAGATACTTCTTCGTCAAACTCGATGACAAGACTAGAATCCCTGCTTTAACAGTTGCAGCCATCTTTGCAAAGGATCTTTATCGTGTTCTGTCTCGTAAACCTTAACGTAATGAATTACTGACACTTAACATTTCTCTTAACATGTTTCTTGAGAACCCCAATTTAAAACTCGACACTGTGCTTCCTTGGACACCTAGTGTTACACTTATAAAGCATGATCGAGATCGGATGAGGAACAGATACACACAGGCATACAGAGACTTTCTCATTATTAAGTGTGAGTCTATGGAAGAATGCCAAATAACTCCATTTAATGTAACCCTGAACTATTAAAAAATGATAAAGAGTTTGATTTGATTCAAACATACATTTTTTTCCTGATAGGAGATTTCTCTCCAACAGTTCTCACAACGGTTTTCTTTCAATCTTTTATATACTCTCACTCTGTGTTCTGTTCTAAACAAATTGTCGTGGTTATATAGGGTTAATACTGACTTGTATTTTGTTATAATGTTACATAGAATCATAGTGCTTTAAAATAATGTTTTTTGTTTCAGCTACCTCACAGTCAGAGAAGACAACCGAAGCACAAGGTCAGTGTGTGTGTGTGTGTGTGTGTGTGTGTGTGTGTCATTTATTTCTGGTTTTACCATCTCTGAAATGAGGAAAAGACAAAGACAAGTCCGTAAAAGCTGATAAAATCAGAGCTGAGGAGTGACATCAAGCTAAGACAGATTGTTTCATCCTGATAGGACGACATCCGTCACATTACTTTTTGTTTTTTGTCTTTAACTTCCTTTGACTTTGTGATATGTTCCTCCTGTTTTATTATCATACCATGGTAATGAACTTAATTACAGTTTTAAGGTTCTCTTAAGTAATGTAAGGGGCCAAGAGAAACTTCAGGTTGACTTAAAGACCCTCATCCATGTTGGTTATGTATGTCCTGTAGGATTCTCTTTGAGTTTTGAGCACTGCTTTTGTGATTAATTTATACACAAAAAGATGTGTATTTCAAGGTCAGTCTCCACTGTCAACCATATTACTGCTTCTTAACTTTAGTGCTCTTAAACTGTGTTCTGTTTTCCTCTTGCAGAAGATGATGATGATGATGGTGATGATGATGATGATGATGATGAGACGGACAGTGGTAAATACACTAAATATCCATTCTGTTTAGACAACGAGGAGAGCAGAAGCAAAACACCAGTACAGAGATATGGTTACAGAGAGATAAAGATTTTCAAAAACCTTTGTTTTGTTGAAAATAATACTGAATAATAATAATAATACTGAACAATTGATTGTACTTATCTGAAATGGTAAACCAAAGGAACTGCTCAAAAACTATAAACAGGACATAAGAATCCCGCTGCTGTTACTGATATAGTACATGCAGTGCTTCTGTTACTGCTACACTGATTGTGATGAATGCCTGTAATTCAGCTAACACAACTACTGCAAACCACAGAAAGAGCCAGGAAGTTAAACATTTCATGTTTTATGTTTCAGCTACCTCACAGTCAGAGAAGACAACCGAAGCACAAGGTCAGTGTGTGTGTGTGTGTCATTTATTTCTGGCTTTCCCATCTCTGAAATGAGGAAAAGACAAAGACAAGTTCGTAAAAGCTGATAAAATCAGAGCTGAGGAGTGACATCAAGCTAAGACAGATTGTTTCATCCTGATAGGACGACATCCGTCACATTACTTTTTGTTTTTTGTCTTTAACTTCCTTTAACTTTGTGATATGTCCCTCCTGTTGACTGTCAACTACATTACTGTTTCTTAACTTTAGTGCTCTTAAACTGTGTTCTGTTTTCTTCTTGCAGAAGATGATGATGATGATGATGACGATGATGATGAGTCCGACATTGGTAAATACACTAAATATCCATTCTGTTTAGACAGCGAGGAGGGCCTATAGTACAGTGATATCACTAAAGGGAGCACGTGATTTATAAAAACATTTGTTTAAAAAAATCTAAATGTGTACTTATCTAACAAAAGTAATTGAAAGAACTCATACAACACTGCTTTTAGTACAACAATCAAAGATTGACAAAAGTTTAATGAAAAGAGGACAAAATGCAGCTCTTCAAACTGTAAACTACAACTAGGAACACATCCTATCAACTAATATGTATTCAGAGAGTGAGGAAAATTTATTTTGGACCATTAAAGCATTGGACCATTAAAGCATTCTCATAACCAGATTCTTAAGGTTGTCACATGGAGCAATTTACAGTAAGCTGGTGAGCCCTGTCAAAGTTGACTGGCGCAGCATGTTGCCTTTTTAAGGATACCATTTGTGATACTGTGTAAAAATTATGTCCATTACAGCCTAGATGCATTTCAGCAATGGTAGTGATCAATATTGCGCCAAGAACTTCTTCACTAAGTCAAGCAAAATTACAGTTCATCATTCATTTAAGACAAAAAATATCTTAAAAAGTCAATTAAAGAGCAAAGCCATCGTATGCTGTGATCAGGAGAATGAGTTCAGGAGAAGAAGACTAAGAATTTCTGCTCCTCCAGAGCAGAAGTTGAATAGTTACAGCATCAACACAGCCTGAGATCAGAGCTTCTTACAGTAAACATGTTTACATGGGAATACAAAAAGAAAGGTACAGTGTTAGTTCGACCAAAACTGGATTTTTAAGCCACAACCATTTAAAGCAGATGTAAATCAAATCTCTCCTGTATGTATACACTCAAATAAAGTCAAATGGACCTAGGTGCTCTGTACGTGCTCCACAGATCCATCTTTTTGCAGAAACAGCCAATCATCATTCAATTTTCAGCAAGGACGATGAGCTTGAACACACATTTTAGGACTTAAAGAGGCCAAATCTGCAGACACGGTCTCCAAAATCTGGCAATTGCTCAGCACATGTTAGAAAAGAGAAGCTGGTTGGGAGAATAAAAATTTTAAAAAAGTATTTTACTGTACAATTCCAAATGTTTAATCTGATAGTACTGAGATCATCACACTAAAATGTGGAAAAAAAGTGTGAAAAAGTTGGCACAAAGAAAAATCAAAGGAATAGACATGTCAAAACTTTGACTGGTAAATGATTTGAATTAATGACATCATGCTAATGTTTACCACAGACTGAGAAGACATTATTGATTACTGAGCTAAATCTTTAATCCACAGATCCAAAGAGCACTTTGAGTGTTAAAAGTGATGACTTGATTGAGGAAGATAAGTCCGCTGATGAAACTACAGTTGGAGAGAAAGATGAAGATGAAGAGGATTCAAATGATGATGAAGTTAAAGAGGAGGGAGATGAGGCAGGGAGTGAGGAAGTTGCAGAGGAGGAGTCATCGAAGGAAGAAGGAGACGAAATAAGTGACAAACAGGAGTCAGAGGAAGCAGAAGCAGAGAAAGCTGATAGTAAGAAGAAGAAGCAAAAGGATAAGGAGGAGAAGAAGGAGAAGAAGGAGAAAGACACAGAGGAAGAGGAGGAAGAGGAGGAAGAGGAGGAGGGGGAAGACGAAGAGGTAAAGATCGAGGAGCAGGAGGCCACTGACGAGGATGACAGTTTGCTTGAGGTAAAAGAGGGCGGTGATTCTGAGATGAGTGAGGGTGATGCTGGTGACGAGGCAGACTCCAAGGTCACTGAGGAAGAGGAAGAGGAAGAGGAAGATGAAGATGAAGTGGAGGAGGAAGATGAGATCGAGGATGACTCCATGAAGGCAGAAACTGAGGAACCGGAGGAGGAGAGTGCAGAAGTATCCGAGGCCCCTGAAGGTAAATGCTACAGCCAGTACACTGATTTAGTTCTGCATTATCACTCCAGATGGTGTGAAGAATATACAAATGGATGACTATGACAAATGAAGAATTCATTATCTGAAATTATTAAACGGTCAGGATGGAGAATCTTAAAATCCAATCAGTGAATATTAAAAAAAAAAATTGTTACGATTAAGAAGCTAAAGGCCAAGTTGGAAAATGTAGAAATGAAGAATTAAATGCCAATGTAAAGACATTAAAGTCAAAATAAAGAACATTGAATTGGGAGTCGAGATAGCAAAAAGCAAAGAATTTTTCACAGAATCACAGCTTTCTTTTTGTATGTGTAAGACCTGAATCATTCGCAAGTCAAGAGAGAAAATTAAGGCAAAATAAAGTCTAGAAGTTAAGATTATTGGTTCAGATTCAAGATAGAGACCTTTAAGAGTAACACACTTTAAAAAAGACACTACCGCTATGATCAGCTATACTTAAGAGCTGTGTCCTGTTGCAGCAACAGCAGTTGACGAGCCTGACCAGCCTGACTCCACTCCCGCCGCCTCAAATGGTAAAATCTCCTTCCCAGTGTGACATCCCTCTGTCTCACAGCCAGACACATCACATTTATACTTTTGACTCCATTTCAGAATTTGTTGTGTGAATAAGCTTATAACAATTAAACAATTAAAATCGGGTCTATTTTCATTGTCTCTTTTCTTCTTATAGACAAGAGTTAGAAGCTCTGCCTCTGAGCTGTGGAAGTCTTCACCAACGTCAGGTATCAACACATACTGACTAAATTTGAGCTTTGATTCAGGTGGTTTCTAGAGTCACTTTCAGTGTAAAAGATGTTTAGAAATAAACAGCAGCCCTTTGCAAACTGTTTTCATATTAAATCTCATGTTGTTTTTTTAAAGAAAGGAAATATAACACAAACTGGCTAAAATATCAGTTAACATAAGTTATAGATCATTTCCGCTGTCCAAAATGAACTGATCACCAAAAGTTGCGCAATCAGGAAGTGTCAGAGATACTGTGCCACAATATATCAACTCATCTGTGTTTTTATGCTGTTTCCCAACAGAACCAAGCCCACGGCCTCCACAGTGGAATACTGTTGCCATGACAACAACAAGCTAAACTGCATCTAAACTTCAGCCTTCAGTTCCCTGCTTGCTTTCATCCCCCAGCCTCCTCCCGATTTGTGTCTCTTTCTCCTTCAGGCTGTTTTAGTTTTTCTTTCTCAAAGAGATATAAAAGACGTGTCTTCATCCACTCTGCCGGCTGCGTCTTTCAGACGTTTCCTTTAACTTCCTTTCTGCCTGTCTGTCTGTCTGCAGAAACATTAAACCAGCTGCTGATCTCAGATCTGCTCTGTGTCTGATTCCACACATTAACGTGTACATACAGTCCATCGTTTACTTTACAGACATTAATGAATATTTTTAAATGGAGATAAGGGGTGAACAGAGCTAATGATTGTACACAAAGAGCGGCAAATAAAGTTTGAATTGTCTGAAACACACCGAGTCTTTATTTCAGTGTTGAGCATGATTCAATGAGATGATTGTAAAGTCTTGTCAGATATTCATCTGGAATTATAAACTGAATTCAAATATTTGGCTCTAACCATGAACTGATTTCATCTATCTTTATGTACTTCTGGACAGTGCAATTCATTTTTAGATAAGGAGTTGCTTAAAAGCTTAAATGTCTTCCTGATGTTTTGGATTAAATCTTTCAGACAGATTGGATGTTTGACTTGTCTACACTGCAGAATATTTAAAATATGACTGGAGGCCTCGTGTCAATTGTGGCATGAATACAGTGGAACAAGTCAACATAAAATTGAGAAAATAAATGTATCAAAAGTAGATATGATCTATTCATAAGAAGCTATCAGGACATTTTAAGTTTCTTTTAATGTTTGTGTCTCATATGAAGCCAGTTGACAGTATACAGTTTGTTTTTTAGTGTCCTCAGTTGGAATAATAGTTCTTTGCTATTTCATTAGCAAACATCAAGATCCTCTTACTATTACCTAAAGGTCAGCTATAAGCATCTATTTGTGCTGCTTTATTCCACCTTTGTGCACTAATTGTACATAAAATGTTGACATTAAATCTTACATTCAAGGGTTATTTGAGAAGAAAACTAAAAAAGAATGTGTCAGTAAAACATAATATGATTTGATTCTAAACTTCTTTCTCAAAAAGATGACTTGTAAATTCTGACTGGCTTTTATTTATTTACTTTAGTAAAACAAGGATCATTGTGACTGTAAGGTTCAATAAAACGATAAAACAGATGTTAGTGCAAATGGTCTCATCGCAAAAATAAAACTGAATTAAAACTCAGAAAATGAAAAAACTTTATGAAGCTTTTACACCATTATTGCAAAAATCTACTTTTAGTTTTGACAATTTTTAGATCAAATGGCTAAATTCATCATGATAGTGTAGAAACAAATAAGATAAAGTAGCATCTGAGGTGAATTTGTCACCTCAAAGAGAGCGATATAACAATAATTATAAAGAACATCACAACAATAAAGAGTAAAGAATGACACTTAAAGAAAAGAGCCATATTAAGTCAAGTCAATTGTATTTATACAGCTCATTTAGAATTATATAAGCTGCATTATATAATGCAGCACAGAGGAAAAATAACAGCAGTTTATAGCAAGCACAATAAAATAAAACAATAAAAACATTAGATTTGATACAACTGTAGAGATGGGGATGTTCTCAGCATGAATGCGGGACCAATGAGAAGAAATGGGTCTTTAAAAGTGATTTGCACAAGCTGATAATGAAAATGTCCTCCTACAGGTTACATGTTGAATATCGACCAATTGATGAACATTACCACACCAGTTTCTTATTTACAGTAAGCCCTGTTCATCAAAACTCCAGTTAATAATAGCTCAGCTGCCACCTATTTAGAGGAAAAATGCTGGTCAGGCCAGATTCCTGATGTTCAAGTTTTCCTGTCAACTGCTGCTTGTCCGCATTCCTCAGTATCAATGGGGTGTTTGATTCAGCTGTGTTTCCACCCTGTTCCACCTTGACAGTAGCATTCATTTCATAACAGCATTCACAACATAGCAGCAAGTTCACACCTTTAAGACATTTTTCAACCTTTTGTTTGCCACTTGGATCACCTCCTCTTTCACTGTTGTTTTATTTCTATTGTATATTAAATCTTTCTCTTATTTTCTCTTCTGTTTTGTTGTTAGTGTATTACTTAGTGTTAACCTATTCATCTTCATCCTCTCTTACAGTGGAAACCAAGTTTTTAACAAACTTTTCCACACTTGCTGAACCAATTCAATGAATTATATTAATATGAATGACTCTAAGACCCGTGTATATTTTATCTTAGTCGGGGCAGATCACCTGAAGCTGATTATGGGTGTGTTGGAGTAGGAGGAGTCAGGTTACCGGGTGCCACAGGTTGACGTTGTGGAAGACTGATTTCTGAGATGGAGAGGATGAAGTTTCCCTAAGTCGATGAATGAAAACTGGCCTGCCGGTCCATAGAGGTTAACTGATTCGCAAGTGCACACACACACCATAGGGGAAGGGGCAGGGGTGCACTTCCTGCCAGATAAAGGGTGTTTGTTTCAAAAAGTTCCCTGATTGGTTAATGGGGTCATGACTGAGGCCAATAACAGGGGGCAACTCAATGGAGCCTGACGTATAACTGTGTGTGTGTCTGTGTTTGTGTTTGATGTAAAATAAAACTTTGTTCAGGTGAGTTTCACACAGAAACAGGTGATAGGTCGATATCTGTGAGAAGAGATTTACCTTTACCTGAGACTCACATACCTCAGCACAAGTAGAAGTCCACTGTGTTCAGATGATTTTCTGCTTTATACCAACAACAAATAATTTCCCACTGAGGACAGGTTTATAAAATGAAGATACCAGTACCATCAGTTTTGTCCTTTTATCACACTGTCTCAGTTCACAATTAACCTACTTCCACATATTTTAAATTCAGGGGTTTCAAGTTATGTGCCAAAAGACAACAGATTGTTGTTTTTGTTGTGTTTCTATTGTTGAACCCAGTTCTTGCTGCTCAGCTGTCCCACAGCTCTTGGTTACAGTCAGACATCAGAATCAAAGGTCCAGGTGAGCTCCAGTCGTTTAGAGCCAAGCTGGACCACACTACTATACCTTAAGGTGCCCCTAATTCCTCTTCTGGACCTGATCCCAGAGTCCAGCCTGGCTCCAGCTTGGTTCTGGTTTCAGGACATCCCATAGCAGATTGATGCAAACTCATGTTCTGCCCTGATTCCCACAGACAGGAGGAAACTTACTTCAAAATAAAGCCACAGAAAGTCACTGGGTTTTGTAACATGTCAGACAGAGTTTCTACAAAAGATAACATAGCTGCAGATTTATTGTCTCATTTAAGCACACTTCGCAGTCAGATTTTAATATAAACAACTGTTCAGTGGGTGGGAGTTTAACTTGTGGTAGTTACATCAGTCTATGCCAGATTGATGTAACTCACACAGCAACCAACAATTAGGTGTTTCATTTTCAATCAGAATTTTTCATATAAGAAAATGACAGAAATAAGACATTTGCAAACTGTCCTACAAACATTGGATAACATCATTACATTAATCTGAACTGTCTACCATCAATTTAAGAGATATTTACGTTTCACTCTTAAGATTGGCATATTGTCTGAGAGGTCATTTCTGCATTTATGGCTCACATCATTTTATCAGTTATCTATCAGTTTCTTTGTCCACCAGGTGGGAGTAGTTTCCATTGTTTGTATTACTATTGGTTTAATTCAGCTCAGTTTCACAGCAAAAGTCGTCGTTTTTCATTTGGAAATTGGAAAAAGAAACTTATTCCCATTCCCATTCATTCCCATTCCAACTTGAGTCATTTCAAAAAAGGGTTGCAAAGCAGACTGCTCTGACACAATGTATGTGTTTGGTGTCGTTTCCCTGATCAGAGTAAAATAAATGGTGGAAAGTCATTTAAAAGGAGAAAGCAAAGACAGGAGGGGATGAAGGGGGAGGTAGGAGTCTATGGATGTAGTTCCAAGGAATGTTGGCAGCATTTTCGCTGTAGCTCTCTATCACCTTAATAAAGCTTCCTTTCTATACGTCCTCTAAGCCTGAGCACACACAGTAACAAAAGAGCTGCAGCTCTGAAGGTTCACTGAGGTGAAACTGAAGTAAAAAGCTGGAAACAAACTGCCCTTTGCTTCATGAAACTGAATCTGTTTCATATTCATTTGAGAACTAAATCCATCTGATTCTCTTCTGGTTCATCACCGTTATTTAAACTGCATTTGTTTCCTAACAGGCATTTTTTCTGAGGGAGGAACAAACCTATTGACTCGTCTTGTGGTTCAGTTTGCTAAACATGTTAATGTGTAAGCAAATAAAAATTTTTATAAAGGGCATTGAAAATGGAATCCATTAAGAAAATGCTGTTGTCATGGAAAAAGATGCTTATCGGGTCTGTTGGCCCATTTAACCAACAAACAAAGGCAAAATGAAACAACTTGTTCTCAGTTCCAACTCTTTACATACAGACTTCTGCTCAGGAGCATACTGAGGAGAAAATGTTGGTGAAGCTTTCAGCAATAAGATGTATTTTACTATTTTTGCTACTAGTGTAACATCTACCCTTGATCTTTTTCCAGCCTTAACAAAGACTTTAATGGTCTCAAGTTTGGAACATGAGTCTCTTGGCTGGGAGTCATGTGTCTAGCCTCCTTCTCCCCTCCAGCTTCCTTGTAACTTGTTAATAGGCCAACACTATGGAATAGCATTTCTTTGCCACTGTACCGTTCACTGTGCATGTTGCCTCACTTATTGCTGCAGAAACACAGCTGGCAATATGCAGCTGTGGAACAGTTCCCTGTGCATTGGAAGCTGGCGCAAATGGATCCTGATTGAGTGTAATGTATAAGGAGTTGGGAACAAGAATGTGTTGAATGAAAACAGTGCAGGGCAACAGTATCTCCACGATGGTGAGGACGGACATAGGCAGGGGCCATGTTTCCTCCTAGCGGGCTCCTCAGAAGGCAGCTCCTGAAAAAGATCTGTCTACAGGTTAGCTGTAGCTCGAATGGATGGAGACTGTATGGCTGTCACCTCTCCGGTTGAAACACAAAGTCCCACAGAACAAAAACCAAAAAACTGTTGCACTGAATCTTATTTCCAAGAGGTGTATTTTGTTTTATCCCCCGCATAAATACAAGTGCAGAATTTAGATGGTTTGTTGGCGGAAATGCAATCGAACATTGATAACTATATTTAAGTTTGCCTCATTCCCAAAGACCTCATCCTCCAAAATTACTAAGCTGCACCATTACATTTCAACATCTCAGAATTAACAAGCAAATTCTAACTCTAATGAGGGCTTTGACATTTTTATTCTTTTGTCTGTTTGCATTCTGCACTAGATGTCACCAAATCACTTCTCTCTTCTTTAAATAAGATTTATATCCTCTCTTTCTTGAAGCTTTTCACTTTGAGATTGCAAGGGGAGAGTTCCTGTAATTCGTCAAGCTATTCCCCTAAATGCCAGGTTACTGATTTAAAACAACTTTAACAAACTGTTAAATAGACTCAGAAAATAAGTATTGGACACATTATCCTTTGGGGAAATTAAATGGAGTTTAAATTGTGTTGTTACACAGTTATATGTGCTTGTTGTATAACATTTAGATGAAGCTCTTATTCAAAAAGGGAAAAAAACTTAAGAATGTCATTTTGTGGGAGGATGGGGGGTTCAAAACTCATTTACAACGGTCTGAGAATCTAGGGGGGATTAGTTCTTCCAGAGTTTCAACATTATGAGGGGGGAGCCCTCATAATTAGTAGATTAGGGTTGAATGCTAGAACCTGCCTCTATTGGTAAGATCAGTTCCCCAAAACAAGTGCACTCTCACACCCAAGTAGCAGCAACCAGAGTCTCATGAAGGACTTTCATCTTATTATTTTCCACTAAGAGATATCCATTACACCTGGTGGGTGACTGTTTTGTTCTGAATCTTTAAAGCAAGACTCTTTAAAAGAGTCTTCAGTTTTTAAAAAAGTCCCAATGTGTGTTTGTGATGTAGCTGCTTAAAACAGACTGTAGGTCTAAGGCTTTTCCCCTGGATTTTCCTTGTTTCAGCAGAACATCTTTGCTTGCGTTGGTAAAATTGATGGTTTCCAGAAGTAACCTGATGCACAGATTGTCCTGTTTGGTTGTCCTGAAGCTTATTTTAGGCTAACACATGTTGTATAACAGACTCCAATGCTTGGTATGATAGCAGGATAGAAGTCTACCAGTACACCTGCTTTCTGCAGATGGTTTATGATGCTAGACTTGAAGATACAGCTTTAGAGGCTTCAAATCAACATACGCTAATTTTCAATTGGAGAGTAATCTAAGTCAGTGATATCAAACTCACCTCATTGTTAGATTAATTCACTTTTGCTTTATATCACATTATGCTATACCAGATAAGCTTTATCTGCCTTCACTATGTATAGATTATTTTTTCTTTTTCTTTAAATTTGTCTCATAAAAATGAAATCTTAAATATGTCTTATCATCTGTCCATCTGCGTAAAAACAGAAACTGTAACATCGCAGGCCTCCCGTGTCTCTAAATTCCATGTGTTTTCCCTTCTTGTAACTGGCAACAGATTGTGAAAGTTTCATGTTTCAGCTGAACAAT
Organism: Leuresthes tenuis; assembly: GCF_036924035.1. Taxonomy (NCBI): domain Eukaryota; kingdom Metazoa; phylum Chordata; class Actinopteri; order Atheriniformes; family Atherinopsidae; genus Leuresthes; species Leuresthes tenuis. Next base: position 8,099,665 of record NW_027325372.1, on the reverse strand, counting down.
ACACGCCTGTTTTTACCAAGAAGTTCATTATAAATGAAACCTGATCAATTTAAGAGGAGGGCATGGCAGAGAGGAGAGTAGAGGGAGGAGATGAAGTGTGGTTTACTGTATGAATAAATTCCCTGGTGTACAATGTACAGTTACACTGTGTAAGGATTGTTTTTATTTGCATACTGAGTAAAGTTATTATTGTTTGTGCATGTGTGGGGGTTTGTTTCTCTGTGCATGTTACTGCTTTATACATGGTCAGCATATGTTGCAGTGCATGTACGTGTGTTGATTAGCAGGTTAGCTGTGCCCTCCACTGGTTGACAGTTAACACTGTTCAGTTTCAGCTTGTTAAAACGCTGATTACTCCCAGTAGATCATCTGTTACCCACTGTTATCAAAAGTCTGTTTTACTCCCTTGGTGAAATTTAGAAACAAGCGCAAACACTTTTTGGAGCTCAGATGTCACATTTTGTCTTTCCACATTTTGTTTCGTCTCTTAGCTTTGTATCTTTACAAACTCAACTTAACTTAACACTTCGTAACAAACACATCAGGAACCAAGTTGCAAGCATGTGCAAATCATTTCTTATTTTTGCAGTCTTTAAATGGCTATAGAAATGCATTTCTAAATATTCTGCAGAATATCAGGTTTTGACCTCTCATATTTATCTATATATATATATATTCTCATAGACATCTCAGAATCTTGATTTTCTTCACCAGATGGGAAGTTTTCGCTTTTCAACTGTAAACTGTGTATAAGTAAACTGTGAAGTGTGTTAACAATAAAAAAAAAACTCCAGCTCCAGTGTATGATGACTGTAAATGAAGAACCAGATTGTTGCCGAAATGATTAATGACAAGCTACATGTAGGGTCAGTCTAATGTCCATTTCCGATTCGGGCCAAACAATAGTGTGACTGGAACAGCTAAGCAGTTTGGATCCAAATAGAGGACAGCTGCTTATAATGGCTTTATTTAAAAAAGGTTATGAGGATAAGTGGGTTGAGGTAGCTTGGAGGTTCTGGTTTGATGAGAAACTGGCAAGCGGACAGAGAGGCAGGCAGGCAGTCATCCAGAGAGGAACATGTGAGTCTTAACTTGGCCAGAAGAGTTACAACCACTTTGGTTGGAACAACAATCTGGCAAAGAATGGTTGGAGAACTGGAAAAGTTATATAGTACTGCAGGTAGAGTGGCTGATGGGAGGCAGGTAAGCAGACTGTGAGACTTGATGTGATAGCAGACAAGTGTTCAGGAGCAGCGTGGCTAGAAACTGTGCCAACACACAAATAAAAGAGTCAGACAGTGGCAATGGGAGCACACAAGGGAATGTCTGGGTGTACAGAGAGTGGCTGGTTTTAATTACTGATCCATCAGACTCTGTATTTTTTATATTCTTTGGCCCAAAATCATTCAAATAAAATCTCCATGCCATGTCCAGTTTGTAGTCTCCACACCTATTTATACAGATTCACCAGGCTTGACAAATGTCTAACAGGTATATGAGGGCTAATGAATGTCCCACGACTAGATCATCAATTTCTGTGGCTCAGCAGGTTGAGTGGCCACCACTCAGTGGCAGTCTTCCGACAGAAGGTCAGCGGTTTGATTTCCAGTGCCTTGAACAAGGCAAGTCTCTGATATGTTCACGGTGTGATCGTAGAGAAAGAATGCTGCATATATGTATATTTTTCATATGTAAAGTGAGTAATGTATAAGTCTCTGGGTGAATGTCAAGTATTTTGGCCCTATTTAAGTAGGACCATTTACCATAAGGGTGTCAATTTGGACTATTTATACCCTTTTTGTGAGGCTGCACATTTGCAGTTTTTCCTGAGGGATTTATCCCACCAACTGTATATATATACATACATATATGTATTTATAATATCTGAGTACTGCTAAAGGCTGAAGGTAGAATTGCAATTTAAAAGTCTCTGTAGGATTTAAAATATTTATGGATTTTCTGACTTTTCCCAGTTAGATTAAAGGCAGTGATTAATAGAAGTGGAGATGATTGATTGTACCCATGATGATTGATTGATGTTTTTTTTACTTTCCCACAACTGCAAATGAATGCAGCTGCAGACCTATTCGACACTGTGATCTGGAGCTGGTGAACCAAGTTAAACACGAAGCCAACCCATCTGCTGAAATTCACAAAAAAGTCTGGGTTTGTGTTGTAAACATGCTGGGGCTAGCACAGCTAACAAGCTAGCAGTAGCCCATAGAATGACATCTTACTAGAAATTAAGTTATATGATTCAATTACGAATTCAGAACCACAAACTTTACAGTGTTCACACTTTACTATAATCAACTTTTATGGGAGAAGAAATAAATCTGCAAGGAACATATCCTGACAGCACGTCCATCATCCCGATTTGATTAAAAGAGGTCACCTGTTCAGCTGAACCCTGCCCCTACCCCAGTGCATGATGGGATGCCCCCCCACCATCCAGTATGGTCTTGATATATGCTGCACAAGTAGTTTGACAAATGGAAGTAAGAGTAAGAGAACAGACAAATAAGAGGAGCTGCTTGTTTTGCATTTTGGGTGTATTATGGGAATGAACAACCTGCAGGTTAATTTCACTTGTGTTTGCAGTTATTTTGTAGTTTTTAGTGGTAGCATGAGCAGCCCCTCCCCTCTTTCTCTGTGTATAAATTTGAGTGTTTGAAGGAGGAGCTGCAGCTCTTCAGCTGCTTCTCTTTAGTTCAACAGAATAACTCTCAGACAGCAGCATGCTGCCACCGTGAGTACTGACTCATTATACAGCTAGCAACTAATTACAGTGTTGTTACAAGCTCTCTTTATAATGCATATTAACAATATGGGTTTTTATTATGCCGATTATTTATGCCATTGACTTTTATTGTGCTGATTACTAAAACTATAGATCTTTGTATTGCTGATTACTGCTATTGGTACTCATTATAATGCTCATCACTGATACAAATTGTCTTTATATTGTCTATTACTGACACTTTTAGTCTTTAAAGCTCTGATTATTCTATTAATTCTTTGTTTACACTCCTGATTGTGCTACAAAGTACTCCTGCCATTATTGCAATAAGGAATCTACCAAACAACATATAGCCTACTACATGAACTGTTTTTATCATTCTTAGTATGTTTTCAGATAATCTTGTGATATATGGTCTACATAGATTTAATTATTGAAGCCTAATACATCTGCAGTGAAAGGAACAGTAGTAATGCATCCGCGCTGTATTTTTCTTTAATTCTGATGTTCTTGTCATGAGTTTGTATTTCACGCTGATTGGAAACAGGCTGTTATTGACTGTCTTTGATTGGCCAATCAGATTACTTTCAGTGTTTATTATTTTCATGAACCAATCAGTGTTCTGCTCTTGCATCAAATTTATAACTCCAACATTGTATGGGTATATTTAGCTACTGGGAATGTGAAGCTCATCAAAACTAACCTATATTGATTGGTTGGTGATAATCATGACAGCATTTTTTTTAAATCAACTAAATAACTGGCAGTAACTGGATTTTGCTTTCAATTTTTATTGATGAAGATATCAAAGAATGTTTACCTTATTGATTCATCGTCTATATTGACCATTATTGAATCTCATATCTATCTGCTCTGCAACTACAGAAACCTGTTGATATTGTCTATGGTCGTCTTTCTGGCCACAACAGTTTCTACGGCTCCTGTGGAGGGTAAAAATACTTGTCATGTGATTTGACTTTGCTGATTTTATTCTGTTTTATTTTACTTGTGGAGATGAGAGATTCTGTTGTGTATTCCAGAGAAGGAGCAGGAAGAGGTGGAGGTTGAGACCACAGAGGAGGTGGAGGGGGAGTTATCCGAGGAGGAGGAGGGTAGGCCTGTGTGTGTGAGAAACCTACTTTTATTTTAAAAATGCAGCTTCTCAGACAAATAAGGCTGATTCCAAAATACTTCAACTGATTTAAACTCAAGATATTCACATTTTAGATTTCCTGTCACTTTCATAGAACAAGCAATCAAGTAATTAATTCAGAAAATAAACCAAATAAAGAGAAAATATCAGTTTGGCCAGTAAAAAAAATTTTTTTAAAAATGGGTTAATTGTCCTGATTGGCTGTAAAAATGGTCTAAAACAGTTGAACTCTATCTGACAGCAACCTCTGCGTGATTTAACAAAAAAACATTGACTTCATCTCTCTTTAAATGAAACCCCACCACCATCCACTATAACAGGTCATACCCATTTTTCTTTGATTTTAGTGTTTTTTGTGTCAGACCAGCTATGCATTCTAAGACTTTAGTGCACATGTGGGACTTAGAAGATACAGGAACGTCTCATTTTTTTTATTGAGATGATTAATTAAAGCTTTTCAATATTGCATGATAAAAAAACTGCATGATAAAATTACCTGTGACTGCATCTTCCACTGTGATGGTAATGATGGTACAGCAGTTGGACACTAAGACTATTTGACACTGTCTTCTTCTTTATACTAAATTATCACAGTCCAATAGTCATTTTCCCCTTGAAAGGAAAGGTGATTCAAAGCTTCTCCTTTTATTTACATAGACAAAGAGCTATCCTTGTCTAAAGGGAAGGATCTGATGCAGGCATAATTCCTTGCAACAGCACATTTAGGGCAGTGCTTTGGCTTCCAACCAGATCATAAGTAGAGGAAAATTAAAACATAAAGGTATGACTGTCAAAAAAGGGAATATGAAACATTCTTAACCAGATGAGATGTTAAATTCAACATAGGTTAAATTTAACCATAGTGTGTGACTTCTACCCCAACACTATAACTATCTTGCATGTTTGTTTTTTCCAACACCAACCTGAATGAGTATCGTCAGATTTTTTATCAATCATCATATAGTATATCCACTTCTCCAACCCCTGAGATGTGCATCGCAATCAGTGGTGTGTTGCAAGTCAGTTTCTTTCTTCCAAGGCAGGCGAATCAATGACCTGCCACATCTCCCTCTCTCAGGCTTGTATTTCCTTCATGAAGTGGGTTGCTGAGACTTAAGTCTGACCTTATGTGGAAACACATCCAGTTGAAATTCCACTGGCCCATTTTTGCATCAACTAGATACAGCAAAGTATCCTTAGATGCCACTCTTTCTAACACAGTGTTCATTGTTTGCTGGATAGGGACATTAATTAATAAATAATAATGAAACAAATTGATAAATCAATGGAAAATGGATTGGCAACCTATCCAGGTGTGCCCTTCCTTTAGCATGGTGGCATCCATCAATCCTGACCAACATAAAGCTGGTGTAGAAAATAAATGAACAGATAAACGAATCAGAAATAATGAGTATACCCACTTCTCAGGGCACCACTAGATTACTGGTGGTACATCTTCATATAATGTTGTAGTTTCACTATGGCAGACAGATAACAGTTACCTGGTCTTTCATAAGTGCAGGCAAAGTGCCAGCACCACATTTGTTTCTTTGAAAGTCCTTTAGAACACATCTTTCCTCAAGCTCATGAAGTTTACCAGTGACCTCAAGATTTTCTTTTATTTGTTTATTCAGTTGCAGGAACAGACGTTTCTCTCTGTAGCCGGACAGTAAACCTAAAGTTTTCTGCAGTTTTCTTCCACGTTACGGTTAAGCAGTGACAGTCAACCTGTGAGCTTCAGCACATCAAAATCTCATTTTAAAAGTTCCACACCTGCTTTATTTTCATCTTTGTTTTGAGAATGATGAAAAGTTTATTCTACGGGTGGAAGTTGATATAGTTGTGCTAGGCTAGTTAGCTTTAGCATGAATGTACTTATTTATCATAGATAAACATAGCACATTCATCTATAAACTAATTCACAGAACCAGCATCTATTACAATGTATCAATGTAGGATTTTCTTTTAAAGAGAGTGTATTTTTAGCTCGTTTGCTGTCTCATATCTAGCTTTCAAAATATCCAGCTCTTTTGCTTTCTCAGTATTGGTGTCGAGAAGCAGTGATTATCAGAGTAACTTAGTGTTTTATGGTATAATAATTATTTGCATTTGAAATCAAAGCAAGGGGTGCTAGTTTGCTCAACTGACTGAGCAGGTGTCCCATATTAATTTATTAATATTAAGCTTACATATCAATTTACATCTGTGATTGTTTGCTCTGTGCATGCATGCAAATGTATGGAAAAGAAACAAGACCAGGATGAAAGAAGTTTTGATGAGTAATTCAATTTCAGACACGCAAGTGAGGAAAAAGATATATAAAACAAGTTCTGAAAAGAAGTGATAATAATGTCAACATAAAATAAACTGAGATAAAAAATCTTCAACAGACCACAAAGAAGAGATTGTTCTGACGCTTTTGACGTCTGAATATGTAAACGATGCTATTAAAACATTTTTAATTAGAGAAATAAATGTTGGATGTTTGTTTTGTTTTTCTTTTCAGATGATGATGACTCCAAGAGTCAGGATATGATTAAGGGTGAGAGGCTAAAACACACTGTGAACTTAAACTTCACCGTATAAACCTGCATAAACACAAAAAAACTTTAATTGAATTCCAACCAACAATAATTATTTTCAAATGAATTTGAGGTGATAAAATATCATGTTAGTTCAGCATAGATGTTATTCATCTATACTGAAACATCTATGTACTTATAGTGTATAAAAAGCCACAAAAAGCCTTTTGTTCGTCTTTATTTTTTTCAATTTCAATCAAATAACTAATAGCCTAATTATGAATTGATAAAAAACATGCCTCACTTATGAATTTGATAACCTTTTCATAAACTTTTTTTTAAATCTTTGAAACTATTTCTGTGAATTCTGACTGATTCTTTGTCAGATTTTGATGACATGGATCCCTCGTGTTTTTAATAAACTCTAAGTTAACTTCAGCTGATAGAGACAGAGACGTTATTCATTCGGCACACCTGATCCTCTATCCTCCCCCACCCCCTTCTTTCCTCATCCCTCCTGCAGGAGCTCTTGGAGCACAGCAGACCACTACGTCTGCAGCAGTAGCCGGAGGTTCAGGTGAGTCGACCCCGATCAGGTTTTCCCCTCTGAAAAGTTTGTCTGTTCCTGTTTGGTCTCAGGTTTAATCCAGATTAACTGGCTGGTATTCTGACCAGGATAAACCTGTTTTGGTCTGGTCCACATCCTATGGTTTTTGCCCAGTAAGGCATGAGGATACAGGCCTCAAATTGCAGCAGGCGATCAATGTTAGAGCCAGAGCGCCTCCTGCTGATAGTCATTGGAACTGCAGGACAAACTCTGCAACTTGGAGCCTGTGAAAAAAATCTTTGTTTACTATTTTCTAAGATAACTGTAAGAAGAATAGAAACAAGAAAAGAAAAACAGAAGAAACAATCTAAAAGAATTGGTTAATAAATCAATTTAACATTTAATGTTTGATTGATGCTCAATTCAAATTCTTAGATAAGAGGTATTCTTAGGTAGAATATTGACCTGCTGTAATATAACTGTTTTTTAACCATTATAACATGCAAGTGAATTTTCAGACAGACTTTGCTAAGAAAGTCTTACTGAAACTGTGGCATAGAGGTGAACAGAGCCACCCTACTGTTACTGTATCATAATCTCTTGTGAAGAAAGGTTTGACTCGGGTGTGTTTATATGTAGGTTTTTGCTCTGACATTCCTTTTCCAATCAGTCTTTGATTAAATATGAGCCACAGAGTAAAAAACTTCCCTTCGAAGTTAATAAATACACAGTGTTGCTGGTTGTTTGGACTCCTCTGCAATCTCTGTGGAGAAGGATTCATACTAGTTCAGCACAGTGAGCCCAAATACACCTCAAAGCTTGAAGAGCTGATTAAAGACAGCCAAGGGCTGTGTGTCGTTGACTTTTTTTCACAGTTACAAGACCCCATACGAGCTGACCCTTTAAAACTGAGAAAGCGAAACATTCGTGGAATCACAAGAGACTTTTTGGAGCATTGTGAAATCATTCAAGGATAGCAGGAGTTATCTTATGATGACTGATGTAATCATTTAGAATCAAATCAAATTTGAAACAAATGCAAAGCAAAATAATCTTTACAGTTATTCTTAGAATGTGCCACCCCATTGTGTATAGCTAGAATAACTAAGACTTGTGAAAAAAAAGTCGTCCTTGTATTACAGTAAAATAAGCAAGAAGGGAGAATATTTTGGCTCCATTTCTATAATCATGAAAATTTATGTTTCTTATCAGCTCACAGTGGCCAGTCCGCGGGAAGGGAACCACATGCTGGAGCAGCGGGAAGCTCCACAGGTAAGCAGGTTAGCTAAACTAAACCGACCAGCAAATAACATCTCCATGATAAAAGGTGAGGGCTTGTATTTGTCTGAGAACAGGATTAATCGGGTCAGAGTACAACAATAGGAATCATATTGTATGGCAGATTGTCTGTGTCAGGAATGAATGTGAATGACAAGGAGAATGGAACAAAACAAGAAGCATAATGTCAGAACAGATTTATGATCATTTATTGCATGACTCTGACCGTTTATCTCATTAATCAGTTTGCACACACTTGACTCCTCCTTTCAACTCTATGCACCTTAGGTCCTCCCACCAGAGGACTGATCAGTTTAATGAGGGCTGTGCTGTTTGTGTGCAATTTTGTGACAACATTCCTCTCTTGTTTTAGTTGCACCAATTGTGTGTTTTCACAATAATTCTTATACTTTTCACACTTTTCTATTCATACAACCTCCTCCTCGTGCTATTGAAGTGTCGGGTGATTGAGACTAGTGTAAACTGACACATAAAATGCCCATTTCATATGAATGTGCACAGAGCCTGAAGAAAAATGTCTGAGTAAACAAAGAAAGATAATAATCACTGTCATATAACCCATTTTCTCTCAGTGGAGATTTAGGCTTTGTTAAGCCAGTCAACACAAAGAAAGCCAGACTGTGTGGAAGTTGCTTCACAGTACAACTCTCTGAGGGTTTGTTGGTGGATTGTTGTAGACTGGTTGCTATTTGGCTTGTGGTTTCTTGTTTGATAGTTGTTTAATTGATATGTGGTTGGTGGATCGTTATTGTTTGGTTGATATTTGGTTGTTGGTGGATTGTTGGTGTATTGTTGATTGGTTGATATTAGTTTGATCTTTTCTAGTAAGTATTCAATCTGCAAGTATGGGATCTTGTTCTTATTTTTCCTCTCATTTGTGTGTAAAGGATGGATTTTCTGGTCAATTTATTTTTTACATGACACAAATTATAACTCAAGCCATTTCAGGACACTGACAGTTTGTTGAGAATTCCCTAATAAATAATTCCTTCCTGTTTCCCAGGTCATGGAGGTGCTGCTTCCTCTGTGGACTCAGCAGGTAACTTTTAGAACCTGGATCTTGCTCAACTGGGGCCATTATAATGAAGCAAGGTTAACATACCCAACATATCTTTTTACTATCTGTCTACGTTTGCCCTAACAACCCCAAGTCACCACATGTTTTCTGAGTCTTTATCAATATCACTGCCCCGTGATTGAAACACAAGTGCATCCGACTATTATTACAGAATAAGGTGTTCTACCATATTAATAGGTTATCGACTTTAAAGCAACTTTATTTTGCCGCATAGCAGCGCACACCTGTAAGATTTGAACCACCCTGACGACCCAGGGTAAACCTGATGGTATCGTTGTACAGTACTAAAACCAGAACTAAGCACCTGAACCCAAACCATTAGATCTGTTGAACCGGAGCTGGTCTTCAGTCACTGAGCCCATGCAAAAATGAAGAGAGTTTATTTGTTTTTTGGTTGATGAAATTGATTGTGACATTAAAATAAAGGCTTCTAAAACTGTTTGTTTTTTAGCAGCTGGACGTCCAAGCAGTTCATCAGGTAACCAGCAGTTAGTCAGTGTAACCCACATTCATCAAAAATCACTTCTATTATATCAACGATATATCTAATGATCCTGTTTGTTGTTGTGGTTTCTGAATAGTTTTCTCAAAGTCAGTGGGAAAATGTTGTGTTTGTTTTATGCAAAATAGTTCCTTTGTTGTTAATCTAATTATTTCTGCCTATATAACTGCCTTCAATTCTCTGTTTTATTTGTGCAATTTAACTCCAAATTGCAATTAGAATGAAAATATATTCTCCATATAACTTCAAACTCAGAGAAACTAAGGCAAAAGAAAATCAACCAATAAAAACTTACTTATAAAGACTGTAATTTATTACTGCTTTGCTTTGACAGCTGCAGTGAACAGAATGACAGTAAATACTTTCCTCCGTTCTCTTTTCAGGCTCTGCAGGTGCTGCAGTGGTTGAACTCTCTGGTGTCGCTGCTGGTCAGACTCATTCGGCAGGTAAACAGCTGTTTATTCATTTCAGAAATTGCTTCTTTGTATAACAAAACTGATTAGAAAAATACTAAAAATGTTCAGAGTGAGAGTAAACAGAACGTTACTCTCCAATGAAACTAATTTCCACCTGTTTTAGGAGCCGATCGTCCACCAGCTTCATCTCACGCTGAAATTCACGGTAAAATATCTGAAACATTATGTTAGTTAGATCACAGATGCTAAGGTGAATCAGGTGCTAAGATTCAAAGTGCAAGACAGGAACTGTTTTTAGGGATAACCATGTTAACCATCTCATGCTTGCTGATGACTTGAAGGCAGATCACATTTTCTACATTCACTCATGTGTGAGGCTTGTGTGACGTAAATTTTGTCGTCCACACTGATCCAAAAGGGTCCATCGGGTCTCTCTGTGGTCGAATGTGTTAAGCCCAAATTAGACTAAAGTTATTTTAAAACTGAAAAAACAAATCCCATGTGCCCTTTCAGAAAAAAATGCAGTGTGTGAGGGACAGAGGAAGGGTGTGCATGTGTTGAACTATGGCCATGCTGCTCTAAGAAAAGAGGAAGTTGAAACATACAACATGTTTTTCTTGACAGCCAATTCTGAGGCTGCAACACACACACAGAGCTGCAGAAACCATGTTCCTAACCTTAGTTGTTCTCTCAATGCTTGCTTACAGCAGTGTTGATGGTCTACTGAAGTTAAGGTGTGCAGCATGACATTACATTTAAATGTTAACAAAAAAAAGGGTAGTGATGATAACTGCTAAACTAAAGTGGATCAGAAGCAGTGTCCTTGCTCAGTCTATAAAGGTTCTTTCCAATCAAACAAGTAGTTGTCTGAGGGTAATCAACAATAAAGAGCTCATCAAAAGACTGTACTTTCTAGTTATATTTCTCAGATTGCATTCCCACAACAGACTGGAATGCTGGAGTGATGCAACAGTCATGCAGCTGCTGACACAAGAGTCAAAATGACATTATGTTGTAATTCCTTCATCTTGCATCGGGTCAGTACACCCTGGACTTCTATTTTGGTCCATTCTTCTGTGTTTTGTTCAATTTTATAAGAACTCTTTCTTTTCATAATGGTGGGTGGCGCCTGGGCTGTATTCATGTGTTCAACAAAGAGAGAATACCCACTCTCTCTGAGAAAGACTCAGAATGAATCAATCAACTCCAGTTTTGCTTTAAATGCACCACAAGTTTGTGATTAAGTGGAGTACAACAGACACTAAAAAGGGCATCATCTGCATCATGACATCATCTGCACCCATATGTTTTTTGTGTTGTGCATATGTGCTGCTTGTGTGTACAATTTATATCACTGCCACTGCATCATACTGTAAATATGTCCCTTTGTTCCCCACATTTATCCTGTGGTCTTACACCATGTGTTTTTCTGACTGCAGGACCTTTTCCTAAGTTCTGTTTTTGTAGTCAGTATCTCAGAAACCGCAGATGATCGTTGATCACATACCTCTTTTTTTTCGATCCTACCTCAAACTAACAAATATGGACAGCTGCAAGCCATATGCTATGATCACTGTAGGTTGATTGTCTGAGTAGTAAAAAATGTTTTTCACAGAAAGCTAATTTTCTTGAGGCTTTCAACCATATTAGCTTTCTCAGCAATCAGTTCAAATATCATTGAGCGAAATTAGTTGGACTTTGGTTATGGCCTGTTTTTCATAACAGTGTGTAAAGCAGCGATTCACTAAAGCTTATTCAGTCACTCATTTGGTTGATCCAGCAGATTCCCATGTGGAAAGGTTGAATAAGCCAGTGAATGAATGACTGCTGCATGTCAGATTTAAAACCCTTATTTGTGTCTGCAGGTTCTGATGGAGTCGACTCAGAGTCAAATGGTGAATATCTTTAAATTACAGTCAATACAGCTGAGATCAACTTTATTAATGCACTGTGTGAAGAAATAAATACACTGCAGATTTGGAGATTTTGAGCTAAAACTGTATGAAAAAACATGCTGATTTACATCTTCAGTATCAGAATTGATTATTGGTTATTGTTTGTTTAGGTAATGGACAGAAGCTGTTGAATGGAGGAGGGGGAGGGGTTGGAGCCGACAGTCAGACAGGTAAGTAGTTCCAGTCGGGGCTACAGGAGGGGGCTGACAGATGGAACAGGCAAAAGGTTTGCTCCATTTAAACTTAAAAGTTGGAATTTCCAAGTTTCCAAAAGGAAAAAAAAATCTGTTGTATTGGCTCCCACAGTTGAATTTCACATCACAGAAAGTTGAAGGAATCTCATCCAACCTCTCCTTAAAGTCCAATATGGGCACAGAGAGACAAACAACCATACACGTTCATATTCACTTCTGGGGTCAATTTACAGATGCATGTTTTTGGGTGGAGTACCTGGAGAGAATCCACACATACTTAGAGAGAACATGCTAACACCACACTCCGGGATTTGAACCAGGAACCCTCTTGCTGTGAGGTAACGCTAATCAGTGGTGTGGTGCTAACCACCACCGTGCAGCCCACTGTCAAACCCATATCAGTGAAAACATTGCTCTGAAACAATGCACTTTCATCAGTTTATAATGCCGATAAATGGCAGCCCGGCCACAACAATGACCAAATCCTACTGAGCGTTTCGACATTATCATAGCTTGTCAGTGGAAGAAAATAGTTATTTATACTGTCAAATATCATGGTTTGAATGGTTTCAGAGCTGAAGCAAGAAAGCAAAGTAGGCAAGATACAACGTCCCAATCTGAGGGGAATAAAAAGGGAACAATAACGGCCACTTCCTCTGTTTCACAGAATGTGACACACATATGAATTTAAAGAATAAAAGGTTACAAATTGCATATTTTTCACCAGTTTTTTATCTAGATCCTTATTCAACTCTTTCTGCATGTATTTGTGTGTGTTTACCTGCCTCTCTCTATGTCCCTTTTAGATGTTTTGGGATCATTCGGGGGCGAGGTTTCGCACCTTGATTATACAGGTGAGTATCCAGAATGATGTGCTACAAAGCAAGTTAATCACTGCCAGGCTTATTTTGCATGAGCTGGCTCAACAAAACCTTTATCCCAACACAGAGATGGTGCATATGATGATGGTGGTGGACAATGGCTCCCATAACAATTTAATTTAATTTTACTCTGTCGGCCATTTATGTCTAGTTGATAGATACCAGATGACAGATTGTATTTTTACCATTTTATCTCCCTTAAGATAACTGTAGACACAGCACAGCACATAATAAATTATTATCTGTGATTAATACAGAAAAAGTAATCAATTTTCATGATCTAAACAGCTGTGAAAAAAATCTCATACTAGGGGGAACTGAATCCAATTGTGACCACTGAATTTGGTCCCACTCTCATGAACCAAGAGGATCAAATCAAAAGAAGAGGTCAGAAATTGGGTCCTGAGATGACTAAGCCATTCTCCACAGGTCCACTGTGCCTTCAGGCTATGTTTATTACAGATACATACTGGATTTCAACAAATACAGTCTTTTGGAGTCTGAAAAGCACAGATTAGGTGGACAAACTCCATTCAAGTGTGAACTGCTGGTCCACTGAGGGAGGAGGAGGATGAAATCAACATTAGTCCTCCAGCTGATCACAAAACAAACAGAAAATTATTTCACATATTTAAAGAAAAGGCCTCTTGGTGATTTTCATGTTTGCATTCATCTGCAACTCATTGTTGTTCTGCGTCCACAGGAATCATTGATCCATCCAGTCACGACTTCCTGCTTGGCTTTATGGGTAAGTTTAACCAACAGCAGAGGGATAGTTTAAGCTGGTTACTTTTTATGATATTAATCAGAGGGCTCCAGATTACACGCTCATCCCAGTACCAGTTTATTTAAGTTTGTCTCTCAACCACACCGGTGGAGCATTTTTGCATTTTTGGCATTAACTTGGTTATCGTGCTGTATGTAATAATATCAGTTCATGTGGAACTCAGTCATGATGTTTTTGAAACTTAGTCAAAAAGCTCAGGAAGGTCAGAGAAAAGAGTATGTACTGAACCTAAAAGATAGCAGGTTTAAAAAAGATTTTCAGGACACTCTTGCAGATTATGTCAAAGGTCTGGAGTCTGTTTGATGGAACGATGAGACGAAAGTGGACATGTTAGTTCATCAGACTTTTATCAGGACAATGATCCCAAATAAGTATCTTTGTTTAACAAAACCAAGTTCAAGAGTCCTTCCTGGATGGTCCTAAAGAGGCCATCTTAGTCTTGGATTTGAATCCCAAGAAAGATATTTGGGTTATAAAGAAAGCAGCAACTCACAAACCAAAGAATATGAGAAATGAAAATCAATGAAGTTCAAGTTGTATTTTCATTCAGGTAATATTTGACTCACTTTTCTTCAATATATAAGAACTGTGGCTGCATTAAAAAGCACAAACTTAATAATCACCTGCATTTTCCTATATAGAGACCTCATAGCTTTTGATAAAGTATCATGTTAATGACTGACATGTGATGTTCACTAGTTTTTGTTGTGTTTTCAGGTGGTGGATTGGTTGATCCTTTCAGTACAGACAGTCACGTCAACATTCCAGGTTTGATCTCAGACTTTTTTACGAGGTTTAAAGCAACATTTTGCATTAGCAGGTGGAATCAGGTGGTATAAAATACCTTTAATGTTACAGATCTATATCCTCAAAGAGCATTTACAGGTGATTAATCTCTGAAACCATTTTTTTGTTTTGGCTTTTATTCAGGTCACATGACCCCACCCCCTCACCTGGGCTCCACAGGTATGACCTCTACCACATCATCTTTTTCTCCTCTTAGTTAGATCATTTAGCAATGGAATGTTTCTTCTCTGAATCATCTTAATCTTCTTCACTGATCGGCTATATTATTGATTGGCTGTGTTACTAATCGGTCTGGCTGTGTTTCAGTGGCCAGTTCAGGTGGGACAGCAGCTCCATCTGCAGAACAGAACATTCTGGACTCACCAGCAGGTACTGAAACTGCACCCCACAGGTGTCAGTCATCTTTTTTAATAACTTCCACAAAATCATCAAGTAAATTGCCTGCTTTTCTCTCCTTCTTTCTTGCCTCCTGGTGTCAAAGATCTTTCTCATCACGCTGCCATCAACATTGACCAATCAGGACCAGATGGCACCTCACTGAGTTCAGGACCTGACCAATCACTGTCCAGCTCTGTCTCAGACCCCTCCTACTCTGCAGGTTGGCAAAATAAAGACTTTCCTTGTTAAACTCGAGGAGGACCTTTTCTTTGAAGCTCACCTGTCCATTTTTCAAATTAAATATCTGTTTCTCTTCATCTGATGCAGCAGCCTCATCATCCTCATCATCATCATCATCATCACACAGTGCGGCTCACAGGGAGCAGACAGGTAAGCTCCACACCTGCTCTGATATGTCTACGCAGGAAGTAAACCTTCCTGTTTTTGTCCTGAACTGGTTAGACATGAACTCTTTAAAGACATTTTATGAGTTTTGGAGTTACAAAAGGCATGATGTCTTTGTCCTAAGTTTAATTTGTCAAAAACATATCAACTCTTTACTTTAAAACATCCTCATATTAACACTTACAAACATTTTATTGTGTTAATGCTAAATTTGTCCATGCAGATGGAGCCGATTCACCTGACACTAATGGTAAAACTCTGATTTTTTTCTTTCTCTTGTTCCTGAGTTACACGTTGCCTGCATTCATTCCACATATTCATGGATATCTACGATAAACTGCTCCTAATTATGACTATTTTATTCATTATTTTTGGCTTCACGTTTTTTGTTTGTGTTCTTTAGGAAATGGACGACAGACTCTATTGACAGACCTGAATGAAGGTACCTCTTCTTCTACATTTAATTACTTCCATTGAAAACAGAACAGATCTAAACAGAAACCCGAAACAGAAACAAATCGTCCCAATTTTATTGGTAAATAGGGTTCTACAACTCCACGTATCAGCTTTATTCAGGCTGAAACCGCTTTGTAATTTTCAGCATTTTTACTAAAACGCTGCAATGTGCTAAGGTTTTGTTGTACGTGTGACTTCTCGGTTATCATTGGTTACAGTTTCATTCATGTTGTCCAGTGTTCACGTTTCAACACTGTTATATCAGAGCAGTCTCTGCAGTTTGACCCTGCTGGTTGTTTTTATGCAGCAGTGACGGACACACTGGTTTCCCACAGTGATCTTCACACTCAGAGCCTGCAGACTGATCTCACAGGTACAGCTGCTGCATCAACACTAAGTGACTGCTGTTTATGTCATTAACACTAAATGAGGATGAGAAACTTTGAATTTCTGTAGCTTCATTAAGAATAAACTCATATGAATAACCTCTAGGGCCGAAAAAGCTAAACAAACAGGTTAAGAACAACCTTATTCTGTAATCAGACGCTTAGCTGAGACAAGGATGTGTCTCTAGATGTCTTGCTAATGGAGCACAGTCACTTTTAACATCTTTAGATATACACTTGAAATCAAATGCACCCGAGTCTGGACCTTCTCTTAATATATAAACACTTTAAGTTACTAAAGCAGCCTTCAGTTTATGCAGAACGGCCTCTCCAAACCTTTTATAACTTGGAGCTGTTTAGTTTAGTGTTTATTCCTGGTGCCTGCTTACATTTAATATTATGGTGTTTGACATATAGGTATCTAATATATAAGTTCTTCATTTGCAGCAGAATACGCTTGCATGCAAAACATGAAGTGGGTATGTCAGACATCACCTGCTGTGAGATCCCTGTCCTGGACTCAGGACATTAAATTAGATGTGAAATAACTTGGTTGTCGTATAATAACAGTGATGATGTCACCAGGTGGAGCAGAGTCAGTGACCAGTCTTCACATCGACCTCACAGGTGAGATGGACCAACAGATCTATACACCAACAGATAGATGAACTGCTGGTTAAACTCACTGATCAAACTGTCTCTGTGTTCTGATTGGATCCAGCTTCAGGTCTTGCGCTTGGCCGCGACGTCACAGGTAACACACGTTGCTATGACGTTTCATACAGTATTGGAGTTTGGTTTGATTCACCTGATGTCACGTGGTGATGTATTACAGAGACATCACCCGTCATTCTTCACACAGAGTCTGTAGACGGTGTCACACACACGCTGAGCCCAGGTATAGCCGACACACACCTGTCTGTCTAATACACCTGCCTGTCTGATAGATAATTCTGTCTAACCCTCCCTCTGCTGTATTGGTTGATTAAGTTTCAGGTGTTCCCTCCCACACAGACCTGGTTACCGTAACAGCAGTAGACTCCACAGGGACAGGCACAGGTATATGGCACCTATATGGCTGCTGATGGATTAGCAGAGAAGTGAGGGGTTAAAGGTCAGACCTGTTAATAAAATCTATTTTTTTTATAGTTCCAGCAGATCCAACAGGAACTCCTTTTGACTCCAGTAAGTTCTAATTGTTTCCAAAGAAGAAGAGTTGGTGGGGTCTAGTGTGCAGGCGTCAGTTCTTCTGCTGGAGAAATGTTTGTGTGTGTCTTTTCACAAGTGTGTTTGTTTCCAGGTCATCCAGCCGTGACAGATCACACACAGATTGCTGGTAAGTTTTACATTTTTTCACATCATGAGAAGGTCTTATCGAAGACCAGCCTGAAACAGTCCATAAGATTTCAAAACAAGGCAAAAGCTTTTCTAAACACCGGTAAAAAGAAGTAAAAAGTTAACACACACACAAAGACTCAATAGAGTCTGAAAACAACTTTAAAAGAAGTCTGAAACAATTCTGCAGATCAAAATAATCCACCTGCTTGTAAAGGGTATGAAATCCCTTTACAAACCAGTTTAAAAGTAATATGAAACCAGTCTGCAAACTAGTTCAAAGTAAGTCAGTAACAACACTTAAAGTTAGCTTGCAAACCAATCTTAAACCAGCCTAAAACAAGTTTGGAACAAATGTGAAATAAGTAGTTTACAAACGGGCCTAAAGGCAGAATACAAAGCAGCTTACCAAAAAGGACAAATAAACGGGACCATAAAATCCTGTAAGTCACAGCCTAAGGACTCTTACTAGTTTGGGATCCAGACTTCCGATTAAAGAATAAACTAATAAGACATCATTTGAAATGTTGTTGTTTGTGTCTGACCTGAGATCAGGTGCTGAAGGCTTGTTCTTTCTCTTTTCTTGGTTCTGCTTGTCCTCCGCAGGTTCAGTCACTGAACAGTACAACCCTTCCGGTCAGGGTCCTGAAGGTTGGTAACAGCTCGCTCTGACCTTTGACCTCTCTTCTAATCTGACCCGCTTTGGTCTGCAACACTCTGCTCCATCCCATCCACTTTATGATTTATTCTCTAATGATGGATGGTTCTCTAACTTATACATACAGACAAATATTCAACTAGATGTCTTGAGTCAGCTCATCACAGTTCAATCAGATGTCTTATTTTTGGTCTGCTCCAACAGCCTTTACAGTCACTCATCAGGGAAATTTATATTCTAATTTTTTTCCTGATATTCTTCTAAAACTTTATTTAAATCTGCATTCAAAACTGCTACAGGTGTCAGACAACATGACAGCAAGGACTTGACATATTGTTGTGTAGTTTGCTACTTTTGACCCCTGCGTTGTTTTCAGCCTTCATTCATCTGTCAGTTATTTTCTAAAGTCATGATCAAACATTTTGTGTGGCCAAAAGCCAAAAATCCAAATATGCACTATTGTACTTTAGTGATTAGGGCTCATAAACCTTTTAGTGATTATGATGAAAACAGACACTCTAACCACAATAAGAGTTATGTGGATTAAAGCTTTGTTTTGTCTCTCAGGTGCAGAGAATCTGGAAGCGGAGGATACCTGCTGACTTCCACATCAAGCCGCGAGTGCGATTCCTGCGCTTCCAATTACAGTGTACTGACCAATCAGCATGGCCTAGGAATTCTGACCCCTCCCATTAGTTAAAGGCTCCGCCCATAAAATGGCAACGGTCACGACTGTTTTTAAGTATTTAAAAATATTGTTTATAGACGTTTATTTTGTTTTAGAGAATCACTGAGAGGGGGAACTAAATAAAAGTTTCAGCTGAATCTCGACCATTTGGTGATTCTGTTTTGATGACATCATACAGGTGACATCATTGTAAAATGTGGTTTTGAACTTCTACAATAAATGGGTTTTTTTTGTCTATTTTGAACATCAAACTGATTTGTTGTCTTCTGTTCGAGGTGAATCGTACAGGTCAGCCGATCGGTGACTTTCATCATTATGAATCAGATGAATATGATTAACATGGATCTGAATTAAACGTTCATGTTCAGATGTGTTTGAAATATTTTATTGAACCAAAAGTTTTGCAATCAGAATACTGTGAAAACATTCCAACCTCTGACCCCATCTTGGTTTACCACAATCCTCCTCTCCTTGACATGTAGAGAGCTGTCAGGCAAGCTCAGGTAGATTAAATAGATGGCTTATACTTGAATAATTTGTTTGAATTAAAAGCTACTTCAAACAAAAGTCAATATATTAATCACAGCGGCTTTTACACTGCAGGCAGATTCTTGTTTGTACAACAGCTGACAAACGTGACCAATAAACTGACTTCAGGACATCAGGTCTCTGAGGATTAAATTCATTGCTTTGTCAAAACTTGTAGCAACATTTAGAAGAATGATTTTCTATTCCAAGATGAAAAGTAAAAATGTGAAACAGGTTAGAGGTGCTGCTCGCATTAATTCAAGGAAACATTACTGTAAATGCACTCCGACGCTTGACTGTAATCTACAAGTGTAAAAGACTTAAGCTTGTCCGGAAACACTGCTCTTTGACTCTTCACCTCAACAATCCCTCTTCTCCAAATCTAATCGTGTGGTTACCAGGTAAACAAAAACTCAAGCTCAGAGTTCTTTTTCATTTTCCAGGAGCTAAAGATGGAAGTTTCTGCAATAACTTAATTTTTCTGAGCAGGTTTTAAGTTTAAGTTCTTTACATCCGCGCCACAGACCAAGAACATATGAACTGTCTTCTTGGTGCACAGCCGATGTCCTGAAGTGATTTACGCCACAAACCTGCTCTGGTTTCAGACACACTGATCTGATATCTGTACCACTTGAAGCTTCTAACATTACATAGAGAAGACCCGATGTCAGTGCTCGGTTAAGAAATGAAAACTCACTGAACTAAGATTACGTTTACGTGAATAAATATAAACGGCTGGAAACGCTATGTAACCGATGTAGATCAGTCCCACCTATCTGACACAGAATCCAATTGATCAGAATGAACACTGATCAAGCAGGGCTTTTCGTTGCGAGTGATGAAGTGGAGCGGAGCCGTGGTGCGCTGTCTGAGTGGAGCGTACGTTAACAGAGCTGCAGTTCCATCGGTGTCACACAGGCTTGCAGGGTGCAGTGCTGAATGTTGGGTCATCTGCATTTTGGAAGAGCTCAGATGTGCCACAGCAGAAACTAGGTCTATCGCCTGGAGTCTGGCTAAAGCTGCGGAGTAGCTGTAGTGGAAACATATCAACATGGTTTGCCTGAACAAGACCGACCCCAATACATGGAAAAAGAAAAACAGGCCGTATCAACGGGTCTCTTCTCTGTCTGCGGTTTCCGTGGTAACAGAGACGACAAGAGGACGATAAACACTTTGTAATAAAGTCTTCCAAAAATATTTAGATTCTTTTTGTTATATTGAAATTCTACACATGAAAACAAATACAACCATAAAATTTGACTTCAACATGCAAAGCAGAGAGAGCACCTGGGTCACATGATCCTGGCTCTCCTGAACTATGACATCATCCATACTGACTGACCTCAGATCTGTCCCTGAAAAGACCAGCAGGTGCACATGTGACCCTGGTTCTCTGAGTTTAGTTTTTTTCTCTTTTTTTTTTTTTTTTTAAACAGCAAACCACAAAGGATTTGATTTAAGCAGCGAGAAGAAGAAACAAAATCTAAATAAAGACTAAATGAAAACAAGTATAGAAATGTATTAATATTGATCAATAATATCTGCATAATTAAAACATGACCTTTGACCTAATGATTGATTTGAACTGATTTCGTCATCATCTATTGCTGCCGAGTCAGCGCTCAGAGTGTCCTGTTGCTATGGTTACTGAGAGGTCGTCACATTCCTGCAGATGTCAGAGGTTAGAGTCAAGTTGGGTCTGGCTCAGCAGGTCATTCTCAGGGTCATCAGAGGCCGTGTCAGAACTGAAAAAAGGCTGCGTCTCCAAGTCCAGGAGGGACGGCAGGTCGGCTCCATCCTCCCCCAGGCTGACTGCTTCAGGCATTTGGACAGGTGTGGCTGTGTACTGCACCAACTGCTTCCCTGCACCAATCATTGAAAGCAACATGTGACCATGGCAGCAAGGTTTGGGGTTCCTGCATTATCCAAATGAAGCTGAATGTGAGCTACCTGCACTGCCTTCACTTTCTTTCGGAGCTTCGTCAGACAGAAGCTGAAAAGAAAGTTTCATCCGTCAGACAGGTGTGACATCAACGAGACAAACACATCTTATGCTTCATTTGTACTCACGCCTAAATGAACACGGTCACTCTGCAAAATAACCGCTGTTATTTGGATAAGAATCAGGAAAAGAATGCACAAAATAGGAATGTACTATTAAACTCACTGTGTCTAAACTATCAAGGTCAAAGTCTCCGGAAGGATTGGACGAACTGAAAAACTAAACACACACAAAGAGTTAATATCAAGGTAGACATAATGATAATAATTGATAGATGATATTAATGAGATGCAGTCAGACTGACCTCCATGAGCGGAGATGTGTCAAAGGTGAACATTTGCGAGTTCAAAATGTTCTGCAGGTTTTCTAAGCCGTTGTCAATACAATCAACATGATCATAAAGTTCAGACCTGAGACACAGAAAACAAACGGGGGAAAGAGATATCTGTGAGTTGACATCATCAGCCTGGTGTTATTCTACATTTTTCTTTTGTCCACGTGGACCCAAACCAACAGTGTCTCTCAGGACATTGTTGCCCATCTCTCCCCAAAAGGGGAATTTGTAAAACACTCCCAAACACTCTGAACTCTGAGCTAAAGGTGCAGATCACTGCAGATCTCGTCATGTCATTTCATGATACTCTGGTGATTGCAGTTTTTAGTGACACATCATTAGGATAGGAAAAACGAGTGAAGCTACTGGGGACCAGTTTCAGTAAGAGATTAATCTACATTTTGATCAGGTATCAAACAGACATACAGTACTTGTCAAAAACCAAACCAGTGTTGGTCTGGTCTTGTCACATGACGACAAGAAGAAAAATATAGAATGGCACCAGAGAAATTAACAGATTCCTTTTAGAAATATCTAGAATTATTATAGACTATATGTAAAAAATGACGTAGCCACAGTAATGTCTCTCAGGTTTTGAAGCCTCGAAGTTCAGCATTTCAACTGTTGCTTTTTTTGTTTTGTGCCGCACCGTATCCTGCTTATAGTCTAAATAACTTAGAAACTTAGAAAAAAGATTAGAAATGTTCAACTAAGTCCATAAACTTGTGGAGGTAAAAAAATAATAATAACAATATATATTACTAGTTGGCTAATATTTCTCCTTTATCTCTGTATAATCGCATTACGTTGAATAACCAGACGACTGTAAACGGAAATAATGAAGGTTTAAAGCACAGGTTTAATCTTTTACACCGAGAGGATACGTCTATCTTTTAGATACAGTCTACAACAATTATTCGAAGATTCACTTGTCAGGTTGTGTTGATATGATGCGCCAAACTTCAGGTGGGAGTCCACCTGCAGAGGGAGGGAGGAGGAATCTGAGGGAAGCACATAGGGTTTTAATGACAAAAGTGCCTTTAACAGAATTATCATCTGAAACGAAATGCAACAAATACTGAACCCTTGTAATATTTAATTGCATAGTAACTACTCTATGACACAGTATACGTATGTGCAGCAGTGCATTGGGGTAAGAGGTGCACAATCAGACATGGGAGATGCAAAAAGGGCAAGACTACATTTGACAGCCGTCAGGGCAGTAGCTGACTAAGTACAGAGTGGTTGCTGGGTAGTTGATTGGCAGGTAGAGGACAGCTATTGGATAGTTGCTGTTGTTTAGGCAGTTCTGAGGCATTTGTTGGCAGTGTTGCGAAGCAATTTTGAGGAAAAAAATCTCAATTTTAGGTTGTCGATAAGCAGGACGATTAAGCAGCACATGCTTCTGCCACACAGTCTTTACCTGTCAATACAGGCGACGGTCTGACATTTCTGTTGAGGTGTTGTGGGACTTGCAGGGCTGAGGGCAGAGGCAGAGTTTGGGATGGCAACGGGGGAAGTTGATTGACTGGTCAGGTCGGATGGGAGGGACTCAGTCGAGGCAGGACTCATCACAATAGAGCTGGCTATAGAGGATATAGAAAGATGTTAAACTGATAGAAAGTTTTTTTTTTTTTTATTGGCAATCAACACAGCTCTGACTAAAAATTTAACTATAAGCTCAAAATATATTAAATACCTGCTGGGGTGGTAGCGGTGGTAGCGGTGGTGGTGGTGGTGGTGGCGACTGGTGTTGGCTGTATCTCGTCCTGAAGGAAGGAGTCGATCAAGGTGGTCGGGGACAGAAGGGTGTCCACACTTGTAGGCTCTACCTCGAAAACAGGACACACCTCCACATCAGGACTTGATGGTTCCTCTTTGATATCAATCGACTGGCTCTCTCTGCAGGTAAATCGGGCACAATTAGAGAATTCCGACTGATGAATCATTTACCAACTAAAGGACAGCGATCTTATTGCTGCTCACCCAGTCCATTCACTGCCTTCTTCATCTGGAGTGGAGGTGGCCACATCTGTGATGTCAGAGATGATTGGTCCAGAATTCACCGGGCTGTCAGAGAAGAGATTGGCTGCAGCCTGAGGAGACAAGACAGATGTTAAAAGGGACTCACTGACCAGTCAATAAGCATGATGACCAAACACATTGTGGCCTGTTGTTTTAAACATCCTAAGTAAGACAAACACCCAAAGAGGTGTGCTCAGTTTTTAAAAAAGTCTTCTTTTTAACAGCTGATAAGAGGCCAAGCAGCATCAATGAATAAAAACAAGCGGAGACATTGGTCTGTACTCTGAATGCACCCAACTGCTCGGTCTGCAGTTACCTGTACGGTTTTCTGCCGCTACCTTGTGTCCGGTGCAGCGTCCCCTACGGACCTCAATCTGCAATAAAATCTAAATCCTGAATCAAAAGGACAACATAAGTTACCTGCAAGTGCTCCAATGAGAAGGGCCGGTTGTACTTGGGCATGGAGTGGGCAGAATTAGAGTCATTGAGCATCAGAGGACTGCAGAAGAAGAAAAAAGTAATGCATTAATTGACAAATTAACATTAACTTTCTATGTGGACCTCAGAAAGGAGGGAAGCAGAACACCACATTTTGCAAAAATAAGATAAAGATTTAAAATAAGATCTTAAAATGAGAAAATCTCCACATTTTTGCCCAATCTGCACTTAATTAAACATTGGTTGTTAAAGTTTGGTCAACTTGCATCTTTCGCTTGACTCCCATGATCCTGTTGGTCTGGACGAGAGACACCAGAAATTGGATCAACTGCAAAGAGAGAGAGTTTATTATTAGTTCAGATGGCAGCTAAGGTGACGGCAAGAGGTTAGCTTCGTCCTGACTATGTGCTAAAAGGCTTCGTACAGGCTGATAGCAGATCCCCTTCCTGGCATCGCATTCAGCTCTGATCAATATAGAAAAATAAACAGAGGGAGGGGACATGCATGTGGATGCTTTATATAGAATACAACTCTGCATACACATCACAGAGACTCATCAATGCTCCCTTTAAAAGCATCCTCTGATGCCACTTCTTTATGCATCTGTATAGGTGTACAACCGGTGCATTAATAACTAAAGATATGTGCTTTGACTCTCAGAAAAACTTTGATGAAAGGTCTGATTATTGAGTTAGTGAAGACTTTTAAATATCTGGGGACCATTATGGACACTCAACTTAATCTTGAAGCAAACTGTGAAGCTGTGTCGTGACCCAAAATAAGGAATTTAGGAGAGACATTCACCAGAGGGCTTGTACCTTTAACAGCAAGGGCTTATGGGATATGCCTGGTTCCGGATTCTATGTAGTTTAGATGTTGCCTAGCAACAACGAGAGTTTCTGAGTTATGAGTGTGCTGAGATATATAATTTGTGGAGAGTAAACGCTCAACTCACCTCCATCTCCTGTCTCATCAATATTATTTACATCTCCACAGCTGTGTGTAAAAAAGACTCCCGAGCATCTGTACTGTTTAAGGAAACTTGAGGAAGCTTTGTTCCTGCTGTTGTCACTGAACTGAACAAGCTGTAGCTTATCTGCACAAACACCTTCACGTATTTTCACGGTATTTTATTTAGCTTGTAATCCCGTTTAATTATTTATTATCATGTTACTGGCCGGCCTTTTTTTTTTTTTTCCATGGAACCAGAGCATCAGCTCACACCTGGTTTCCTGTACTTCTAGGGGCATAACATTGAATGTAGATGTATTAATAAAGCTGTCAGTACACACAAAGGCAGAAATGTTCAAGTGCATTCTTTTTTGCCAATATAAGACTGTGTTTATCAATAAAACTCTTTTATAAATCTCAAATCTTATTGTGAATGGATGCAGACACTCCCCTAATTTGTCATTTACTTTGTAAGACCCCGTTAGCACCACAAGAAAAGAGGAATGATAGTGAAAGCAAGAAAAAAGAAGAAGCACAGGTTTACTAAATATAAAACTGATACAGTGGCAGTGTGGGTAAGTGGTGGGTAGACAAAAAGGATATCCATTTAATTTGGTGACCTCAGTTCTGTGATCACAAATAAAACACACACTGCTGAATTAAATAAGTATTAAGAGATCAGCTCTGTAGGTTCAAAGCAAAAGAAACCTGTAGAACAAGTAAGATTATAAAATAACAAAACAAAACAAAAAACTGGGCACCAATCAGGGCACAAACGTATAGACAGGTAACTTGTAGAAGCCTATGAGACAATCTAGTACCAAACAAAGTGTCATTGGAGAGGTCTTCCAAAGCCATTACGTGCAACACAAAGCTGCACTTATTCATAGCACCCACATTTACAGTAAATAAGAGCAAGTTGTGAAAATTGACAACTGACATTGAAAAATCACCGTCCTACTGAGCAATCTCAATGGCAGTGCTCTGACTGACTGAGGGAAGGTGTGGATATGTTCTCACCTTGTTGACCACTTTCTGTTGCTGAGCGTGTTTCTGTCTCAGACTGGCCACCTCCCTCCATAGAGCCTCATTCTCACTGAAACACAGAAACACAGGAGGGGACCTGAAGCCAGCCACAAAACTGTACATTAAAGACAAACCATCTTTATGCACAAGAACAGAGATATTCAGAGCCCTGTGGGGTCTTCCTTTATATGCAAGTCTCGTGTCCTCTACGCATAAACACGAGATGGCTTGCAAGGCAAGATTATGTGTCACTATCTCCTTGGTTTGAATCTCTACAAGTGCCAATCCAGCCTTTGTTGACATAGTAACAGAAGATATCAGCAGGATAGTGCTGATGCTAAGCATGTCAACACTACAGCACCCAGTCCTGCCGACCATACCAAAGAACCCTGGCATCAGATTTAGCCATGAAGTTCACTCCTTCATAATCCAACATAGACAGCCGCCAATGTCACCTGAACAGACCTCAAGTTGTGGGACAACCTTAAGAACGAGGTGGTTGTTTCTGCAGAATAACAAGTTTTCTCTGTTGTCTTGAGCGAGGCGTTTCGCCCGTACGTTCAGAGAAAGGAGATCACCTATCAGTGATCTCTCACTGTCACAAAGTTATGAGCCAACAGAATAAAACTAGAAGAAGTCCTGCTCAACTCACAGTCTTCTTTTCCAAGAAATTTCAATTTGCATGTAAGAAAAATAATAAATTTTTGTGTATTCTGCCTCGGTATTCTTACTGTTTCATGGTGAGGATTCTGGAGTCGATGGTTTCCTGTTTTCCCTTCATCTGCTGGACGTCGGTCAGGATCTTGTTCACTTCATCTGTAGAGATCTTCACCTCTTCCTGACGAACTGACGACACCTGCACAAGTCATATGGCAAAGAGACCGTTACCGTGGAGACTACGGACAAACTGATTAAATCAGGGTCTCTGCAGGTTTCAACAAGTCAAATTTAAGACTTTAAGACCATAATGAATACAATTTAAGACCCATTTCACAACCATACTGGCAAAAAAGTACAAAAAGCATGAAGGAAACTCGGAGGCCTGGAATTACTTGCAAAGTATAGGATTTTTTTTTTACAGCTCTTTCACATTGGAATACAAAATGCTTAACCAAACTAAAAACACCAGAAGCCTCTCTATTGTGAACTAATATTTGTTCTACTGTTAACTTTGGACCCCCCCCCTCATTTTTGAATTGCAACACTTATATGTAAATGAAGTGATGAAGAAGAAGTGGATTGTGAAGGGCCATATTAATGGAGACATGAAAACACAGTAATTACAGTAACATTAGGTGAGGTGGTGCACAGTAACGTGATTTTACATTGTGTACCAACATCATCACGTTAGGGTTTCTCATCAATTTCATGCGTGTGTCAGTGCATGTAACGTTAAACTGCTCTCGTTTCCTGAGCGGAATCCAGAGGAAAATACACTGTCAATGGGACCCGGGACGTCACTTATATGCATATAAATAATATGAATAAATAATAATATGAAAATATACACCAAAAGTGGAGCCAGTCGTACAATTCCGGCGTCAGGTCAAACGTGTGAGGTTACGGTGCAGGTACGTACGTTGGTGACTTTGCGTTTGATGTTCTCCAACAGGTGTTCTTGTCCTCTGATGAAGAACGGGTGCTGGAACTCCGTGTCGTCTCTCTCTGGTTTCACCAAACCGCCCTGCTCAATATGCACCACCTTACGGAAACCATCTGAACACCGACGTGTACAGAATATCATCACCGTCAGTCAGCTTCTGCATTTCAATAAACCATCATCACTTGTTCTGAGTAACGTCTTTACTATGATGGCAGTGACTGGTCTGCCACGGTTGACATCGATCAATTACTGGTAGAAGTAAAAAAATGCTGATACTCACACATGTTGAGCTGTCGGATGAAGCTGGCCATGTTGTTGTGCTTGAAGAACTTTGGCAGAACCTCTTTAGAGAACCGGCCCTGATCAAACACATGGAAGCTGGTTCCACTCTGATACAAGAGAGAAATTAACATAGATTGCTCCAATAAACAATTTTCTCACCAACATAAATCAATAAGCCGTTTTTTCATAATTCAATTAACAATTTTTCAGACAAAAAAAAGACACTGGTATGTAAATATTTGATGCTCGTGTTTGCCATTTGTTGCAGTAAACGTCAACACAGATTTGGTCTTGATCTCTAAAGTTATCAAAAGAATGGTCAGCTAAAGACAGGTCAGGCCAAATAAAAGACAGACATCTGTATTTTTAAGGCTGTAATCTTCAGATAAACTTAGTTTGTCTACATGTAGACCACAACAAGTGTGTCCTGGTTTAACCACTTGAGTGTGGTGGGGTGAAAGCGGAGCTGCAGCTGGCTGCAGATCAGTTTACACCCAGATGATGTGGAACTGCATAATGACCACACTGATCTGAAGTCAACTGGACTGTTTTAGTTTTGGACCTGATTTCTCCAGCAGTCAGTTCTGTACAGTTGGATATGATCTGGCTCAATTTCATCAAAACACTGAAGTAAGATGGTGAGGATGGTCAGAGTGAAAGAGTGCAGCTTTTTGTTTCAGACACTTTTAAAGGTATGTTGAAGTCATTCGCAAAATTCGCAAATTTATTTAAGCCACTGGAATTTGTGCTTTGTGGGTGATCTCTCTTCCATGTGTCGTTCCACGATGGTGGAATGACCTCCCAAGCGCTACCAGAATAGGAGTGTCCTGACAGACCTCTGGCAGAGTCTGACTAGTGGTTTTCCTTCTATGTAGCTTATTGTTAGTCGCAAAATCATCTGCCAAAATGCATAAACATAATCTAGTTGTGAGATACCGGTTTAGGAAAGTGAGGGAAAATATGCAGATGAAATATGAACAATTACTTATAATCAGTCATCAATGTGCAGATGAGCTTGTTTTCTAGAATAACTGTTCTAGAATAGCAGCTCAGAAGTGGAAATAAAGACCAGGTTGATACGAGTTATGTTGACACTCTGCCCCTGTTTCTTCGGCAAAGTCCTAGAAAAAGTTGTATACCAACAGCTTTCTGACTTTCTACTGTCTAACAATGCTTTTGATCCTTTACAATCAGGCTTTAGGCCCCACCATAGCACTGAGACAGCTCTGATCAACGATACAAACGATATCCGCCTGAACACAGACGCAGGCAAAGTCTCAGTCTTAGTTCTACTGGACCTGAGTGCTGCCTTTGACACAGTTGAGGTTGGAAAACTGGGTGGGAATCTCTGGTAGTGCTTTAAACTGGTCCAAGTCCTATCTCGAGGACAGGATGTATTTTGTTGAAATTGGTAACCGTGTCTCAGACCAAATAGCTATGACCTGTGAGGTTCCCCAGGGCTCCATCCTAGGACCCCTATTGTTTAATTTATACATGCTCCCATTAGGCCAGCTAATAAGCAGCTATAATGTGTCCTACCACAACTATGCAGATGACACTCAGATCTATTGACGGCAGGAGAACACGGGCCTGTAGATACATTGTGTCACTGCATTGAACAGATCAGTGTGTTGATGCAAAACAATTTTCTCCAGCTAAACTCAGACAAAACTGAAATCATTGTCTGTGGCCCACAGAAACAAAGAGAAAATGTTATCAGTCACCTTGAGACTCTCTAAAAATTAATAATTAAGTTAGAAATCTAGGGGTAATATTAGACTCAGACCTGAACTTTAACAGCCACATTAAATCAATAACATCAGGAGCTTTTTACCATCTAAAAAACATTGCCAGAATCAAAGGAATAGTGTCTAAACCAGACTTAGAAAGACTAATCCATGCATTTGTCTCCAGCGCATTAGACTACTGTAACGGCCTGCTCACTGGGCTCTCTAAACGGACTGTAAGACAGCTGCAGTACATCCAGAATGCTGCTGCTCGACTCCTAACTAGAACCAGGAAATATGGCCACACTAGTCCAGTGCTCAGGTCTCTGCACTGGCTACCTGTTGCTCAGAGAATAGTAGTATGTAAACCAAGCTGTTTTGAACAGAACATCTTTAAACTGTAAGACAAAAATAC
Source organism: Leuresthes tenuis (assembly GCF_036924035.1). NCBI lineage: Eukaryota > Metazoa > Chordata > Actinopteri > Atheriniformes > Atherinopsidae > Leuresthes > Leuresthes tenuis. The sequence continues at coordinate 8,069,147 of NW_027325372.1, read as the reverse complement.
CTTTTAATAATGTGATATACTTTTAGGTACCTCCTGCCCAGCCCCTCTATGGAGCAACTCATTTTAATCAAAGGTGTCCCTTATACTGAGAAGTGAAAATTATTGTTATCATCATCATTATTTGTATCAATCCTCATCAACTTTGCAGCAGTGTATTTTACAAACTAATAAGCAAAAATAATGAAAAATGATTGCCTGACTCCCCACAAGTGTACTCGGCAATGTGTATGACATTATGCTGATGATACCCAGCTCTATCTGTCATTCCCACCTGACAACCACACGGTCTCAGCACGAATCTCAGACGGTCTCTCCGACATATCAACATGGATGAAAGCCCACCACCTCCAACTTAACCTCCCAAAACCTGAACTGCTTGTCTTCCCAGCCAAACCAACCATACACCACAGCATCTGCATCTAAACTGAATCCCTATCTCTTGCTCCATCAAAGGTTGCTAGAAACTTGGGTGTCATGATTGATGACGAACTAACCTTCAAAGATCACATTACCTCGGTTGCTTGTTCATGCTGCTTTGCATTGCTAAACATAAGAAAGATCAGACCACACCTAACCCAACATGCCACCCAACTCCTGGTGCAGGCCATGGTCATCTCCCGCCTTGACTACTGCAATGCTCTCCTAACTGGTCTCCCAGCCTGTACTATGAAACCTCTGCAGATGGTCCAGAACGCGACGGCGCGTCTGGTCATCGATCAGGCTAAAAGAACACACGTCACCCCTCTGTTCACTGAACTCCACTGGCTACCCTTAGCTGCCCGCATCAAATTCAAGTCACTGATGTTAGCCTACAAAGTGCTCAATGGAACGGCTCCCATATACTTGAATGCTCTTGCAAAGGCTTATGTCACAACTCGGTCCCTTCGTTCGTTGCAGGATTGTCGTCTAGCAGTGCCTACATCATGCCTAAGACAATCCAAACTCTTTTCATGTGTCGTCCCACAAAGGTGGAATGACCTACCGAGCGCTACCAGAACAGGGGCATCCCTGTCTATCTTCAAGAAACTCTTGAAAACCCAGCTCTTCAGAGAGCATCTCTTATCCTAGCACTTACCCTGCACTTCCCTACCCCCTCCATCTTTGCACTTTTATCTTTCTGCACTTCCCTCTATGCCTGCACTCTATCTCTACTCTGTCACCTCTGACAGACTAGTGGGTTCCTTCTATGTAGTTTATTGTTAGCTTTTTATATAGCTTGTTATATCTTCATTTGTAAGTCGCTTTGGATAAAAGCGTCTGCTAAATGCATAAACACAAACATGACACTACATGTACAAACAGTGATGAACGAAATGTAAAATATCTACATGAAGCTGCTCTACTGGAAGAACTATGAGATAACAACATTTCTAAGATTCCTTAGTCACCGATTTAGCCTTTCTCTGTCAAGAATGTTGACTGACTAATATATAGTTGGGCTCTAGCTTTAACTCTGTAGTGTTTCATGAGCAGTTTGAAGTGGTAAGTAATTCTAAGTAGAGCTGCAGGACATTAGGAAAACATGTTATATACAAAATGATTTTTGAATTCTGCAATGTGAATTGCAATATACAAACAAATACTAAGATATATGGTGCTACTCTAAGGTATTATTGATGAGGGTTGCATTTTACTTCTGCACCTGTGCATGCTGGTTACAACGCAGAAGCAGAGCCTTCTCTAAGTGGACTGTGGCTCTAATTATTATACTTATGCTTTGTCTATTCAAACTAGAAGTGCCTGACTGCTAGATAATAAAACTACAATGACCATTTTTCAACATATAGCGTGGGCTTAGTTGTAAGACAGCTGATGTAAATGTGTAAACGTCTTACGGTGGTATAATCTGGAGGAGGAAACAGAACTGACAGCCATTCAGACTGTTTCAATTCGTCAGTTGTGAAGTATTATTAGAAACAACTAGGCCAACCTGTAAGCACCTCAGTCTGTTAACAGTCAGTTAATTAGTTCAGATGGTCACCTTGACTGACACTAACAGCTGAAAAACAGCTGAACCTGAAGATCTGACTGGTTTCACTTGGTCGGACATAAATAGGTTGTTTCATACGAGTAACTGTCCGAGGACCGCTGATGTCTGAATCCAGAGTCTATCTCATTATTTTATAGATTATTAAATAATTGGGTTCTTTCTGCCGAACCTAACCGCTACCTGCTTCAAAACCATATACATACTGGAGAAACTCATATCTGTTATTTAAAGTCCTGACTGTTTGTTTGAATAAACTCCTCTCTGAAGGACTCCGCCTGCGAACCGTTAGCCATTAGCTCATCTTAACAAGAATAACTCGAGTACCGGGCTCCAGCAGATGAGCGGGTCGGTCTCAGGGTCCTCAACCAGGGTCCACAGTTTTGTTAGGAAGGCCGGGACGTTACCGCCGCTCAGCACCACCCCACCTCCACCTCCAGGATACTCCATCGCAACGACGAAAAACAAAACGCACACTGGACTTCTGCAGCTAATCTGAGCTAACGACGCTAACAGTTAGCCTACTGTTAACCCCATCCTCAAAGACGAAAAACAGATAAACTGCAACACTAAGATCGACAGTGGTTTGATGGAGATTGTAAAAGTCTCAGCTCTAGTCCTCGATTTAGGTGGTCTCTTCTGGTTGGCAGATGATTTATCCAAGCTTATTCTAAATAAACTCCGTCGTGGAAAATTCCTACAAATCCGATAAAACACACAACTGCGTAGCTAGCTGGCTGTCGCACTCTGATAACGTCACAATACGTAATGAGAACGTTTGGTCGAGTTGTGACGTCGTGGTCCGTTATCCAGATTTTTTTTAGCGAAAGCATCTAAGAGTTTTAAAATATATTTATATACACCCGAGAATTAGAAATATGACGGAATAATATGACGGTGACAATACCATATACATCGTTTATTTGAATGTGAATGCGGCGGATGCAATTATGATACACAACACTGTGACAGATGAATCGAATAACCCTGATTATCTGGCAATAACGTGTGGTCTGGGGTTATCAGACACTGTACAGACGGTTATCTGTGCTAGACTTGAGACAAATTTGTAAAGACCTACACCACTTTGATAAGGACCAGCCAATAAGGTTAAAACTGGAGCTTTGTGGGGTGTTCTTGGTCTGCTGTGGCAAAGACCAATTTATAGGAAGAAGGTCATATCTGCAGATGGAGGATCATTGATGTTGCAGGGTAATTAATAATCCCATGTGTTTCAGACCAACGGATCACCTTGGAGACATTTTTCAGCATGCAGAGTATCACCCTACTGAGTGTAGAACTGTGTATCAGGCCAGTCAAAGTGCCTATAATAACCCGTCCACCATTACCACACACTTCAGTGGACGCACCAGTGCCTGAATTGGATTTAGACTAAATAAGGAGGCTGTCTTGGTCTGATGAGTCCTGTTTTCCTTTCAGTAACATGAAAAATAGGAATATGAGGAAGGGATGAAAGAAGTCTGTTCTGAGGGAGAAAAATGAGCCAGAGAGGGTGAGGCTCTGAGCTGCCCTGCTGTTGTTTTCTCCTGATTCATCCTCCCAGTGGTTAAAACAGGTTCAATCATAGAAAGACAAAGGAATTGACTTCGATTAAACACTGAATGACTAAGTCATGTATTATGTTGATTCTTTTATGTTATAAAAGTATAAAAAAACAAGACACAACTCTCATTAATCACCTTGATGTTTACAGTTCAACAGATGACAGTATTCTTTCTCTTTCACATTGTAGATCAGCTCATAAATATTGAACCTCAATGTGCAATAATTAAAAACAAAAAGACAGAAAAACAAATATTTTGAAGATTTGTTTTAGTAGTTCGTTTCTGAAATGGGTGGCTTTTAATATGAAATTCTTTTGACGATGAGGAGGAGCATGCAGCTTTGTGAAATTCTCCCAATGAAAGCAGCTTTGTGGTGTTTGTGTAACTACATTCACTGCCACGAGGGGGAGACGGAAGCTGCAGGTGTAAAGTTACAGTCACGTGTAATAATAACGTTTTGAGACGCCATACAGTCCATGCATTTGGCCAGAAGGTGGCATCAGCGGCAAACGCTTCCACTTGCATGTGACGTATTGCCTCTGACCCCAAAAGTTTCCCACGTGGTTCAATGGAGGGGAGTAGTGGAAACGTGCAGAAGACCGGACAGAAAGCAGGGATGAAGAAAGGACGAGACAAAACAGTAAAGAAGAGGAGTAAAGACGACGAGGAAGAGGAACAGGAGCAGGTTAGACACACACTGGCAGCCTTTAAGAATAGTAGAGGAATGACTTGAGGGAACTGAGTTAGGAGCTGGTGGTTAGCTGTTAGCATGCTAATAGGGAGAAGGCAAAGCAAAACACGCTGCTGTTGATATGAAAAAGTGGCAATTTGCCGTAGTGACGGTGATAATGTTTACAAAACGGGACCGAACTGAATTGCAGACATGACTGAGTTCAGGAACTACCACAGATGTTACTTAGTGGCTGCAGAGAAGCCGCTCTGCTTAAAATAGTCAGATTCTGAATGGAGTTCTGTATTGAAACATGATAACCATGGCCAAATAAGTTCTCATCAAAAATAAAGACACTATTGTTGCTGAAGCTATTTGATACAATCACCCTCTAAACTATTCTATTAACAACAAACGCAGAACAGCTAACATTGCATTATCACAATGGCTGCTTTCTATTTAATGACCAATTCTGAAAACATCAATGAAAAACCCTCTGCCTTCTAGCAGCATTGTTGTTATTAGTGTAGTAAATGCTTCGCTGTTTGTTTCGGAACTTTGTCATGCCAGCATAGTTAAAAAAAACACTGCTGTCCCATCAAATTCAGTTCACATACTTGTAATATTGTTATTTAAGTTGTCTGCAAACTCTATATTCATGTTGAACATTGTGTCTGATTATAATGTCAACACAGCTGCTGTCCCTTAAGCTTTCACCAAATCAACAATGTATTTGTTTAAATCAAGTGGCTTGTTTAATAGAGTAAGGTGAGATCATGGTCCCGGTCTGGTCATTTCTGCAGCTCCTTAACTTTAACAGCAAACCTGCTGAGAAAGATGAGAATGATGAAGATCTATCAGACAGTGAGGACAGTGTCTACTCAGGACTGGAGGATTCTGGGAGTGACTCTGAGGAAGAGGATGTGGAGGAAGGATCAGATGATGACGACGATGTGGAGAGTCCAAGTCAGCAGGTAGTCCTAAACGTGTATATCAGTCTTACTGTTGATTGGCTGGACGTGGCTCGCCTGTTCAGCCTGTATCTGTCATTGTTCTCCTGAATGTCATCCGTACATTGTTCTAACTGCAGACGATTGCACAGAAGAACAAGAACGAGGAAGACGGAGTGAGCGAAAGAAAAGGAGAGAAGAAAGAAGATGAGTACGAACATGACACCTCAGATGAAGAGGTGGGGCAAGTTAATTTTTTGAAAATCAGTCTCTGTGTTCCTCTTTGGGTTCCTCTTAGTTCTCATGTCTTCCCATGTTCTGTCTGGTTCTCTGATATTCAGCAGTTAGTTTTGTATGTCTTCTGTCAGGTTCTCACATGCTCCTCAGTCATCTCTGTACATGTTCTGTCAGGTTCTCCAGGGTTGGTGAAATATTCTCACTTTGGGAGCCTGTTGTTTTAGGTTCTCTACTCTTTCCACCTTTCCTTACCTCCTGTTTGTTTATACAATTCTCCAACGTTCTGGTTCTGATTGTTCTGCAGGACATCCGAAACACAGTGGGCAACATTCCCATGGAGTGGTACAAAGACTTTCCTCACATTGGCTACAATCTAGATGGGAAAAAGATCTTTAAGCCAATCAGGAACAAGGATGAGCTCGATGACTTCTTGGACAAAATGGAGAACCCCGACTACTGGTGAGCTGGTTAACATCATCCTGTCTCCTCTATAGTTTTAAAGAGGGAATACTGACATTCTATCTGCAGGAGAACGGTCCACGACAAGCAGACAGGAAGTGACATCGTGCTGTCAGACGAGCAGGTGGAGCTGGTGAATCGTCTCCAGAGAGGACAGTTCGGAGACCTCAGCTTCAAAGAGTACCAGGTGAGCGTCACTCTCAGCTTGATCTGGGTGATTTTAGGTGAGCCTGTGCACCGGACACACACACCAGGACACCTACCTGTCTTAGTTTTTGAGTGGTTTACCATTGAATGTTAAATCAGTAAATATGACCCTTGTTACTGTTGCTGACTTTTGCTCCTCCTCTTCCTCAGCCATCAGTGGATTTCTTCAGTAATGAAGTAATGATTCATCCAGTCACTAACAGACCTGCAGACAAACGCAGCTTCATCCCATCACTGACTGAAAAGGAGAAGGTAAAAAATACACATATCGCAGTTTCTTTATGATTGTTTTTTTAAATGACCATGTTTTTGACTCCACCTGTTTTATCTCACCCATCTGCAGGTCTCGAAGCTGGTACATGCTATTAAGATGGGTTGGATCAAACCTCGGCGGGTGGAGGATGACAGCAAAACCCGTTACTACGACCTGTGGGCCAATGAGGACTCTTCCATTCTGGCCAAACACAGGATGCACTTGCCTGCTCCCAAAATCCCTCTTCCTGGTCACGAGGAGTCTTACAACCCCCCACCTGAGTACCTTTTCACAGACGAGGAGGTGTGTCACCTGATGTTCTCCCTTGTAGTAGTTTAAAGAATGCACAAAAATCTGTGATTAAACAATCTGTTGCTCTCTATACCTGTTCGTCCTCCTGTCTGACCCTCTACAGCGAGCTCTGTGGGAGCAGCAGGATCCATCAGATAGGAAGTTGCCGTTTGTCCCTATGAAGTTCTCAAGCCTGCGTCAGGTTCCAGCATTTCCCCGGTTCATCCATGAGAGGTTTGAGCGCTGCCTGGACCTTTATTTGTGTCCCCGACAGAGGAAAATGAGGGTAACTAACAGTAGTTTGTCATCCATCCAGCAAGTGGCGCTGTAACTTTAAAGCTGGATGTCCTTACTTACTTTCTGTCTGCCTGCAGGTGAATGTGAATCCAGAGGATTTGATTCCCAAACTTCCCAAACCAAAAGACCTTCAGCCGTTTCCAACAACACAGTCTCTGGTAAAACACACACGTGTGAATAAAAACACTCTGCTGTCAGATAGCCTGACTTTGACATCATGTACCTGTTTTCTTTGTTTCTTTCCTTTGTGTTCAGGTGTATCAAGGTCACAGCGGCATTGTTCGCTCCATCAGTGTGTCTCCATCAGGACAGTGGTTTGCTTCAGGTAATAGCCTCATCCAACATTTGTCTTATTCCATTTATCAGGACTGAAACTTTTAAATATATGTGACAAAAAACTGACTCTTATCATTTCGGGATGAACTAAGGCCAAAAATCTGAAATTAAGCTCCCTGAAATTAAGCAAAACAAGAAAAATGTTCAGAAGAAAATAGATATCAGTCTGAGTATTTAGACTAGAACAGCTGTACTAGCTAATTAAAACACTAGAAAGCATAAAGCAAGCCAGTAACTACAGAGCCCAGCAATTGAAGCAATCAAGAGGATACCAGCGCTATTCAAAGGTCCTAACAGAAGAGGGGATCATACGCTCTTAAACAAAAATGTTATGAAGAGCACTGGTAACCAGGCACATGTCCTTGACTACGGTGCTTTGTTTATTTTGCCGAACCTGACTTCAGGTCAACAAAACACTCTTAAACTGAGTGGGGAAAGTTTCAGGACCCCCACATGTAACACTGTAGGGAGTTCAACAACATCCCCAGATGTTCCCATTTCACATGTACTTGAATTTTGGGGTTTACAAGGTCTTACATCCTTGCCGGCAATGGTGTCACGCATTAACTATCCTGTCTTGATCACAGTGTTCATTATGGTCGTTCCACAGTTTGCACACCAGTCCAAAATATGCAGCACTTTCTGAAATCTTTGTGCATATAAAGTCTAAAGTTTAAAGTCTAAGTTTAAAGATTCTCAATGGGGGTGATTAGAATCTGGACTCTGACGTCAACACCATGGCTCATAAGAGAGGAATTATCAAAGTCGGTGTTGTAACTTGTCATCTTTGTATATTTGATATATTTGCAGGTAGTGATGACGGCTCGGTCAGATTCTGGGAAGTGTGTTCGTCGCGCTGTATGAAGACAGTCCAGGTGGGCGGGGCCGTTAAGAGCGTCGCATGGAACCCGAATCCATCTGTGTGTCTCCTGGCTGTTGCTCTGTAAGGATTTGCATTTTAACCTGTCCGCAAGTCTACCTGGATGACCGTGTGGTTTAATCTTAACCTATCTATCAACTGTAGACAGACAAGTTATAATGAAAGTCTGTCTGTCTTTTCTTCTCACATCCCATCTCTCTCTGGTTTTCAGGGAATCTGTGGTCTTGATCCTGTCTCCCTCTGTGGCAGACAGACAGGTCATCTCGTCGACAGATCGACTTCTTACCAGTCAGCAAGAGGAAGGGCCGTCAGAAGGAGTGGATCCTATTGTCTGGTCTGAAGCTGAGGGAGAGGAGTTAAATCAGGGGATCAGGCTCAAAATTCAACATCCCAAAGTGAGATAGTCTATCTGATTGGTTGATTACAGGATCATCATCATCCATTCCTGGAATAAACTAACTGGTCTTTATTTATCCTCTCAGGCTGTTAATCAGGTGACATGGCACGCTAAAGGAGACTACCTGGCATCAGTGATGCCAGATCATTCGAGTCACCTGCAGGTGTTCATCCACCAGGTGAGCCGAAGGCGGAGCCAGAACCCTTTCAGGAAAAACAAAGGCCTAGTTCAGTGTGTGTCCTTCCACCCTGTCAGGCCCTACTTCTTTGTGGCAACGCAGCGTTCTGTCAGGATCTATAACTTAGTCAAGCAGGAAATGACCAAAAAGCTACAGTCCAACTCCAAGTGGATCTCCAGCATGGCCGTCCACCCCGGGGGTAAGTTGATCAGGGAAAACAGTCTGTACTACACTTGCTCACACTTAGCACAACCTTTTAAGACATTCACATCTCTGCTGCCTGTCTGCCTTCAGGTGATCATGTGATCTGTGGGAGCTACGACTGCAGGCTAGGCTGGTTCGACCTCGATCTCTCAACAAAACCATACAAGATGCTACGGTATTTACCTGTCAATCATGCATACGGAAGACTAAGTAACTTATTAATTTCTTCCTTTAAGCATTGACCATGTTGATGTTATTATTTTCTTCCTGTGTTTAGACACCATAAGAAGGCAGTGAGGAGTGTGGCCTATCACAGAGCTTACCCTCTGTTTGCTTCAGCATCTGATGATGGATCAGTTATCGTCTGTCACGGGACTGTTTACAAGTAATACTCGCAAATATGCCCAAAAACACTTGTTGGTACACAGGTCCTCTGAGGGGAAAATGTTAACATCTTCCTTTTCTCCACTAGTGACCTGCTGCAGAACCCGCTGATAGTCCCAGTGAAAGTCCTCAGAGGTCACGTGATCACTCATGACCTCGGTGTTCTAGATGTGAAGTTTCATCCCACACAGCCTTGGATCTTTTCCTCCGGAGCCGACGCCACCATCCGACTCTTCACCTAGCAAACTATACAGCAGTCTGCTCTCTGTGGTCACTTCCTGATGGACAAGCTGAACCCCTTTGTATGTGGATGGAGGTGGCTGTGTCTGCCTGCCAGTAGTGTCCCAGCAACTAGTCAGTGTTGGTTATTAGGATACCACAGGCTGTTTTTCTTAACAGAAGTAAAGATATCATTTCCTGTCATTATTTTTCTGTTTGTTTTCAATAAATTGTAACCTGTTAACGATTAGTTTCTGTTCTGTTGTTTGAATCAACGAGAAACAACAACAAAGAACTGGTTTGAGGTTTTATTTAGCAGTTTTCCCTGTTGTAGCCTTGGTGATCGAGTAAGTAATAAGGCACCTGAAACAAGCTTGCGTTGAATTAAATCGGTCTGAGTGTTGTTTGGCAGGAAATAAGAAATCTGCTTGTGCTGGTTTGAAGATTGCATCAGTTGCACAGTACAGACTCAGGTACAGACACGTATGTGAATTATTTTGCCAGAGAAAATAAGGAACTTTCTATTTGTATCAGAAAACAACTGTGAAGCCTTATATGTGGGTTTTATAGCACCCTTATAACATTTCCAGAAAAGAAATATCGGTTGCCACTTTTTAAATTAAGTACTGTTTCAAGGATTGTTCTTTTGACAAAACCTAACTTATGAACTCATTACAAAAGGGAGACATGGTTTCATACCTGTAAACACTTTGGATTTAGAATCTGAGCATCAAGATGAGATTTAAAATGTACAAAACTTGTGTTTCTGTGTACTGTTTACCAGTCGTTTTTTTTTTAATTAATCAATTTCACTGTGACTATGGGGAGGGTTTAAGTTTGAAAGTTTGGATGTTACGTCATGAACGAACTTCCGGCGGAGCGTTTTCAGTGTAACTCCCAAATCATGAGGAGGGCAGATCGAATCGCACCGAGACGCGAAAACTGCGTTTATACCAGCTGTTACTGGTAAATACAGTCATGTACTCAGTTCTCATGCTGCATACACTCTGATACATAACGCTACTGTCCACTGGTCCGCAGTGTTGCGCTTTAATTTGTCGATGCATGAATAAAAATCTGTGACTATGAGCTGCTGTCAGAAACAGCTCAGAGTTCAGTGAGCAGCGGATTGATGTTAGTTTTATAGAGCTTAGTTTTATAATTAGCTCTAATGATCATTTAAAATTAATTATAGCCATTTGGGTCTTTTTGTTGATTCAGAAAACAGTTTTACTGGTAAATCGATCAGAATTCATTAAAAGCTAATCAAAGAAAGCATTCTAAATAGTATTATTGATCAGCAGAAATGGTCATCTGATCTGGATGAAGGGAACTTCTGTCAGGAGCATTGCAAACACTGTCTCTCCATTATTGAGAAGCCTCTTAATGCAATAATCGATAAAAGGAAAAACAAGATTCTCCGTGCTCTTAAAAATGGAAGGTCATTGATAAATAATTCAGAACCGCTATTTATTCAATTTAGCGTCATCGGCCTCTTCTTAATGGCTTTTCCAATTTAAGAAAGCCAGGTGAAGCTTATCTTTCCCTGCAGCCTTGCAGCAGGTGGAGAGCAGCTGAGACTCCTGGCTCCAAAAACTGCAGCCGCCTTGATTTTGTCTTGTGAGGTTGGCCTACATTTGCATGACATCTCAGCAAAGCAGGATCAAGTCGGACATATATCTAAACTTCAAATTTGGCAAAGAGTTTTAGGCAGACAGAATGAGAGTCTGAGAATATTGACATTATTATTTATTTTAAGGAGTGTAGAGTTTAAGAAAGTCTGTGTTTGAAGGTTCTTCTGGATTGTGAATGTCAGTTTTCTTGTCTTTACTTACTCTGCAGTGAAGAAAATGTTTGGAAGCTCTGTGAGTACTTTAGAACAGAGAGAACAGCTCCACTGGAACAGCTGTTTGTGGTTTTCATCTCTAATGACAAAAGAATGGTGAGAACACACAGGAGAATATGACGCTGCTGGGACATCAGGTGGGAAAAATCGGTCAGGTTCTACCAATCCTCTGCAGTTTTGGGAGAACATCTGCAGGTTCATTAAAATATCTGTCAGATTATATTAACAAAGTATCAAACAATTGAAGTTTCCATAAAGACAAAAATCTACTGATCCATGAAAATATCATCAACTCTATAAAACATTTTCAGATTCTCCAAAGATTTCTGACAGGTTCTCTGATACGTGCAGGTTCTGTTTGATATCTGTGAGGTTCTGTGAAACACCTGTACATTCAGTAAGATTTTTACAGATGTGTTTCTAAAGAGCAACTTTCTTGATCTTAAGGGATGCTCCTGTTTTTCCCCCCATCAGGTTCCTCTGTGGAAACAGAAGTCTGGACGAGGGGACCAGCCAGTAATCTGGGTTTGTAATTTGTTTGATTCTAACTGTGATATACCAACAGTGCTGATGTTATTTTGACACCATTGGTCATTTCATTGTGTGTTCCAGGATTACCATGTGATCCTGATCCAGGTGGGTCTTCAGTCGGACTCTCTGGTTTATGACCTGGACTCTGAGCTATCGTTTCCCTGCAGCCTACAACTCTACGCCGCCCAGGCCTTCCGCTCAGACCGCAACATCAAACCTGAGTACCACAGGTAAAGCTGCTGAGTACCTAACGCAGCACACCTGGGAATCACAGGTATCACCTGAGTGATATCACATTAAAATCTGCCCGTGTCTGTGACAGGAAGTTGCGCATGGTTCCTGCTGACAGCTTCCTTTTGAATTTTGCGTCTGATCGATCTCACATGAAGAACTCTGATGGAACCTGGAAGATGCCACCTCCGCTGTACCCCCCCATACACACTTCAGGTAACAAGTCCCCTCAGTTATGACTTATGAAGACACGATGATGTCGTCATAAAGTGATGCTTCTCCTCCTCAGAGAGTCAGATGAACCTAGACGACTTCATCAGTATGAACCCTGCTGTCGGCTGGGGGACAGTCTACAGCCTCGACCAGTTCCTGCAAAGATACACAGGAAATCCCTCCTCATTTTCATCATCTTCCTCGTCATCGGCAGCATCTCGGTAGTCGTAATTTTGTTGCTACGGCCGGTTGGATGTCACGGTTTGGATGTCTTGTCCAGGTGGAAGATCTTATGGCACCTTCTGCTGGTCAATGTAAATAAGCTCGTTTAATAAGATTTGATTTCGCTAAAGACGATTGTCGATGAACTCTGAGTGAAGGGTGACATTGTGTGACATCACAGGTGTCCTACTGATGTTTGATTTCTTCATACCAGCAAGTAGAGCTCAGAGAAGTAGAAATGTAAGTATGATGGATGTTCAGCCAGCTGAGCTTCTGCACAATCAATAAAGAGAATGATCCTTTAGTTACTAATGGGACATAAAATCAGTAAGATTAATGAGCTGTAGATTTTGATTTGACCTAATTTATTGTTTGTATTGAATTTATTGAACAATAAAAACTTTTAATGGCACCTTTGAGCATCTTGACTTTACTGTTAGTGCCTGAAGATGAGAAAGTAACATTGATGGAAACAATAAATCTGATCAGTTTGAAGATTAGCTAAGACTGAATTAATGACATTTTAACTTGTTTTTCTGTCAGAGAAATGGCTTAAAGTTTAACCAGTAACTGCAATCATTACATCAGCTTCATAAAAGAAAATTATATTTCTTTTGGCTTTAGCAGGACATTAGCCTGCTGCTAACGCTGCGTTGCTGTTAAACTAACTCTACTGGAAACAACTACTGAAAACTTTGTACCAAGACTTAAAAATCTTTGATTCCCTCTGCCGTCCACTTTGTTCACATTCATAAGAGCGCCAACAGTGAAATTTAGTTTTAAAATGCAAAACTAGTTGATCAGAGAGCTGCAGCAGAATCTAATGCGAGCATGAGCTGGTCTCAAGGCTCTGGTGATGGTTTAGGACAGCATATGGGTCACCTGTCCTCGAAAAAAAAGTTGACCAACAAAATTTTGCCAATATGCAGCCTGAAAAATTACAGATGGTTTGCAACAATCTTCAAGTAACATAATAAAGGAGTGTGTGTAAAAGCTAAAGATAATCAGTTAATGACCATGTTGATGAGATTATGTGGTTGGTATCATTTTTTGTGACCCAGTGTACAAGTGATCAATTCTTAAAGTAAGTCTGATTTGATCATTTCTTCATGAAGCCTTGTTGAGAGTATGTAGGATTGAGAGTATGGTGATTGCATTCATTTTGTGATAATCCTTCAGATTAATGAAGGGAACAGATTGGTCTGAGGTTTTGCTTATACGCAAAACGGATAACTAGTTGAACCTGTTCCACCACAGAATCACACCTGACTTATTTGTATTCGGAAGAGACGATAGACGAGACAAGCTTTAGACTGTCAGTACAACAGCTGAACCAGGTAAAGTTAAATGTTTTAAAGTTGAAATGCTTTGTTTTCTGTGGTGGTATGAGTAATTTAACTGTAAACTGTGAGATGGAATGAATTCAGCTTGATGTTGAGATGACGTTGTTAAAGAGGACTAAGTTGTGGGAAAATTATGAAACATTCTCTGAAAGTGAAACTACTCATTACTGAACTTGAGTCGTGGCTATTTGTGAGGATATTCAGTTTCTAGTGTTGTTTGTACATTCATCAAAACAAACTATATTTGAAATTGCACTATGATTTCGAGTGAACTTCAGGTGATTGAAATCAGCTTCACCAGGCAAACTGATGAGCATCTTAATAAATATTTTAAGTAATATTTTAAGCGGTCGACAGAATAATCAACAAGTCTAGCAGGATTTTCTTATTTGTCACAAAGTGCTTCCAGTTTTCACAGATCATCTTGTTAATATTATTACGTGTTCTTAACTAGTAACTTCTGAGCATTACACCCTCTCTGTTCTTGATTACACATTTGAGCTTCTTAAGTTTCTCTGCAGAGCAAACATGAGTGGGAACAGAAACGCTGAAGAGGGTGGAGGAGAAGCAGGAGGAGAAGCAGCAGGAGTAGACTGGATGTCCCGTTGCAACATCACAACAGTGGTTGGTGTGGCTAGTGTGGGTGTTTTGGCATTTCTGCGTAAGTTACAACCAGTCTCATTGAGGTAAAAAATCAGGGGCTTAGAACAGGTTTGATCCTACTCCTCAGTTTGTGTTTCAGCTATATGTTCAGCTAACATTTGACCTCTTGGGAAGTGTTGAGGTTTTGTTCCAGGTTTGGGTTCATCAGAAAAATTCATCTAGGCTGATTAAAAGTAAAACAAAAGCTGTTTATTTACAACAAAAAAAAATCACTGCTGTCCTCCTGTATCTCAGGTTTCCAGCTCCACGTCTTCATATTTCTTTTGTTCTTGTTTTTCTGTGACTCAGGCTGGCAGATGTATCAGTCCAAAAAGATGAAGGAGATGGAGTTGGAGATAACGAGAAACAGGGTCTATATTAGAAACAGTGAGGGCATCTCAGTTTCATCTTTGGTCAGTGTGTATGAGGATTCAACAGAAGAGAAAAAGAAAGAGTTTGAGACGGCTCTCAATAACACAGTGGCGCTCTGTCAATCATCAAAGCTGGATGTGTTAGAGGATCTGTTGGTGAAAAGGCAACATCTCTTCTGCAGCTACTTTAAACAAAAATCTGAGCGGGAGAAGCTGGAAAATGAAATCAGGAAGGAAGCTTCTACTCCCATCTTTCAGGGATTTGATGTAAAAGCAGGTTTAGAGAAGATATTCAAGGAAGATCAAAGCTGTGGTTCCTCTCTGAAATTTCTGGTCACCGGAGATAAGAGAAGGAACGGATGCATCATGTGGGAACAGCTGAGAGAGTGGAGGAATGCAGCAAAGAAAACCATGAATGACAATGGTGTCAAAAATGTAAGTACTTCACTGAAAACTCCCCTTTATTTCAGCTTCTCATTATTATGTCACAATAGATCAGAAAGTATAGACCAAAGAGAATTATCCTAAAAGTATTGTAGCTCATTTGCTCTTTGCTTTCCCATTCTCTTGGTTGTCTGCAGCTTCATGAAGATCCATAGAAGAAGTGTCCAGTGCTCAACTTGGTCATAACCTTCTGTCACAAAATCTGCTCTACTGGATTTCCTATATCTGGTTCTAAGGTCCTCAGGGACCACTGTGTCTGTTAACAAAGTTAGAGTTCAAGTTTAAAGCATTTTCTCCCTAATTTCTTCCTCTATGATGTTCTGTATCAATTTATTCTCACACATCTCACTTACCCCCTGTGAGATATGTGGGTGGGACTGGGTTTCCATATAATGAACTATATAGTTTTCAAGTGTTTTTGTGTGTATTTTTACTCCAATCGTCCAGTAATCATCATTATCTTTAAGTTCTGATTCTAAGTTTAAAAGTTCAGTTTCTGCTTTTCAACTCTTTTTTAAAATGGAGTGAGCAGCTTATTATACGGATAATATTCTTTTTTAATTGTTGTCTGAATAAAATGGGATTGTCTCCAAGAGATAACACTGTCATTTTGTTCTGTTTTATTTAGACATTCAGATGGATATGAGCATCACTAATGTAGGCAGAGGGTGGTTTACTCCCACACTTTCTCTGCTGCATTGCTTTTAAAGAAGGGGTTGGAGGGGGTTAACAGCAGATGGACACTTTAAGGGGGGTTATCCAAAAATCAAAGGAACAATGGGACAGCTGAGAGAAGCTCCAGCTGCTGTTCAGAAAGTGAAACATTGCGCCAGCAGACAGCGGATGAGCTGTTGTAGTGATGCAGACTACACAGCATGTGGTGTACGCTTAGCGTGCTCACGTGTTCGGTTCACGTGTAACCTCACATACGTGTGTAAAACATGCTCGACAAAAAAAAAAAAATAATTACAAATATAAGACAAAATGTAAAAGGGGACTGTGATCCTTGAAGAATATGAAAGACAAGTCTGACTATCCTTTTCTCGTGTTTACTGCTCTAAAAGAAACAAGTAAACAGACAAAAGCTGTGTCAGTCTCAGTGTCTTCGTTTTTTTTTTATTTTTTAGACTAAAACTAAAATCAGCAGCAACAATTTTACACTAGCACGAAATAGAATAGAGTTTCTGAAAAATAAAATGTTCGTACAAAACGGAGGGGTAATCAGCAAAACGCCCTGCTGCTCAATTACTTTTAAAATAAATCAATGAATAGTTCATTTTAAATGATGTGACACCACGAGAGATTCCTGCTTCACTACAGTTAATAAATAAATAAATGATTAATAAATGTTTCTGTTCTTTTAGTTTGTGGATTGAGTCGTGACGTCATTCTGGTACACAGAAGAGGCGGGGCTTCTCACACAAGCTCTCGCTGCTGTTCTTCTAGCTCTGTTGTTGTTCAGCCCGACGCCAAACTATCAGCTGCCGCTGAACATAAAGATGCGGTCGGGCCGACACGCAGAGCTACAGTCGCTCTGCTAACATCTGTCCCTGTCCTGTTAGTTATCTCGCATTGACCCGGTCCAGCTGCCCCGCTTCAGGCCTCACGTCCTCGTTGCTGTCTTGGAGGACGGCTTGGCTGGTTGGCCGTGTAGCTCCGTTAGCATGTTGCGGCTAATCGCCGAGCGTTAGTACCGTTAGGCTTCTCAGCCGGAGTCCGGCTGTTTAGTTTGCGGTGATTTATATCTGTGTCGAAATTGTAGCCGCATAATTGGCTTTATGGGGTATAGAATTCATGTCAGTATGTGTTGGTGCGTGAAGACAGCAGAGCTTGTTCCTGTGATGAAGCCTTTGAACGGGTCGATTTTCTGCTAACGGCTAGTAAGACAACGCTAGTCGTTAGCTGGTGCTAACGGGACTCGGATGTCTTTGTTTCCATCAGCAAACAGTTTATGATGTGAGAGGTTAGCTGCGACTGTTAGCACAGTTAGCAGTTAGGTTAGGGTAGTTTACCTGATGAATCTCATATGTGTCAGATAATAATTTGATAGATAACCAGGATCTCACGTCAGTTTGTTTTGCGGTCGTCTGACATGCTCGGCTCAGTTCAGTGACCTTGGATTCATCATCTGCATCAGATTCATCAAAGTAAGCCTAGCAGCTGGTGGAGACATCAGGGTTATTATGGCCCTCAGAGCAGACTGCAGGCAGAGTGTCGTTTACCTGCTCATCTTGTCAGGTGAGTCCACCGTCTGCGGATAAGCTGTTAAAACCTGGATGTCAGGCTGCATGGATTTTATTTCTTCTGTGTTTCTGAAAGTCTCCTAATTTTATTTCCGAATGGTATTGATCAATTGAGATGATGCTCAGACAGTCATTCAGTAATGAAAATAGATCTCATTAAAATTACAGATTTAAAAGCTGTCATTCCGCTTTGATTTTCATTAGTTCTCCTGAGATAAAGGTCTTAAAGTATGAGAATACTCTGAAGTAACTATGAGCATAGAACAAGTCCCTAACCATCAGTGGGAGTTGGTCCTGATGTGATCCCATTGCCTTGAAGTTGCTGATGTCCTTATATAATAGATAATCACTGGCCCTCCTCCCATCTGGTATTAACTTCACATCCATTGTTTCCAGATCTGGATTAAAAACTCTGCAAATCAAAAATGATTTTTGTCCCTTTAGTGTGATACATTAATAAACACATTCCTACTATATTTTAACTATATTTTGTTATGGATTTGTCCATGTTAATGTTGCTTGACATAATAGTTATTTTCTCGTGCACATGTTGCAGTTCGATGATGTTTAATCAGGTTTAACTGTCCTTACACATTAAAAACATTACTTACCACAAACCGCGTTGATGGTGCTTACTGATCAGTTCAGGTCGTTTGGCAGTCATTAGCCTAGCTCAAGCCAATTAACCTCATCTAGCAGTCTATTATTCTTTTTTTTTTCAGTTTATTTTATCTTTGAAAGTTTTCTTTCTGAGTGACATGATCTGGAAGTATCTTAAACTGCTGCCTTAATCAAAATCTTAGGAAAAGTTGCTTCCTCTCTTACCTCGTCTAACATTGTTTACACTGGACCATCATTTACTAATTGAAATGAGATAAAACCATCCCATAAATCCTTTGAGCACCAACCATTTTCGATTAATAAAATTACCAGTTTATAAACAACCCTAACACAAGAATCTTACCATCAATAAAAAGGAATATGCGATATTTTCGGTCATATTGTGTCCCCAGTCATTTTAATTTTAAGTAAGTGATGTTTTCACTGTGTTGTCCATGTTCATGTTGAAACACGAGGATTTCCTTTTGGGGTTCAACTAAACTGGGTTCAAATTTAACCAGGATGAAAATGGGATGGATAAACATTGTTGACAGATTACTATGATCTCAAGATAAACTCTGCTATTTATAGGATAAAGTAGATGATTTTAACTTTGCTTTGTTGTGATGCCGTTCTTCTTCTCATTAATGGTTTATACAATGTTTCTCTCCCAGGATGCATTGCTGCCTCTCAGAGGAATGACAACGTCTATGTTTCTGGGTTTTCTAACGGTGAGGACACAGTCACGCTGATGACATCACAACTGTCAGCACAAATCTCTTCCGTACAGTTCCAATAGATTGTGTCTCTCCCTCTGCTCAGCCTGCGGTGATGTGGCGGAGCTCCTGCGAGCGTCCAGCGGCGTCATCACCAGCCCCGGATGGCCCTTTCAGTATCCGGCCAGACTGAACTGCAGCTGGAACATTAGAGCACGACCCGGAGACTCCATCACTATCAGGTAAAGCACACAACGTTTCTATGGTAACAGAACCAGAAATGATCGTTTGTGGGGGAAAGAAGTTGTTCTGAGGGCATGCAGTAAGTGATACTGTCTGAACACAAGGACATATGTGTGGATATAAATTTAAACATCATATTTAATCTTCTATATCATAAATAATATGGCCTCTTTGAGTTTCAGTCCAGAACAAAGGGTGATTTACATATGGCAAGTTTTAGGTTTGACTGCCTATTGCATCAATGTTCAATTTTTTTTTTCTATAAAAGTAAGTTTCAGAGATTTTTTTTTTTATTTCTTTTTCCTGAAACTATAGGTTTGTGGGTGTGAAATCAAAGCACACGGCTAAGAATGTGCGTACAGCACAGCAGATATTTGGATAAATGTGTTTTCACACTGAACTATTAGCATTACTTTACCATTTAACTTATACAAACCCTAACCCCTATGTGTTTGAAAAAGTAGGGCATTTTTGCGTTGGTCCATTTTTTAAGTGTAGGTCTCTTTATGCAGTCTGTCAATTAAATAAACAAAATGTTTTTATTTTAGCAAAGAGAAGCTACCAGCTGCATTCAGCCATAATTGGTAACAGGAAGCTGAGAAGCCTTGGCAAGATATGACACGTTTTCCCCATCAGTGGGTTAATAATCTAAGTGGATTTTTGGTATTTTGAGCCAGTTTGTTTGGTCGTATTTTGTTTCTAACAAAAATTGTTTGTGGTGAAATAATTGTCCTCTGGGGAAAAAAATGAAAGAAATGTCAACTTTTGACCATGACAGTGTTTCATTGTCGCCCTCTCCAGTTTCCAGGACTTTGACCTCCAGGGTTCACATCGCTGCACCTCAGACTGGATGTCCATCAGCAGCTACAAGAGCCTGGATGGCCTGCGGGTTTGTGGTTCCTCTCTGCCGCCCCCTTACATCTCCTCCCAGGACCACGTCTGGATCCACTTCCACTCTGATGACAGCCTGACGGGGAAAGGGTTCAGACTGTCCTACATCACTGGTGAGGACAGCTCTTTCAGTCTATAAAGCTTTGCTGTGTTAGCCGATTGTCAGATTTCTCAGTGCAGCGGTAATTTGAACTGACAACCTCTCTGTGGTGAGCAGCCTTTGATCAGCAGGACTGGCAGCTTCTCTGATTGTTACATAACAGTTTTTTTACACAGCAGGCAGCAGTGATGTAATTCTGGATTAGAGGCTCTTGTAAATCCTCTGAACAGGGACTGAAATGGAAGACACCCAGAAGAGCAGAGAAAGCCTCAATGCATTTAGTGAACCATTACCAGGTGGCTGGCAGTAATTAATAAAGAAAAAATCTTCTTCTTGTAGGCAAGCCGGAGGCATCCAGCTGCGATGTGGACCAATTCCACTGCTCCAACGGGAAGTGTATTCCAGACTGGTGGCGCTGTAACTCCATGGATGAATGTGGTGACAATTCAGACGAGGAGCTGTGTGTGGATTCGCCATTCTCCTTCCAGCCCTGCAGTCTGAACCAGTTCCCCTGCTTGTCCCGTTACACTCGAATCTACACATGCCTGCCCCACAGTCTGCGCTGCGACGGCAGCATCGACTGCCAGGTAACAGACCTGTTCAGCTGTAGGCTGCACATAAAGCCATTAAAACCCATGGATTAAATCCTGAGTCGTCTTTCCTAATTTGACACCTCAGAACAAAACTACAAACAAAAATTGTGCCCAGAACCACCCAAAAAAGATATGTAGAGAATTACAAAAATTTGGAACTTCAGTTCACAGTAAAACCCACAAATCCCCCAAGTGGGCAGTTATTCTCCTTCCCAACAAAACACATGCCAACAAGATGCTGTTCTCACCAGAATCCTTCTTATTGAGATCCATCTTTTGAAATGGATGAATCTCCCCCACTCTCAGTCAGTCAGGGTGACATCCTGTTAGCAGGATCTTCACTATAAGGTCAGTTTCTGATGTGTGGGGGTTTGTGTTTTTTCAGGACCTTGGTGATGAGATCGACTGTGACGTTCCAACCTGTGGGGAACGGTTGAGGAACTTCTACGGTTCTTTCAACTCTCCAAACTACCCGGATTTTTACCCTCCTGGAAGTAACTGCACCTGGCTGATTGACACCGGCGACCACCGGAAGGTAACCTCTGACCTCATGACCAAAATCCTGAGAGCAGAAACAGTCAAGTTTGCTGAGGCTTGAATAAGTTCTCATACAGGTTGCTGTCTGACTTTCCGGCTAACATATTGATCTTCCATCCTGTCTGCGTCCTCCTGCAGGTCATCCTGAGGTTTACTGACTTTAAACTCGATGGGACAGGTTATGGTGACTATGTTAAGGTATATGACGGCCTGGAAGAGAACCCTCGCCGCCTGCTCAGGGTACTGACGGCCTTTGACTCCAGAGCACCAGTCGCCGTGGTTTCATCATCAGGTCAGCTGAGAATTCACTTCTATGCTGACAAGATCAACGCCGCCAGAGGGTTCAACGTCACCTATCAGGTGTGTTGGTGTTTTTATGCATTTTCCATCATTTTAAAGCTCAGCTGTTTTTACCTGTTTGTGTGGTTTTGTGTACTTTAAGTACTTTGGATTGGTTCAGTTTCGCTTTTACTATGATTTTACACAGTTTTTGAGTAGGACAGCTTCTAACCTCCTTCATGCTTCTTGATTTTCAGGTGGATGGGTTCTGCCTGCCCTGGGAGGTTCCCTGTGGGGGGAACTGGGGTTGTTACACCGAGCAGCAGCGTTGCGACGGGTACTGGCACTGTCCCAATGGTCGGGATGAGCTGAACTGTTCTTCATGTCAGGAGGACGAGTTCCCCTGTTCCAGAAACGGGGCCTGTTACCCCCGATCAGACCGCTGCAACTACCAGAACCGCTGCCCCAATGGGTCGGACGAAAAGAACTGCTTCTTCTGCCAGCCCGGCAACTTTCACTGCAAGGTATGGAGGCCTGGCTGTGCAGCTCACAGGCAGTTCACAGCAGGATTGGTCAGCTTGTGGGGAACAAAGCAAAAAAAAAATAGATTAATGAATTAAAAACAAGTGAAATAAAACCTTCTTTTGCCTCTGCAGAATAACCGATGTGTATTTGAGTCGTGGGTTTGCGATGCACAGGACGACTGTGGTGACGGCAGTGATGAGGAAAGTTGTCCCGTCATTGTTCCCACCAGAGTCATTACAGCCGCCGTCATCGGTAGCCTGATCTGTGGCCTCCTCTTGGTCATTGCTCTCGGCTGCACCTGCAAACTCTACTCTTTGCGCATGTTTGAACGCAGGTGAGGAAATCTAAGACATCTCTTTAACATGCTGCGTTCAAGTCCACGTTCAGGCTTTATTTGAGCTGTGTGTTTTGTCAGTGTCATCTGAGAGATTCAAACATGGTTCCTTGCAGGTCGTTTGAGACTCAGCTGTCTAGAGTGGAGGCAGAACTACTGAGAAGGGAGGCGCCCCCATCTTATGGGCAGCTGATTGCGCAGGGACTGATCCCACCAGTGGAAGATTTCCCGGTGTGCTCTGGCAGCCAGGTACAGTGTCTGTCTGCTGATAGCTGTCTCACACCTGCACACCTGCTCAGACTGAAAAATATGAATTGACCAAAACTAAAATTGAATGGTTTGCAATGTTGCCCGTGCTCCAACTCTCAGCCAGGTTTTATGGAATTTGGCCTGATTGTTTTGGATAAACATTTAAACCAACTGAGAAATTACTTGGAAAACATCTACTGAGCCTTCACCTCAGCAGAGGAATGATCACAAAAATCACAGCATGTCTGTAGTATTACACATACTCTGAGGAACCAGTAACGTCTTGATAGATGGATAAAACTACAGCTCTATTTAATCACTTAAGCGGACTAGCCTGAAGCTGCTGTGACAGTTCTTTCCTCGTAGCAGGTAAACTTTTATGGACCAGCAGAGCCGGATGTTTGTTGGCAGTTTCGTGCGTGTTCTGATGGTTTTATCTTGTTTTCTCTGTCATCAGGCATCAGTCCTGGAAAACCTCCGCCTTGCTGTGCGGTCTCAGCTTGGCTTCACCTCACTCAGACTCCCTTCCTCTGGTCGTCATAGCAACTTGTGGCGCAGACTTTTCAGCTTCTCGCGATCTCGCAGGTCAGGTTCTTTGGCTCTGGTTTCCGCTGACCTGGAGGACAGCGCTGGCACTGGAAGCACTGGGAGTTCTGGCTCAGACCTTCTGTCTCCTGACTCGGATGACACGGATACGGAAAGTGAGCGAGGGAGGGAGCGAGGCGTGGGTGCAGTGGGTGGGCCAGTTGCCCCCCTGCCCCATAAAACACCACCGCCCTCTGCTGTGGAGGCTGTGGTATCAGTGGCAGCAACTGCTGTCTCTGTGACCACTACGCCGAACCGAGACCAAGGCCGCGACCGGCCCAGAGAAGCCCCGTCCCCCTCCAGCCCCGTCACCGTGGTGACTTCCAGTCAAGATCCTGAATGTCACAGCGACTCCTCAGAACTCCAGGCGCCTTCCACATCTGCCCTGCAGCGTCTGGCCCAGAACCTGCACCGCCTTGCCAGAAACCTGACCAGAACCAATCAGAACCAGCAAAACCAGACTTGGACCAATCACAGCCCACTCCGCCAATTGGAGACAGGAAGAGGTGGTGCCGAGGCAACTGAGCGGCGAGGTAGCAGAGAGGAAGAGGAAGATGTGGAGCTCCTCATCCCTGTTTCCGACTCTGACTCGTCCTCATCTTCCTCCTCATTGGCTAGTGATGTACGACAGCCTCTGCTGGAGCCACACCTCTCTTCCACCACAGGCCATGTCCCTCATAATCACCGTTTACACAGTAGTCGAGGAGGGCGGGACGGGACTTGTGAACATTGTAGGATGGTCCACACTGCTCAGATTCCTGACGCCTGCCTTGAGGCCACGGGCAAGACTGAGAGCAGCGATGACGAGCTGTTGTTGCTGTGCTAACAGGCTAACCTGCCAGCTAACATGCTAACTAATAGGCTAACATACTAACTTTGAGACTGATGTTTCCTCTTCTTCTCATATAGCTGGATAACAAGCTAACTGACCAGCTAATGTCACAACACTTCCATGCTAACACACTATCTAACCAACTGACGAACACACCTTAAATTCCCCCCACTGCTGGTTAACATGCTCAGTTACAGACTAGAATTTCTTTTGCTTGACCTACAGCTGGCTAACAGACAGGTGTTACCTTATGACTGACATATTAACACTTCTCATACAGTTTGCTAACATGCTAACTAACACCTTACACCGGATTACAGTTAGCTAAAGTCTAACATTTGTTAGCATTTGTTAGCATGCTAGCTGGAGTAAAGGTTACTTCTCATTGATGTCAGTGATCAAGAAACCAATCACTGATTGGACTATTATTGGTACGACCAAGAAAACTGTCCGTTGTTCCCCTGGTCCGTCCGTTTACACACCCACCATCCTCCCACATTCATCCCCCTCATAGGCAGATGTTCTGCTTATTGGTACGTATAAAAGGAGTCCTGACGAAACAGACTGATGGTTCTCCATAAATGGAACATTAAAATTTGATAAGGAACCTTCTCACCAATGGATTTGTGGAGGCCCCTCATCAGATGCATACATATAAATGGTCCCCCATTTCAAAGGCTGCTGGTTGAGTCTGTATAATGGAATGATAAGGGTCATGTGACCAGTAGAGGTAGCCAAAGATGACTTTTAGCAGATGGATTTTTGGTAACCAATGAGGCCATTTCACATATTTGACAGGTACAGATACAGGATTGGGTACCTGATGATTCAGCACTGACACCAGCTGTCAGCCGTGAGACGTTGTCATTAGATAAACTTGTTACTCAACTTAATGGTACACCACATTGCCTGTGGTTGTCTTTAACATCCAGGGGAGAGTGGTTCAGACAGAGATTTGTATTATTGTCTGTATTTAGAAATAACCTTCCATTAATGGAGAAGATGGTCATTGTGTTGATCAGGAGATTAAATGTTTACTTTTTGTCATCTCCTGCATTGGCACACAGTTACATCATTTATTGTTTATAACTTACAAATACAAAGCACAAACACAACAGCTGTCATATCAGTTAGTGTTTTATAAGTACATATCTCTCTCTCTCTCCATATTATTTTTTTATTTAAAACTAAATAATCGGTACGTACACTTAAACCCACAATGAGCATTATTTCAGCAGCTGTTGCTGGGCTACATCCCCAGGTCACATGACCCTGGTCATGGTGTTGTAGCAGTTTTTGTTATGCTGCTTGTTCTTGCTTAAATTCCTGTCTGGTTCCCTCCTGGTGTTCGGTGTCTCTGCCTGTTTGATTCTGACCGGTTTCAAAAGAATATAAATTAGGACTAGGTGTGTAGGACACAATTTAAAGAGTTTTTATGATGAAAAGGTTCTGGAAGGATCAGAACCAGGTCCATAACCAGACTGGCAGCATCAGATACAGTTGGGATATAAACATTGTACCTTTTTATTTTGTGTACCTTCCCTAAACTAAAGCCATTCAGATGTCTGTATTTCTGACCTTTGTTTACTGTTTTTGGTACTCAGCTGACCTTGTGTGAGTGTGACTGTGTATATTTATTATTATTATTATGACTATGGTTATTATTATTGTGTTAATTTGCTGTTGTTTAGCTGTTTTTCTGACCTGCATGATTCAACTTGTTTGGTGTTTTTCTTTGAGTCTGTAAAATTAAACATGGTAAACTGCACTAAAGATTAAAGGTTCACGTTATGTGGGTTGACTTGACCGTAGATACTTTGATCTCCTCTTTGTTGTCACATTTTCATTTGAAACTAACACTTTAGTCCAGTATTTTGTACTTTTTGCCTTCGGCTGCTACCCAGCTCACATCGCACCCGACCCCCTTGGCCCCTCCCACGGGTGGTGAGCCCGTCGGAAGGGGGACCCACGTCATCATTTCGGGCTATGCCCGACCGAGCTCCATGGGCACAGACCCGGCCACCAGGCGCCCGCTGCCGGGCCCCACCCCCGGGCCTGGCTCCGGGGGGAGGCCCCGGTGTCCCATATCCGGGCAAGGGATCACGAGGTCCAAATTTTTTGTTCATCATAAGGAGTCTTTTGAGCTGTTCTTTGTCTGGTCCCTCATCTAGGATCTGTTTGCCTTGGGTGACCCTACCAGGGGCTTAAAGCCCCGGGCAACATAGCTCCCAGACTCATTGGGGCACGCAAACTCCCCCACCACGATAAGGTGACAGCTCAGGGGCTTTTTATGAAAGCATTTTCATAGTTAAAGCTCTGCTGCCCTCTGCTGGTGAGGTCGTAGAACGCGTGTGAACCAGATTCTTCTACGGTTTGGGACACTTCAGCAAGATGGGTCTTTTTTCTCTTTTAAATCCATTTCCACTATTTTCAAAATCATAACTGAAACATCTTTCATAACATTTTCACATTTGGAGTTTCTCAAAATAAGAAGTTGGTGGAAAATGTCTCATCCTGTCAGAACTCCTGTGCACGGTTGAGGAAGTTACTACAGCTGGAAAGGATTAATCAGAGAGGCACATCTACAACCAGTTTAAAATGATCTGCATGATTTTGGACTGTGGGAAGACAACGGAGCACCTGAACAAAACACGGGCAAACATGCGACATAAGAAGACCATTTTGCTGCGCAAAAAGAGGAATAAAACAGGGACGTTCACATCTGGTCATCAAGGGCCACTGTCCTACAGGTTTTAGATGTTTCCCTGCTTCAGCACACCTGATTCAGATCAATGCATCATTAGCAGGCTTGTGCAGAACATAATCTTTTGAGGAGATCCATTTCATCTGAATCAGGTGTGTTGAAGCAGCAAAACATCTAAAACCTGCAGGACAGCGGCCCTTGAGGACTGACTTTGGACATCCCTGTTTTAAACTGAAATTAAAGGAGATCATTTCTAGAGTTGTGTAGAGAGCAGGGATATTAACACAAAGAAATTAATGAGGAGTAGGGTTCAGTTATAGCATGTGAGAATGCTCAGTTAAATGACAAACTTTCAGACTTATATCAGGGTAAATGTCTCAGAGAGAACTTTGAAGAACCAGGTTAGTGACGATTGTTTGAAATTTACACCTTTAGGACCTCATGTTCAAGATTACAAAACAAGTTATGATGCTGTGTGTAAAATAAAATTAAAAATTAAATTAAATTAATCTTTATTAAATTAATAAAAAAATTAAAGTTGACTTAAAATAATTCAAACACAGATTTTAAAGGGGAACTCCAGTATTTTTAAACCTAGACCTTATTTCTGGCATGAAATACGTTTATCTACTCGCCGAGAACAGTTTTTGGCGAAAGTCGGCGTCCTTCGGAAGCTATATAGATAACTCACGGTCGACGTATATCCATATAATGGGGCAATGATGATGCAGTCTCTAAATAAGGCATTATCTGTCTTTATTTCACCAATACTTTAAGACGAATGAATAAACGAACGCGTACTATTGCTCTGTTAGCACATAGTTACTGTTATGTGGCTACTTGCAGCTATAGGAGAGCTAACGGAGGGAATTCTACACACAATTTGAAAATACCAGAGTTCCCCTTTAAGTTTGACACTCGCAGCAGCTTTTTTTTTAGGAAGCAACAGAGGACTGAAAAACTGTGGGTTGTTTTAAAACACACACGTACCTGGTTGAATATCTCACAACTGACAATTGGTCAGAAACATAACTGAGTATAAGAAGGTCATCCCACAGTCATTGAAACTGTTTATTCCTCCAGTGCCAAACCACATTCTGCATTTCACTTTTCAAACTTTAAAAACACTCCCAGTGTTGTTAGAAATGTACAAAATAATATTTTTAAAAGGAGAGGTGACCCAAGTGGTAAATATGCACAATTCCCACCTCTGTAAGTATTACATCTGTAAGAATTAAATTCCTTTATTTCATTCAATGCATTTCTAATAGAAAATACAGTTTATATCATTTGCAAATCGTTGCATTTTTTTGTTTGTTTTTCATCTTAAATGAGGCTGTATCAGACATTACAGCAGAATCTTTAACCTTATGACATTTTTCTTTTTAAATTTGAAAATTGATAGCAGACCGTGGTTAGAGCGCCTTCACATGTACGTGTAAATGACATATCCACCACACAAACCCAAACTAATTACGGCATTCCACAGGGTTCTGGACTCGGACCACTTGTCTTCACTGTACATGCTTCTTCTGGGCAACATCATCAGAAAACACTATTCAAATCTCCACTGCTATGCTGATGATAATCAGGTTTATATACCAATGAAGCTAAAAAAAAAAAGGTCCTAAACTGTTGCTCTCAAACCATTTGGTTACGTGGAATGGCATCACATTAGCATCTAGTACCTTGGAGGCATTTTTGACCATCACAGTTATTTACTTTGTCACCATTTTCTCAACCAAAGAACATTTGTGTTTTCCACTTCACTTCCCAAGCATATCCTGCCACTGATCAGCAAGTCCATCAGGAATTAGAGGAAGAGTGTGCATTTCCAAGCTTTTCATTAATCTTTACCGTCTTCTAGCTGGTATTTTATCGTCTTTTATAGTCCCAGCTGATCAGCAGCAAGATATGTTGAGAGGCCTACACTCACGTTCTACCAGTACGAAAATAGTGACAGAATAATGACTATCTAATGCAAAAGTTGGTAGTAAATTTATAAATTTATCTATATACCAGTCATATAGCGGTTTTCGATGGTAAAAGTTTGCACTTCTGTTAGGCCCTTTCTGAGTAGCTGTTAGCTTAGACTCCCTGTCAGAAGTTCTCCCTTATTCTCCAAAATGAGAGCATTCTGTTTGCTTCTAAAGGTAAGAAACTGTTCGCTCATGAATACTTCAGAGAACCCCACTTTGAAAAGTGAAATCAAACAAAAGAAAAAAAATATCCCTTTAGAAGGCTGGAAATGTGTTAGGAGAACCTTATAGTTCTGAAGTCGCCTTCCCCAACAAGCCCAGAACCTCATCAAACAGAACAACTGAGTATCTTTGAGAATCTTTTATTTTCCAGTTTTCAGGCGACATTCTCATGTTCTTTTATTTTTCAGTTGATGTTTCAGATGTTTTTTTATGGTCTAATCTTTTCAATGTTCCATGCAAAAACAAAGAAGCAGACCTCCATGTTCCTGCGTCTCCATGTGAACTATCGAGCGACGGATTGAGTTTCTATGTCCTGGACATGCCTCTAACAGTCACATGACTCCTGAGGAGCTGCTGTGATTGGCTGACAGCTTGAGGTCGTTTAGCCTCTCCTATCTTTGTAAAGCATCTTTTGCTGCGCGGCCCTGCCCTCACTGGGTTGAGGGATGGAGCCTCCCTTCTCCTAGTGACGTCATCATGGCACTGGAACGTCATCGACATGACATCATCATGCAGCATGCAGCAGCACAGGAGGATCACGGGACTTTTTTAAAACCCCACCCAGTAACAATGTGACTCCTCCTGTTTGGTCCTGGTCCGTTACTTAGACAATGCAGTCACTCCTGTCTCCTGATGCTACGATTTGCTCTCTGTCTCCTTATTGGTCAGTGGGGCCAAGGCAGGGTCCACCAATGAGGTGGCAGGAAACAGTTTAAACCAGCCAATTACCATGTTGGACAAGTCCAAATCGTCCAACAGGATCTGAGCAGCACCCATGAAGGATTTGTGGTCCATCCGCCCGTAGTCGCCCCAGACGATGATCTGCAGAGACAGACAGGTTAGACTTAATTTACACCCCACACCCGAGTTAATGCTGCATTCAATGACAACTGGGAAGTCAGAGTTTACAAACTAACATAATATTTTGCAGCCAGGTAAGGTTTTTCAGTCCTGACTTTCCCCAAAAAGGCATCTTACACAGGAAACATTTTCTTTTATTATTCTTCATTTAGTACAACAATGATGAGTGTTTGTTGGTAGTGACACAGAAACAAAGCACACCTGGAGTCAGCTGTCGTGGTCAAATAAGACGTGATCTCAACTGAGAGCTGTTGGTGCCGTTTTTACGTGCAACTTGATATTTGACCCGCAGGGAAAATATAAAATATTATATACAGGTAAATGTGTGTCTGTACCTGCAGCACTTTTCCTTCAGGATTTTCTTCAAACTGTAGCTGTTGCTGATAAAGAGGATCAAGAGTTTTTCTCGCCAGACGAGTTCTTCTCTTCAACACACACTTCCCGTTATCCATTAGATACACTTTAACGTAAGGAGCTACAAAAAAACACAAGCAACCTGTATTAGCAAACTATACAGACGCAGCTCAGCTTCAGGAAATTTAACTGCATTTCGGTACATTGTTTTAGTTAGGTGCATTTGTTTAATTCTAAGTTTACTACAGAACAGTATGCAACTGTACAGATTTCTTTTCCGACATAATTCTGTGTACTTTAGAGTAGAACAGATTAATAGTCAAGTACAGTTAGTTGCTCTTTTCAGAACTTTTATAAATATAATTCTTAGACTCAACAATATATTTTTACCATTTTTGAGGATCATTTTTACAGAACTTGAGACATTATTATTTTGGTCAGTTCTTGTGTTTATTTTGCTGCATTTTGGGTTTCCTTGTGAAACATTAGTGTTACACTATTGTCTACTTTTAGTGCACTACAAAGACTGCAGTGTAGCTAAATTATAGTCTCTGAGTTGCATGTTAAAAGGAGAAAAATGTGTCGACCTGCAGCCACCAGGTGGCGCTTTGAGCTCTTCCTCACCTGGATATCAGTAGCGTATCATACATGGATTTTCATATCAATGACATTTTCACATATTGTTCACACTGAAAACACAAATATTCAACAAAAACACTGATTTCCACAATACAAAAATGAATATCACTACTGTAATTAGTCTAGTTTTATATTAGACTGTCATTTAACTGTTTATATCAGATATTCAGCTTATTACCAGACTGTAACTCAGAGTGCATCATCTTTGATAGATTTTAATTTGACAAGGCACAACTCTAGCAATAACCTTCTCATTCTCATTTACAACATTTGACATGTTTTTTGTATTATTTAATCAACAAGATCTGGATTAACATTGCATGTTTTATCTAATTTTATAGTTTTTAGAAACAGTGTTTCAGAGTGTGTAGCACAGAATAGTAAATAGTTTAGTACACTGTTGGCAGTATAGTGCTATGAGAGCTAATACACACAGTGTTCAAGGTAAGTTCACCTGGAGTGTTCTTGTTGCCCTGTTTACCCACAAGACCCCGGGCTCGAATCACTTCCACATCCAGACGCTCTTTCCTGTAGACCATCCCAATCTGAATGTCCCCTGATCAACAGAGAACCAATCAGAGCAGTTAATGTTATATATCAAGTTAACAAAAATATATTTTTCAGGATTTTTCTTGGCATTAGTGGCCTTTATTTGAAAGCTGCTTGACAGGAAATGGGGACAAAGAAAGGGGGGATGGGATGACATGCAGCAAAGACAGAGACTCAAACACAGGGCAGATGTGATAAGGAGCATCCGCCTCTGTACTACATAGAGGCACCCGCTCAATCAGGTGAGCTAACCGGAGCTCCAGGTGTCTTATTGTGGTTTTAAAGGAGACATATTATGCCTTTTTTTCCCACAAAAGTACATACTTTTTTTAGGTCTTAACTTAATTTTGGTGACACGCTTTAGTTAAAATAACAGAGAAATAAAACACTACAGCGACACCTCTATCAAAGTGGATCATTGCAGGACCTGGAGTGACCAAACAGACTCCACTCTGCCTCTTTCTTCATCAGGGTTTCTGCTTCTTTTGAGATCTGTAGCACTCAATAACCCTCAGAGCATCAATACAAATGTCTCCGTGCATACTTTGTCCGTTTAATATATATACTTAATATATATATATGATAACATCTGACAACATTTAAATACATTTAAAGATTAATAAAGAAATAGAAATACTATTTCACATTATCTAAAACATATGGAAGAATATAAATCTACATAAACAACATAAAAAATGTAGGTTTGTAATGTAAGACTAAAAAAAAAGTATATGTGACGCTGCAATGCGAGAGCCATATACATATATATATATATATATATATATAAACATATATACATAAATACATAAATAATGATATGGAAATAAAAATATAAATGTAAATGTAAGGACTAAATGTACAAACATATATGGCTTAACAATATTAACATATATTCTTACCCATGGGGGGTGTGGCCAAAGTCTGCCGTCCAGCCAGCTGGGCGGGGCCTAATCCCTCCAGGAAGCCAGTGAACTGTTTGTCTGATGCCAACTTCACTCCCGGAAATATGAGACTGATGGTGCGTAGAGAACAAAGGGCAGTGTTACAGAAACAAATGTAAAATCTAAGCTAAAGAAATCCGGAAAAAAAGAAGATATTCAACAGGCAAGACAAGAGACGACAGTGACATCAGTAAAGGAAAGAGAGACAGATGAAGAGAAACGCAACTTTTCAAAAAGGGGGAAGAGACATTTTTTAAGGAAAGACAGCAGAAAGGCATGAACGACACATTAAAGCAGAGTACCAGTAAAACCAGGATAACAGTGGAAAAATGAGTCATAAATCCAAAGGGGAGTGATAAAAGGGAAAAAGGAGAGATACTGACTTTAGAGTTGAAAATAAATTAAACGGTGACCAAGTTATGAAGGGAACTAGATACAAATAAGGAGGGATGAAGAACTGAGAGTTAAAGGAAAATATATTTAAAAACAGTAGAAAGAGGATCAAGAGTGGTTATAGAAGAGAGTGTCAGAGACAAGTGAAAGCTGAAACAGAAGAGATGCCTACGCTCCGGGTTTCGGGTCCTCAGCATCTGGATCTCGACTTGGTTGTCTGGTGAATCGGGATTTAAACTCAATGGCCAAACCAGTTTCCACACTCCTCTGGACAGGAAGTCGCACCACCTTCTTCTTCTTCTCCTCCTCTGTATGGATCAATGGAAAAATGGAAACTGACTATCAGTCATTTCATGTTGTCCACAGAATGTGACAGAAAACATTCAAGTATAAAAGTGGAAAGTAGACGCAGTGGTCAGCCTATCAGAACTGATGCCTGTTGTACTGCTTGAGCTGGCAGAACATTACTGACCGATACAGACATTTTAAACAGATCAGTTATCGAATTATCTAATCTTCTGGATTAATCAATGTAAATGATCAGGAGAAAAGGTTGAGTCTGTTCTTTCTTTAATGCAACAGCAGTAAAACAGAACTATGCTTATATTTCTAAAGGTTAAATGTTAGTTGGTTTTGGGTTTAATCCTTGAAATGGGTCATCACTTGACAGATTTAATTTTTTTAAATAAACTATCAGAAAACAATTAAACTGACAGAATTAAATTGTTTGTTCTTGAGCGAGGTGTTCTTGAACTGTATTTCTTTGACCACACTCATTTATCATGGATCATATTTTTCAGCTTTGAATGTATAATAATAACAAAGAACTTGGAGTCAGCAGAGTTGTAACCTGGAGAAACCTTGATTAATTTGTGAGTAAGATAGTCAAAAATAAGATGATGACCTCCGTGTAAAAGCAGACATTACAATGTTTATTCACAAAACTGATTTTAAAGGGGGACCACAACCCAATCCTTGTGTGACACCAGTACCAACTGAGGGCTTAGTGGGTTTTGCATAACTTGGTGACATTTATTGGTTAAACTAGAACTTGCCATCTGGGTTGAGCTGGGAGGCGCTTTGACTCTTTTTTCCCAATCCGACCATTCCCATCATCCTTGCTCCAAAGCTTGAGCGACGTTTCTTGTCGTCATCATCATCATCATTTCTTCCCAACGAACAAATCTCACCACCGACGCTAGAGGACTTGGTAAGAGGTGCTCCAGAGGTTGTTGCTGCCCTGTGGGAGGAGAGAGGTACAATCACACCTGTCAGATCCCAAAGGGAAGGGACAAAAATATACCTGTAAAATCCCCTGAGAGGGAACGGCATGGACCAACCTCTGAAGGAGGGACAATAACATCTGTAAACATCTGTAACGTTCCCACGAGGGAGAGGAAAAGCAAATAGATGTGACTCATCTTGGCCCTATACTACCAAGCAGGTTAACTCTTTCAGGGCCTCTTTAAATTATCTGGCCTATTTAACCCTAACAATTGAAATCTCTACAAGCAGTATCACAATGCTGGTCATCGAATCTTTAAGTCAACACAGGTTTACTGACTCTGGACATGAGGGCGTTCATGTCAAATGGGGGAGATGGCATCAGATGACTAATCACAATTGCAAGGCACCTCGAGTATCACATATTGAGCACAAGACTAGCACAATTCACACTTTTCAAACAGCGTCACACCACATATCAATCTTCTGATGCAGTGTAAAACAAATTCACAGCTGCAACATAAGGAGGAATCAGACACTGCCAGCACTGCAAACTTTGTTTATGTCACCAGATTTATCTGTTAACCCTGTTAACAACTTTTATCAAAACTGATAATCAAGCAACTCTTAGGACAAATATCCAGTTCTACCTAGCAAGAGTAAGGTCCATCCTCTGATGCGGAGCAGCTGTTTAACACTTCTACCCTGCTCTGCAAATGATAGCAGTTTGAGACATACTGTCGCTTTCAACTGTCTCTCTGGGAGATCATTGTACATTTAAATACACTGAATTCAATTCAGACATTGTCTTTTACTTACTTCAATGGTTATTTTCTCCGATAACGCTGCAGTTCTAAAATTAGTTTTGGCAGAGACCAAACTAGTCACTTTTTCAATTTTCCGTCACACTGTTAGCCTCTTTTCATTATCTGGCAAACAACATAAATATTTGTATAAGAGTAGCTTTATTGGAATGGTGACAATGTTAATATACAGTATGTACGAGTGATGATATATGAATAATCCTGCATCGTAGTTCAGGTCACAGAAGGCAGGGAATACAAACACACCTGACAGGGGGATACTAATACAATCACTTGAGTGGGAGGGGCTAAAACAATCAATTGAAGGGTAGATGACTTGAAGGGAAGAGGAGCAAACACCCATCTGTCACCTGTGTGGTATGAACACATCACAACAGCACACAGAGGAAAGGGTCATCATCACCCATTGCTGCTTCTAGAATAACTGATCGGATTCCAGCCACATGTCATTGGTCGGTTTCTTACTTTGAAGGCTCAGGCTCAGGCTCCTCCTCCTGTCCTTCATCCACTGATTCGCTCTTCTGCAGTGTGGCTTGTCCCTCTGCTGCCCCCACTATTTCCTGTGCTCCCTCTGATCCTGCCCCCACCTCCACTGACTGGCCCTCCACAGATTCCATCTGACTGTCTCAGCCGATCAGAGGGGAGAACAGCCGCATGCATCCAGAAACATGCAGAATGATGATAATAGATAACAGGACATGATCATGCAAACAAATAGCAAGCTAGAAACACTTACCAATAAAACATGCTCACACAGACATTTTGTCTTTAAAAGAACAGTTAAACAATGAATGGATGGTTGATGCATCATTGGATGTGAGGGTGTTGTGCATACTGTTTGAGCTGTGCGTGCTGCTGCTAGTGGCTAATAAAGACACATCTCCTCATATGCATTTACCTCTCCGTTTGTAATGTTTTATGTCCATGCAAAGTTCAAGACATATCGGTAAAATTAAACTAGTATAGGAGAGAGTGCATGTTGTACTGCGTTTTGTGTGTATCAATTGCAAATCAGTGATAGTCTCTTTTTTTCTACTTCAGCCTGGTCAGTGTTTGGTTTCTGGCTCCTGGACTGTGATTGGTGCTTGCTCTCTGGCTGGTTCCTTCTCTCACCTGAGCTTTCGAACGGAACGGTTCTCAGAGGCGTTGGACATGGCCGAAACATCACTGACGTCACTATCTGATGATTTAAACGATAGACTGTCTCTCATCTGGAGACAGAGGACAAGCAAACAGGTGAGCAGGTGTGCAATCTCACAAGTAACGTCGGTCGAATGTTGTAATGCTGTAGTGTACGTTTACCTTTGTAGGATCTTTCATCACACCTGCAGAGAAAAAAAGAAAAGCGCTCGTTTATTACAACCTTAGGTGATGTCATACGCTTGAAGTTGGTTAGAGTCTGTGTCACAGTTTTAGTGTGCAGTTAGTCTCTGGTTTGGCTTTATGGACAGTGTTGTCATTGTAATTGTGTATTTATATAAAGAAAACTGAAGTGACATCACGTATGACATCATAATGTTCATGCTACAGCAGAACAAATCATCATAAAAACATCGAAAAGTCACCAGCGATCAAATGACTTGATAGAGAAGAAAATGTGACAAGAAGGACATTGCTGCAGAAGATTTTCATCAGATATCAGATGGTTTTCTTTTTAAATCAACAACATTACCAAACGTAAGCCTGACATCTGCTGACACGAGAAAAAACAACTCAAATGGTGAAAAACTGAACAGAACGACACTGTAAATGAAAGTTAAATGCACAGCAGCTCCAAGAGAAAATATAAAAGAGAAAGAAATGTCTCTACCTTCTCTGCTCACTGATAACACCTCTCCTTCAAATGACAACAATGGATGAAAACAAAAGAAAATTAACTCAACAAGTGAGTGAGTGGATTTTCACTCAATCTATTGATTGTTGTAGAGCTAAATACAGTAACTTAATACAGTAACTGTCTGCTGAATATGAGTGCGCAGAAGCTATACTTTGCAATATGTTTTACAGCTATCATTATATCATTGCTATAGATGAAGCCAGATAGGACAAGTAATTAAATTTCTTTGATTAATTTATTATTCAATTCTTTATTCGTTATGTTTCTTGCACAGTAAACAAAATTAACCCAAAAAACTGTATTAAGAATAACTGAGGAGAATGTTTACTTTATATAGATTAGAATGACTCAATATAAGTTTATGGAAACTAAATTTCTCTAGCTACCATGAAGGTCATCATGGTGTACCTCAGGGTTCAATACTGGGCACTCTTCTTTTTCTCTTAAAATAATTGCATACGTTTTGTTTTTTCCTGCTTCAAAAATATAAAACAATAGAAGCAACAAACAAAAGTTGCAATAGCAAGTCAAGTTGCTATTTGCTACTATTTCTAGATTATGGAACAATATAAAGTTCTACGGTCAGTCAGTGAATGATGGATTTAAATATGGGTGGGGGTCTGGAGAACTTCTATAAATTGTAGAGACTAACAAACAAAATCCACAAGCCTTTATCATCATCTAATCACAGACTCAAGTGCTAACATCTCACAATTAGGTCACATGATCTAGACACTACCTATCTGCACACGGTGGTGGCTAACAGGCATTACCATACCATTTAGTGTTTTCTTCTGTTGGTCCTGCCATGTCACCTCTGCACCATTCAGACAGAGACAGGTGATTGGTCAGACTACAGTGACACCCAGGCTCTGTTCAGGTGATCCCACTAATACCAAACCAGTTTAACAGGCAAGACACACACATCTGTGTTCATTATAACCACACTTAGACAACAACACTTGACTTTACACAATGAGAAGATCACCTGAACTCATCATCAGATCTACTTGAAACTGGACTTGCCTTTTCTAGTCCCTCCAGGTGTCGCCGAGCGTCTCTCTGGATCTGATACGTGTGGGTGTGAAGTGAGATTATTTCAACATGTTGTAAACAAACACGAGTATATAAATGAATGAATGATATTGATGGTGAAGAATGTCTGAGACACACAAACACATAATAAACAGCTACTGGTTTTACTGGTCTACATTGACTAGACAGACATGCCACATCTGTGAAGTACACACCTGGAGTCTGTGGGGGTGGGGCTGGTGAGGGGGCTGGTGAAGGGGCTTCTGAAGGGGCAGGTGTAGGGACAGGTGTTGGAGCAGGTGCAGGGGCCAAGGTGGGTTCAGGAGGTGGTTGGGATTGAATGACAGGAGCTGGGGGCTGGACTGGAGCATTAACAGGTGCAGGTGCAGGTGGAGGTGCGGGTGCAGGTGCGGGTGTAGGTGTAGGTGCAGGTGGAGGTGCGGGTGTAGGTGCAGGTGGAGGTGCGGGTGCAGGTGCAGGTGCGGGTGTAGGTGCAGGTGGAGGAGCATGTGCAGGTACAGGTACAGGGGCAGGTGGAGGTGCACGTGCAAGTGCAGGTGCAGGGGCTGGGTGGGTTAGAGTGGACGGAGGAGGAGGCGGTCCCTGGACTCGTATAACAGGAGGAGGTGGTTGATGATTTATTGGAGCAGGGACTTGTTTGGGGATGGGGGCAGGGACCTGATGATGTGGAGTGGGAGGGACTACGGTTGTTGCCTGTGCCCCTGTGATTGGCATGGCCGAAACTGACAGACAGCAGAATGTTGTAGAGAAAAGGGAAACAAAAAATGATAAGAGACACAAATGAAAACATTGAATGAGAGGATGAATGTCCACACGACCAGCTACAGAGACTGACCAAACACATTACTAGTTTTTCTGAGAACACTAAGATAAAGCAACTAGTTAAGTCATTAGCTGCACCTGAAGATGATCAAAAACCATGCCTTCTACTGTTATGATCCACACAAGTTGGACAATCACCTTTAAAAACCAAAAAGTTCATGGTTTTCAAAGCAGACAAAATGACTATTTGCAATTGTTACAAATCAAAAGTTTGTAGAGCTGATGCAAACGACTATTCCCAGGTCAACTACTGCCACATGTCTTCTAAAGGGGAGCATTTTGATTGATGGTGTAAACAGTTGACTATTGAAGCTCTCTGATTTTTGTGGCATAAAAGCTTATCAGAAGCTTATTTTATGGAAAAAGTCAGTTCTACTTCAAACACAGTGGATCAACCAAAAGGGAGCGAACGAGTCTCCGTGTCTAAGGATGGACTTGCTGCTTCAACTTAAAAAAATAAAAAATAAATCAATGGGATTTTGTTGCATTAATTATTAGAAAGGTAAAATGTTATTGTGGCAGCTCTGGTATGTCGCCTTTATTCATAGGTACCATGTCAAAGAGGATAAAATGTCTTTCCTTTTTGCTGTCATGACTGTACTTTAGCTAACCGTTGGAGCCTTTAGCTGATTAGAGTTGCTGATATTAGTCACAAGGACTTAAGGTTCCAAAGCCTTTTGGAAGAAATACAGCAGTATAAAGATCAATGTGGTATAAGAATAGTACTGCATTTCAGAGATCTTACCTCTGTTACCTCTTATCAGCAATTACTTACAACTACTACGAACACTACAAGGTTCTCTTTTAAAGAGTACTACAAATAGGAACCGTTCTATTTCTAAGCAGATAAAGAGCATTCAGCTGTTAAAGTTAGTACCTGTCAGTACATGGTCGGGGGGTTCTCCATCTGAAAGACACAACTCAGCATTAGGCTGCTATGATCGCTACTGTCCTATCTTATGCTCTTACTTGGCAGGCCTGGTTGACTCCCCGAGGGTCCTCCGCAGACCCCCACTAAACATGTCAGTTTAATCATTTCTTAGTTGATAGGTCAGTAACTAAATAAAACGATTAATAGACAATCCTTTTTTTTCTATCCAAAATAGCTGAAATTCTCTGGTAGCACCATCTAAAACTAAATATTTTCTTGCTTTCCTAATTTTCTGTAACGGTGAAGTCAAAATCCATCCCAGCCAAGAATTTGTTTATGAATTCTTCGCTATGTAATGATGCACAAATGTCACTGACAGTTTACTCACTGTATCTACACAACAATGAAAATGATCATCAGATGTATTGAGGATTAAGATAAGTGCCATACAGTTCAGCTATCATGGAACGATGGCACAAGCTTTTCAGGAATAATTTGCCTTACTGTTAAATTATTACTCCAACCTTTCCCCAATTAATTTCTTGAAAAACAGAAAAACGTAAATTATTTTAAAGAACAAAACCTAATTAAAAACAATAAGATCCACAACATAAAACCACAAAAGTTTTAAAACCTGATGTTTCTTAACTAAATTAATCAAATCAAACGAATATGCTAATCAGTTTAATCCTCGGTGACCAGCAGAAACACAGTTTTCTGAGTTGGTAATCTAGGGTGAAACCCAATGTATATTTTCTCCTTCATCCAGATGATATATTGCCCTACAGTAAAGCCTGAAGATTCCACCATAAAAGCCATAACAACCCAGATATCATCAGTTCAAACTGAAATCCTTACAGCTGATTTGACAATCAGTGTTCTCAATTTTCAAACAACACTAACCTTTGATTTCAAGAGCCTCCAATTCTTTTACATATTTCTGGTGATTTAGCAGACAGTTGGACCCAAAGTTAGGAACTTGTGAGTCTTTTGTAAAATCTTGAATTAGTTCATTTCTGAGACTTGTTTCTTCTTACTTCTCTGTGTTTGGCTGTAGTCTGTGGGTGGAGGGTGTTTAGACACCAGCCAATGAAAGTGTGTATTTGTGAAGACTATAGAATCATAGCAGTCGGTTAAAATTGCTATCACACCAACGTTCACATGTTTGGAAGCGTTTCTTTGCCTTTAATAAAGTAACTGCTGTGAAACAAGTACGTTTTTTTAAATTCAAAGTTTGAAATGCTGCCTTTATAAGCAGCTACATCTTGGTATACCTTTAATCTATGTGTGGAAAAAAAGATTTAATCCATAAATTGTATGTGGATTTGTTATCTGGTAGAATGTGACCGCTATCCAGCTTCCCCAGCATACATACTTCTGTCCAGAGCTCCTTTTGGGGGGACAATGGGAAGTTGGCGTCCTCTGCGGCTGCAGATTGGCGTTCCTGTTGGACTCGTGAGGGTGGATCCACCTCGAGCATTTGCCCTATTGAAAGAAAATAAATAAATAACACAGGAATCAAACTACCAATCTGAAAGGAATTAAACAAAGTCAAAGGTCATGGGTCAAAGTGATCACAGTTCTCAGAGATGGAGGTTTAGGGATTTCATTTTTCATTTAACATTTAAGCTTCAAACAAACTACTAGGTCTGTTATCCATGGAGTTGACTGAAGACATAAGTGAGCCGTCTTCAATCCATGCAGTTTCCATGGTTTGACTGAGTCAGAGGTGTGAATTCTGCTGTGGCATAAAAAAATCTTGGTGTATGATTTGGCACTGTCTTCTGTTAGCTATTACAGAAGATGCAGTCACACAGTATACTTTGACTCCAGATTACATCAACAATACCTGCATGACTTCACTTTGGGGTAGATTTAGGATGTTTTGAGGAACTTATCTAACACTCACAAGCATCAAGGACCAACATGAGGAGCAATGTTTCTCTGGTTCTGGGCTAAATACTACAACTGTAACCACAAACAGTAGTGATCTCACGGTTTCCCAGAATACAACTGAGCAGTGCTGCATCCTGGTGGGAAGTGAAAGGACTTGAGGTAAGCAACAAGATTTAAAGA
The DNA here is from genome assembly GCF_036924035.1 of Leuresthes tenuis. Classification (NCBI taxonomy): domain Eukaryota; kingdom Metazoa; phylum Chordata; class Actinopteri; order Atheriniformes; family Atherinopsidae; genus Leuresthes; species Leuresthes tenuis. The sequence continues at coordinate 8,027,711 of NW_027325372.1, read as the reverse complement.
GGTAAATTTTTTAAAATACTGTACATTCAAGCTATTTAACTTTAGACAGAATAAGTTTTTTTTTTTTTTTTTATCTCTGAAGTCTTACAGGTATCTGTCGCAGTCATTAGATTCAGGGAAGCTGAATACTTTTGAAGATCTCATGCATAACCAGGAAACAGACAAAAAAAAAAAAAGACGGAACGACAGCTGAAAATGAAGTATGCTCTGGTATTAAAAGACATGCATACATGCAAGAATGTATCAAAACATATATTGTCTAAAAAAGCAGCAAGTTAGTGGTTAGTTCATGGTCAATGGTGAGGCAGGCTTCATGCTTCTGGATTGAAAGACGTGCTCAGCAAACACCACAGAGACAGCGCCGCTTTCTGATCGATTGGCAACAGGTCACCTGATTAGGGCAGGTGAGGGGGGAGCAGAGCGACCAGACCTCAGGTAGGAGGAGTCAGCTCGGTCAGTCGAGTGTGAGCGAGTGTAGATGCGTCGGTCAGCCATCGCTCGCTGGTCAGCTGAGCGAGAGCGACTGTAGTAATCCCTCCGGTCCATCCCCCGGCTGTACCTATATATCACCATAACTGTCATCCACTGTCACCAAGACAACTACAGCACCTGTGGGATGGGTTAGTCACGTAATTCTGGCAACAAGGCCATCATCACCTGTGGAAGTCTGTGAATCAGAAGCATAGGCATAGGCACTGCAGGTGGGAGTTTAAACCAACGAAGAAGAAAACCAGTTGGAATTGTGCTCTACATTTTCCACAAGGCCTCAACGAGAGCAAACCAAGTCAAGGATAGAGGATGGAAATGAAGGATGTTTAAAAACATTTCCCAAAACAGAGGGCAAAATGACTGGACTCCAGGTGATGAATCAAAATAGTCCAGTGTACTGTGACCTCAAATATGGACAGAGGACTGACGAAGGACATGGGAATGAAGACGGGACTCTGTACTCTACATTTGTCCTTCACATCTACAACCTATCTCTACAACTAAAACTACTGAGTCAAACTGTCCATCTGTCTGTCAGTTTACCTCAGCAGATCCTCATCATAAGCTTCAGGTTCATAAGGGAAGTCTGGGATGAAGTCCTGACTGAAGAACAGAAAGATTTCAGAACATTATAAATCTGAACCTTTCATTGTCTTCTCATACTACATTACCCATAACTCCTAGGGCTCACCTGTAGTCCTCACAATTCCCGTTCATCATATTGTTTGTCCAGGTTTGTTGTGGGCCGTTAAATTGTCTTGCACAAAGGAAAACACACCAAAATAAGGATAGTTTAACTCTGTAGATACTTTTACTGCCAATGCTGGTAAGGCAACTACTACTGAATACATAGTTTTTCTCACTACGGTAGCAGTACCTGTCGTAGGAATCAAGAGAGTTGGTAACAGACATTCTCCTCAGCGGTCGCCTGAATACACAGAGAGGCAGCCAGTTACACCTGGAATACAGCTGTACGACAGCCAGTACTACAGACTATAACAGGATGTCCCCAGAAACCCCACATGTACAGGAAACAGGTCTACAAACTGTATTACTAACTGGACTAAAAGCAGTACAAGATCTAGTAATTAAATTTCATCCCCTATACCAAAAAAGTTAAGAGGCTGCAGAAAAATGTAGAAGCAGAATGCAATTATTTGAAAATCTCATCAACCAATATCTTATTCATAATAGACATTTTATTAATTACTAATAAATATCAATTCATCTCAACTTTAATGGCAACAACATGTCTGGAAAAAAAAGACACCTCGAGTAACATGTTGGAACTAATTAGGTTAATTGGCAACAGGTCAATAACATGACTGGGTATAAAACGAGCATCGTAGAGAAGTAGAGTCTCTAAGAAGTAAAGGTTCCAATAATATGGAGATATTTCTAAGCACAAGGAACATCAGTACAGATGCCTGTGATCTGTGGGCCAGCATTAAAAAGAGGCATGATTCTGTCATGCATATCACTGTATGCATTAAGGAAATCACTGCCTTGCTATCAGTACAAAATCCTGCATCTCTAATGGTATGGGGGTGCATTAGTGCCTATGGAACTGGAAACCTGCACATCTGGAGAGCCTCTGTCACTGCGGAATATACAGACTTTAGAGCAGCATATGCTCCCATCCAGATGATGTCTTTTTCAGTGAAGGTGATGCATATTTCAGCAAGACAATGCTAAACCACAAACTGCTTCTGTTGAACAACATGGCTTCATAGTTGGAGAGTCCAGGTGTTGGACTGACCTGCCTGCAGTCCAGGCCTTTCACCAACTGAGACAAACTGCATCTTCAAACACAAAGTACAACAAAGAGGTTCTGAGGCTGTTGAGCAGCTAGAATCCTACATGAGACACGAATGGAACAACATTACTCTTCCAAAGGTCCAACAACTAGTCTCCCCAGTCCCCAGATGTTTGTTGTTAAAAGAAGAGGGATGCTAAACAGTGGTAAACATGGCCTGTCCCAACTCTTTTGAGACATGTTGCTGCCATCAAATTCAAGATGAGCAAATATTTCTCATGACATAGTATGATGTTTCTCTTTCAACATTTGATAAGTGTACTATGTCTTGTTATGAATAAACTATTGGTTTATTAGATTTGCAAGTCATTTGATTCACTTTTTGTTAACATTTTCCACAATTCACCAACTTTTTTTGGAATTGGGGTTGTAGAATTACAACCAGTGCTAAACTCCAAACTATAAAGACCGAAATCGGCACTATGGTCAAGTGGTGCATCCAGGAATATAACAAGAACAAAACCAGAACAACCTCCAGTGATCAAACCGGCACTGCAGCAAAGACTATCCAGTACTACATCAAATTATAGCAAAACAGAGATACTGACATTACTTTAGAGTCATTTACAGCTAAAGCTTTCACTTTTATCTGCTCTACAAACCAGTACCCATCCAGTCCAAACCTGGGTCCTGGTTAAGACCTGCTAATGTAGCTTTTCATTGTACTGTTTAATTGGTTCAGCTACAGCAGAGAGGCAAGCTTTATCTGACCCTGACCCATCTTCTGGTGGCCTGACAGGAAGCTTACCAATTACTTCTTGATTGATTTACTCATAGAAATAATCCTCTGTCTAATGTTTTTTTTTTTAAATCAACAAGCTGTAGACTGGATGCTGACTAGGAGCTGTCCAGATGACCCAGGTCATGTACGTTGCTATGGTTACCTTTCCAGGCTGCTGTACTGACTGGCGTCAGAGAATGCTCGGCTCAATTTGGAGCCTCGTAGCAGCCGCACAGCATCCTCCCGATACAACGGGTACAGAGGCTGACCGCTACCAACCAGAGGTCACAAGATTTTAGGGGTGACAAAACAAAAAAAAAAAAGAGAGAAAAGGTCAGAATTTTTTTAAAACGAAGGTGAGGCCTTTCAGGAAAATGAAGCGTGTCGGGAAAAGGGAAAGCTCAGGGGTAAAATTATTAATCTCATTTTACCTCATGAAAACACACACACAGCTCTCAGTTCACTTAACCTAATCTCATATAATCTCATCTCATCTCCTATTTGCTTCCTTTAATATTTATGTGTTGACATTTGTACAGTTTGATTTCATGTTATCTAATTTCTTCTCATTGTATCTGTCATAATTAGTAGAATTTATCATCATTCGATCTTACTTTACTCCTTATCTCACCCATCTCATCTAGTTTAACATTTTCTCACCTCCCTTCGTCTTTAGGCCTTGAGAAAGATTTTCTTGTCTAATTTTATCTCATCCATATCATCATTTCATCAGATCTCTGACACTAAACTTTGTCTCATCAGGTTTCATCTCATGTTCTCATTTCATGGAACCTTATCAAATCTAATCGACTGTTGTCTCATTTGATGAAATCTTTCTTAATCTCACTTTCTTTCACTTGTTATCTCAGATTATTAATCTATCTCTAATTAAAGTTATCTAATTTTATTAGATTATGTTTTACCTGATGCATCTTTCATCATCTGTCTGACCTCACCTCACATCTCCTCTGGCTTACTTGATCTCATCAGATGTTTGTGATTCTTATCGCTTGTTGGATGATCTAATGTCTGCAGCTTCCTATTCATATCATCTCATCTGCTCTGATCTCAATTTATCTCAGTTTAACTGCTCTAAATCTTATCATTAACACCGCTTACCTTTGAGGAGGAGGCTGGCTTGGTGACCGTGACCTCATCCTGACCAAGTCGGATCGGGAGCAGTGATTTGAAGCTATAACCTGCTCTGGCACGGAGAGCGTGGAGCTGTGGAAGTCCCGCCCATTCTGTCTGTAATCTGCACAAAGAGAAAGAAATTAACTTCAATTGTCAACTATGGCAGAAGTTTATTTCTCAAAGTAGCCAGTTAGTCCCAGTTATATAACCCAGGACAGTGTGTCAGTGAACACCACTGAAATCTAAGTACCGGTAAGTTGTTGTTGTTTTTAAAAAAAATCTATATAGCACCTTTTTAAACTTGTTACAAAGTTCTTTTTTATGTAAAAAAAAAAAAAAGTGAGATCCTTGCACTTTCAAAGACTCTAGGTTTATTGTATCTAGGTTACTGTATCGAAATGTTACATGATAAAGGACGAGGATTATCTGAGTTGTGTGAAAATAGAAACAGCTTGTTATAAGGCAATAAAAACACACTGATTCCTATTTTCAAGGATCTCTACACGAAAGACGGCAAAGGCTAAATATGAAATAGCATTTCTGCCAATAGAGACGCCTAAATGTTACACAATGGAACTTGAAGACACAGCTGAGTTCATTACGGACCTGGAACAAGATTCATACCCTGTGATTTATTGAAGTCTTTAAGTGAAACTCTGAGCTCCTTAAAATGTTTGACTAAACACAGCTTTTAGGAGATTTGATATCGTTGGGAGTCGATATGTAGAGAGATTATTCAAACAAACAAAAAAGAAAAAGTGTATGTATGTATCATGAATATGCTTGCACACAATTTTAGTGCAGGACTATTTGTTTTCAGGCCTAACAAATGTACTGATCATCCTCAAAACTGCTGTCACTTAAAAAGTCTCTGTTTGCTTTCTATGCTGCAGCTCCAAAACATATTATAGTATCAACACCATTCCTTTTTTTGCTTTGACATGACATGAAGAAAAACAATCATCCTCAAAGAGGAGACATATGCCAGAGAGCAGAAGGTTCACGAGCACACAGAATAAACCTGAATGAAAAGAAAAGAGCTCGAACTGGAGCACAGGACATTTCAGGTGCAGCAGAGCATAATCAGGTGCAAGCAGGGACTGCTTAACTGTAAGGGTCGTAGTGTTCTGAGGAAGAATTGTGTAATAACTAAGAGGGAAAACAAGGAATCCTACTCTCAAAGTGTATAGAAATGTAGAACATTTTAACTGAAAATTATTTTTAAAAAATGACAACGCTCTGTAATTGTTTGGGACACGAGAAGACCAACAGCTGAAGTTTACACAGAAATTTGTTCCCCATTCTTGCTTGAGATCGAAATTCAAGCCTCCTTAGTTGCTTTTTTTTCCTGTAATGTACCAAATGTTTTCAGTGGCTGACAGATCTGGACTGCAGGCAGTTAGGTTTATCATCAAGACTGTTTTACTGCAGAGCTGAACTACATAAAACCTTCACTGAGAAAGACATGTGGATGGCAGCATGTGTTGTTCCAAAATCTGTATGTATCATTCCTTCACAGACGTACCATGCTGTCTGCACTAACTGATGCTGGCGTCTGACCTTTACACTGATAACAAGCCAGATGGTTCCTTTGAACCCAGAGGACACAGCAACCATGATTTCCAGAAACTATTTGAAATTCTGACTCATAGGACCACAGGACAGTTTCCCACTTCTTTCTTGACCTTGGTCCCTGAGTAACCAGCTATGTTTTTCATGTTTTAACCTGCCTTTTCTGGATGCAGCAACACACTATGTTCACTGACAAAAGCTTTTTAGAAGAATTCTGAACTCATGTGTAGAATTTTGTGAACTCATGTTCACAAAATTATTTCTACTATGGAATGTCTTTTTTAATGCATTGTCACCAGAGATCCATGAATTTTGACATTGCAGCTAGAAACATAATTCTCAAACTATTTGCAAAAGCAGTCATTTAAATAGTGATTCATCTATCTCCACCTTTAACTTAGACAGGTAACTGACCTGTTGCCAACAAACCTAATTGGTTTTGAGTTGTTTCACCAGGTTACTTTTAGCATCAGGTTCTCTTTTCTTTTCTTGTCCCAGACAAAACCTTTTTTAATGTTTCTTGCATCAAAAGGGTTCAAAATGAGCATGTTTCATAATACAATTAAATTACATTAAAAAAAATTTATATTTAGATTTGAATGACATTTGCATCATTGTATTATGTGCAAATTCAAAGTGAATACTTTACTTTTTTGTTTTGAAGAGGGCTATACCATAATTCAGCTGAATATCTGATCTGATATTATGCATGAATGTGCGATTGAACATCAAGTTTACCTGATACTACCCCGATGCCATCTTCACAGTCGTAATCTGAAAACTCACTGTCACTGATCCTCTGAGATCCTACAGAGAGAAAGTACAGACACAGAGAAGAAGGACGTTAAGCCTCTAAGCTGCTCGTCTATAATCCTACAGGAAGGTCAACAAATCTGAAACTGTCAGACTGAGCAGGGAGATGAGAAACTTGTTTGCATACAAACATTTAGGGACAAATTTGCTTGACTTTGCCCTTCAAATTTCCTGAAAGCTCTCACAGATCCTGGACGCCTGGAGGGATGACTGACACGTAACTAACTTCTAAAACCTTTCAGGTATGCAAAGACCTCATTTAAAAGTGTTGGAAACACAACAAGCACTTTCAGAACCATTACAATGTTCCAAGAACAGATATTAAGATCACAGAAAACACTTGAATGATCTTTAAAAATGTGTCACACTCTTAAAGATCCAAATAATATAACAGAAACATGCATACATAGAAACATATATACATACAAACACACACACACATACATGCATCCCTTAAATCCCTCCTTCTTCGCCCCCTTTCCTTTTCGTTCAATGCTTGAGGCCTTATCCAAAAAAGAGATGCATTAGATAACAGGCTTTAAGGTGAAGGGGGATCAGACTGATAGAAGTCTGGGTAGAGCTAATGAACTGAGCAGGTTTATCAATAGGTTCAGTTCAGAACAACATTTAGCATGTTTGTCAGCTGCCCCAGGCTACACAGACACACCCTCCATGTACCCACAGTTTCCCTGCCACACCTCCACCGCAGTCATGGATTTTAGCACAGCCTCACCAGCGTCTCTCCCAATATCAGAACACGCTGAAACCTCCTCTGTGTTCCCCTCCAGCCTGTCTGTCTCAAGCAGTCAGGTGAAGAAGCAGCTGGAGAGACTGAATCAGAACGAGGCTGCTGGTCCAGATGGTGAGAGCCCCAAGAAAGGCCTTTGCAGAACAGCTATGTGGCATTCTCCAGCACCTCTTCAACCTTGGCCTGAGTCGTGGCCAGAAGTGACTGTTCCTGGCTCACCTCCGTAAGCAAGTGAACACCTTTCAGGACCCACTACAGTATGCGTATTGTCCTGGGGTTGGTGTTCAAGATGCCATCATCTACCTGCTTCGGTGAGCCCACTCTCATGTGGACAAAGCAGGCACCATGGTAAGGTTCATGTACTTTGATTTCTTTAGTGCTTTTGATACAAATCAGTCTTTATGTATGTTATGTGAGAAGCTCAGGTGGATGCCTCCACAACCACCTAGATTATTGAATACCTCACAAACAGACCACAGTTTGTGAGATTGAAAGGATGTCTGTCTGAGAAGGTGGTCAGCAGCACAGAAGCACCACAGGGAACTGTACTCTCACCATTCCTGAGTCCTGTCATTTCCTGAGATACGCAGATGACTCTGCAGTTGTTGGTTGTATCAGTGATGGACAAGAGGCTGGTGACAGGGAACTGGTCAATCAATTGTGTCAGAGTCAGTGACTCAAAGCAATTTAACAAACTGATTAAAAAGGCTGACTCCTTGCTGGGGACCGATCTGGAGGCCCTAGACATGGTTGTGCAAAGAAGAATATTGCACAAGATGCTGAACATAATGGACCACCCTCTACATACCACAGTGACTAAACAACAAAGTGTGTTCAATCAGAGGCTTCCTCAGCCTCTCTGCAACAATAACTGATACAAGAGGTCAATTCTGTCAACAGCAACAGCCATAAACAGCAACTGCTCGTGACAAATGATTATGAATTACTTACAAATCGGAAAGAAATTGCACACTGCAACATTATTTCACTTTGGGATTTATATTGTATTTTCTAATTTCATTTCATTCATAGAATATTTTCAAGAACTGGTAAATTACTGTTAAATACCATCTAGATGCTCTCAAGAAATGTAGGTATATGTATATGGTTCATTCTAAAGCAGGAAGAGCCCCTTAAAGTTATGTGCTGTAAAGCACTTCTACACCACATGGAATTTATTTAGATTCCCTTTAAGATCCCCAATAACCTTCAAAGATCTACTGTGTAACTTCAGGATCAAATTTTCCACAGCTAGAGACTTTTTATAGCACCTAAATACCACTGTACCATCAATCATCTATGGAACTCCCAAAGATATTTCCAGAATCCCCTGAAGGACCTGTGACACTTTATTGAAGACCCAAGAGAATTTTTAAAAGATTTCCATATTCTCTTTGTGCACAGTTGAGGCATTGCTACAGTCCTTTGCAATTCCTGGGAAGGCTTTAAAAACACCTGGAAAGAGCCCTCCCTCTTGCTTTTACTCAGGTCAAGGATCATCTGGACAGATACTGGTGAGCTGGTATTGCACTATGATCTCTCACAGATTAAAACCAAAATGGTTGAGTAGTCTGCAGCAGAACCACCCTACTTTCAATCCTAGAACTTTCACTTTAACATTTCCCAGGATGTAGTTGAAAAGTGTCTTTTATTTAAAGTTCCTGCCTCGTAATTTGTAGTCTGAAGACATCCCTCTGACATCATCAGGTCAAAGGAGAAAATTTAAAAAGCTGTAAAATCTGAACAGCGTAGGCAGTCATAGGAATTAACATGAGCCACAAGAGGGTCAGCGGCCATCTCCACAATCTCACACACAGACACACGTGTTATTACCTGAGTTATAGTAAGGACCTTTGTCTGGAAAACCATGAGGTGAGTGAAACAAGGTAAACAAAAACAAAAGAAGAACACATTAAAAACCAGAATCATGGTGAACTGAGGACAAACAAGCAAACCAAATAAACAAAATAACTTTTAGAACTGATGCAGCGACAGAGGCAAGAATATAACAGAGAATCAGTGTGTGTTGTTTGAGTGTATCAGTATATAACTCACTCTGAAGCCTCCTGCTGGCTTGAGTGTGTTCTGCCTGCAGTCCTCTCCTCTGTAGATATGGGGAAGCATTGGGCAGCGGCAAAGAGGAAACGTCATGAAGCTGTAGTTTGTACCAATGAGGCTGATCGTCCAGCAGTGCAGACTCCAGCTCTATCAGAACCTAACACAGGGAGAACGCATTGAAAACATACGTAGAACACACGGAGGACATTTGCACACTGGAAATTCCAAGGTGTGTGATTCCTTTAAATGACTGAAGCATCTGAACCATATAAGGCTCTACGTTTTGAGTTCTTCACGTGTTCTCACCTCTCCCAGGAACTGGCTCTCCTCTTCTCTGACTCTGGCCTGGTCCCAAAGCGTTAGCTCCAACATCCGTTCCCTGAACTCACGTCGGTGAACTGGGGAGTACATGAAGGTCTGGTTCCACCGAGGTTCCAGCGACTTCTTCACCGTCTTCGTCCTACGTTTACTCTTATCACTAAATACGCAGGAAGGAGATAGTCAAAGATCTTTTTAAATGACCAGTTGAAACATTTCATGTCAGACAACGATATGTTCAGCCTATTTTGATCAGGCCTAAGTACTATTACAGCAGCTACGCATGTTACAAATAATATTGTCAAGTCATTAGATGGTAAACAGCAGTTTTATTTGTTGACCTGTCTACAGCTTTCAACTCTGTAGGTCACAAACTCCTGTTACAAAGACCTGGCCTCAGTAAAACTGCTCTGCCTTGGTTCAGAAACTCTGTGTTACAGCAGAAAACTATACATCATGGTATCCACAGGAGATCAACAGGGATCTACTTTAGCCTCAATTTTATTTTCCGTTTTTTATCAACGACTTAGAACAAGAACAAAATCAAGCCAAAACACATTCATATACCGATGACACAATCATTCATACCTTCTCTGAACCAAGCTGGAGCGCTCCTGCAGGAAGCTTAAACTAAACTCAAAGAACACCAAAACTTTGACTTTCATTCGTTCCAGCCTTAAGGCAGCCACTTTTTATAAATATCTAGGCATATCACTTAAGAAAGCGTTAGCTTTTAATGTCCATGTTGACATCCATCCATTCTATATACCCGCTTAATCCAACTCAGGATCACGAGTAGAGTGTCTGTGAGCTGATGGCCGCCATCGGCTTATACACACTCTACTTGTTATATACTTTTAAGCGTGTTCTAAGAACTGCCCTGAAGAAAACCTGTCCCTGATTTATACAATTTTGGTCCCATATTTTTTTTATTATTGTTATTATTATTATTATAATAAATAAAAGGAACAGTCACAAGTAAACAACAAAGCAGGACCTGGAGCTTTTATGAACAGAACCAGACACATCGATTCACCAGCAGAAAACACAGACTAGGAACCTGTTGTGAACTATTGTGATTCATTTATCTTTCTTTACCTTCTGTCTGGCAGGAAGTAGATCTTGACATAGGGGTTACGGGGTCGGCCGTCATCTCGAACAGGAAGTTCTTTGGCTCCAAGAACAGTGACGATCACCTGATGGCCGACTTTATCGTACCACAACTTTATCTATGAAATAAACACCACAGCACAGCAGAATTACAAACCTACACGGCAGCAGAGAATCGTGGAACCATGCCCTGTTGTACTGTGATCTGATCGCTGTGCAGGACATAGAACTGCAAACACACGCGCTGAACAGAGTAAAAGTTTAATCCTGTTGGATTTACAGTAACAGAACTCTGTAGAATAGAAAAGGCCACTGGGCAGAAGCTGAAACCTGGACAACACTAGTTGGTCCATAAAGAACCTATTCATTTGACAAAACACATAGAACAAATAGAAGGTTTCCAGAACCAACATGAACTCAATAATTGGGAACATTTGAAGCATCTAAGAACTTAAAATTTCAACAAATATTACTTAAGACCCATAGAGAACATGGGGAAACCAGAAAGAACCCTACAATAAGCCTGGTCTATAGAACAAATATAGAACCAAACTTAACAGAGGCAGAACCAAGGAAACTTAAGAGACCAGAACTTTAAGATCACAACCAAAGTTCAACAGATCATTACATTAATATAGAATTATAATGGAGGGCCCCGCTGAGCAGCAGAGCTTTGTGAACAAAAGCCACAGGAGGAAGATCTCATGGCAAAAGAAAACTAACTGTATAAACAGAAGCACTGAGAACTGAACCGTGACCCAACAGAACTCTCTTCAAAACATGTCAAACATGAATAAAAAACCAAAAGAACCTCCTTAAGTACAGTGCTACAGGACAGAAGCAGAACCCCCTGTAACAACAGAAGACCTTGGCAGAACTGAGGAACCACAACATGGAACCCTATAGAACAAAACAGAGGATCTATCGAGAACAGCATTTTAAAAAAATTATCCAAAAAAACTGTGACACAAACAAACACAACATGATGCTACTGTATGCTATTACTGCACTAGAGTCATCTGAATCCAAACCGACTGAAAACTAAACTACAGAACGAAGACATGTGGAACAGATAAATCTCGTTCTACTCTGTTCTACGGTTTACCTGAATTCTGGGGACCAGAGGACGCTTGTTTACAGTCTAAAAAACACACACCATCATGAAAAAAAATGGCAGTTAGCTCACTTCTAACTTACTGTGTGGCTATGCAGTGCATGCTGGGTAAACTTACAGAGACTTGTCCGGACAGAACATTGGGGCTCATTGGAGATGTGACAGAGATGGATGGTCCAACTTTCTGAGACTCGAAGGAACTGGAACCTGAACAGAATGCAAGGAGACTCTCTTAAAGCCTCAGTGGGAACCTTGCTATTTCAGGACATTGAGAATCTTCAATTGAATAGAGTGAAGACGGATAGAAAGGTTGTTTTATTCATCTCTATAATAGTTTTTGTATTGCGCTGGTTTTACTGGGAAACACTCACTGGAATCCATGTGGACATGGGTGCTGTCTGCTGCTCTTGAGGCATCTCTAAAAAACGTAAATCGACAACAATCTGTTAACATGACATTCTAATCGAACAAAGGTTTGGGGGAAAATAAAATTAGTCCAAGTGGATCATCTGGAGGCTTTTTAAGACCTAGTCTAAAACAAAACATTGAAATCTGAAAGTTTGACTGTGACCTACCCAATTGGTCGGCACACCACCAGCTCCACCTGTGGTTCTGCCTTGGATTCCATGATGATGTTATAGACCTCATTAAAAGTGGCCCCCTGAAGAACCCGACCGTTCCACTCGAGAACCTGATCACCTGACGTACAGAAGTCACAAAAATCAAAAAAGGGCAAATTCACCCAAATATGTAATGAGAACATTATTTTCCTGCAAATTACAGAAGAAAAACTTGCATGGTTCTCATTTTCAATGACTAATCTAACAGGGAACTCTGTCAATATAAGCAGAATTTATTGAGATTTAATGTTCTTGGAATATTTCTTTTAAATTTCAGTTTGTAGGTAATGAGTGACATGCAGACTCTGCATGGACATCATGAAACAAGTGGAACAGGGGAAATAAATACCAAAAAGGAGCATTTGTAGCAAAAAAAATGATGTAAGTCAATTTATTTATTTAACACAAGTGACAACAGAGCCTCCTGTTTGACTGCACTCACTCAAGCAGCCCCTGTGATCGTACATGAGTTCTCACAGCTCTTTCTGCCCAGCCCAAATAGGAATGAGGTGGTTTGCCTCCCCATTTTCATCAGAGAGATCGCCACCAAGAATCAGCAATTCTTGGCAGTTCTCTCCCCTCCTGATTATGCAGGGCGCTGAGAAGGAGTCATCATTCTACTGTGAGCCTCCCCTATTTCAATGGTGAGAGACGGCAGGGAGCAACAACGACAAACCCTCAGTCAGAGGCACAAAGGGGATTCTTCACCAGTATCTACTCGGTTGTGAGAAACTACACTATTAAACGTGAATTAAAACATTTTTCTGTTTTTAATGTTTGACTCAGCACTCTAAATCATAGTGCAATAATTAATTATTTCAAAAACATTTATAAAGTCCAATATTTTCATAATTGCAGTGCAGATCTCAGAAAAATAAGGTATTTTTGTAGGTTTTTCTTCTAACAAATGTCATACAAACTTCTGATAAAAGCATATAGCTTTCAAGTTTTTCTTAATTGATCTATTCTATATTATTTATCTATTTATTACAATTACAAAGAAGAACACAGATTCTTATTATTAGTCACAGCCATGTAGAGACCAACATTTGATATCTCTCAGGGGATTTTGTCTTAAGCATTTAGGAGAACACAGTGGAGGCATACACAATAAAACTGTAATTAACATGCAGTATCACATCAGATCTATGAACACCACAATTAACCTTCACCTGCCACAGTCAGTGAATGAGTTTACCTGGTCTCAGGTGTCCTACAGTGTCAGCCAGGCTTCCTCGCTTCACCTTGGTGATGAATGCGCAGAGGCGGCCAGACTCTGTCATCTTACCCCCGACAACCTGAAAACATGCAACATGAGCTTAACTTCACCCAGAGGACATGATCGGAGCTGAAAAAAGAAGAAGAAGAATCACCTTGAGTCCCAGCAGCGCTCCTGTATCCGCAGGAACCGTCCCATCCTTCATTCTTTTGTTTAGCACAATTCGACCAATCAGGCGCTCTCCATCTTTGGACGGTTGCCAGGTGACCGGCTGCTAATGTATGCAATGATTACATCAGGTGGTCAATTCAGCCACAAGCAATGACCGTTAAGACTGTTTTTGTGTATTTGCAAGAGCAGAAATCTGGCTGGTTTGACTGATTTAATAAGAAGAAATAAAGTTTTTCTTAATTTACAAAGATTAAACTGATAAACATTTGATGATAATACTGGTCACTATGGAGGGTGAGCAGACAGGTGAGGGCGGAGCTATATGGTAGGACTAATGGAGTGATTAGACCTACCATAGACATGGGCCCAGGCTCGCCGTGCCAGGAACCATGATCCCACCACTGGCTCTCCATGTCTCCTAGCAACCAAAAAAAGGTCAAATATTACAATTAAGGAGAAAAAACTCAGTTTCAAATTTTAAAGAAATTATCATTAGTGTTCTTAGATTTTAATGTAAATCAGAGATCTAGATGAGTGATCAGAGTTCAAAATAAACAAACAGTAGTAGTTCAAGATGAATCCAGACGAGTTTCGCTGCTTTTCCTAATCCACAATTCATTACGTCCACAAAGAACCATGTGAACTTTCTGCTCCATAAAACTACTTTAAAACTTAAGAGGATAAACTGGATGAATAAATTGATCTTTAATTTCAGACTGAAAAGAACCAGCTCACACAGGAACCCTTTTCTGACTGTTAATAATACAAAACTACTCTGTACATGGCCTTCAGTTTGCTCTTGAAGTTATCTGTCAAACCTCCAACCAATCTGAGAACTCTGAGTTCCAGGAAGTCCATATAAATGAGCATTGGGACATTAAAATGCATTCAGACAGGGTCTTAACCTAAAGTTTAACAAAGAGGTCTCTCAAACCTATCATTACTATCAGCTTGTTGCCAGTGAGCAGCTTTAAACTCTCCGCTGTACTCACAGATCTATGTGGACGCCATGAAAGAGGAGGAGGCTTCAGCAGAGGATGAAGAGATGAAGGGGAGGAGGGGAACCTGAAGCTCCTCTGTCCTCCTCCTCACTGGTTCTGAGATTTTGGTTTGCCCCGAGCTCTGCCTGCAGGCTGCAGAGCAGTTCATACCTCTGTAACAAGATTAACTGAGTCCATCTTTCTGCCAGTGTTAGCATGTTAGCATCGTAGCATTAATAATGTTGGTCTGTTTTTATCCTGCCGTTTGTTATCCTCAGTTTAGAAGACTAGCAGTGATCTGATTGATCTGACAGTAAAGCTGGACACCGGCGAGTTGGGGGCAACATCGCAGCATTGACCCCACTCCCTTTCACCAACTTTCTACCAGAGCAGAGATTTAAAAAGTCCAGCAGATCACAGAGAAATCCAATGCCTCCAGGAAGTCACCAAAACTCCAGATCAGCAGGGTTTCTTGTCTACCTGCTAACCAGCCATCTACATGAGTAGGGTCACATATTGTTGGCTGGCAGTCCACAGTCGTGTTGCTTCCTCCACTGTGTGTTTCTATTCTTGTGTCTTTGCACTGACTCCTGATAATCCAAACTCTTTCCTTTTAATCCAATTGAACAACAGCAGAGACGGTGATTCTGTGGCCAAGCAGCACCAGAACAGCTCAGTCCAGGTGTTCTGCCTTAATCAGGATTTGAGTATCCGACAGGTTCTCCAGGATCCTCCAGAGCTCTTTGAGGTTTTCCAGGCATGGACCAGTGAGGTTTATTAAATGTTCTTGTCATTCATCTTTCGGTGTTTTCAGGATGGCAGCATCGGAGACTCTGAGCTGCTCTGTCACCTCTGAACCTGATGGGAGGAGCCATGAGCCTCCAGAGCCAATCAAAGCTCATAATCTCTGACCAGGTGACTTCTGCCCAATGACACAGTCGCAGCAGATTAACCCGTCAGCATGACGCCTGATTTCTTGAGAATCAATCTGCTGCAACTGCAACACTTCAGACAATCATAAGAGCACAACATAACACATCAGAACCCAACAGACAGGTGACGAATCCCTCGAGAGCAAAGAAACAGAGTGGACCTCACTGGAACATCTCAAGAACCCGAATAGAAAGAAGTCCAACAGAACAGGTACAGCACCCTCCAATATCAAAGGAATCCTAAAAGCATTACAACAACTTCATGAAGAGAAAAGGAGTTGAGATTAATGGAACCTCAAGAGAAATTCATAGGACTGAAGCAGAACCAGCTGAACATTAAAAAGATCTGTAGAACTATGAGGAGCAGCGGTACTCTGTGGAACAGACAGAACCTGCATCGAACCTTATGACAGAAAGAGGGACTTAGAGTATTGGAGCAGTTACAAGCTGAGCTTGTAGAACAGAAAGAAACTAATATACACCACTCCCAAACCCACGTAGAGCATGGACCATCACAGCCACAGAGAGAAACAATAAAGAAAACACAAACAGAGCCTTATAAAAAAAGCAACAGCATCCTACAGGACACTGTAAGAGCAACATCAAAAGTACCCCTAAGAGAAGATCTGATCCTTAAAGAACTATACAGACCACTTTCTGAAACATTTGGTACAGTGGTGGAACTGGATGGGAAACCAACTAACAATCCCTGATAACAACAGTGGAACACATGCAAATGTACAAAGAACGTACTCCTTCAAATGAGAAACCTCCTGAAACATTCCTGAACTGTGACATACCCTTGGTAAGACTTAAAAAAGCCTAAAACCCCAACCAAAAATAATCAGAGCAATGGAACAATGAACAGAATTAAGGAAGCTATTTCCAGTATACGGGTTAAGTTCCACCATCATAGGTCATAGGTCACACTGAGCCCTGCTGTCAGCGTTCTCGGTAGGACCCTCTGGTGCGAGGCTGAGGAAGTGCAGGTGAAGCTGGTTGGAGGTGAAGCCAGATTCAGCTGTAAGAAGATTATCACACTGAGCTAATTTAAGTGAGAGACAGAGAACACTCAACTGTCTCCACCTTGTTTCGTCACTCAACTTAAAGCCTGAAAACTCATGATATCAGATTTAGGGTCACATGAACCAGCAACAAAGCCCGAACAAGGCAAAATACTTTCTGTACATCTCCGCTAACGGGCAGGAGAACAGAACAGATGTACTGGTGTCCAATAAAGACGTTCATGCCAACTGTTATGTTGGAATCTACACAAAAGTTTCCATAAAAGCATGTTGTTTATTCCCAGTAATTTCAACATGATTCATCTTCTAGAGTCTAATACGTACATATCTTTAGTGTCTTGCCAGTTATCTTAAGAGCGTGAAAGAGTTACGCTGGACCTCTTTTTCTTGGTTCTTGCAGACGTTTTGCTCCTTATCCGACAGGCTTCTTCAGCTCCAAAATAAAGTTCTAAAAAGAAGTCTTTTGGATTGAAGGTGCAACGTCTTCAAGAACTAAGAAAATAAGTCCTGTGTCCCTTATTCTCCCAGTTAGGATTACCATGACCTGGCTGACTGAAAGCTACACCAACATATCCTGCCAGTAATCACCTCTATACTGTAGCTTTATCATCTTCATTCATTCTGTTTCAATTGTTATCCAAGCCTTTTATATGTAATAACACATCCAGTAAATGAAAATTAAAAAAATAAACAAACATTTATTTTTAAGACTTTTAATCAAAATAAGACTTACGGTTAATTATCTCCATTATGGATTAACCGACCTGCTTGGATTTTATTTTAATTACAATGCTGAAATGAGAAACTTAATGATTAAGTCTAGTCAAAGTAACTTTTGCTTTGTATTTTATTGTCACTGTCAGCATCATCATGGCCATTTGACTACTGTTTTAGATCTTTGAAGCATATTCCCCTTCCTTTACCACCAGTTGACCTACATATCCTTTAAAGATGTTACTTGAGTGACTAATTTTCTTTAGACTGGGATAAACATCCTTTTTTATAAAAGGAATAGAGACAGTTCTGTCCAACAATTCCTTTATGTATACATTTTTGGTGTATTCATCTGTAGCCACTACCTCAAACAGCTGTTATCATAAAGCCATCAACCCTAATGAAACTACTAGTTTGCATGGAGCCACTCACTGTCAGGCTCATCACAGCTGGTGTAGTCGGGTGTGGTCGCTAGCTCCTCCTCCGAACTGCTGAAGCTACCAATCACATGCATCTTCCCCATCATCCGCCCCCTGTGTGTCATTCCGTCACTGACAGGCTTCCTCTTAAGGGGAGAGTTCGGGTCCAGGTGTTGCTGTGGCAATGGGCTGCGGCGGGGAGATGTGGGGCTGCTGTGATTGGCTCCCCTGTCTATAGAGAACGACCTCTGACCTCCAGGTCCAGCCAATCCCTGAGGCCTGTTCTGCCTAATACCTGAGAGGGAATCAACAAGCTAGGGTGAGCGCTCTCACAACACGAAGAAGGCACTAGCAGGGGGTCAGCTGTTTTTTTCCTACCTGTATGCCTGAGGATCAGGTGCTCAGGCTCGGCAGTTGCCAAGGAAACGTCACTGTGGCGGCGCTGGTGGCGTACCCTGCCGACCTGAGCTAACATCCTCATGGCTTCCTCACTTGGCTGTGGCTTCACCGGGTAACGAGCCAGGTTAGGGTCGCTACGGTAACGAGCCTGAAACTCCTCCTCCTGCCGCCGTCGCAGCTCACGGTCGACCATCACCTGGTCCAAGGGGTGGTCCTGATCCAGAAGGAAGAAAGTTTCAACATCAGCCAAGTCTGTCTGTCAGTGTTAAACTATGGTTAATAATAGCTATTATTCAAATAAGAACAGAACCTAGTTTAATAAGAGATCTTCACCAACAATATGATGCAGTGTCATATTCAACATCTGATAAATGTCAAAGAAAAATTATATATTATATGACAAATCATGAAAGCAAAGCACAATAATAGGAAGACAAAACAAATGGTTACATTAAATTAGTTGGTTTTGTGTATATTATCAGAATTTTAGTCTATATCAAAATTTTCTTGAGCATTTAAAAATTTTTGAAATTTCAAATTGTTACTATTATGGTAATAATTACAATTGTTATCATAATCATTTAACAACCCGTTTTCCTAACATACTCACCTGTGAGTGCCAGCGGCCTCTCCCGTCCCTGATTGGTCGTCTTCGGGCCCGCAGCTCCTCCTCTCCATTACCATGGTAGCTGTGCGGCGAGCGAGTGCGACGTTCCAGACCATGGTCAGAGGGCGAGCGAGGCATTCTGCCTCCTCCACCATCATAATACGACCCGGAGGGGCTTCGCCATCTGTCAAACACACAGGAAGGACCAATCAGAGAAGAGGGCACGGAGGAACCTGTTAGATGATATAAACTGTCATGGTTCCACACAAAGTTTGCGCTATAAGAACCTGCTGAGCCTGTGAGCTTCCTCTCCTTAATAATACAACTACTAATAGAAAATGATAATTCTAATATCTGGAGCTCAAATGACATGGACTCTTCATTTTCTTAACAGCTTATTAACAGCAGATATCAAAGGATATGTAGAAAAAGTGTCTAAAAAACTTACTACTTCCATCGGAATTTAGAGAGTAAGTAGTAGCCTGGTGCTGTTGATCAAATGCATTTGATTACTTGATCATCAGAAAGTGTGAGCGCCTCTATAAAAGCAGAAGCTTTGTCAGTTTTCTGGTTCTGAGCATTCAGGTGTGTGTTAACACAAGAACAAGGAAGAAAGACATCAGCAATGATCTTAGAGAAGCAATTGTTGCTGCCCATCAATCTGGGAAGGGTTATGAGGCCAATTCAAAACAATTATGAGTCCGTCATTCTACAGAGAGAAGTGGAAAACATTCAAAATAGTTCCCAGGAGTGGACGTCCCAGGAACTTCAACCCAAGGTCAGACCGTGCAATGATCAGAGAAAGTGCTAAAAACCAAGAGTCTACAGGCCTCAGTTAGCATGTTAAATGTTAAACTTCATAACCTAAATACAGAAAATAATTACCTCAAGTTATTGCAGCTAAAGGTCTTATTCATGGGGTATATTTTCTCTTTTAAATATTGCTTCTGCAGTTTGTCTTGTTTGTCGTATTATTGTCCAGCTGAGGTTGTATTTTATAATTTTACCTCATTTTATCACTTAGTAAGTACAAAATGAGTTATTATTATGCCCTAAAACCTTTACTTACTAATCACTTTAAGGAGGAAAAATGTATTGGGGTCATCAGTCGTTTATGAGCTGTCAGCAGCTTCACTGAGAGAAGGTCGTGTCCCCCCTAAACCCCTAACATGCTTTTGTTTCAATAACTGTTGAAAGTGTCCTACAGCTTGTCAAAGATCAAAGATTAGAGCTAAATTTATAAATCTGACAGCTCTGCGCACCGGATTGGTATGTGAATCGGATTTTTTTTCTTTCTAATAAAACTTTCAAATACTTCCCTGTATTCATCTGGGTTCCTGTGTTGAATCTATGTATGAAGTCATTCAAATTAGCGCCACTTTCAACAGCAACACATCGCTCAAACAGATGTTTCAACATGAGTTGAATTGTTAAGATGTCTGATTGGTTGGGGAGAGAAGAGCACGTTCACATAAAAACTTTAAGATACACCCTGCTGCTGGCGCTTTATGTACTTTAGCTTAAGTAGGGTTTTCCATACAGGACTTACACTTATAATGGACTCAATTTTACATCGCTCTATTTCTGCTTTTATCAACTTAAAGCATCTGAATATTTCTGATTACTGATGCCCTCATGTGTTCAGCAGGTCAATATTGCAGCTGCTGAAAGTAGAGCTGACATACTGTCTTAATTAGTCTCTGGGTAACTCAATAAAGTTTTACGAAAATCTAGAATCACATGTAAAAATATCTAGAATAACTAAGTTTCCAAAAATTAAACAAAAGTAACAGATAATTCAATATATGAGATACGTACTTAGATTAATTATATGTGCCTGGTCAGAGTGTATCAACACACAAGTCATGTGGACGTAGGATGACACACTGACACACTTATTTCAAAAGGGTATTGTGACCAGAAGAGGATCCGAACTACGAGTTTGAAAAAGTTTGAACTGTGTTTTAGGATTTTTTTGTCAGAGATGAAAATAAAGAGCCTCTTACTGTTTTTCTGTAAGCTGTCGAAGGTTTGAAGCTTCATGGCGGTTCAGCACACGACACATTGGCACACAATAACACACACTCAGCAGGTTTATAACTGACAGCTGGAGCACAATAGATGCCCTGCCCACCCTGCATCTAGCCACTCCCCCTCCAGCATCCACTACCTCCCTGACTCCGCCCACACAGGAAATTACATCACTGCGGTTAGCCGCTGCTAGCCTGTGTGTGTTAGCATGCTGTATTTAGCAGCAGCAATAATCCCTTGTGATCTGCAGGATTAATAATCTGTTAATCTGATTACTGTGTGTATTTGTGTGTGTTTGTATGTGTTTGTGTGTGAGAGAAAGAGAGAGAGAGAGATGGGTGGATGATCTGTATGTGCGTGTTGAGGGGAGTAATATAGAGTGGGTGAGCAATCTGTGTGTGTGTGCTGGTGGGCATATAATTGAGACCAAGCCATACCCTAAAGGACCAGTCTGAAGTTTTCTTGAGCCTGCAGACACAACTGAGGGTTAGATAACCCAACACTTTTTATTCTTTTTACAAAATGTTTAACTACAAATTTATCTCCAGAAACCAAATCTACACTAATAAATATTTATTAAATTATTTATGGATCAACTGACTAAGGGATATTTTATTCTGAACTACCAAGTTTAGATAAAGTTTCTCTGATCGTCATGTCAACGTCACTCCCAAATCCGATGTTTTTCCATTCTGTTTAAACTGTACTGTGTATTCATGTTCATATGTTCCGTTAATTATTCATTTACAATATGTAATGATAAAAATAACACTCACTGCTCTGTGGCTCCATTACTAAGGGGCCCTGTGGGCCCTGGTGGCCCCTGTGTCGGTGGATGTGGAGCCCCGTGATCGACGGTCAGCAGCGACGTGTTGGAATGAAACTCCCCCGACCGAGTGAGTATCTCCTGCTGCTTCCTGCACACGTTGCACACCCACATCACCTAAAGCACAGGCCGACACACACACACAAATTAACAACATGGACCCTGTTGCTGGTCAGCACGGATGTGGTGGCTAACTTTGCACATCACAGCAAGCAGGTTCCTGGTTTAAACCTGTGCTCTCTGTGTGAAGTCTGCATGTTCTCTCACAGTCATAAAACATGCATGTTCAGTTAACAGGTGATTCTGCATTAACTGTAATGAGCATGCATGGTTGTTTAGCTCTGTTAGTCTTATCATGAGGTAGCCATAATAAGACTAGCCAATGATAGCTTGAATGCACCTCTAACAGGATAAAGTTGGTGTAGAAAATAAATGTAATGTAATTCTGTTGCCTAACATTTTCTGTAGAGTCACATGAGAGTGAAGAAACTCAATTGTTGAGTTGTTGAGAAACTTTTACAAATAAGGTGGCTCCATCTGGTGTCCAAACACAACAACAACCGCAACAACGAGCAAACGGCACCACATAAGACTGAATACTTATGTTCCTAATTTAGATACGATTTACTTGTTATTCGTGTGATGTGATGGAGTTGGCATAAAGGAGTTAATTCAATCTATAGCACAAAGCTCAATTTGTACAGTGACCCACCAATACACATATTGAACTGATATCTTAGTGTGGATAAATTCACATCCCAAAGGCCAGAGAAGAAAAGAACAATCAAAAAGAAAAAGTAGAAAAAAAGGCTTGAAATAAAATAATTGTTTGTTCTGCAAAGGGAGCCATGTTTACTGATAACCTACATCAAGTTTTTTTTTTAATTCAGCTTCTACAATTGAATTCTGTAAAAAATACTATCAAAATACTATAAAAAAAACATCCAAATATCTTTGGCAAAAAAAATTGAATAAAACAGATAAAATGATATTTTTCAGAGTTGTCATATGGAGTCACATGAATTGGATTTGAGTCGGAGTGGTTCGGAAAGAAATAAATCACATTAATATCTTTAATAATAAGCATATGACAACAGAGGCTAATTGTTCTGAATGATACTTATCAGCAGTCACCTTGCTCAGCTGTCCACAGGATTTCACTTCTCAACCACAGATGACCCAAAACAGTGCAAAGGGATGGATCTGAGACCCATTGTGAACATCTCTGGTGAACTAGTAAGAAGTTCAGCAGGCTAAAAAGTTAGTTTGAAACACCTCTGCTGACATTTTAGATCAGATCAACCATGAATATCTAGAGAGTACTGAAAAGGGCCTCCATTTCTAACAACATATTTTTATAGTGAATAAAACTAATCTGTGTCATAAACTGGACATGCAGAACATTAGATGGATGTCACTATCTCATTGGGGCGTCTAGATGGAGGAAAACATTTGGTGAACTTTAGTGTTTTCATTTATATGAGGAAAATGTGTGCTGTTTGTACGTTATAAAACACTACTTAATTGTAATGATGATTAATCATACATAAACTGTGATAACATAAATTCATAGCTGTTCTCAGTACCTGACATTGATTGCATGGTGGAGTTAAAAAAGTGAACTACAATTTTATTTACTTTGTGAATTAAACCTTTTTTAAATGCTGTTCAGGCTTATACTTTATTCCCTGCACTCACTGTTCTCTGCAGCCAATCACATATGGTTTTATAGGCTATGTATTATATGTATGATTTCATAGCTTTCAATCTGTGTTACCAATAAACTGTTACAGAACATTGGGACACAGTTGGTTGAAGTTGCTTTTTTTCATGTATCTATCTGAGGCTGAGGAATAAAAGATAAAATAAAAGTTAGCAATTCTATCCAGTTTTTAAGAAAACCCTTTGGGGTTTTAGGAGGTCATTTTGAAACAGTGTTTTAGTTTTAGGATACTTTTAAACTCTTTCTACCTACCTAACAAGTTACACGACAAACAATCCGTGCAGAAAATGTCTGAGATTTGGAAAGAAAGATTTGAAGATATTGTTCTGATATGAATACGAGACTGAACAGAAACTAAATCTATCTGTTGTTGCTTTTTGATAGTTCTATTTACTACGACATGCAAACACATGAACACCGACCTTATTGGCTCTCAGTGGGACACGCCCCCCACAGCGGGCACAGAAGCGGCTCTGACAGTAGCAGCAGGCTCGGCCGCAGCCATCAGCAAACTTGGTCTTATGACAGACACCACAAGTAGGAGACTCGGCCCTCGTTGTCTGAGCCGCCGGAGGCTCTTCCCCCAGCTTCTTCACCTGGTCTTTATACATCTCAAACTGCTGATGCAACTTCCTGTGAGGAGGGAGGCGAGATCAGACAGTGGTCTCACGGTCTCACATGACAAATATTCCGTCCAGCTCTACTGAGGTCTGAACAACTGAATGATTCAATCAAGTTTCCTGTTTTGGTCAGTTTATACATCTGACTCGATGAAGAGGCTGAGACAAAGAGAATGGAGCCTTAAGATGTCGGCAGTCAGAGCTCTGCAGAAACAACATTACACAATAAGAGATTCTTCAGTATAGAATGGTTGTCAAAGGCAGTGTGGTTAAATAAAAAAAAAAAAAAGAAAAAACAGGCAGACAGTCCACATTTCTGGGGCTCACTCTAGTTGGGGGTTTTAGTTCGAAATTCTGTAACTCAGGGCCCTTGGTTCCGATCTACTCTATGTCTACTCCTCTAGATTCATTTGTAAAACATCAGAAAGCAGAACTAAAAGACAACACTGGATCTGATTACTATTGGAGCTGAGCTACATGTTTGCAACCCGTCTGATCAGTTCAGCCTCTAGTTTTTTACTCACGTCTGCAACTCGTTGTCAGTCGGACTTTTAACCTGCAGAACTTCGGACACATTGGCAGCAACATTATTGACCAACTGACTGAACCCTGAGAATGGATTCCACCTGTCCAGGTAACACAGAAAGTAAACTGACAGGAAGCACATTTACCAGGGGACGAGGGCAATGTGGAAAACAGGATATAGTTAAATTAATAAAAGAGGCGTGGCCAGGACAGGTGATGTAGATCTGACTGAGGTACTTACGAGGCTGGGGGAGGTTTCACTTCCTCCTGATCCCTGCAGACACAAACATTGTGATGATAATGACGATGACAAAAAATTAAATAAGGTAATGTCAGAACAGAAACAAACAAAAACTGAAACATCAAATAATCAAAAACATGGAGAAACACTGAAATGAGCTGCTGATGTACTTCTCATCGAGGGTTCATACAGTGCTGAGATTTTCTTTTTCTTTTGATTTATCACCACAAGGGGGCATCTGATTATCTGGAATTCATTCTGCAGCAACAAAACAAGACCTAGCACCCTGCCAGAGTCATGAAGAAGCTTCATGTGGTTCTTGGGATCAGTGAAAAGGTTTTAATGTTCTGTAAGGAGCTTCTAGAAACAGTGATAAGATTACTGACATCAATCCGTGGGTCAAAGAGGAGGTTCCAGAGGTAGATGGGGAGGTTCCAGATAGGTTGCTATGGCCTGTTAAAAGCTTTTAGTCATCAGCAGTGAGGTTCTAGTGGTCAGTAATGAGCTTCTACAGACCAGATAGGAAACTCTAGAGGTCTAGATGAGGTAATAAGGGTTTGCCAGACTTTCACTAACGAGGTTGATGGTCAGTGGGCAGGTTCAAGAGATCGGTAATGAGGTTCTAATTATCAGTGAAGACCCTCTCGAGACCTATTGGGAAGTTCCAGATGTCAAGATGGGATAATGTACAAAAGGTTTGTCAGGGGTTTAACTAAGGAAGCTTGTGGTCAGTGGAGAGGTTTAAAAGGTAAATGATGAGGTTCTAGTGGTCAGTGAGAAGCTCCTCCATATCAGTTAGTAGGCCCTTGAGTTCACAAGGTGAGCTCTTGTAAATGGCTGAGGAAGTAGTGGGTATCAATGTAAGATTTTGAGTGTTTGACAAGGTCTTGTACAAATTTGTTAATAGGCACTACTGGAGGCAGGATTGTGGAGGCAGGTGATGGGGTTCTAGTGGAGATCGGTCAGCAGGTTCAAGTGGTCCTAAAGAGGTTCTACAGGTCAGGACAACCTGGACATCAGTGAGAAGTGAACAGAAATAACTAATTAAGTTCAAGAGGTTGTTTGGAAGCTCCAATGGTCAGAAAGGACCTCCTGAAGATCATAAAGGATGTGCTAGAAATCGGTGAGAAGGTTCTATAGGTTGTGAGGAGGCTCTAGTGGTAAGAGAAGTAACCTCCAGATGATTAGTGAGGACGTTTTAGAGGTTTTGTTGAGGTTTCAGTAGTTATTGAGTATCTCCGAGAGACCAGTGAGTAAGTTCTGAATGTCTAGATGAGGTTCAAAGTGTTTATCTAGAGAACAAGGATGCTCAGCTGTTTAGTTATGTGCACTTAGTGATCAGTGAGTAGCTGATCAAAAGGTCAAAAAAGCCATCCCTGGCATCAATGAGGATGTTCTCATGATCAGTGACAAGTTTGAAGAGGTTAGTAAGAAAGATCTAGAGATCTGGGAGGCAGACCAAGAGGTCAGCACGGAAGCCGTTTGTCACATTACTGCCAACCCTCTTCTTCTGGTTTGTTCTCAGTTTAACTTTCACAGGTTCGAGACAGTTTAGTAGCCCACCGCAGCTCTTCCATTGAACACAAACATAAACAACAGAAAGAAACACAAACAGAAAACAGCAAATTAAAGCAGACAAAGACATGTGATCACACTGCCTCTGTGCAAGGCATCAGACCTGGTGCTTGTTCAGCCACGCCCCATTACTAGTGAGTCACAGCAGCTGTCTTTCTTGTAATAACCTTTCAAACACTGGAGTGTTGGTTTGAATTCCACATGGGAACAGAGAGCTCTAATTATTATTGATTCACCTTCTGTGCTTCATCAATCACTTGATTGGACGGCGATGTACATCTAGTCTCTCAGAGTTCAAAGTCTGTTTCCAGCAGCAGAAACAAAACAGTGTCATTATTTTAAGTAACAGAATTAAGAAAAATGCTTAAGCCTTCCTTCAGGCATTATATAAGGAGGAGCAATTTAAGAAATTAGAAGCTGAATCACCTATATCAGCCCAACAATAAAGAGGATAAGGAGAACTTGAGCTCTATTTGTCTTCAGTGACATCTGGTGGCAATGGCTAGCCAAAACACCTCAGTAAATATGCAAAATCATAATTTCGAGTCACACTAGACACCATCAAATAAGTAATATGAAACTCTTATAACCCTTATTCCATACACACTGACACAGGTATCTGACATATAGCTCTAGTGGCTCATAATATAAATGTTTCAGCAGTTAGTGTTTCTGATGGCGTAAGACATTTTACTCAGACACTTGCTTCTGATTATCTTATTATGACATCATGAATTCTTAATAATTTCAGTTGTTTTCTAATTTACCATCAAAATAATTTGCTCTGATTCTATGCATTGATTGATTAACTTATCACTTCTGGAGATTAATCTGTAAATCTATCCAAATTAATTGGATTCACATGAAAAAAATGCTCCAGTTTTCAGAAATCCCAAAATCTTGAGACGCTTTGATCCACAAGAAACCTCAGCTCCAATCCACCAACACCCGCACTAATGTGATAAATGGATTTAGAGTGTAGTCCTATTAAAACCAACAGAAGGGCTGTCTGCGAAAAGCATCCTCAAGGCAAAACCCACCAAATTCTTTGTTCTTGCCAACAACCCGGGCCACAAAGTCTGCAGGATTACAGAAAAAGCTCCCTGAGTTAAGTGCATATACCCCAGAATAAACTACATTACCCAGAATCCTGACTTTCCTGATCCTCCTGCAGCACCAAACTCATAAAAGAAAGAGATTTGAAAGATCCTAACCCTGCAGGTTTTTGGGTTTCTGGTGATTCAAACTCAATTTGACTGATAAATTACTGCTGAGCCCCCCCTCCCACACACACACACATTCTGCTTTCATTCATCTTTCTCTCCTTCACACTCACAGATGCTCGTTCTCTCACTGCTCAGCAACCAGAGAAAAGATTCACAGGAAGCCTCTCTACTCTGGTCTTTAAATGGGCCTGTACTCAGATCCATTTTTTTCTCTGCTACAGCCACAACCAGCAATGTTCAGAGAATATTTCAAATTCACACTTTTCTTTATCTCATTAGCACATTTTCACCAGCTGTGAGGATTCTTTTTCACTCCTTATGTTCAGCTGATGATTTTCAAGTCGTTTTACTTGAACAGAGTCTCTAAATGTGGAAGCCTACCTTTTACTATGTGGACATTTATTTCTTCACAGTTCCTACCATCAGTTCAGCATCACTGTTTATGAACACTGTGACGTGACAAGAGGTTAGAGGTCACCTTATTTTTATGTAATTTCTGACATCTTATTTTATAATGGTTTCACACCTGCTGCAGCTAAAAGGAAAACAAATCGCTCCTGGATTTGTTTAAGTCTGACACCAGAAGCTGATCATTTTATACCATAATCACTATTAATGATTATTAACTATTGAGACTCCTCTTACTTTAGCATGCTCTGCTCCTTCTCGTCCTCCTTCTTCTGTCGCTTCATCACGGAGAGGATGATGCTCCTCTCATCCTCGGTCAGGTGGCTCAGGTCCGGCAGGTCCGGCCCGGCCCCGGTGGACGGTGCAGGTCCGGCCGCTCCAGACATCCTGACTGAGAGCCGCTGGGAGACAAGGACGCGGTCAGTCAGTCCAGTTCGGCGCTGCTGAAGGCCGTCAATACCAATAATAAATCATGTTGATGTTGGGGATGATGGATGCTGCAAAGCAGCAGAGTGTTCATATTATTTTGTCCAGCTCCAGGAGCGTTCAGCGGCTCTGTGTGCAGCTCTGTGACCGCGGTGAAGCCTCGAGGAACGGACACAGCAGCGGTCAGAGGGCTCCATCCGCACCTTCACCCGCCATCAGATCATCTACCTGTTCATCTGCTCATCCGTCCATCCGTCATCTATACATCCACCCATCACCTCCCTTCTTCTCTCGGCGACAGGCGCAGCGGCGTCCTCTTGCCTGTTTATTCCGCAGTCATGTCGCCTCCTTTGGTGCTCAGCGGCGGCGGCTCCGGTCGGCTCACCGTCCGGACGTGAGCTGTCATCATTCGCTCCTGCGGGGCGGTGCGGCCCTTCTGCTCGACCTGCTGATGTAGCGTTATCCCGCCGAGGTTTTTTCGTTTCGTCTCGGTTTTAATGGACGCAGCAACGGTGGAGGAGACAGAGGAGAAAATAAATAAATCCTCCATAGGAAGGGGGCGGGGCCACGACACGACGGAGTTACGTACAACAAAGATCAGCTGGTCGTTGGCGGGTGGGCGGTAGTGGCGGTGGTGATGGTGCGGGGGTGGAGGCGCAGGAGAGGCTAAACATAGACCTGCAGCCAAAGATAGATATACAACAAAACACACTCTGCAGTCAGTCAGTGAATACGTTTATTGATGACTCGATCACGCCTGTCTGCTATTTCTGGATCACAGGGTGAGTTAAAAAAGGACCCAGTATAAACTACTCATTCAAAATTAAACCCTTCGCATTCTAAGTAAGAATGAAAGAAAAATGTGAGCAAATCACAGGAATTAGCCTAAGAAGACTAAAATAAATAGGCTATCAATAGAGTATAGAGGTAATATAATATAATATAATATAATATAATATAATATAATATAATATAATATAATATAATATAATATAATGTAATGTAATGTAATGTAATATAATATAATATAATATAATATAATATAATATAATGTAATGTAATGTAATATAATATAATATAATATAATATAATATAATATAATATAATATAATATAATATAATATAATATAATATTCCTCTGCAAGCTTTTCATCAGGATGCTTTTTTTAACTAACACGGATTTACTGAAATACTCTGTGAAGAACAGCGTCCCCTACCGGAGAACTATAGTTAAACCAAGACTAAAGCTTCTACGACAACCCGAGGCAGAAAGTATTGATCACTCTTAGATGATGTTTATGAAACCGTTTAATTTTTGTGAAGAACAAATCTTTTTTTTTTTCGTATTCATCAGCTTATTATTCTGTCTCTGTGGAACAAAAACAGGCACAGTTCTGTCATGGACTCAGTAAACACCTCCAGAACGCACAGGTCACCGTGCCACAAATGCAGGTTAAACCAGAAGAAGAAGAAAACCATATGTGAACACGATTCAGAAATGCTGCTGACTTACTGGTCCAAAGCTCATTTAATCTGAAAAATGTACAGTGAAAGTTAACTGTTTCTTTTCCCTGAAGCATGATCTGTGGTTATTTATTTAGTTGTAATTTATTCATTTAGTTATACAAACCTAATTTAAAGAAAAGCACTGATGTTTTCTAAAAATTTGTTTGAAACTTTAATAAATGCACTTACAAAAGAAATGATTCTCAGCAGTGGCGTGCACAGACTTTTTGAAGGGCAGGGGCGGAAAGAAAAAAAAGGGCACATATAGTGCATCCACACCACTGTAGATGGCACTTTAGCACACGTTTTTCAACAATTAGACCACAAGGGTGAATGTAATACATTCAAAAGATTTCAGAATAATTGTTATCCAAATCTACACCATGTTCAGTGTTTTACACATGGAAAATAAAGACCTAGGTAGGTGTAAAGTTATGACTTTCTCTCTTTCTTCCTCACTGCAGTTGGTGCAACCAGTAAAAGAAACAACAAAACAGGCTTCAGTTCAAACAGATTAGGAGTTGCCGTTTTCTGCAGGGTCACGTGCAAAATATCTAAACTCATTACACACGAGAAGTTGTGCAATAGACATGTCAGTAATGTTAAAGTCAAGTAATGCATTTTATTACAGATTCCAGTAAAATACAGATTTTTTAAATGGTTGTCTGCTATTTTTCAACAACCAACCACTGCAGCAGTGCATTGCGTTTTACCTTAAATTAAATTTTGTTCACCCTTTCTTCGTTTCAGTTTATTAATTCGTTAAAATTAATAAACTGATACTCTTCAAGCAAGAGAAAAGGCAACTAAAGAAAACTGATTTCCTTGTTTTTATTCAACAAAACCACACACAGGGCGCCACAGTGATGTGATGGTTAACCCAGTCATCTCACAGCAAGAGGGTTCCTGTCTCAGATCCCACCTGGGGCCTCTCTCTGTGGAGTTTGCATGTTCTCCCTGTGCATGCATGAGTTCTCTCCTGATACTCTGGAAAGAAAAACATTGTTAGGTTAATGTTAGGTTAATTGATGATTGTGCTTGGTTGTTTGTCTCTGTG
This sequence comes from Leuresthes tenuis, assembly GCF_036924035.1. Lineage (NCBI taxonomy): Eukaryota > Metazoa > Chordata > Actinopteri > Atheriniformes > Atherinopsidae > Leuresthes > Leuresthes tenuis. Next base: position 7,996,568 of record NW_027325372.1, on the reverse strand, counting down.
TGGCCCTGTGATTGACTGGCGACCTGTCCATGTTGCACCCTGCCTCTCGCCTAAAGGCAGCTTGAATAGGCTCCAGCCCCCCCTGCGACTTTGAATTGGATTAAGCAGATGGATGGAAAACCAGGCACACACAAACACACACTTACAGACTTCACTTTGAAAATAATGTGAGCGAGTCACTCGACAATTTCCATTACATCAAAGCAAGTTTATTTGACAACCATCACCCTTTATGCAGTGACAGATCAGGTGTGCAGAGTTATCAACACCACAAAGACTGCTAGGAAATATAAGCAATGCTTTCAGGCATGAGGTGCCATGAATTAAAGTGCTAAAACATCACAAACTGTTTCATACAAGAGTCACAACTCTCCCTTACAATGACCCTGAACACATCTGCAAAGTTTAGTTTTGTAATAATGTGTACAAACAGGCAGAATCCAGCTGACATGGCAGCACAGGACAAGACAGTTTAACACATTCGCTGAAATTATCTTAAAGCTTATCTTCAAAGATGCATACTTTACTTCCCATCACCAACCTGTGCACCAACAGCGGGACCAACTGACCAACACATTATAGAAAATAACTACATAGTATCTATCTGTTTTTTTTTAAATAACTGCAACATAACAGCAGAGTCTTGGGATTTACTGCAGTGAACTCATATAATAGACTTCAATAGAACAACTGCAGACCCTCACACATCTTAGGTCATAGCCAGCTAATTAGGACAGTAATTACCAGTGTGTTCCAATAAGTAAATGTAGCAAATCATGCTTAATAAAAATTATAGATAAGGCTAAATGAAGAAACAGTGTCTCAGAATTATTATATACTAAGGTTTTGTTTAAAAACATGAGTTGTTCTGTTTTGGGGCATTGTCTGTTTCTTTTGACTCTCATGCCTACATATTTGCCTGTGTCCTCGTTGCCTAACTGCTTGGTGCCTTACATTTCCATTCCATGAAGCTCTTTCAAAAGGTATTGTAAATGTTTTAAATGGTGTCTGAAAGCGCCATCTTAAGTGCCTATAGAATCTTTTAAAGTGTAACAAAGACAAGACTGACTGAGACCACTTAAAGATCCCTTGAATCTCTTTTAGATCTTCTAAACACCGATCGAACAGCAAAAAATAGAATCCTTTATGGACATTTCTGTTAATCTCTTTATTTTTCAATGTTGCCATCTGAGTCTTCATAGTCTTTCTTCTTTGTTTGGACAGGACTGAATGGGAATTTGTTGATCTCTGCCTCCTGCAGGCCTTGAAGCCGCTCTCCATCCTGACTTGCCTAGACTTCCTTCTGGCAAACACAAACAGGTAATGAAAGACTCTGAAATTAAGCAGGTCCACTTGTGGTTGGGTAGATTTTAACCTATATCTTTTCTGTTGATTAGTGTGATCTTAAGTGTCTGCAGGCCCAGAATGGTGACATTTGTTTTTCCCTAATTCACAGGTAACTTTGTACTGTGTGTGCAGATTACAACACTTATTTATTATGCATACCGAACACAACACAGATATGACTGACTTCCACATCCCTGATGTAAACCTTTATTTATTATTATTTGATTTGGCCATTTTAACAAAGTCATAAGAAACATTTTTCAAAAAACTAGAATTAATCTAATCAATCGGCTATTTCACTCAACCCTATCAATCAGATTCATGTAATCTCAATGATTTGAAGCTAATTTATTATCAAGGTTGTAGTAGATTAATTATTTTCACAAAGAACTGAAACATTTTCCTGTCATTGACATAATTGACATAATTGTCATTGACATAATTAACTCTGTGCGTTGCCAAGACAACCAGGGCGAGCGTCATGACAACAGTGAGGTTTAAAGGTAGCTGCTAACATGCTAAGCTAACAGACGCTCGTTGCGAGAACACTTATTTTTCCTAATAATACTCTGAAACCGCAATGATCCTGTATATGAGTAACTTAAATTCTGATATGTTTTATATAGACGGTAGTGTGATTTTATTGAGCTTGTGTCACTCCAATTATTAACACCAACGTGAGTTTTATTCTGAAATATGTCCGGAAGTGGAAACTGGGTTTTTGACGGACTACCTGCTGGACTCCGTTAGCATACAGCCCCACAAATTGATCCAAAACTAGAAAAGAAGTGCGATTCTGTGAGCAGATCAGAGGCGAACCAACACCGCGAAGTGTTAAATTTTAAAGGCTGACATGGAGTCAAGAGGAGAAGGTCAGTTTTATTCCATAAAACGTATTAAGGAGCTGATGTTGCTAAGCTAAAACACCATGAAACACAAATGCAGTGAACTCGTTAATAATGACGTGATGAATGTATATTGATAGAATTGTAAAATTAATTAACAGCACAGTGTTAACAAAAGAAGACATTATTGATTATTTATCAGGGTATTTGATAGAACTTTTATGTACTTTATTTAAAGAAAAATAATTTTCCCAATTATCAGTTAACATCTGAATATCATGTTCTGTCAGCTGAAATGTAGAAACTACAACCTATCTGTAAAGAAGAACAAAAATGAATACAGTACAACAAGAGAAAAAGGACAAATTCGATTAGAGAGACGACACAATTATGGAGATATTAGGAGTATATTTACAATGAATCATCTGGAAAATAGTATAAAATTCTTTCATGCCTTAGTGACAACAAATTAGTTTAATATTCGTTTCTGTGTCAGATTTACTTCCAGGGATCCAGAGGGTGATTATTGATGAAGAAGAGCTGTTTGAAGGGAGATCCATTCTAAAACAAGAGGAGCCATGCATTAAAGAAGAGGAGGAGGAGGCTGATATAACTTTGTCCTTCTGTCCTGTCCTTATGAAGAGTGAAGATGACGAAGAGAAACCTCAGCCCTCACAGCGCTATCGCAGCCTGACAGAGGAGGACAGAAACTCTGTTGTAGAAGAGGATTGCTGTGAACCAGAACCACATTTACAGTGTGCTGACAGGACTTCAGAGTCTTCAGAGACAGATGTCAGCGATGGCGACTGGGAGGAAAGCAGCGAAGCTCTGGCAGATTTAAACTCAGCAATAAATGCAGCTGAAACGATGTGTAGTGGTGAGAAACCATTCAGCTGCTCAGAGTGTGGGAGAAGATTTAGTCTCCGCGGAAACCTGAAAAAACACTTGAAGACTCACACAGAGGAGAAACCCTTCAGCTGCTCAGAATGCAGAAGAACATTTGGCCGTAAGACGAACCTTAAGGCTCACATGAGAATTCACACGGGAGAAAAACCGTTCAGCTGCAGCTCTTGTCACAAAAGGTTCGCTTGGAATCATAATCTGAAAACCCACCGATGTGTACTTCCCTCAGCTGCTGGTGAAGGATCCAAACCGGTGAGGAAATCAAACCCGGATTTAGGAGCAGTTGAAGCGACGTGTAATAATGATAAAAAACCTTTCAGCTGCTCTGAGTGTGGGAGAAGATTCACACTCGACTCGAGTCTCAAACGACACCTGAGAACTCACACAGGAGCATACCTGTTCAGCTGCTCCAAATGTGGCCGAGGCTTTAATTACAAGGCGACTCTGACTAACCACCTCAGGACTCACACAGGAGAGAAACCATTCTGCTGTTCGGTCTGTGGTAAAAGTTTTTCTCACAGTGTTACGCTAAAGCATCACCTCGGGACTCACACAGGAGAGAAACCCTTCAGCTGCTCTGAGTGCAGCAAGACGTTCACCAGAAACACAAACCTGAAAGCTCACCTGAGAATCCACACGGGAGAGAAACGATTCAGCTGCGACTTCTGTCACAAAAGATTCACCCGAAAAGACCACATGCAAGACCATCAGCGTGTCTGTCGCTCAGCAAACTGCAAAGGATCCAAAGCAGTCAGAAACAGAGTACTGATGCCTCGCCCTCAAAGTTGTGGACTAGTGTTGTTTCTTAGGGATGTAGGTTTGGTCTCAACATTGGTAGGGGCACAACAACTCATCCCCAAACCCTCACATCCACCTTAGAATTACATGTAAGCTGTTAATTAACAAATTCTTAGTTTTTTATGAGTAATAATGGTATTTTTAAATGCACTGGGTTGTGGGCTAGTTTTCCAAGTTGTGCTTGTTACTCTGTTTTATCTGACCAAAAGCAGGGAACTGCATGCTGCGGCCAATAACGTCTTAGCTGTCTCTGCTGGGGGATAAGCAGGGCTTGACAGGGGCTCCCTCCTGGCCTTTGACTAGAAAATTACCCTTGTGCTAGACAGGGCTTACTCTTTAATCAGGTGGTGTTGAGGTGAAAGCCAGGGTTTACCCGTGGGTTGAGGCGGGGAGCCCGGATGCTTAAGTATCGGCAGTGGCACAGTCCTCATGATAGGAAATGTTTTTTGGCCATATCGCCCTGCCCTAATTTACTTTAATAAGTAAAAGCTCAAATCAATGAATTGCTCCTTGTTGCCTTGCAATCAGTGAAAGCCTTTCAGTGTAAAAACCAAAGATGCCTTACTCTTGTCTCTTTGCTTCGTTGGTACGATTTCCACCATCTGACACTCAGTCTGGGTACCTTAACTTCAGTGTTTACAGCAATGCGATATACTGTGGGCAAAACTCCGGGGCTTTGAGCTCCATGCTGCTGGCAAGCTCTGGCTCATACATGGCTCTAGTTTGCCTGATAATGTAATTGTATTTCTTGTGTGTCTTGTCCTTTTTTGTCTTCTGTGTGTTGTGCCATCCCTTCTAGTCATCGTTTGTTCCCTACTGAGTCATAACATGCTAAGACTTCACCTGAAGCCCTGCAGGGTCAGCTCGTTCTCCATCAGCCTGCTTGATTTCTGCAGTTCTTGTTTGTAATAAAGGGATTCACAGATGAATAATGCACAGACAAATGTATGCTAGAACTTGAGTAAATGTGGTCTATTAAAATCAACCTGGTCTGATGTAACTTCTTGAAAGATAAACCCATCACTTACTATTTTTATTTTCACTTTTAAATGCGGATTCCTCCCTGTAACTAAAGTATGATTCACCTGAAACCCTCACTCTCCTCCTCATCTCCTATGATTCCATTAGCTACTGATTTCTTTCCTGCACAAAACATCACCGTTGGTGACGATTAAATGGGAGTTTTAGAATCATCTTCTGGTTATATTCACAAATGTTAGCAACCTGAAGATGTGCAGCTCAAGTGTTCTAAAGCGGTCATCTGTGTCCAGTATTTCTATTTCAAGCTTTTGGGCTAAGTGCCTATGAATCACAGGTGGTACTCAAAACTATTTGATCTGAGGATTCTAATGCCACTTATATAGCGTAGTATTGTTATTTCTTTTTAAGTGTGGAAATAGCAGAAGATGTTGCCTTGCTGTAAATGGTAAATTTCTGGTGGTTAATTTTAAAAGTTTATAAGTCAAATCTGTTCCATCACTTTATTTCATACTTGACATTCGTTTCATCACATTTTCTTCTTTCTTTTTGTTAACTGCATCCTTTAAAGCTACGTAGCTGAAATTATAAATGGCAGAGTTTGTGCAGCAGATGATGAATAAGGACTGCTACAGTAGGTAAACTATTAAACGTGTTTATTTTTATTTCATAATATATGTTTTAATCAAAATGGCTCGAAATCACTACATTCCTTATTTTATTTCACTTCATTTTTAATTTGCATTCTAGCTAACGATTCCTTTGACTGCTGTTATTTTGGTTTTAATACATTTGTCTTCAGGTGTATGCGGAGTTGTGCAGTTGTAATTTGAGTAGTTTTCTCTGGGATCAGTACATTTTTCAGATTCCTAAACTGATTATTGCCACATGGCTCACATGAATTCTCAGCTTCTTTGGCTCCACAACATGTCCACTTGGAGTTTTTCTCACGATACTTAGTTGACTGCAAACCATTAAGTTGAGGGATGGCTGAAGTACAAGGATAGAATAGAAAACAGAAGCTAAAAGAATTTAATAGTTTATCTGAATGCAGACTGTACAGCACCATCGGAAAAAGTAGCTTAAGATTCATGCAGCAGAGTAATCAAGTGTTGAGCTTGTATGAGGAAAGCTTGGCGATTATAAAATGTTTCTAAAGTCGCGAGGCTGGGTTCCACAGCTGTTTATTAACGTGTTCACACACACGCTAAATAGAAATGCTGATTTTCTTCTCTTTAAATCGTGGGCTTTGTGATAAAGTCTGTATGAGTGATCGATTATTGATCTGTGGTTGTGGTTTTTCCTCCAGCAGGAACAGTCTGACACTCTCAGGGCTGAACATGTTGTCTATGATGCTGCATCTATGATGTGTCAGTGATTCATTGAAGGGGATCAGTTTGATGTCATCATGTGGTCATGTGACTCTTAAACCAGACTAAGAGGATTATTGTTTTCCCTTCTGTTACATTTTTTTGTCTGTTTCTTTGCTCAGCTGCTGTTTGTTTTCCAAGAAGAATCAGAAAGCTTTGGATGCCTATTGATTGATAGACTGATTGACAGATGAAGCTGAATGTGTGCGCGGTGTTTCTGCTGCTGGTCTGCTCTCTGCAGAGGGCCGACTGCAGTCTGCCAGACTTCACTCCTGCAACACCACCTCAGCAGGTAGGACAGGTGCATGCTGGGAAAAAACAACAACCACCACGATTTGACCGTTCTTGTGTTGGGTTGAAGCACACCGAATAGCTGTAATGTTAGCACATTGAGTTCACTGGATTGTAAACCATTAACTATGTTTGCTTCAATGACAGGATGGGTTATGTCTGAGGTTGCATCCTCAAATTGTCTGTGGTGTCAGCTCGTTTAATGAAAAATGACAGATTGAATTGAACATCACATCTCAGCCCTGAAAGATTCTCAATTTGTCTGTTTGGTAAAACAGCAAACAGCAGTCCAGCACTAGGTTTCGTCTAAAACCACCATCAGGTTAAATAAGTTGCTAATTCTTTGATATTGTACAACAGCTCTGGCCTTCCCTGTGATCCAACTACATTTTTACATACTAAGTGATCATGCCTCTTCTGTGTAGCCTTTCTGAATTTAGAAGAGAGGATTTATGAGGTGGAGCTGGGTGTTGATGGTGTTCTGATGGATCTAACCTGGGGAGGACCTGAACTGACCCCTGTGGGATCCTGTCGTAATGCGTTAACACCACATTGCACTACATTGTATGTCAGCAAGACGGCTGATGGTGTTATCCTCCATAGTTTGTACTGAATAACATGAATATGAATAAATGAATAACAAATGATGTGACAATGCATCAAAGAAACATCAGCTGGTGAGATGTTTTTACCTTCTCTTGTCTCTGTGACGCTGCCGTTAGGGGCAGAGACTATCACCATGGTGATAACAAAGAAAGAACTGATAACACAGGATTCAGTTAGAAGGACCTCTGGAAAATATCCCAGAATCCATTTCAAGACCCCAACACCTTCCACATTTATAAGTTCAAGTATTATAGGACGTCCTCGTGGAACTTTGTTAAGACATCTAAATGTCTGTGTGAGACACAGCAATGAACAAAAAACAAAGAGGATATTGTTCCACTAAACTACACAATGTTTCACAATATAACAACCGAATGGGACCATGAATAAGAAAACAAAAAAAGAGGGATAAAACAACTACATTCCCTGCATTTCTGGAACCATGAATATCTGAGAAAATACACCAAAACAGAAAACACTACAAAATGTTTTTGTAATGATAGAAATCACCGAGTTTCTGTTTCACCTTAATGTTGTTAGAAAAATCACGTTCTTTAAAATGGGTTTTTGTTTTGCGGTTTACTCTGTGATGTTGTCGTGTTTCCTGTTTTGTGATTTTTTGTTATATTTTGTCCTTTTTTTTTTTAAAACATCTAATCACTCGTTTTTTTCCAATGGAAACCAGTTATTTAGCTTTTAACCCCCCCACCCACAGGTTGTTGCATTAAAATTGTTACTTTACATTTTCCCAGTACACCCTGCACTGATTTTTATATTGTACCAATACTGTGTTACTAATAAAGTTAGAGATACAGTACATACTTTTTCAAACATCCATGGTTTACCTTGACCTCTCGGAAGGTCCGTCCTTGGCTCTTTTCCCAAGTGACGTCACACAGCTCTTATTGGTTGGGAACCTACATGCGTTCTGTTAAGTGTCCAGAATCTGCTGATCAGACAGAGGTTGACATAATTTAAATGATCTCTTTGTTCTTTCCAGAATAAAGTTTCTGTGAATTCTGAGTCAAACATTGTAATATCTCTCAAGAAGAATGGCTTAAGGCGACTTCCTGGAATCTGTCGACGCCTGAAGCGACGAAGAGTCACAATCCTGGTAAATATCCACAACAGAGATCACCGCAAAGAAGATGGCCTCATCGTGTCTCCATTTCCTATAGTTAATATTTCCGAAACAGCATGCTCCATTACAACCGATCTATTTGGTTCTATGTCTGCCTCCGCTTCCAGCTCCACAGTACATCAGCTGTGACCCCAATCTGTGTTAGTTTTGTCAAATCAAATCACCATCACTAACGGAGTTGTATAATTAAAGTAAACCAAAACCAGCATGTGTAATTCTGTCTCACGGCGTATAAACTAAGGAGGCCCTAACTCTCTGCTGAACTCCTTTCAGTGTAACCTGGAGAAGTTCTGTTGGGGGCGGAGCTGGTGGAAAAGCCAGAAGATTTCATCGGGTCAGGTGTGTCCATGCCCTCGTGGTTCCAGGTGTTCACATTTCTTTCTTCACAGTATCTGAAAGAGCAACGAACACATCCTGCAAACAGGCTTTGCGTTTAAAATGGCAGCTAAAGATTAAAAATAAAGATGTGTGTAAAGATTTTTCTTATTTTTGTCTTTTATTTCAGTTGCATATTCAATTATTTAGTATCAAGTTGCTCAATATTTACAATATGAAACTTCTCTTCTCTTCTCTGGAGCGTTTATTGAATCTCATGAGTACAAAAGTTAAACGAAATAAAATTTCATGTTGTATCATGAATGAAAATCTGTGTTGATGAGCAGTAAGTGGTGACTTTTGATTTGAGACTGTAATATACACTAACGCCATCGGGCGGCGGTGCGGAAACACTGATGACGTTTTTTCTGCCTTGCCAACATTTACATTTCCAGCAGGCAAAAGAAACTAAAGGAAGTATCAGCCTTTAACTTTCAAAATAAATGTATATCACATTCATAATATCAGCTTGTACTTACACACATAGAATTATATATTGATCTTTCCATCCCTTTCCTGGCTTTATCCGGTCAGGGTCACAGCCACGCTAGACCTGTTCTGTGCTCTTTAAAATCACAGAATAATTAGATATATAAGTAAATGGACGATGGGATGAAACCGGAGTGCTCTGAGAAAACCCACAGATGAACAATATACTATCTTGAATATGTCAAGATAAACAGATAGGTACTTTATTTAAGGGAATTGTTGTCACAGCAGCAAGCATCAAGGTGGATGCAGTGCAAGGATAAATAAGCTAAATACAAAAAATAACATCAAGAAAAATTACCAATGGAGGGAAAGTATGTATGTAACAACTCATGACACTCTTGAGCTCCTCCTGGGGCTCCAGATGTGTTCCAGAGCCAGAAGAGATGTAGGCCTAGATATATTCCCTCCAGCGTGTTCTGGGTCTGCCTGGGGTCTCTTCTCATTTGGAATTGCCCAGGAGAAGAAAAGTCTAAGGCACAATGTAAAAAAGCTCGACTTTGTGCCAACAATGCGGACACAGCTCTTGCTTTGGTTATACTTTGTGACTTTAATTGAAGAAAAATCAGATTTTTTTTTCAAGTTTTAAAGAGTTATATCGGTTTAGCTAAGACTTAAAAACTAAATTTAGAAATAGCTTAGAGTCAGAAGAGGATTTTATTGTGAAGACATTGTACCGGAAGTGATACTTGGGGTTATTCTTTTTTTTTCTAACATTATTGTACTGGTGTGAGGCCATGAACATGTCCGGTGACAGTCGGTGAATTTAATCAGCTCCCCGGTCTTTAACCACTAACTTTAAAGGTCAGTTTGTCATCGTCGGTTTTAAACCGGCTTATCATCTTCTCATTTCGCACGTTGGTTCCAAAATGGCGACTATTTCAGCGGATTACGGTGAGTATTTGGAGTTGAGCTGAGCTCAGCTAACGTTAGCTCGTCTTAGTAGGTAAACACTGTGTTAACAGGCTGTAAAGCTTTAGCTGGATGTTAGCATTACTATGTCGTGGTGTTTGTGACAAACCATAACTCTTAAATGAAAAATGTGCCAAATAGTCTGTTATACTTTCATAAGTCACGTTAGCCGGATAGCTGCTCTGCTAACGCCTGATAGCTTTGTTTTGGGTTAGTTCAGCATCATCGATCGATCGATTACCTACAGTCAGCTGATTATTAAAGATAGACAGTTTGTCAGCTGTTGGTGACTGAGCTGGAAATAGTTTTTAGACTATAAAATACCGATTAAGTCATTATTATATGCAGTTTATGACGCCTGTATCCATATTCCAATTCACCATCAAGTACATTTTCTATCGAGTGCTTGTTTGTTTTTTTAGTAAAAGTCAGAAAATGTATTGAATATTATAATAATCAACAGAGAAATTTAAGTCATAAGGTAGAAGAAAGAAAAAATCCTCTGAATACACTGTTGTCTTTTAATACATATAAACTAATGTAATTTTCTTATTCTTTGTTTGACAAAACCTTTGTTACTTTCAGCCACTCTCTGCCAATAATTTAAAGGCTAATGATTCAGTAAACATTTGAAAAAATGGTTAGATTGAATGTTTTAAAAGTAAAATAGGTGTTGTTGAGTAACAGGATGATAATGATTAGGACAAACCAGACTTATTGATCGAACTGATCTGTTTTATCTTTCAGGAATGAGCTTCCTGTTGCCTTAAAGCCTTTTGTCCAGCGTGAGCACCATGTAAACAGACAGACAGCAAACTGTTTGAGAGTCAGGCTGTACACTGGTCCAGAACCAGTCAGTAACTGGTCAGTAACCAGCTGCAGTAGAGTGTCAGGGTGGCTGCGGTGTCGTCCTGCTGGAGAAGCAGACTGATGGAGAGTGACTGTCGGATCCCTGTCGCCTGTTGTCGACCCCGAGTCCTCCTCCTCCATGCTCTGTTCTGGGGCCTTGTCTCCTTAAGGTTAGTCTTTAAAGCTCTAGCTGTTGTTAAAAATAGGTGATGTCTTTTTACGGAAGGTTGTAGTGGTTTTATGCTGTAATAAAAATGACATTGTGTTTGATATGAAACCCCCTTAGGACTTGACTTGACTTTGAAAGACTCCTCTAATGTTTTGTGTAGCAGTGCTGATTTGAAATGAGTAACACTGGCAATATTAACATCAGTCTGTACTATTAAACCTGAAGTATCCCTACCACAAAATCATTATGTGGTGGGAATCTGTTAGCAGCAATTTGTGTCTTGTGTCTCGGCACACATAGAGAAGGAGGAGAACAGAACTAACAGCAAAGATGGAGAAAAACAGTTGATGAAGCCCAAAACTAGGTGGATGTTTGATGCCTGAATGTGTTGTTGTGTTTCAGAGTGTTCGGAGCAGCTCTGCTGAGCGAAGAGAAAACAACAGGTACGACCAAGCTACGGTCGACACCTCAAACACCACTGTCCTGTTTAAACTTGAAAACTGTAAATAGTTTTTGTTGTCTGACGCATGTTGTCCTTCCTCTGTGGCAGCAGTGAAGCCTGTGGTCGCCCCCTGCTGGCAGCTGGAGGAGTTTATAGTGTTGGACGAGTGTGTCCGCTGCAGCGACTTCATCTCAGTAAGTACACTGAACCAGTTTTATGTTCTTACAAGGAAGAAAAAAGACTTAATGACGTTGTTAAATGCAGTCAACTAACAACCGGTTCAGATTTGTTTCCTTGAATGCTTCATTAGAAGTCTTTTTAATGATGTTCCTAGAGACAAAACATCTATACTGAATCGGTTTTATAGCTTTATTTGTGTTTTACAGAACCAATCCAGGCTCCATGGGGTTCTTTAATTGAAGCCTTTAGTTTTTGTTCATCTGAAAGATTTGAAATAAACTGCTGTTAAACAGCTGCCGATGCTAAATGAGTAAACATGATGTTCAAAAGCCTGGACTTGCATGTCTATATATGCCTGATATGTCCTGTGGCACAGTTTTGAGTGTCAGTACCTCCACATACCGATTGGCTGTAACAATGGGACTTTGCTGTGGTGAACGGGCTATAGATAATTTCTCCAGATGACTTTCTGTTGAGCTAATGAAACCCAGCTCACAGTGTCAGAGAAATATGGACACGTCTCCACTCATGGTTTTGTCAGAGATCAGTCTTAAGCTTAATGTTGTCGCCCAAACGCACAGCAGCGAGTGCCAAAGCAACTCCGCTTGTGTTTGTGTTTTGTATTGCCAAGTTTTTGTAACTTGGCTTGTGTTGTTCAGCTGATACTTTTGCAAAATAGCTGAGTTGGAACCACAAGTAAGTAAACAGGCCCGTCTCTATGACTCACCCAAGCAGGAGCAGACAGATTCTTGGATAACACAGAAGTAGTTGACAGATTTTGCAGAAACTGTTGAGTTAAGAGAGATTTTTGGATGCAACATTTAAAGACGTTACAAAATGTTCTTGTTATTTTGAAAATTAAACCTTTGTGGATACTGAAAATTCTGAGCTGAAGCTGTCGTCTTCTGCTGCTTTCGTCGGCCGCCATCAAACAACCAGCACACCTAAAGAGATCCACAATGACTCCTAAGACTCTTCAGACCAGAACCTGGATCTAAACAGAAACCTGCTCTGCTCGGCACCACCAGACAATGTTAATGTGATGAATGTGTGTTTGTTTCAGAGGTCGCAGTTGGCTTGCAAACAGACGGGATATGTCGAGAGGATCAACTGCACCAAGTCAAGCAGAGAAGAGTACAAGAGGTCAGTTATTGATCATCACTGGGACCAAGTTCAGGCCTAAAATCACACACCCGTTTCCTCTCCGAGAATGAGATCAGTCAGTGAAGTTCGGAGCTGCTCATTGAGCTGCTTTTTAATACAGTCAAGGAGCTTTTACGTAGAAATCATAAATTTAGCTGAAAGTTGAGTTGAAATGAGTTGAGACTTTTCAGTACTTTCCAGCTTTAGTTTCCCGTATTGTTGGAACAGGTTGTGACAAGCCTGAGACAAGCGTCAAAATTGATTTAGTTCAGCAGTTAATTGCGGCTCAGAGTCTGACGGGTCCAATGCCTCAGACCACAGGAAGTGAAACAATTTGATGAATCTGATGTAAGTGCTCACTCTCCTCCTCCTCCTCCCAGCTGTCGCTCCGCTCTGATGGAGGAACATCTCTTCTGGAAGTTCGAGGCAGTGATGTTGGGTCTGACGGCTGTCTTCGCTGTGCTGGTGGTGGTCCGGCAGCGTTGGCTCGATCGCCTCGCCTCCGAAAAGGTCCGCCGCCAGATAGAATCCATCTAGGACGCCGCACACTCCGGGACCAGGACTTTTTATCCCTCGGCAGTATTTTAACAGCAGGGGGAGCGAAAACTGATCCACGTTCAGTTTGGACTGAGGATAAACCTGCAGAGAACTGTTTGATGTTTTCAACCTAAACTTTATTTAAAATGAGTTGGTAAACGTGACGAAGAGGCAGAAGGACATTGGAGATTTATAGCTCAATTCTTCATCAATTAACGTTCATCTTCACCAGCAGCTGCTTGTTTACTGGTTAAAATCTCAAACGGACACTAAAACTGGGATTGTAAAACACTCTGACGCATCATGATGACAAACTTTAAAATGTATTATAGTGCTCAAAGTTCAAAGTGAAATCAGGAAGCGATGAAAGGGTGACTCAGAAAGTTTGGGATTCACCTATAAAGCTCAAGAAAAAGAGAGAACTTAGAGTGAGGCTCAAACTGTACTTGGACTGAATGAAAAGAAATAAGATATTTTAGAAATGAGGGCTTCATCTTGGTCTTGTGATGTCCAGTCAGTGTGTGCTGCAGTGACGTCACAAGCAGTGAACCAGTTTTTTTTATTTTTATTTTTCATTTATTTGCCACAATATTCATCTTTACTCGGTAAAACAACAAATTAAATTATGCCTGGTGATGGTACGATTTTCAATCTGATGGAAAAATTAAATTAAACCTGTAAATTAGATTTAGTTTTTTAAAGTGGGAAGAGCTCCATCCTTCTCCTGATTGGCTAACATCACGACTTACTGGGCTCTGATTGGTTTCCGTCCCAAACTGAACAAAGAATCAGGAGTGAAGCCTTTTTCTCCACTTTGTGAACAATTTTGAGGACCTGTTGAACACAGCAGTGATGTCATCATCTTAAGCTCCTCTGATTGGTTAGAAAGTTTTAGACTCATTCAGATGTGAATTTTTCTTCATATTATTGTGCAAAGTGTTTCCTTCAACAGCTGAAGGTCAAACGTACGAGTGTCTTTAAAAGCAGAAGCATATAAAGACAATGTTGAGAGGATTTTATTGTACATAATAGTTTGGTATATTTTCTGCTTTTTTCTCTGTGAAGTTTCAGACTCAATAAACTGAGGAGAAGCTGAAAACATTCAGCAGCTGTTTTCATCCACGTGACAAAGTTCAACTGAAATATGATAAAAATAGTTTTTCCTTCTGATGTTGTGCCAATGAGTTTGTCGGTTTGTCAGATGAACAGCAGGTGGAGCACATTCTCCAGTCTGTGTGATCATGCAGGACTCTGCTGCTTTAATGGTGAATAAACAACACATTTGGGTCTGTTAATTGTATGTGTTGAAGTGAGGAGAGTCAGTTTTCATGTGGTACATGAAACCAGTGCAGCGTACTGTCAGTATTTTGAAGACCCTGCAGAAATGTATAAAACACGTTTACAGTGTTTCATTTTGAGGTGGCAAATGGACTAATAAAGACTTTTTGCTTCCAGGTGAAGGTATTTGTGGTGTTGGCTCCTGACCGCCTGGAACGGCACCCTTTGTCAGTAACATATTAATTATTGAGGAAAAAATAACCTTTTAAAAAAGGCATCACTAATTTTAGGCATTTTCTTCACATTGTTTCTTTTCATCTTTCTACATTTCAGGAATTTATTCTCTTAAAGGCGTGGCTTCTTTTTCAATATTTAGTTATATTTAACATTTTAAACTTGTTTTAAGTCCCACTTGGTGCGGTTGTTGGTCGTGTTCTTTAAAATGTACTTTTTCTTTAAATTTATTTCTTATTGAGGCTCCGAAGGGTGTTGATGTTTCACTTCTTTCATGTTCGGGTTCCTCTCAAACATGCATCCGTGCTTTTGTGTTTCAAACTGCAGCGGAAATCTTACCAGGTCGGACTTGGTTGTATTTAATCAGAACTTTCAACACAACACAAGTCTGAACTGCATTCGCAGTGTGAAAAAAATACCACGAACAAGCAGTAATTTGGCCAAACATTTGCTTTCTATAGAAATCCAACAAATCAACCTCGTTGGAATGAGGCGCACTATGACGATCATGGTGGATGTGACCTCACTACGTTTTATCAACTGCATCGCTTTAACAGATTGATGATGTCATCGTGTCATTTATCAAACAGGCGTTTATCTATGCTTGAATGTTCCACCTCAGAGGTTAAACCTTGTGCTTCTGTTTTCGGTAAGTTATTTCAGCATTTTGCTTCCTCTTTCAGTTGGAGCAAACTGACACTGTGTAAATATGTAATTACCAATATATTCTCCTGTATAAGGGTGGGGAATAATCTAGGACAATTTACATATTGCACATTTAATTCAAATACAATATTTAGGTCAAATCAGCTCAGCAAAAGAAATGATTAATTCTGCAAAACGCTGATGTAGAAAAAGGCTTGTTGTGTCAGTTTGTTTTCAGCTGTCGCTTTTCTCGCATCCTGATTGGTCGACCCAGAGCAGGTCCAGTCAGATGCCATCGTTTCTGTGATGTTAAAATCCATAATGACACCACTCAGTAGATCTAAACAGACTGCAGTTTATTTACACACCATCCTGCTGCCACGAACGCAGTAGCACTGAAAGCAGGTTCATCCGCTGCTGAAGATGGTCCCCCAACAAATGCAACATTTTCTCCCAAAAAGTTTCCAAGAACTAAAGCATGCAGCTGTTTGCAAACAAACTGCCGTATTACATTATTATAATAAATAGATGTGAGGTGCATCAAAGGTTTACATCGTCAGTAAAAGACCTCAGAGCCACAGACGGGAAGTGATATCTGAGATGGACTGTTGATTGGCTCCAAACTGCAAAACACTCAAAAACATCAATTTTAAAATTTTATAATTCAGTGAAATGGTTCTAAATTTCTTTTCATAAAAAAAAAAACTAAATCAAATACATCAAACACTGTCAGTTGTGAGTTGCATCGGATGCTCCGATAATCCCGCTTCTGATTTGAAAAAAAAAAAAATACAATCTCTGTGCCTCCTGCTGAATTAACCGGATGATTGAAACTGATCAGAGTCATTGATCATGGAAATAAAAGTCAGAATGATGATCTTGACTCGATGAAGAGTCCATAAAAGGCTGGAGCTCATGGTGTTTCACCCGTCCGTTAAGTTTTTCTAAAACTTTCCATTTAAAAGAGTCTCTGGTCTCTCACTGGCTGCGACTCAGCGGTCAGTTGATTGGCTCGTATGTGGCCGATGAGGCGTCTTTTCTTTTATGGAGGCAGATGCAGACTCCGCCCAACAGCAGGAGGATCATGGGAGTCCCCAAACCCACCACCATGATGGTAAGAATCATCGGAGAGAAGGAGTCAACGGGAGGAGAGCCGACACCCACCAGCATCGTCCTGAGGGAGACAGGGAACACGTGCACGGAGGTCAGCGTTTATTGATTGATCAGATTTGATTGATTAACGGGACATGACAGCAAAGCGTACAGACCAGCTGAGGAACATTGTTTTGTTGTAGAACGGATCTCCGGCGAGGCCAAAGCTCATATTCAGCCCCATCGCTTCTGGTTTTGAGTAGAAGGCTCGGATGAGACTGGACGAAGCTGTGGTCGCTTCCCCGCTCTGCGATTGTGGCTCAGAGTGACGGCATGGCATGGCGTCCTCTAGAACCGGATGAGGCCGACTGTATGCCACCGGCTTCCACTGGACAAAACCAAGGACATCTGAGCTGCCATTCATTGACGACACCCACTGAGACACCTGAGAGGTCAAAGAGCACCCTGTGTTATCATGTGTGGGACCGTGATGGTCTTTCACTGAAGCAAACTCCACCAAATGGAGGAAACAAAACGACTGTAAATTAAACAGATGCATCGAGTGCAGTGTTTTAACTGGTTCAAACTGGTTTTCCTGGTGACTGAAGCTGCAAAAACAGAGCTGCTTTAACTGCCAATCCCAATCAGTCAGAGTAATTAAAATCAGAGGAAAAAAAAAAACATCAAATGAGCTGCAGACGTGTATTCAAGATGATTCTAAACATGCTGATGTCTGAACACAAAACTTCTTAAACCTAATCTGGTTTCAGATCAGAATGAGGGTCAGTTTTAAACCTGCTCTTTGGTTTTTAATGTCATGGAAAGTTAGCATAATAACATTTAAATTTATTTTCATCTCTAGATGTGACATGTTTTTTGTTTCCTTCATAAACATCATCCATTGCGGTTTCTTAAGCACAATATAATTAATTGTTTATCACCTTAAATATTGAAGGTGTGAACTCGTCATCGATGGACTGATGAACATCCACGCTGCTCAGAGGATAAGCTGCGCCCACCGACTGCAGCTCCAACAGGAACCTGGAGTTATTCGACTGAGGCAAAATGCCATCAAGCCATACATCTACCTGGGAGGAGTTAGCAGAATGTAGGAGGCGGGGCCATGACTCGACACGCCCCTCCGAGTCAAACACTGACAACTGTGAAAAAAAAAGAATTAAACAGAAAAATATTAACTCTTACTGAAGGAATCAAACGTGTTTCATGCAGTCGAACAGTTATTCTAATTCCAAGGAACGTTTGTGACTCATCACCATGGCAACAGACCTGCAGGCAGAGCGATCCGTTCGTGAAGGTTGGGTCGGCTCCGCACAGCAGAGCCATAGAACCGTTCAGTCTGAGGCGAGACCAGTTGAAATGCTGCAGCTCATATGGAGGAAAAAAGTCCGAGGTCGCCTCGGCCGTGTTGTTGACATCATCGTACTCCAAGAGCTGAGAGACACAAAAACAAAGAGTTATGCCATAGAAACACACACCTGTCCTTAAATATTTAAGGTGGACTGGCAGACGTTTCTGACCCGGCTGAAGACGATGGCGGTGCTGTACAGGACACTGCTCTGTGGCTCCACCGTCAGGCTGCCGCTGGTGTTATGAGCCAAAAACTCGGGCCAGTTCACCTGAGATATAAAACAAAGATCGCCGTTCAGATACACAAGTGTCAGAATATTTCAAACCCCTAACATTCAAACTGACAACTTTTCTTTACTAAATACAAAATGTGGTGTGTTTACACGCAGGGTTTTTCAAAGCAGGTACACCCACTAACTGTTCTCCTCCTGCAAACTTGGTTGTTCGAACTGCTTTCTAAATAAAAGTGATTGAACTTGACTACCTCCCAGAGGACTTGCAGCTTTGAGAACTATAAACCAGTGATCAGTTCAAATCGATGAACATTAACACTGCGCTGAGAGTGAAATTTCTCATAAATCTGCCAACAAAGCAGCTTCCCATTGTGTGGAGGTGCGCACGTGTCTCTGTGTCTTTAAATGTGACTGTTGTGAAACAACCTGCATGCTATGTTCTATTTTAATGTCTCTTTCTCACTTCTGTACTGACCTTGTCTTGCTAATGCTGCATTCACTGACAGCTCAGAAATCATAACGCGACACTACTCTGTATAATTAATACAACCTGCAACCCCATAAATTTAGCTTTTTCTGCCGTGATCTTGCGATAAACTAAATTTTTGACCCCTCTATTGTCTGCATATTCACTCTGTACATTCTGACAGCAGAGCAGGTTGCCTACATTTGGATAAAAAGACAAAAAGCAAGTGTTATTTCAATTTAAGAAATAAAAAAGTACAAAGTATGCCTTTAAACTATCTATCTACATGCATTTTAACACCAATGCTTTGTTGTGGCCACATTTTGCTTTCAAGCCAAGGCGCTTGAAGGTGATATGCTGGAATTACTCCAGAAAGGTGGCGAGAAAATGACAATCATAAGTTTTGGGACCCTGAAAAACATGATGCCATGGTGTTGAATACTACATGAGTAAAATGGTAGGGAAATGAGAAGCTGAAACTGTTGAAAATTCTTATGACTGCAGCTGCCGACTGTTTTACCTCTAAAACATAAAGAAAAGAAAGAAAAAAAACGCAGACCTTGACAGTGGAGGAAGAAGTGTTGGTGTGGACGATCAGCAGCGTTGGCGCCCCCTGGCTGCAGAACAGGAAGTGCAGCGTGTCGTTACCTCCCACAGCTCTGACATGCAGCAGATCACCACCAGGAGGGGGCTTTAAGGTTGAGTTTGGGTTCAAATCCACAGACAGCTGGGGTGGAGGCACGAAGAAGAAAATCAGAAATCAAAGGCTTCAACAGCTTACTGACCGTTTTATTGATCAAGTGAAAGTCATTTCACATGATCAAAAAAGATTTTTAATCAACGTGGAGAACTTTGAATGTTTGGAGATGTTTCCTGATAAGATTATTGGTGTTTATTCAGTAGTAGCAGGTCACATGACAGGAGAAAACTGACAAAAAATCTAATGAAAACAAAGTGTTTCAATCAGATAAAACAAAGGGCTTTATAACACATCGATGGGTAATAGGATTAAATCCTTCTGATTAAAGACTTTTTGATCAGTCTGTTAATTGACAGATCTGTTAAACGTCTTAATGTTTACATGATTAAAAGGTTTGAGATATATTTAAACAGTTAAAGTGAAAAGGCTCATTAATTCAGCTTGAATAAGTCAAACAAGAAGCTATGACAAATTTGATTAAACCAACTCAGACAAATTCTACAATCTAAACATAAACTTACTCTGAAACTAAAACACTATGTGAAGTACATCAGATTACATATTTCTTGTAACATTCAGTTTAAAATGACTATTTAAGAAGTTTTTAGAAATACAAAACAGCTATATAAAATGACATTTGCTCCATATTATACAGTTCGCTTGAATTTCACTAAGGCAAAACAATGCTTAGCAAGAAATAATTTGCACTTTAAGGAAGAAAATGAAAGACTAAATTATTCAAACGTTTAAACCGTTGTAGGTCTGAAGTTTAACGTTTAAGACTAATCGATACTTTCACTTCCTGCCTTTTCTTCCTGTTGGTCTGCTCTCTAAGAGACTAATTTAAAACATTTCCTGGTTCATCTCGTTTCTTACCTTTCTTTTGTACGTCTCTGCTCCGTGAACCAAACTTTGACACAAAATGAAGACACAAGCAAGTAAAATCACGCAAACTCCGCCGTTCTGCGCCTTCGCTGCAGCCGCCGCCATCTCTGTTGTTGTGACCGAGCTGTGCTGCGGGTCACATGATCTGCTCCCTTTGTGTCAGCTGACCGCGGAGAGGCCCCGCCCGCGCGCACAATCTTATATAAACAAATTATATTATCTATTATAAAGAATAGATAAAAAATGGAGTTCGGCTTCTGGCCAAAGTGATGGAATAATCGCACTTTTTTTTACTGGACACAACAAAATAAACACAAATATGACACAAACGTTTTATTCTGATGTCTGAAAATTCTGGTTTTATCAAACAATATTATCTTTATGGATATAAAGCTCCCATTAAGTACAATTTAATGTTTATTGTTAATATATAGATAAAAATATATATTAATGCTTAACCTGACAGGAGGGACAAAATAAGGGAAAGTGAATAAAGGAGAAAATAGAAAAAGATACAAAAAAGAGAAAACAACTAATAATAAAGTAAGACTGAAATAGTTTGCTTTTCTAAAACAAATACCCACTCAAGTTTAAAAATGGAAAAGATTATAAAACCCCTTCAAGAGGGTAAGACAACTCAAAAGATGTTGCTGGTAAAGGAGCTGATGGATCACCCCAGTAGGATGGAGTCCTGTCATGGAACTTGTTTTTCCTGTTTCCACCATCACCACAGAAAGGTTTGAATGCTCTTTGCTCTGTGCTGAGATGCATTATCATCCTGTAAAATGACCTCAGCATCACCAAACCTCCTTTTGACTGACGAAACAAGAAAAATGTCAGTATCCATCTGTAGAGGTAATTACTGCTCTCTCCTCTGGTCCTTTACATGACATCAGCCCCTTCTCTTCATACATTATGTTATCCAAAGTGACTTACAGGTAGGCAGATAGGGTCTGCCTAAGGACCCCTGCTGGAGGTAGTACCATTCATGAAGGAGATTTGAATGCAGGTCTCCCACATGAAAAGTGGCAATCATACCACTACACTAGCCAGTCATGTTTCATTGGACCAAACTAAAGTTCCAGCATCATCTTAGTAGTAATAGTTATTCTAACAACCACAATGAATGTTAACTGTAAGGCTTATTTGCTTTTGTTTCGGTCTATGGGGAATATTAAAATCAATTTTATTCAAAAGTACCAAATATTGGACTTTGAGAGTGAATGTTTTTCTGGTCACATGACAGAAATGTGGTCCTTTAATATGTTCCTCGTGCACAGTTTTACTGCGCCATCATCATTAAAGATTATTCCTGTGAGACCTTCTTTGACGTTTCACTGAACAGACATTTTGAATCAAATTGAGAAACAGCTTCAGGCTAAGTCAAACAATTTAGTAGGAAAGCTTAAAGAGAGAAAACCATCCGAAGAAAAGAAACCAGAGAAGAGGATCAGGTTCCGAATTTCATTTTTATTAAGTTTCATTGAGTCTTCTGGTCCCCACACATTCATATACACACACACACAGACACGCACATCGCTGGAGTGACTCGGATGTTGTTCTGGGTCAAACTGGACCTCGGTGGGTCTATTCGGCTCCCTGACCTCCCATCTGCTCGTCTTTGTCCTTCTTCTTGTGGCCAGAGACGATGTCGTCGATACGCAGCAACAAGATGGCCGTCTGCAAAACACACGAGAACAGAAGGTCAGTATCAGTATTGATCAGTAAGGATCAGAATGGATCACACTGTGACTGCAGTTCTGACCTCAACGGCAGTCTTGTAGGTCTGAGCTTTGACAGCCAGCGGCTCCCAGATTCCCAGAGCTGACATGTCAGACAGACATCCGGTCTCACCGTCGACACCCCAAGACATACTGTTTTCCTGAGTGTGTTTGGCCTGAACACACACACACACACACACACACACACACACACACACACACACACACATTAATTAAACAGCTGCTGCACCTGAACAGATGTTTCAACCTGCTGATGAACACTGTTCAGCTGAGGTTAAGTGTTGGTGTCTGACAGATGTTCGCTCACTAAGAATAAAGCGCTCATGATGACTGAAACAATGAATAAAGTTTTCTTGTACCCTCAGGGATGTCAGAACACGAATGGTGGAGGCTCCACAGTTCTGGATCAGGGTTCGGGGGATGACCTCTAAGGCCTGGGCTACAGCACGGTACGGCCACTGTTCAACACCAGTAATGGCGCGGGAACGCTCTGTCAGTCGCTTTGAAATAGCCATTTCCACGGCGCCACCACCCGGCAGCAGGAAGGGGTCGAGCAGCACATTACGACACACCTGCATGGCGTCCTGAAGGTTCCTTTCCACCTCCTGCAGACCACCGACAGCGTTACAGACTGAACAAAATTAACACGATTGATTGATCGGTCCATCAGCAAGCCGGTGTTCTTACCGCCAGGATCTCCTTGCTCGCTCCTCTCAGCAGGATGGTGCAGGCTTTGGGGTCTTTACACTCAGTGACAAAGGTGAAATACTCGTCTCCGATCTTCTTCACCTCAAACAGTCCCGCCCCCAAACCGACGTCTTCCTCACGAAGCTCGTCTGTCCGGCTGGCGATGCGAGCCCCACATGCCCTGAAAAGACAAAGTAGGTTTAAAGTGTTGCTGCTTCTAGTGTCTGCTGAGAGTTGATTTCACAAAAAGAAAAAAAAAGAAATGTACCTGGCAATGCGGTTGTTATCGGTCTTCCTCACACGGCGGATGGCGGTGATGTTTGCCTTGACCAGGTAGTGCTGGGCCAGATCTGAGTGTAAATAGCAGAAAAGTTGAAAAAGAGTGGCACTTGTTTTCCCTGCCTTTGTAATGTAAACAGGCTGATTTGTTAAACACGAGTCGGGCAGTAACAGGGCGCCACCTGAGGAAGGTGCCCATACTGCTGTAGTTCAGTTCGGATAAATGCAACATACCTGAGATGCCTTTCTCTGTGAAGACCAGGTCTGGTTTGAGCCGGATGATGTCCTCACAGATCTGCTGGATGTATTCTTCCTCCATCTGCAGGATCCTGGCAAAGTCTTCCTCCTTACTGATCTCTATGTCAGTCTGCAGGCACACGGCGAGCGTTACATACAGCACTACAAGCGTGTGACAGAAGATGCGACAGAGGGTGTTGCACAGCATGTTATACCTGGCTCTCCCCCTTCTTGTACTCCAGAGAACAGTCCAGCAGGACGATCCGGGGGTTTTTGATCATCCTTTTCATCCTCGGGTGTGTCACATCTTTGTTCACCATCACTCCTTTCAGCACACATGAGTCCTCAATGATCCCACCTGGAACCTGGAATCATGAGAAATGACGGACAAGGAAGTTCAAACCACTTTGTGCGATTTCACATTTTAAAGTGAGCAGTGAGGTCTGAGAAGCAACAGGAGACGGTCTGATAGTCGTACCTTCTCCACCTTGGCGTACTTCTTGATGTCGATCTCTTTACGTCCGTTTTCTTCCAGCTCCACCGTACGAACGGCGTCCAGCGCAATGCCGCAGGCCAGGTCTGACCAGCGGCTCAGTGCTTTGGTATTGATGGCAGAATGGACAATCTTCAGCATCATGGAGCGGTCTGATGTGTCTACTGGGGTGCTGCCGGGGTAGGAGTACAATTTCCACTGATCACACCATAAATATACTCCAGTAAGTCAACCTCTAATCCTCCTTCATGAGGGTTTAACGTTATGTTTAAGCCGGTGTTCGTTTGGTTTAGTAATCAAGCGATAGCAGGCTGCACGCTCAAGACCAGAAACTCTGAGACGGCTTAAAGAATACCTGACTTCCTTCAGAATTTCCAGCATATCCTCCAGAGCCTGTCTGTAGGCACTGATGATCACTGTTGGGTGCATCTGCTGCTCCAGAAACTGTTCAGCTACAGACAACATCTCTCCGGCTGAGGTGCAGAAGGAGAGACAGATGTTAGATCATGTGAGACCTGCTGTCTGTGAAGGACCAGCCCACGTCTTAAAAAATAAAAATTAAACCAATCAATCATCTCACCCAGTATGATGACTGAAGTGGTCCCGTCTCCCACCTCTTCATCCTGCGTGCGGCTGATCTCAATCATCGACTTGGCTGCGGGATGCTGCACCTGAATCTGTTGCCATGGAAATGCAGGTTAGCATTCAAACAAGGACACTCAAAAATTGATAGCCAAGTTACATTTGAGTGTGATGGAAAGTGAACGTTTAACATGTCTCTAACCTCTCTGAGGATGGCGTTTCCATCATTAGTCATCACAATCCCTCCCATGGGATCGAGTAACATCTACACAAAGAAACAGAAATGTGTGGCATGATACTATCTTTGTGTGCCGATGTATATGACCATGCATATGACTGAAAGTGTAGAGCATATTTAAGTTATCTGACCTTCATCATGGCCCGTGGGCCGAGGCAGGTCCTGATCACATCTGCAATGGTCTGAAATGAACAGCAATGTTAGACACTGAACCACCAACAGGTATCTTTACGTTATAAGTGATGACCAAGTGGGATCTCAGTGAAAAACCAGGGCAGGTAATGTGACAGAACAACACGACAAGGCTAATGATGAGCCTCATCTCGTAGCGAAGCTGGCAGCCAATAAAAACCTGACAACGAGCTTCTGGATACCAATTTATCAATGCAGCGAAGCAGCTGAAACAGAGACCTGGACTGCTCTGGAGTGAACAAATGATTCAATAACTGACCTGATAAAAACTGGTTCTGTTCACAGCAGTGATTCAATTCTAACTCAATACCACATCTACAAAACGTAGGAAAAAAAAAAGAAAACTTGATCTCCTTTCTTTCATGAGGGATGCTGTTTCCTATGCAAAAAGAGATACTAAACGTAGCTCTAAAGCTCCTTTCCTTGAGAATTCATACTGCTCTGATCGCACCTGCTATTAAACACCTCCAGGTTATTTCAATCAGTTAAAAGACTATTTGTCCAGGCTCACACTCCACCACTTCGGACAGTTAGAGAACACTGGGTCTTTCAGGACAGAGACCTTTCAGGGAAAGAAACTAAAACAAAGTGTTCCAGCAGACACTAACCTTTGCAGCATTGATGTTTCCAGTCTGGACTTTACGTCCGGACTCTCTTTTCATATTCTGGTCTGCAGAAAGGCAAAAAAAGAGAGGAAGTTAACATCAGCATAGAAACATCAACACACTTAATGCAAAGGGGCATTTATTCTGAAACGGACATTACAGAATTATAACTTTAATAAAACAATAAGAGCGTATGACAAGAAAACTGCCCCTTTATGTGAGAGCTCATATTTAAATACAACAACTCTGAGTAATAACAACAGGAGGTAAAAGTAAGCTTTAAACCTAATGAGAAGAACCACTTATAGATATCTTAATCATTGATTAACCTGAAAATTATTGTATTGATGTTTTCTGTCTGGTAAAATCAGAAAAAAATAAAAACACAAAAGATGTAACAAAACAAAATAAAGACAAATGTGTTGGGAGAAGGGGAATAAACAGTTAATTACAAATCTTTAAAAAGTTAACTCTCAATATGTCAACACTTGTAATAATAGTAACTAGTTTTAACAGATTGATTAAGACAAAACTCAAATAATCTGCCAATATCTTTACTAAAACATGACAAAAGGCATTTGACATTATTAAACATTTTTCAGACCTGAAACTATAAAAAGAAAATAATAGATTGGCATTTTAAATAACTGAAAGACCATTTAAGAAAGAAATGCAATTTTTTGCAGTCTCATGTTTGCTCTCACAATAACTCTCCGACTTTAATCTCTCTTTGATAATTAAACAATAAATAAATCAGACACAAGAGAAACGCATAGGGTCGACTTTGCAGATCTAAAATAACTGCCAGTCACTGCAGAAATAAACCTAAATATTATTTTCCCCGGTCCCAATTTTCCATCAAAGCAACTGGAGCTGAAAGCATCCCTCATACAAAATAAATGTTTAAAAACAGAATCTCTCATCATAAAAATCTATTGCTTTTACCTAAAACAGTAGATGTTACAAGCAATGAACCCAGTGTCTTACATGTTCCAATATAACATCATTAACATGATGTGTTACTGTTCTCATCTGTAAGTGAAATTGCAGACACATTACAGGCGGTGTTATAGCTGGAGACTGATATTAGCAACACACACAAACTACATTTTATATAAACTTCCAGTTCCTCAGCTATACACCACATTCTGCAGTAAGAAAACCCATCTTGGTGCTTGCTAACCTTCTAGCGGAGGGTTTATGCTGAGTAACGGGGAAAACTTAGCTAAAGTTAGCATAGCATCCAGACGCTCTCCGCCTCTTAAGAACACATGAGCTAAAGATGCTAAAACCGGTTGGGTGGAGCTCTTCGCGGACTGTCTAGTGGTAGCATGCATGTATATGGTAGTATACAGCAAGGGCTCACGGTGCTAAAGCCAACCGGATGGAGCCGCTACTTGGTTGTGTGGTATGGTACTAACATTTGTAGCTAAGTTAGCACATGCTTAGCTTCTCTCGGCTTTGTGTCACAGCCGACCCGCTCTGACTGTAAGCAGCAACAAACTGGACAGAGCTACGACACCCAGCAGTCGGTAGGTTAGATAAAAACGTTGAAAGCATATATTTAAATATATATCAATACTTACTGAGCACTAAAACCTGCTGGCCCATCATTTTGACAGCGTGTGCCGGACAGCAGTAGCCTGGAAGGTTCTGGGTGGCACGAGGAGAGGGAGCGCTCAACCGACAGGAAGGAACACCATCTGAAACCGACCAATCAGCTAAGAGCATCGATATGATTGACATGCATTTTCACCAATAGAGTGAATGAGACTAAATTTTCGGGCGATCATCCTTTTATGGAGAAATTCAACCACACCCCATTTAGACTTCTCACTTTTTCTTGTGATTTTCTGAACAAAAAAAAAAAGTAATTTACCATAAATACGTCTACATACCTATCTATCTATCGATATCTACATATCCTTATATATAAATATATATCTACATAATATATATAGATATATATTTAGATATACACACATATTTTCTGCTGTGGGGACATTTACCACCAGAAAAGCAAGTTCCTACTATGAATACCACAACTAATTCAAGATGATATTGAAATATAGTTTATGGAGGATCAGCAGCCGTTTCTCTATTAAACAACTTATCTCTGCAAATACTTTTTTAATATTAGACCTGAAAGCAGGTCCAAACAGTCTAAAAACTGATAACCCTGCAGTCAGCATTGACACCAAGCCGTTCTGCTACAAAAAGAGACTAAAAATATAGAATGAAATGTGACATTTTGATGTAATTTTTCATCCAAAACTAAAAGTTTTGAAAAGTTTTAGAAACATGGGTGCTTAGGCCCAAGTTTCATAAAACAGGGGTCAAAGGGACACAAACAGGACAGATGCAATTGTATTTATCAAAATGTAGGGGTTCTTCCATAGCCTATATTTTTTTTAATGACCTACAAACAAACCAGCACCTTGCTCTTACCCTGTAGGATGAATCCGTACACAATCAATTAAAAAAAATCTTATAAAATCTGTCTGAGTAATGACATCTATATAAAATTGGTAAGTATCTTCTAACATCTTAAAATAAGTAAAAACGTGTCTTCCACTTTCACTAGATAGCTCATAATTTTCTTTTAATTCACTGATCATTTTAATGCAGTAAGATAAACATTTTAATAAACCCTGTAATTTGTTATGTGAACAGGTTTTGTTTTGTTAATAATCTAAAGTGGCCCAAATGCCATTTTCTTTCATTGCTAGCAGCTAAAGACTAAAGAAATCAGTGTCAGAACACTGTCATATGACAGTCATTGTTTTATTAAATTGTCCCAGTAGAGATTCTCTTACAGTAAAAAGGCTCAGAATAGATTTCTGAATCATTAAACATCTAACAGTTTCACACAAAACGTACAAACAATCTCTGCTGAGGTTCAAATAAATAAATACAAAAAAGCACCAAATACAGTTTCCACAGATAAATAAAGAAAGAAAAGTGCATTAAGGTTTAACAATAAATTAAATCAAATTCAATAAAAAAACAGTGCATACCAGATGGCTTCATAATTAAATAAATATATCAATCCAATGAGGCGGTTTTAAGATGAGCAGGTATTTTGGGGATAACTGAGGAATCTGATTGGACTCATCAGCCAGCAGACGTCCTGACTTGTCTCTGGTTCAGGTCCAGGTTTGTCAGCCGAAGCTCTTCTCCCCATTTATTGTGACAGAGACCAACAGGTTTTTATCTCCGTAAGTCAGTCCTGATTAGTGGGTGACTGTCACAGTTCATTCCTCGACCCACTGAACTTTAGACTGTGAGTTGCCTCACGTTTCAGGAACTTCAGGAAGTCTTTGAGCTCTCGACCACCCTGGAAATATGCAGAAGACGCCATGAGATGAAAAAAGATTGACCAACAGCCTCGTACTGAAGCAACTACAGCTCATTTATCGCTATGTTACCTGGTATCGTATGGGCTCGTCCTTTTTACCCACCGGAACAAAGTAAATGGTTGGAAACCTGGAGAGGGGGACAGAGAGACAAATTAATGAAAAATAAAGACTCAATATGCGTCTCTGTTCGAAGTCTGCATATAAAATCTCCATCCTCACCCTTGGACATCGTAACCAAGCGGAACGTCGTTATCGACAGCGTTCATCTTGGCGATGACGATGTTTGGATTAGAATACAACTGAGGACAAACCAAAGTTAGACATTAGTGTCGGGGGAACTGTGAGATCAGAGAAAAAAAACACTTAAAGGCTAAACTAACTAATTCACCTATTCTAACAGTTGTTCTGATACACGATTTTATCCAGAATCTGGTCCACAGTGAAATACTCTGATCAACTGAGCTTACACAAATCTTCTATTGAGGGTTTCAGTTTAGTTGGTGTTACAGAGTTTTCTGTTGATGTTGGTGCTATCGCAGGACATTCAGGACTTAATGGTAGTAAGAACGTTAAAAACAGTGAAGCTCTGTACCTTGTCAGCCAGTTCTCTGTAGACAGGCTCCAGTTTCTTGCAGTGTGGACAGGTGGGAGAGTAAAACTGGATCAGGGCATCTTTATTTGGATCATTAACGATATCATCAAAGGACTCTGCAACAACTACCTGTGGTGTAGACGACATACAGAGGTCACCATGAGACATTTTGCCACATCTTCTTTCAGTCTGTCCTTCTCTTCTTTACAGGACATTTTTCTTATCAAACTTGCAAACAAACTATGAACCGTTCAAACGTTTCCACACAGCTCATCTCACCTTGACAGTAGCAACGTTCTTCTCGGGTATGGGCTCTGATTTGATGTAACGTTTGAGACGACCTGCAAAATAATCTTCCAGAAACCTCTCCAGCGATTGACCATCCCTCCTAAAACACAAACACCACCTTCAACTAATCTGATTACGGTTCTGTCCAGTAGCTGACATCACTGTGACCTGACAAGCTCGATTTGGGATGTGAAAAGGGTGACACAACCTAAAATACTGAGACACAGAGAGTGACAATGGATAAATTCAACTTTAGCCTGATGCGGCTGCACTCAGCCCTGTTACCTACGTGAACTCCTCCCTCATGATGTACTTCTGACCCAGCCTGGTCCGGATTGTGACAAATGGAAGCTCTCCTCCGTCTGACATCCCCAGACCGAAGTCATCCTCCAGCTCAGGCAGGAAGTCCTGTTTATTGGCTACTGAGAACATCAGGCCCCGTCCAGTGTATTTAGATGCCACCTTCATCACCCTAGCAACAAGACACATAGAAAAGGGGTTTAAATTGACCTGCCCTCCTGTCATCACCTGTACATTATGTCAGAGCATGTCAACCTGCTGCTGCAACCATCAAGGACCTGGACAACTAAAGTCACCACTATTCTTTGAATACCAAGCTAAAAGACTGAGACAAGTAAACAAAGCCATGGTGATGTCCACCCTCCAGGATGGAGCTCAGACATGAGTCTTTTTCAGAAAGTAGGTGTGTCCGCTAAAGAGTTTCCATTAACACTGCCTGTGCTCCAAAATCAAACGGCAAGAGTACAGGGGCCGAATACTGAAATACCAGCTTGAATAGTAAGGAAAGCTTGTGACTGCCAGAGACTGTATTCTTTAGTAAACTTTGAGAGGGAAACGTAACGGACGCATCCCCTGAATGCACTTTAAATTCAAGCACAAGCTTTCATGGGGTTGTCTCTTCGCTGACGGTGAGGACTAATTAAGTTTGAAGCTAACAAGAGAACACGTGATGAGGATACAAGGAAAAGACTGATTGGCCACCCATGGATCACCCAGTTCTCCTTTGCCCCAACCACAGAAAGGTTTGTACCACATGCTTTGAGATCCTCACCCATCCTTGAGCCAGCAAAAGTCGGATCAAAGATCCACCTGTGGTTCTCACAATCAGCAAGCACACCTGTAGGCGTGTTACCTGTTCCTCCAGTAGTTGGACCCCCGGACGTTGTGATGATAATCCAAGTCATAGTACGCCGTCATCAGGTCACGAACTCTTAGACGATCTCTGTTCTCCATTGTCATGTGAGGACAAAGGCCATAACTACACACAGACAGATGGAGAGACAGACAGGTAGAATGAGGCAGCAGTTCCTGTGATGTCCATCGGATGTAGCGGTGATGAGTGAAGTGAAAGAGTCTCACATGTGATCTCTGATGAAGCGTCTCAGAGAGCTGATGGTCAGATAATCTTTGAAGACAACAACACGGTCCTCAAATGCACTGGCGAGCCTGGGAGGTCTGAACAGGAGCACACTCCTGGACAGATAAAGATAACATGCATGCATATATAATACACAAATGTAATACACAGAAGGATAGCAGACAGTCTTCAATCCCACAAATAGTGAATGGCGATTTCTATAACATATCACAAAAGTTGCGCTTTCTAAAGACAAATAAGAATAAAAGAGGAAAATGAAACTACAAAACAAAATGGAACAAGAATTAAAAATCACACAAATCAATAAAACAAAAAAAATCAAACACAATCTGTAATAGTTCTGCTCATTTGTTAACTCACTCAGAGTCAACGCCGTGCTCCTCAGCTATCTGCAAATCAGTGATGTGAGCAAATCTGAACTGTTCTCTCAACAGACCTGCAGCCATTCGAAACTCAGCCAGACGAGAGCTGTCAGCGCCTGAGAACACACCTGACACACACAAACCACGTATCAAAGCGATGTCAACTCATCAAATATGTCTTCCTTCAACCCGTAAAGACACATAAGTTATACTGGACTCCAGATCAGGTGGATCAACAAAATGTGACAAACACCTCACAGTCCGGAGGCCGGATTTGTGTAAGTGACTCAGGCAGTGAAACATCAGTCCTACCAACAATGCTCGCATCATAGTTGTTGACGAAAGTCTGGAGGTCCTCTTTAGTTTTCAGGTGAACCGAGTCCGGTCCAGTCTGCTTCTTCATGTACTGATAGATCCCATCTGAATACACACACATGCATAATTACACACTGGTGTCTTTCAATCTCTGACTTTATTTATTTATTTTATTTTCTATACCTGCAGTGCGGGGTCCGTCATAGGGGGCGGAGTCTTTGCCATACCTGAAGATCTTCAGAGTGGGATAACCCGTAACCCCGAAACGACCACAGGTCTCTGAGTGAGCGGTACAGTCCACCTGGTAGAACAGTGAGAGACAGACAGGACTGACGTCTACTTTTGTCTATGTTAACAACTATAATAACAGTAAGGAAGATGCTGTTACCTTCGCTAACTGAACGGTTCCCTTCAGTCTAGTTGCCGCTTTCTCGAATTCTGGAGCTAATTTCTTACAGTGACCACACCTGAGAGGAAGGAAGGAAATAAGCATGGAGATTAAGAAATTAAGGGAAAAAAAGGGAAATAAGAGAAAATAATGCACAAGGAAAGGAAATAAGGAAGCAGCAACAGAGGTACAGTACGTAAATAAGGCGAGACAGATGTAGTGGAGGAAGAGGATTAATTAAGGATGAATTGATGAGAAATTACAGAGGGGAATAGGAGGTGAGACGGAGGACAGTAAACACACCAGATTACCGCAACAGCAAAACATACAGGAAAAAAAAAATCACTAGTTTTAGAGCCAGCAATACAAAGTCGGTCCGTTACCATGGAGCGTAGAACTTCACCAGCATGGTCTCGTGCTCAGTTGCCAGATAGTCGAAGTCCGCGTCCCCGAGCTCAAGCACGTCTCTACGCAAAGACATGGCGACAGGGAAAGAGGACAGTAGCGCCACCGTGACAGCGGGAAGCAAGCAGACAGCCGCCACCATGATGGAAACGGAGGAGTCGCGGAAAGAGACAGAAAAATAAAAAATCCGGACACCACGGCAACTGCCACAGAGCGAGAACGGCTGCTACATAGAAAGTCAAGATATGCTTACATGAACAGACTTCCGGTGACCAGTTTCAAAATGTTGAATATCTTAAAAAAACAATCGTATGTATTTAGAAGCGCAAAACGGGAAATCGTGCTTCGATATTTAAAATGCGGTCATTTTTCTAAACTCTGAATTCATTTAATACAAATAAGACATAGAACCATTCAGTTTTTAAGTCAAAAGGGAAAACTCCCTGCTTTTATTTGAAATGTTTGATCTTTGTATTTCCGGTAGTTCCCTCTAAAGCTTGACTGTTAAATGTTTATTCAGCTATCAGAAGAAAGGCGGGACGTAAGGAGAGAATACCGGAAAGCTGCTCTCTTATTGGTCCAAAAGCAGGTACAAGTGATGTGATGTAACCATGTTATTGGTCAAATAGCTTGTCAATCCCGTGATTTCCACCGCCTCCAATTTTTATGAATGAGATGGTAATTGTAGCTGAGAGAGTATTGGTGTTTTTTTCAGCTCGACATCTTTCGTGATAAAAAAAAATATATATAAAAATAAGATTATATTCACTAAAAGCACATTTTCTCCAAATCTAATTATTTTGAATTGTATTTGTAGCCACTATAAATTAATACATAATAAATAAATAGAGAAAAACTGATAAACTGGTAAACAATTTGTCATTTACAAAATGTATTTGGACAGTTTATTGAAATAAATCTGCAAAGTTCTGAAAGAAGTACATCAATTTTATGTTCAGGGGAAAAAAAAGATATGTGTAAATAACAGGACTGAACACAGACATTTTAAAAATGTAAAAAAATCTTTTATTGAAGTCAACTTTCGTTTGTCCATATTCAATATGAATAAACAGACGTTTCAACAAAACCTTCACAGAACGTTGGAAAAAAACTACTCTTTAGAAACATGTAAGTAAAGCTGTTAAGACACATGAGAATTGTTAGGTAATTTCACCCCTGGGGAAGACAAATGATTTTAACACATAAATTACTTTTACTGCAGAGCAGCCTGTCTGTAAAGTTACAAAGAAAGAAAAAAGACATCTTGATCAAATGTGTTTGTTAATGATGTACATATTAATAAATAAATATCAGTTTAACTTGTGATAGCTATTGACATCAGCCCCAAACAGCTGAAGCTGCGCAAATCTGTTCAGGTTGAAGAAACAAAGACTGTTTAAGGCAATGAGGAATCAAAAGCCTGAAAAGCAAAGCAACGGTACAAAATTTATACTGGTTTCACTGGTTTTACTGCTCCGTTGGTGCAAAGTTAAAAAACGCCACACTGACAAACAAACAGCAAAATAAATAAGAATAAAAAGAGCAGCAAGTGAAGCCGAGCTGAAGTGAGTCAACCCTTGCAGAACAGAAGTTT
Source organism: Leuresthes tenuis (assembly GCF_036924035.1). Taxonomy (NCBI): domain Eukaryota; kingdom Metazoa; phylum Chordata; class Actinopteri; order Atheriniformes; family Atherinopsidae; genus Leuresthes; species Leuresthes tenuis. The sequence goes on along the minus strand of NW_027325372.1, from coordinate 7,962,535 downwards.
GATTTTTTTTAAAGTTTTGGAGGATCTTGTTGCTTAACATGACTTCATAGAGCCCCGCCCCCTCAGTAGGGTTACAGGAGATAAATTAATAATACATTACTATTCAACATAAATATGTCCTCACCAGCCACACAAGTTTTGAACAGAAAAAAAAAGTTTAACTCTGAAGTCACTGTGTGAAACTGCCCCAGAGTCTGAGGTCTTTAAAATCCTCCATCATTCTAGATAGGTTCTGGAAGATTCAAGGGAAACCCATCTATCCCAATTACTTCTGCAAACAGACATCAGAGGGACTTTTCCAAGAGTCAAACTGAAATCACTCAAAGTAAATTTCTATCAAATCATATGACCATGTGAATAAGACCCAATACTATCAAATCTAGCACAGCTGATACAAACATTGTGGATGGACTGAGGCAAAAAAAAAAAAAAAATGTTGTACAACAAAGTGGATTTGAGTAGCATAAATACAGCAAAGGTATCCCAGAAACCTTTAAATTCCTCTGTAAGATCTAATCTATTGATTTGTACTTTCACAGACATTTGAGCAAGAGGATATGTCTAAAATTTTAATTCTGCCGATTTATCTAGAGCCTGAAGTCTAGAACAGGCAGCTCACTGAAGAATTGTAGATCAACTCTGAATCATTCAGTGAGTTCACAGTGACCGGAACCATTCAGATTAAAGCCCGGAACAAGGGATCCATCCTATTTCAGTATCCTGACAGTTTTATGGTCAAGTCCGATTCACGTAGTTTACTGAAATAAAATCTTTGGTCGTTCTAAGAGATCAGTTGTCATACTTGACAAATAAGAGGTATTCTTATTTTGGACCCTCTGTATACCTCTACAACGACTTTAAACATGTTTCAGAAACGTTAGCTGGGAAGTCTAGAACAGCTGTGGAACCCGAAGCAACTCATTCAGATAATTTTTGAAGTCTTTACCTTCAACTAGGGTCAGCTTCAGGGAGTTTTTGGGTCATTCGGATGAGATCTAAAATACTACTGATTAATGGGCTGATGTTTTTGGAGTGAACAAGCAAAGCGGAACACCTTTATCCGGTGGTCGAACGCCCTCTGTGAAACATCGCAGGTGTGATCCCACAGCAGCACATCTGGATCAGACTCAGCTCTGATGTCCACTTTTTGTGGTGGGTTAGAGATCTTTGAGATCGGTCCTTCGCTCAGTCTGGGGCTGCATCTTCTCGGCTGATTGGCTGACCCTCTTGGGACGAGGACGTGGAATTTTTGGATGCAGAGTGGAAAAGCTTCATCAAGTCCTGGAAACGAAGTTGGACCTATAGGAGGCACAAAATCATCTTTTAATTTTTTCTAAAATGTAAAATACAAATGGCATCTTTCTTTTGACAGACAAAGATACTCTACCCCCCTCTCACCTGTTGGACAGTCTTATTTCCCAACTGGGCAGACACCTGTCTGAATGTTTTCCGACTGGCTCCTCTCTGCTGGCAGGCCGTCAGGATGGTGCGGTCTGCCTCACTGAAACAGAAGGACCAGTTTGCTGTGAACTTACGAATAGTTTCCAGCAGGTTTCCTTATGTCTCTATGTTTTTGATAAATGATGTGTGACATTTTTAGATTTCCATGTATCTATCATTAATATAATTTTTTTTAAGCTAGCTAGCTCCTGGTCTTTCCATTAGTTGGTGGTTTGTCTAACCCAATAACCCACTGCATCAGCTACTGCCTCAACTGACAATCATTGTGGTTAAATCAGCTTCCACTAAAAACGAAGTGCATCTGTACTCTTACCTTTATGTTAGAAGCATTAAAAAGTGAATGCTGGCCAGGTAACAAAAACCTGATACACTGTGTTTATGACGTCTTATAGAACATTTGTGTATTACAGTGGGTGTGTTTTGCTCTGACCGGGTCCAGACGATGACCTTCTCTCCGGTGGATGTCATTGTGATGTTTTTGGCACAAACTGCTTGCCGTTTCTCTTCGTCCTCTTGGTCACTTCTTGTCTGAGTGTCGACTCTCTCCCAGTTTCTGTCAGGAGCCTTCTGGGTTGCAGAATCCTCTTTCGTGGTCTCGGTGCAGGTTGCTCTGGGGGATGAGCAGGTGTGGAGCTGCTGGAAGAACTCCTGGACTTCTCCATACAGGTCGGGATGGTGTCTGAGCAGAGATGAGACCTGACAGAAGAAACCAGAAGAAAAAGAAAGAGCTTTTAAGATTAGTTCTCTCCGTTTTCTCTACTGAACTGAAACGGAGGTCCAAATATTAGAAAATCTTCTTGTACAAAGCACCTCCCTGAAATCACGTGGTATAAATAAAAGGTGCACTGGTTAACCAGTTGGACCAAAAGTAACGGGTTACCGTGAGGAGCAGTGCAGAGCCATGTTAACTGCATTGTCCACTGATCTATTTGCCCCGTAGGCAAACTACAGGGGGTCCAGCAGGTCACTTGTAAGGGACTTCAGGAGGTCCAACACCAAGCGTTCAAAGGACTTCATAACTACAGATGTCAGAGCGACAGGTCTATAGTCATCCAGTTCTGTGATGGAGGATTTCTTGGGAAGGAGGAGACTTCACACAGCTCCAGATTTATTGAAGAGCTGAGCTAATATTGCTCTACCAGGTCTTTTAAAAAAAAAAAAAAAAAAAAAAAAACATTTTTCCCAACCACAGGTTGGAAATTGGAACAGTTCTGAGGGTCACTGAGGTGAACTGCAGTAGACGAAAATCTAAATATTTGAGAGTAAAACTGCATGTATTTTTCTATCAGTTTGGTTTGTGGTAGTCTGGCTTCAGTTTACTGTGTGTAGCCTAGTGGTGTGAGCTCTCAGGCTATTGAATGTCCTCTCATATAGTACTCAAGGTACTTTAAGGGTTATTGAGAACTACCAATAAAAACGTAGACCCTGCAGAGGAGAGGGACAGAGTGTGGTCACTAATCCTAAAATACATCAGTCTATATAAAGGTGGATATTCTTGGTGAAAAAAGGTGCTGCTATAATGTCCCTCTGTCTTACTTTAACCAAAGCATGTCAAAGACATTCAATTCAGACTTCAGGAAATTGTCTAAACTTGTGTGAACAGCCTCTAATAAACCGATAAAGGAAATCAAACCCATGAGACAAATAATCAAATTTTCCACATTTCATAACTCAATTTGAATTGTGGTTTAAAGTCATGATCAGCTGATTGCTGAGGATGTGAGGGTCTTTATCTACCTTTTCCATGTCCTCAGATGATGGGGCGCAGATTCCCTGAAGCACAGAAACCACCTGCTGGTAGAGGGAGGTACTCTCTCCAAGGCTCTGTCCAAGTTGCCGTAGAAACGTCCTACTTCGTTCAAACAGCTGCTGCTCCAACAGCTGACAGAGGGGAAGAAGAGTTTTAGGTCTTTGTCCAAATCCGAGTTAAATCGTGGAGAGTCACTGTGATGTCACCTACCAGTCCACATCCGCGGGCTTGTCTGCGGCTCAGGAAGGCAGCAAAGTCCTTAAGCAGCTGAGGCCACGGTCGCAGCAAACAGCTCAGTCTGTCATATAAAACCTTGGGGGCCTTCGGAGGAACTGCTGCTGTAAATTCATCCAAAACCTCCAACAGCTGCTCAGAGAGACCTGAACACACCTGCACTGCTTCACATACCTGTGGAAAACACAAAATCATTGCTGATAGCACACTGGACCAATCACATGGTAAATCAAGATGATATGAGATGATACTACTACTGAATAATAGCTGCAGTAAACAGGGGAAGGTGTGTGTGTTTGTGCTCTTACTCTTTGGAGATAATCCTGAGCAAACACCATATCTTCCGATTCCCTTTGATCATCTTTGTCATCATCTTCAGTTTCTTCTGATGACAGCCTCTCCTACAAACACAGATTATATCTTTAGTCTAAAGAAGGAAAAGCTCCAATTTTAACCCCTGTCCTGGTTGACTCGTTGATCTTTCTGCTTGTGAAACATCAGGTTTGATAACACGGTAAAAGTTAAGATTGTTAAACACTTTTTGTTTTGTTTTGTTTTGTAGCACAGATGGTTCAGACAAGCATCAGATCAAAAGTCTATAAATGATTTATAAATGGTTCTCACCCTATAACACCTCTCTCTGTGCAAAACACAAGTTTGTAACTAAAATCAAAACTGTGAACCATATGGTGCAGGTTTAAAGACACATTTTCATTTCACACATAAGCTTCAACACCTTCTACAACTTTAAAGAATGACTGAAACGAATTGTTCCAAGTACCAATAAATCATCCCAGTTTTGGATGATGTTTGTTGAGTTGAGCAGTGACTCACCAGTAGTCTGACTACTGTGACTATGGGATCCATGACCATCTAAAAATGAATATCCAGAATAAAATCAAACAGACTGCGTTGAAGTTCTTTATATTAACTTTCTGCTTCAACCGTCACCATAACCATGTCTGGGCTTCATGTCAAACTGGGCAGCAAGGTGGTGCTGCTGTTTGAAGACCTTGTATGCATCTTGAGAATAACCCTACTGCCGTTGGGTCATCTATGAGAGGGTTACGTTCTTTTTTGAGACCCAGGGGCTGAGAGAAACAACAGCAAAATTTAACCGTTTCTAACCTTCAAAAATATGGAAGTAAATAAAGTTGTTAATTAACTTATATATTGTCTGGTGTAGCAAATATCTGCTGTACTTTTATTCCTATTCAGCTGTGTAAATGCAAATGTTTTGTTGTAAATGATACTGTAAGTATATATCTTCCAATCACTTCATTCAGAACGTTTACTTGCAAAGTTAAGTCACAGTCACTGGGTTTCTAATTGAGGGAAACACGTTTTGACCCTTTTATTACTGTTGTAAGGCGAGTCTAGAAGCAGCAACGCAGGTCATTAATCAACATGCATCTGAAATGAAAATGTCTGACCTGAGGCTGGATGACAGATTCATCTGAAGACGTTCCTCCGTCATCAACGCCTTCATCTTTTTCTCCCGCTTTAGATGGAATCACAGTTGCTTGTTTACTTTCTGACTGAGTTTCCTTCAGCTCAGCCTGGTCGTCATCACAGCTGACACTTCCTGTCGCGCTGGGGGAAGATTCCGACAGAGCCAAGAGTACATCGCTCTCTTCCTCCGCCTCCTCTTCTTCTTCTTCATTATTAATTTTGATGACATCATCTCCCACGTCTCGAAAGGAGGCGGGGCCTTCAGGAGGAGGATCAGTGGCTTTATTATCACTCCTCCTCGTTTCTCCTTTGTTCGTACTGGGTTTCCCTGCAGCAGGAGGAGTGGCAGACAGCCTTCTTCTCCTCAGTCCTGCCAGTGTCTGACAGTGGCGTCTGATTTGCTCTATGGTTTCCACGGAGATAGTGGAGGTGGTTACACTGTCAGAAGGTGTATCTGTCCTGGTCAGGAGGAGGCGCTGGAGGAGGACTCGAGGAGGGCTGAGCGGTGTTGGATGAGGAGGAGAGGGGGAGGCCATGTTGACCGGACCGTCAGAATGAGGGTAGGACTCAGACGGAGGGGGAGGAGGAGGAGGAGGAAGTGGAGGAGGAGAAAGGGGCTGTGGCCGCGCAACAAACCCGATACGTTTGAAGTCCAGGTTGTCCGGGAGGCAAGGTGGGTATTTGGTCCCGGGAGGGAAGCTGTAGGTGCTGGAGGTGGAGCGCAGAAAGGCCAGGTGACTGTGACGGACCTTTCCCCTCCTGCAGGACGGTGGTGCCTCAGGGCCAGAGCCAGATGGGCTGTTAAAGTGTTTGATGGTTGGATAGATGATAGGAAGGCTCCGCTGGGTGGAAACATAACCAAATATATTTGTCGTCATTTAATTCCTTGTAGTTAGCAAGTATAAAGAGTTTCCTAGAAAAAACAAAACAAAAACATTTCCAGGATACAAAACTAACCTCTTATATGTGACACTGTGGCAGTAGCAAAAATCCGTCAAACTAACTTCATGCTATAAAACTTTCACTGATACAAACATATTTCTCACCATTTTCCACAAATGTACATGGAAAATAAAAGAGACTTAATGTGGCTCATTTACTATCTTATCAGTTGGTAATAAATTCAGTTTATCTTTCTAAAAATTCTCATTGAGAATGAAACTTCCTTCAGCACAGAATGACGCTCCACTTTGTTGAAGGTATTCTTTAATTTATAATAAACAACACCCGATTTTGAGATTTTTGGGGCAAAATGTCTGGGGAAAAAAATCATTTTTTTTAGTAAAATGTTACTAGAGGAAGTTTTTTTCTGAGGCTGCATGATATCGAGTCAGGATAGAAACGGCAGGAAATGTCTCGACTCAAACAGGAAGCTTTTGCTGGCGAGATCCCTTAGCTGTGTTTTGTATTTTCCAAAATCTTACTGCCTTAGATCACTCTCTTTGTACTGAACAGCAGACAGGTGCTTTAACCATGCAGATAAACAGCTGTCGTACCACGAGCCAAAGAGGCATGACGCTCTCCTCTCTCTCCACAGGTGGGCGTAGCTCTGCTGGATCAACGTGACGGCAGGCCACCGGCATCGACCACAGCACCTGCTGATACCTGAAGGTCTGCAGAAGACACAGTCGTTCACACTGACCCAAGTCACATGATGGTCCAGTAAACACGCGTGTATGTGTGCATGTGTTACCTTAACAATATTGTTGGGGAAACCAGGTCTGCAGCACTGCAAGATTCTTCGTCGGACCTGCACCAAAGTTTTCCTCAGCAAAAACTGAGACACTAGCTTTGGCGGGTCACATGACCCCTCCATGTTCCTGAGGCCGAGCACCAGCAGGCTAATAAAGCACAGACAAACACACGTGTTCAAATGGATTTGTTTCGTTTTTTGTCTTTAAATGAGACAAAAGAGTTTCCTCCATCAGCCACTTTGTTTTACCAGTCTTCAGCTGGAGTGAAGGCCGCCGTCCTGCGGGGGCAGTACAGAGCGGGATCGAGGCTAGCACAGGGGAGCAGCTCTGGGTAGAGGAACACTGGACGAGTGGCAAAGAGCCAGGCCAACTCAGCCGGCAAAACGGGGAAACAGCGCACTGACAACAGAGAGACAAGGTTACAATTACAGCCACGGACACCTCACTGCTGAAATAACTAGACCATCAAAAACCTGTTTTTCCTAACAGCCGAATATTCTGACTTTGTAAAACAAAATGTAAAACTTTTTAAAAATAAAATAGAGAAAAACATGATGGAATCAAGAAGCAAAAAATAAAAAGTACTTTTTGAACTTTGTTTCATCTCCTCTGGCTTCAGTATACATTCTTATAATATTAAATATTTAATCAGGTTCTAACTGTCTCAGGGAGAAAGTTATAACTTTCTGTGGCAGACACATCAGCTTTACAGGGTAGAGCCTTGTCATGGACCATTTTCTTCAGTTTCCACCAAACATTTAACCTCAGATTGAGGTCCAGACTGTTTGATGGCCATGACACTGAGTGGATGTGTCTTTGCTCAAGAAAAGCTTGAACACTCTTTGCTCTGAAGCAAGGGGGTGGTGGCTGCAGGCCACTCACTGTGTCCTCTGGCGTCTGGTGCCCGGTGTTGCGGCTGGTAGCTGATGGGAGTCTGCCGCAGCTCCTCCAGCAGCTCTAGTGCCCCTTGCAGGTTGGAGGCTCTGAAGGCGCTACAGAAACCAGGATGACCTGCAGACCGGATCAGCTCGCCCCTCTGAGCCAACATCTCTACCTCAAACTGACAGATAAGTTGCCATAATAACACAGAGGGTTAGTGTTTTACAGGTGTTTTAGGACTTAATGTGTTGAAAGACATACAAGATGAAAAAAAGATTCTGTATTTCACTGACAGTGCTTTCAAACATCATTTAGCCCTTGGTGTTGGGAATAAAACTGTCAGTAAACTCCAAATTACTCAGTTTAAGATCAGACACAAGCTATCTTTTATCTTTTTTTTTGGTAATGTAGTTTGATGAGTTCATTTTCAGCACAATTACTAAGAACAGCTGGTTTCTTTCACAAAACAAACATCCAGATGATACAGTGCGAGTTACCAGGAACTGTCTGGTGGTCTCAGCCTCACTGTGCAGTTTGGCGACAGGTGAAGTTAACAGGTGAATCTGAGTCAGCAGCTGGACATGCTGAGATCGACAGAGACACGCAGAGTGAGAACTGTCAACATATTACCAAGCTACATCAAGGAATTACCTGACATAATATAACCCTTAAACTTGTCATGAGTTAACTGGATGGATTTCTTGCCTTTTCTTAGTCTTTATACACGTACCTGCTGCAGCTGCTGCTGAAGTCTCTTCTTCTGCTGCACATTCAGCTTCAGTGTGTATGGTTCCTGACATTCTGCATGTGTGTTGTACATCGTGTTTGTCTGCCGTCTCTTCCTGATCAAAGCCAACTGCTGCTTCACCGTACGCAGCTCTGTGATTGGCTCCTCTGGCTCATCGTCACCTGGCCCTCTGAGACAGATACAAAAAGTCAGCAGGACAGAAACACAGATGTCCGACTTTGTGCGCGTGCGTTATGTTGTTGTGTTACGCACATGTGCTGGTCCTCGAGTGTGTGTGTCTGAATAGTGTGCGTTTCCTCCGATGGCTCCTCCTCTTCATCGTGGCCCTCATCATCTACTTCCTGTCCTGCCAGGTCCTCTTTCAACTGAGGTGCACAAACAAGCCAAAACAGACACGATTAAACTCCAGGAGCAGAACGTGTCTAATATCAGAGTGTTAATCACATGGTTCTGGTTAGTGCTGATTAAACTTTCTATTATTATTAGCAGTGAATCATAAGAAATGAGTGACTGCAGTCATAAATATGAGGAGATTTTTAAAATAGATACAAAAGAAAAAAAAGAAATGTGAATTATGCCATTGACTGATTTGGTAGGTGTATAAACCAGACTGTGTAGTGTCACCAGAACATGGCGGTAAATGTCACATTGCTAGTGTTTGTAATTCAGAAGACGTTGTCCTAAACAGGGAAAAAAACCTGTGGTGGACATTCACAAGAGGAATTACTTTCATTGCTGGGAATAACTGAGATATAAATCAAATCTGGGAAGATGCCAGTCAATCATGTGAGTTTACCGTTTGCCAGCTAAGACACAAAACATCTGGTGAGCCACATCTAAGCCATCTTCGAAATGAAAACTCAGAAATGGAAATAGAAAACAATCCTGTAAAACAATCCTGCTATGACTCAACTACAAAGTCAATTCAGAGTAGAAATCTGTAGCTGGTGTCTCTGTGGACAAACTTCCCCACAGAAACAACCGCCAGCACTGGCTGGAGGAACTCGTGTAATGAGTGCTGATGTCCATGAATGTGTTTTATGTCTGGGATCACTGCAGGTGTAGAACATGAGGTGACGTTTGTACCGTTTCAAACAGCTCTTCCATCAGCTCGTTCACCTCCTTCTCTGGAGTACAAAAAGACAACACGAGACAGACCATCAGCAATTAGACAGTTTATAAGCAGAGTTTCCCTCAGACACAGCGGTGAGGTGACATCTTTAACTCTGCAATGCTAACCAGTGAAATGACAGGAAATACAGAGACGGACATTCAGCAGAACAGGACAGAAGTCCCACGAACGCCATAAACTTCGTTTTGAAAAATAACAACAAGGTTCAGGAAGAGATTCAAATGAATGAGAGATGTTTAAGCTACAATTATTACTGTGAAGGGATTATTTACACTTCACTTGTAACAATAAGCCCACATTCCCAGTGACCAGGGGCCTCATGTACAAAGACTTGTGTGGATTTCCTACTGAAACGTACGCTCAAACCAAAATGCCCTCCAACATACAAAAATATCCAGATGTATCAATGCGTGCGCATGCATGAATCCAAGCACATTTCGTTTGCACATCCCAATTAACGTGGAATTGAGCGCATGTCAAAGGACCTGACTCCTCCCTGTCCACGCCCCTACTTAAATATGCAAATAATATTTAAACGAGCCCCGCACCTGCAATTCCTCTCTCTGCACGATCAGAAATAAGGAAAAAAGAATGAGTAAGACGGGAAAAAGAATAACTTAACGGAAAGCGAGATGGAGGTGCTACTTTCTGAAGTGGAGGCAAGCAAAAATGTGCTTTTTGGCACCCTGTCCTACAATATAAGCAGCAAACGTAAGATGAGTGGGTGGGAGAGTGTGTGCGAGGCCTTTAATGCTGTGGGGTCTGAGAAGCGCACACAAGCAGAGGTGAAAAAGAAGTGGTCCGATATTAAGGTGGATGTGAAGCGGAGACTGGTTGCCCACCACCGAAGTGTGGCCAAAACAGGCGGAGGAGGCTGTTTGAACAGAGAGTCGGCACAGCTATGGCTGACACTGCTCTCTCAGGGGTGGTGGGTGACTCTGATTACCCCCAAGGTAAATACATGTTCATACAGTAACCTATAGTGAAGAAGTGCACTGGGGAAAATGTGAGGCTGATTAAGACATTTCACACTTTACGCACAGGGTTATTAACATTTGCACACAGAGACAATCAGGGGCTTGTTAGAAAGATCTTAAGCTGTTGTTTCACCAGCAAAAAACAGCAAGTTACTACCTTTAACCACCAACTATGATGCTGTGAAGACGGGATAGAAATTGGGGGCAAACATGCTCAATGCATGTCACGGGTAATAATATTCGGACAATTACACGAATAAAGTTACTCACCAAGAAGCCACCCATCGCGCACAGTGCCAGCTTGTAGTCTGTTCCCAACAATTATGTTACTGAATGTATGAATCGTGCGTTGAACCAGGCCACCCCCACAAAGCATTTGCACATCACATACGATCTGTACATTGATGGAATGAAAATGTTTCCTGTTGATATACAAATTCATCATGTGATGGCGCTTTTATAGCACTGTGTGTTCAGTCGATAACTCCGATTACATTAGGAAAACCGGCTCTCGGTTGAAATTGCGCTTCAATGTTGGCCTGTTCAACTGCATTATGGGAATTTGATATACGTGCTGAGATGCAGATAATTCCGTCCCACTTGACTCGGCTCAGGGTCGACTGGCACAGTCCCAATCGTTTGGCCAGCTCCCTCTGGAATGCCTCAGTTGCTTAAACTCCAGTGTGCACGTCACCTGTGGCACGAGCAGCGCATGGCTCCTCGCTGGGTTGCGTTTCAGCGCCGGCCGCAGCTCTGCCCAAAGTTCCAGGAGGATTGCCCTCAAAACGGCTGATGAGCCAGTTGTCATCATGTGCCAGCAAATCCTGTCAGTCTCTGAACACACGCTTTCTTCCAATTGCACCATTTACAATGTCTTCCAATATCGCTAAAGCAGCCATTGTTTTCAAATGGTATGCATTGCAACACTGCGCATGCTTTTATATCCACTCGTGTAATTGCAGTGACGTGTGTTAATTGTTCATCAGTGTTAATTGTTGATGTGTCTCAAATGTGCACATTACTCATTCTGAGGACAAATTGTGCTCACATTTATGTATTATAACAGTTTCCCAACATCACCTCTAAGTGTCGCCAAAGAATCAATAGCTGTAGAAAAGTGCGTATGCCAGCCCTGAAGTTGGCGTGAGGCACTGCACATTTCCACGGTCATTTCGCTCTTGATACATCTGATCGTTGACGTGAAAAAGTTTGTACACCTCTTTTTTGTGCGTATGCACCCTTTGTACATGAGGCCCCAGGAGTCCAGCTTCAGTGGAGCTTTAGAAGTGATGAATAACTGTCATTGTATTTTAACACTAAAGTTTACAAATATGAACTTTAATTAATTTTCTCAATCATATTATCAAGTAACAAAGTGATCCCTTCAGCTGTAATCACTACCATTAAACCCCCCCCTCATCATTTGAGTGTTTTATTGTGTGTACTGACTGGTGATGCGGACAGCCTTGTCATCACGGTAATCCTCGAGGTCTGGTTCATCGATGTCAGCCAGGAAGTTGTACTCTGGATCATCTTCATCATCACACTCCTCTGGTAAGGAGACATAGTGTTGAATTGAACAGCTTTCAGTGATTTACTTCGTGGGGATCAGGTCTCTGTCTTACAGCAAAGTTGAGTTCCCACAATGAGACAAACACTCACCTTCGTTATCCACATCTGAGGTCATCAGGCCTCTCAGCCAATCAGTCCACTCCCTGTCCTCGTGGGTGGAGCTGGAGTCATACATGTCTGGAGTTATGTCGGGAGCTCGGAGCGCCGCTTCCAGCTGGCCCAGCGGGACATCCCGAAGAGGGCGCTTGGACCGAGTCCGGCACGCCATCACACCTGCCTCGTCCTCTGACTCCGACAAAGGCTGATGGAAAACAATAATTTGTCAGATATGTGTATAGCTTTTTTATTCACTTTGTTGTATTCTTTCCTTCTTGTTGTTATGTTGGAGACAAGTTCGCTTAATTCTAGCAGCTAAGATCAACCCACCAAACGTTCTCTCGCAGTTTCTCATTCGTTAGCAGCACTTTGATTTACAGGTTAAAATAAAGTTAAAGTTGCATCTGTACCAGCAAAATTAAACTCTTGCCCGTTGGTGGTTAATATTACTCTAAATTACAGTATTGTCCACCCTTTTACTGAACCAAACAAATTTTCCCTTTCTTTTAGCTCTCTTTTGGTCTCCATCTGCTCCTAAGGAAAGTACTTTCACATCTTAGACTTTTTCTTTCTGCTGCATGCAGCTGATATTTTCCTTTGAGAAAACAGTCTGAGCTAAGTTTGACAGTTTACCATTTTCTTTACCATGAAATTAAGTTGGAGGACAAAAAAATACAAGTCAAAACCTGCTCTACTGTCAAGTTTATTGATTTACTGCTTTACAGAATTACCTGCCTGGTGGGTTTTATGGTTTAACACTCAGGCTTAAAATTATACCAACTAGTCCTGAAAATGAGTAAACCAGCCCTGTAACCTTTCTTCTGGTAAAACTCTACATATAGATTGTTAATCATACTTTAAAACGGGCTATAAATATCTACCTTCTGAAATCAAAGCTATACCAACTTGTCCTGAGGTTTTATTAATAGGTATCTGGGTTTTTCTTTCATTATTGATCCTGCAGCTATAACCAACCAGCATTAAATTTCAACCAAAATACCTGGAAAGATTATATGTCCCTTTGAGTCTTCCAAGTGATTTTAAAATTCAAACCATGTTAGTTCCCTATGATCTGCACTTACCTGGTAGGGCTCCAAACAATCAGCCAGCTCCTCTTCAACAGCATGAAGCTTCTCCAGGAAGGTGCTGTCAGTCACAGCTTTCGGGGGCAGGGCTTTGGGAGGAGGGGGAGGTCCCATCGATCCCGCCTTGAAACGTCTAAACCGAACTCGAGAAGTCTGAAAAGAGGGAGGGGGAGAGTCATCAAGGCATCCGTGTTTTCGTGTGGCCACGGAATAACCAAATGCAAAAAGAGGAGGCTATGTACGAGCCTGTAATCAGTCTAAAGAAAATTCCAGAGGTATAAGAGGATGGTGATTCTCCTGCAAAGTCTTTATTTTTGCTCCTTGTCATCTTAGACACTTATTTTGCACGGTTACAAAAATCTGAGCTGCATGCGGTCAACTGCAGAGGGACCTGCTGGACCACTGAGGACTATGTCACACATTCCTTCCAGCCAAGAAAACAGTGAATTGCTCTCCTAAAGAAGTCCAAAGTAGCAACAGCGGGATGCTAAAAAATCTACAAGGATTCTGGGGATTTTACTCCATAATACACAATTTTTGCCTGTGACTTTTAACCGATTATTGAAAATGTTCCACTTTATTTTACTGACCATCAACTAATGGAATAATCAGGCAACATTTCTAATTCATAGAATACAGCTTTAGTCCCATTTCTTGTGCTGAAGATGTAAGACACAGCGGCTCTTACCTGCCAGGGGCTGCAGCTGTCCTCATCCGCTCTATTCAGTCGACTCCCTCTCGGAGATGAAGCTGTGCTCTCCATGTCGCTCTCGTGGAACGTCTGCACACAAACCAATCAATAATCAATCCCTGATCATCAGCGTGAAACTGTGCTGCAGTCACAGCAGAGTCTCACATCTTCAGCAGTCTCGTCCTCCTCTTCTTCATCCGGACGATATTCTTCGTCAGAGGAGTCTTCCTCGTCCAGAGGGATGTCCACAAACTGAGGAGCCTGAAAACGAACGTTCAGAGAAGTGACTTTAAAGTGAAGCTTCACAGAAATGTCTCACAGCTTCACTTCAGTTTGAACCTTAAATGATGGGACCAGGCAAAGAAATCTGAGCTTTAAAAAAGGTATTTTTATAGTTCTTCTCAGAATAATGAATAATGAATTACGAATGTGATATTTTGGTTAAACAATACAAAATGTTAATATAAAAAACAAGTTTAAGTGTAAAAAACAAACTAAAAATTATTCCAGTGTTTTCCTCCAGGCAATAAAACACACACAGATGTTGTATCTGTTGTGTTTTTACCTTGTTAAGATCGCTGCTTTTCTTGATGGGAGATATGTTCCAGGTGGGAATCACCTGAGAGGAAACACAAACATCAGAAAGCGGATTTTGCGCTGAGATTTACATTTATCAAACTCTTTAAAGAAACTCACCACTCCCTTCTCCACCACTTCTTTAAACTTGGATCGAGTCATTTTAGGTTCCTAAAGAGGAATAAATGCCATTACCTGTCAAAACATTGGACTGTTAACATTAATGTGCTCATTGGACGTCAGTATGAGACTCACAAATGGAGGGACCGCCTCGGTCTCGTTAATGGCAGCTTTCATCATGGCAACCACGTGCTCGTTGGTGATCACTTCCTGCAGGTCAAATATCAAACTTTAAGACTCAAAACACAACTGTCGTGGATGTCATCATCAGCGTCGGTGTAACATTTAGCAGCTCTTTGTACAATTTACACCATCACAATGAATGAAAACAAAAATTTATTTAAAACTTCCATTATACATTATGTGACAGGATTCTATCATGTTCTTTAAGTGATCATGTTTAGGGTTTTGCTTAAGAACTTAATTTTCTGAGCAAAAATAAAGAATTCATAATAGTTTCAATCTCTTATTATGCTGTTTTGCGTTGGTCTTTGGAGCAAACCACTTTGGAGCAAACCACTTTGGAGCAAACCACTTTGGAGCAAACCACTTTGGAGCGAACCACTTTGTAACATTCAGGCTACAAACTGCCTCATCCTTAATATACTGACCTTTGAATTCATGTATTTTTGACCTAATATCTATTATCTGTATTTAGATTAATACAAATGACAGAAAAACAGAAAAAGACAGTGTGACATATTCACAAGTAAATAAATACTAATCAATAACCCATCCCCAGATGTGTTCAAGTAGATGAACTCACGTGAATGATGTTTCTGACGTTCACGGTGGTCAGATTGTGTTGTTTGGACTTTGTCTCCAGTGACTGATCCAGCTGTCTATCAATTTCCACTTCCACTCCCGTCTCCTCCTCTGTCTCTGAGGCCCTGCGCCGCTCATCCTCCTCCTTCTCATTCGATGTCCTCTTCCTCTTTTTCACTGCCTTCCTCCTCGCGGCCTTCACCTCCAGCTGACTGTCATCTGAGACACACAAACATTTCAGTCATCAGTGCAAATACCATCAGTGTTTCAGAAAGTTTATCCAGTCTTAACTTCACAATTTGAGGTTTCGGACCTGTTTTACAGTTCAGGTCAAAAGCTGCTTTAAGTTGTGTAGGGAGGAAGTGAGACCCCCCACAAAGCCATACTGACTGACTGAGAAGTGTATGTGTGTGTTACCCATAGTGATGACAAGGCTGGAATCTGTGGTGTCTTCCTCCACCAGCAGGTAGCCATCTTCCTCCTCCTCACTTCTTGCTCCTTCAGAGGCTGGAGGTGGCGGCGGCAACAGTGAAGCATCATGGGAAGTGGGTTCTGGCGGTGTAAGGCTCTGGGCAGTCCTGAAGCTGCTGGTGTTGCTGGGAGATTGTTGTGGTTTGGACGGGCTTAGTTTGAGACGTTTGCGGACCGGGTTCATTGTGGAGAAACATGACCTCTAACCTCTATGAAAACGGCAACGTCAGACAAGGAAAAAGTCAATGAAACTTTAAATTACATTGAAAAAAGTGAGTTGATCTTCATTTGTTCAAGTTCTGCTGAATGTTAAAGTTTTTGTCTGTGGATGTACACATGTAAACCCATATTTTAATAGGTAAATTACTAACACTGCAAGGGTTTACTTACTGTTAATGGCAGTCGTACTCTGAAGCTGTTAAAACGGTCCTGTTAAGATCAAAACAGTTGTTTGTGAAACTCCAGCAGATCAAATCAGTTGAAATCCTCAGATACACGCAGGCAGTGACGCGGAGCAGTCGCTTCACCAACAGCCGTCGAGCTGGTATTACCCGTTAGCTTCAATTAGCATCTGACCGTTAACTCACGCCGGGTCAGTGTTTAGTCCGCTTTGAGGACCTCCTGATTGTCAATATTCTCCAGCTAGCCTGCTAACACTTCCCCAGTCGACTAGAAGCTAACGTTAGCGCGAGTCCACTCCTTCAGACGGCAGTGGACTCCCGGTGCGTGTGCCCGGTCCAGCAGTACAAATGGGTCCAGTGTCACTTATACTAACAAGAATCTTAACGATAGCGCTGCCTTGCAACTAATGCACACTTACCGCCACAACTATCAGACAATTCTGCCTCCAAAAACTACATTTCCGGTGTCGTAGCAGTGACGTGACACCCGTTGCGGAATGTCGTCACACATTCACCTTTTTAAATTTGTTTTAGACGAACACTTTAAACGTTTATAAATTGTAAATGAAAATAAAAATATACACCTTGGAATTAAAAAAAAAGTTGTTAGTTTGAACTGCAGTTTATATTTTATTTTGAAATTAACTGAAGCTAAAGGTAATAATGCATTTTAAACTACACTTAGTCACAAAAATGAAACATCCAATTTAAGATAAATCATGCACACATACACCAACTTTTATGCATTTTCCAGGAAACCAAACTACCAACTGTTCCAAAACAGGAATATAGCTTTACGAATATATTCGCTACGGGAACATTATCTCTCCCTCTCAGTGTCAAATTCAGAGATTAGCGGGCGGGGGAAACAAAAATATAAGAGTCTATACTACGTTTACAAAGGAGAAAGCGGGGATTTTATCAATAGTCAATGAGCATGTATTGTTTAAACAGTTACATTTTCCTCTTGTTCGCACCGCGTAAACGAGTCGTGAAGTTAATTTAACTGCGTCTGATGTTTTGCTACCATCTGCTGGCCTCAGGTGCTTCTGCAGTAAACTGGTCTGGAAATCGACCCTGTCGGTCTGAGTTTCATTCCAACTCCAAAACAAGACCCATTGCGTTTGGTAAAAGTCAGTTATAGTAAAGTGGTGATCGTGTTCAGTCAATTTTCAACTGAAAGTAAAAATATATATGGGAGCCCGTGTAAAAATATAAAATACTTTATTTGAAATTCAGCAACAATTACAAAACTAGTGTCGATTTACATGTTCACCCTCTCGAGACTGGTCTCTTAACATTAACGGGGGACAGCAATCCGGGGTGACGTAGTCAGGACCTTCAGAGCAGCTGCAGGTTTCTTCAGCTCCTTCATCACCTGTAGACCAAAAGCTTTAACGGGCCGCAGGCTGACCCGCAACCTGCCCGCAGGAGGAGGACTTCCCGCTGGGTCCTCCGGGTCGGGCTGAGTGACGGTCACCTTCACGGGTTTGTTCCGATGAAACAGAGACTGCACCTGGCTCGTGGACGGGCTCACGGCACGGAAACCGTGAGGTGTGGTCACCTTTCCCACGTGCAACAGGGACGCTGCTGGTAGCGTAGCCGCGCCCGGGTCCGAGTCAGACTCTGCAGCAGGAGCGGCGGCGGCGTCGCATCTGGGACGTCCATTCCGGAATGAAGGGAAGCGGAACAAGAACCGCGAGGAGGTCCCGTAGCTTGTCGGGGTTCCAGGAGGGGTTGCGCCCGGCGTATCATCTTCGTGGTCAGATAGGAGTCTGGTCCGTTCCGGGGAGCGACGGTGGGGCCAAGGAGAGCCTATGTGAGGACTGCGCGAAGGGATGAAGAAGCTCGGGACCCGCTCCGGAGTCAACAGCAAAGCCCTTAGAGACGATCCGGATTTAACAGCCGACATGATGCTTTAAACTGCGGATAGAAAAGTGTCAGACTTTAAAAACACTCAGGTTTAACACATCCTTCAAAAAGTAACACGGAGTTTTGGCTTACTTACAGAGAATTAGTCTAAACTTTCAAACTGTTTCTTAAAAACTACAATTATTTTGCAGTTCAATAAAAAGAAAAAAAATCTACTCAGTGAAACACATTGACCAGTGACTGTTGCACGTCTGAAACAACTGGACTCAGATAATCTGGTTTATATCTGGAGCAGCAGGTGGATCCAATCAGAGGCCTGATAACCACCCAGACTTTTCAGACCACCTGACCATCTACTTCACAGCACAAAATTCACACAGCAGGAAAAGCTGGGGTGGATTTAGTTCACTATAGGTGGAACTAAACTCTCTCATCTTAAATGGAAAAATGGAAACAGTCCAAACTTAAATGGGACTTTAAATCTATATAAACATATTAGTTAATTATCCCACAATTCAATATTCTGTTTTCACCACTTTGAAAACTATTAAAACATTTTTATTTTACAGCATATTACTCTTAAAATACCACCAAAGACTTTAATTACATCCTTATTAACAGTTTAATTAAAGTTGCTTTAAGATAAAAAAAAATAAAAAAACCAAAAAGCTTTTCTCCACTGACAGACAATGATAATGCACACCTTTAAGGCATGTTTCTGTCTTTAAAAAAACCTCGTAATTCCTCAGAAAACATTGCGAACACACTAGATGTAAAATTGACAATAAACTAAACCCAAACCCTGCATCCACTCTTTCACATTTAGCAAGTAAAGTTGCCACTGAAGTTTCACCATCATTCAAATGGATTTTTACAGTAACCCGGCCCCTTTACCACTAAAACTGAAATGTTGCAGTGTGAATAAGATTTGTTGGTAAATGAAACATGAAATGGTGTGTCTTATGCTTCATGTTTGATGTTGGACTGGAATTTTTCATGTTTTGCCTTGGACAAACTGGTTGAATACCTCCAATTTTGTTCACCTAATTTGTATAAAGAAAATGTGACAATAGTCACGTCTGGTGACTCTTGAAGATTTTTATCCTTTTGATTTAAGCCTTTGTGGCATCTTGTTTATCTTCTGCAACCAACCTTACGCTTAACATATGATGTGTGATCCGAAAATAGCTCACAGAACCAATTAAAGCTTCATAATCAAACATGGCAGACAAGAGATTTCTGCTTTTTCCTGACTCTGCAGTGCAGAAGCTACTCAAAGCAAATGAGGTCTGAATTTAACTTAAAATGTGTTTGTATAGTAAAAAGATAAAGATGCATGGACTATAAAACAATTAATTTTGTGCTGATTAACTTGTCATTGTGTTTTTATCAAAAATTAGAAAAGTTCAGAGGCCTAAGGCCCAAACAAAACTCCATTTGCATTTGACATGTTTTAGCATACAGTTGTAAAATGTTGACAGGGTGCTTTTCTGTGATGCCATAGTGCCCACGAGCAGCATCACACCTCCATCCCAACCCCAAGTAACAGACGTGTGACACCCTGAAACCATCAGCTTTTATATGAAGAATTCATCTGAAATGATTTAACAACAGATGAGGAGTTTTTACTGAAGTGAAACAAACAGGAAGGAGCTGCTAAAAATAGCAGGTAGTCAGGATCCTCCAAAACAAGAGTCCAAGGTCCCACCCCACCCCCAGAAAAGCTGGGACAAAAAAAAAAAAAAGACAGGGTTTGCACTCATCATTACTATCATCATCATGTCCGCTGTTAAAATCAGTCCATTTGGTTCAAGAGTTTGTCGTTCCTCCTTCCAGTCCATCACAGGAGATCAGCCACACAGTGACTTTTGACCTGCCAGATTGGAGTCCAGCAATCGGTCCCTGTCTCCATGGAAACAGAAATAGTCTCATCACGTGAAAGTCAGTTCAAAACATGGATATGAAGGCCGCAGCGTCTCTGAGCCCATCTCAGGCGTTTTGCTGTGGACATACGGCTGGTTGTCTGGAGTGTGCTTGTTCATGTTCAGAAGGTCTGTCAGTCGCTGTCGGAGCCAACAGCCGATGAGCCTTTCCGCTTCCTCTTTGGAGCTTTGGGCTTTGAGTCTTCTTCCTCCTGCAACACACAGAGCAACGTCATAGTGAAAACAGAAGCAAATTCCAGACTTGTTCCAAGGTTTTTGTCATGTCATACCAATACGGTGTGGTTACGTACCGAGGCACTGCTGGAGGCACTGTCATCCTCATTGTTGGTGGGCGGAGCTACTCCTTTCCTGGAGCGAGGTGATGAGGCTGGAGCTTTTCGCCGAGACTTCAGAGGCTTTGACTGAGAGTCCTCGTACTCCTCCGCGAGGGCAAACAAATCGCTGAACCTGCGGAGGGAGGAAGTGATGTTAACAACTGGTGTAATGTCAGTACTAGTGCTGGCGAGGTCATCATTTGTGTGTGTGTGTGTGTACCGCATCTTGTGAGCCTCATCACAGCTGGCCTGAACGTGCTGCAGAGCCTGAAGGATTGGAGTCTGGGTAAAGACTGACGTAAACAAACAGACAGTTATTGACCTGAATGTCAGTAATAAGGAATCGATAACTCTGAAAGTGTGTGTGTACTGACAGTTGTTTTTCATGTTGCTCAAACTCAGTCTCAGGTTGTCCATGTGCTCCAATATCTGTTCCAGGGTCAGCTGAGCCAGTTTACTGCTTGAACTACGAAGACTGAAGACAGAGACAGACCGTTAACTTTTACCTGCAGCACAGGAAACTGGACGGTTTTTGTCCCCCGTTTCTGAGGACAACCTAATCAACTCAACCCAAGATTGTCAACACTTGTGCAACCTCACTTCCATCTACATGCGTCTTTGTGTCCTCACCTCTGTCTTTTACGCGGCTGGTTGTTGTTTTTGATCAGCTGGGCCTTGATATGTTCTCCCAGCGTGTCGTCATATTTGGACGCCCAGTGTCTCAGAATGCTCGTGGTGAACTGGTCCTCGGGGTGACAGGGGCGACTCAGGACCATCTTCACCATTTCTTCACTTGGCCTGGGACAAAAATATAGAACAGGACATTAACGGGGACAGAAAGACTTGTGACCCGTGATGTGAAAATAGGTTTCTTGCTTGTCGTACTTTTCTCTGCGGAGCTGCAACAGCAGACAGGATAAGGCCTCTGGATGTTCTGAGAAACAAGGACATAGAGAACAGATGAAAATTGTAAAGAAGCTATAAGTTAAGCTAACACATTCTTTAATTTTTTAGTTATCTGTGTTTCAGTATTGAGGTGTCACCTTTGTATTTGAGGTGCTGCAGGATGGGGATGATGGTTTCCAGAGGGATACTGTGAGCCAGAAACAGCTGCCAGGTGCTGTACTGCTCAAAGGTCTCCCAATCCAGAGACTGAACTGTGGACATGAGGAGAAAATTACAAGGACGTGAAAAGTGGAGTCTTAAAGTAAACATGAGTTGTGCTGGAAATCGTAGGTTTCTCACTGAGGATGTTGAGGACCGAGTCTTTCCGGAACATCACCAGGTTACCCATCATCACATGGCACATCAGCTCCTGTAACTGCACAGACAGGTGACATCCTGGTTACCGGACAGGTGACACAGAAGGCCTCAACCCACAGCTGCAGAGACACTTTGATGGGGCCGCTCAGTCTTACCTGCGTCGAGTCAATTACAGCTACAATCATGTTTAGCAGCTCGCCGCTTCGCAGTGTCTCATCTGGAAACTGAAAGACCAAATAAAATACCTTCGTCATAATGTGTGTGTGCTCTGTACTTCTGATTTTATGAGGGCATTTTGATCCGTTTGTACAGTCCCACAATGTATGACATTTCAACACTGTGAAGATATTACTGCATTGTGGGGACATTTTGGTCCGTCACCATATCTTTAAAGGTAGTTTGAGGGTTGATTTGGACAGAATCAGTTTCAGGAGAGCAGACTACGTTACATCAGAGGGTCCCAGTCTATACCTCAGAGTAAATGGAGGGTGTGAGGTAGCAGAGCAGCCGGACATCGTCCTCCTGACAGGCCTTCATGTCCATCATCAGACAGGTGTGCAGGTCACCGAGAGCTGTCGCTTGAGCAAACGACTCATAGAGCATCATCTTGCCATTCGCTGCTTTACTGTTGGCGGACACATATGGATGATTAATCTTAATGTTCACATGTGCAGCAACATGATGTTAAATTATGTTTCCTATGTCAGAGAGCTACTGAGTGTGTTTATCAGCTCTGACATTACATCCATGTCACCTGGCTTTTAGGTAGTACAGCAGGTGGTATCCAATCTTTGGCTGCTTCTGGTAAAGTTCTGCCAACATGTCTAGCAGCACTGAGAACCCACTGTTGTCCTCCTGCATAGTGACGAGGTTCCTAAAGATCAGACAGAAGGGTTTGCAGACCGACTCCTCCAGTGACCTGGAGAGAGACCAAGCAGTGATCAGAGACAGACCGGTCATCACAGAGACAGGTGAGTTATAGACAGAGAGGACAGTCTTACTCCTCAGTGATCTCCTCTGGCAGGACGTCCCCCCTGAAATGATCTTTAAACAGTTCTGCCAGACAGGAAACCAGCGCCGACATCTGCTCTGAATCAAAGTCCTCCTGTAGGACGAAAAAAACCACAAAGGGCAACACATAAACTTTACATAAAGATGACACACACAACAGAGCTTCTCTGAAGTGAAAACATAATACATATTGATTGGCCTCAGAAGGCTATATGCAATATAGATCATTGCTTACAAACAACACTGCTGATTGTATACGCTTCTGATCAGTTTGTAATTCATTGTGAAGACACCTACAGACCTCTGTTCATGATTTCTAAATAAGAATATGGAACGCCTGCCCCTTTCCTTACCCTGGTGATTAGTCTTTGTCTGATTCAAAGAACTAATTTAGCTTTTCTGCAGTTGCCTGTACTACTTTCCTTCATGTATCTGGGGGAAAACTTCTGTATTTTTCAACATGTTAACTTTAAGCTATTCCACTAAGTAAGGAAGAGCTAATGTT
This sequence comes from Leuresthes tenuis, assembly GCF_036924035.1. Lineage (NCBI taxonomy): Eukaryota > Metazoa > Chordata > Actinopteri > Atheriniformes > Atherinopsidae > Leuresthes > Leuresthes tenuis. The sequence goes on along the minus strand of NW_027325372.1, from coordinate 7,939,523 downwards.
GTAGCTAGAAAAAAGTAGCTATCCTTCTAAACAACTAATATTTGCTAATGTCCACAACAGTCCAACAGTGTTCACATGCCAGGGTCCATTTCTCCCATCACTTCTGTACAGTGGGAGGAAGTTGTGACACATCTGCTTTCTTTGTTTATATACTGTAGTGAAACATGAAAGACAACTGACCTCCAGGATCAGATCAACGATCTCCTGCATCATCTCACACTGTGTCTCTGTGTCACTGAGGAGAGGAAACGTTGTTGTTAAAATCAGACGATACAAACATCCGGCACAAACAGAGATGTCTCTGAGAGTGACCTCTGATTCTCAATTTGATTTGAGGATCTGAACGAGGATTGTAACTTGGTCTCACCTGGTCTTCTGCAGCTGCTGCACCTTCTCCTTCATTGTGTCGTCTAATTGGTCAAGCCAAGGTGTGATGTCAGCAGGCTCCTCCATTACAGCTTCTTTGATTGGATGGAACCTGAACTCCCTCTTCTTTCCTGCTAAGTGATTGGTCAACAGATGGTGTGACGTAGTGCAATGAATTCATATCATGGAAATAATAAATCAGGTGAGCACATCATCCAACGGCACACTTGGAGCACCTGCAGCTCTGAAACAACCCAGAATAACTTTGAGCCTGCACGACCTGATGCAACACACAGGTGCACCAGTTGGCATGTTCAGTGGTCATCTCAGATCTTAATGGGCTAAACGGGACTCAACTGGAGTTTTTCTGGTTGTACAAGTGAAAAGCAAACCATCTGTTCACTTACTTTTTTAAGTAGTTCCAACTAATCTAAGCTAAGACGAATCAAACTGATTTACACTACATCATACTGTTTAAACACATAGAAAATTAACTGGTTTGAACCTACTCAGATAATACTAGTTTGATGCATTGAAGCTCATCAACTGTCCCTTGATTTCACCTTTGTTGTTGACTTCTTCCTCATCATCGCTGAAAGCTGCCTCTGTATTTTCATTAAAATCCTCTTCCTTGTCCAGAACATGGTTGTCCAACTCCATAGAAGCAGCCTCCTCCATCTTAACTGCAGGACATAGAAATGTTTTAATGTTTCGGATGCTTTTTATCCGTCTTTCTACTCTTAACAAAACGTTTGTCAAATTATGCTCACTTGAGTTTTTACAGCTGTTTAGTGTGTGTTAAAGGCGTAAGTGTTACCTTCAGTGGGAGGGGATGGCGGACTGCAGAATTCTGGGAATCTCTCTCTAAGCATTGATCGAAGCTCTCGGTCTAACTTTGGATTATCAAACAGTGGAGCGAGGTGACTGAGAGACAGAGATCAATAATCATAAATTATTCATGTCCGGTATGCGACTGACATATCTTTGAAAGATTTTACACATGTTAAATAGACAAAGTTGTTAAGTGAACTTCTTACGCCAGCACTCTCTTCTCCATGATGAAGTTGAGGGAGTTGAAGACTCCCTGACGGACCTGAGACTCCAACGGAGGAAAGAAGTGAGGAATGATCTGAGGATGTATGGAGGAAACAAAAGTGATACAGGAAGGAAAAGAAGAGCGGTGTTATTTTTTTTAGAAACAGTTTACTATTTACAGCATATGATACATTTGGTCTGTGTTTCAGTATTCAGCGTGCATGCTACCCTGCACATGAAGTCCAGCAGTGTGGCTGTGATGGCAGGATGAGGTTTCATAGAGTGATGCATCACCAGGATGGCCGGTTCTGAAACAAAAACAACACGGATGACTTTAACATTTGCCACTTCACACATGATCCAGAAAATCAGTCCATGTAGACAGAAAGCAGAGGAAGGCACCGGAAATGAAGTCAGACATCCTCTTAGAAAATGTAGCCATTTCTGAAGTTAGTCATAAACAACTGTCTGTGACTGTTTTGACTTGTTTTGACTGTCAACTCGTATTGAGAGAAGTTCCCCAATGTCATCAGTCCTCTGGTTACACATTTTTGTTGTTGTCTTTCTGTTAAATTTCTTCACAGCTAGTTGTTTCGCACCAACCGTATGATGAAAAACAGTTTCAACACTATACACACTCTGTGGATTCCACAGAGGATTCTGTGCTGCTCACAATTTAATTCAACTAAAATATCTGAAGTCTTTCCACAAGAGAACAGAAAGGGTTCACTATCACATCCTGTTGCCCCATATAATGTTTAGAAAATCTGCAGTGCCAAAGTGAAAATAGCACCGCTGCCATTTTTGTTTGTTTAAGCAGTTCCACAGATATTACATTCATTCTTTAGATCAAGCTTTATCCACATGACAACTGTCTGATAACAAATAAAACCTTTTCACTTTTCAATCAAAGAAGATGAGGATAAGACAGGCTCCATTTCCCCTCTAAATCTGGACCCATGATGGACTGATGAAGACAGATAAAAAAAAGGTACAGCTTGATTTGAGGATAGATGTCAGTTGTGCACTTTAGTGGGACATTGTCTGGTTGCGACTTTGGGACAGAGGAATGTTCGAGGGATCAGTCCTGCTTTCAACATCGAGTTAAAATCGGGCTTTGGATATTGGTAAAGCATCGGGTTAGTGTATGTGAGTTACCTATGTTCATGATGCTGTCTTTCTCCGGGTTGAAGAAAAGCCAGTCATAGAAGAGAGCCAGTTTAGCATTGGAGGCAGCCACGTTCGACTGTAGAGACACAAACCACCGATCATTAGTTACAGACTTTAAATAACTGCAGCCTCCAGACTGTTAGCCTATGACCACGTCTTATTACCGTGCAGGTGGTAAGCAGCCAGCCAATGATAGCCCATCGTGGCAGGATATCAGAGCTCAGCACCTCATTGGACGGATGGACCACCCCGCAGATATATCGAATTAGATCACATCGCAGTGACTGGCTCTCCGCTGTGGACAGGTACTGTCTTTGAAACCAGTCCTGATACCGCTTCTGCTGCCCAAAACGTACCTGCGCACGGGTGGAGATACAGAAGAAACAAGACACAGATGAAGATAAAAACTGACACCTGAGTCACAGTTTAGCGCACAGACAAAAAACAGAAGCAGCGTAATACCCTGGAGGTCATGAACAGCAGCTTAGTCTCCATGTCCGGTGTGAGTCGACAGGCCAGAAATTTTCTCGATGTCCGCGCCGTCAGAAGCTGAAGGATACCTGGAGCATGGAAAAAAAAACACTTGAGTACACATGGTGGAATGTTACTATGAGCTGAATATAGACCAAAGATCAGAGTTGGTTCGATATACAAGGAAATAAAATAGAGCAAGCTTTAAGTAGTCTCTAATTAAATGATTTACTGGTGAAATTAAGACACTTTGGTAGTGCAGATTACCAGTGAACTGAGGACTAAGAACTTGTGGGTTGTGCAGCAAGTCTCTCCAGATCAGCTCCATCTCAGGGATTCGAGCGACATTCTGCAGCAGACGAACCAGATCTCTGCCGATTATCAGGCACTCCATGAACTGCAGAGACGCAGAGATGGAGTCGTCAGTGTGACCAGGAGACAAATACAGCCAACATATCCCTTCTTCCCCTTTTACTACCTTCTCCCTGAGCATGCTGATGCAGAAGTCGACCTCTTTCTGGCGAAGAGGCAACAGGTTTGGGGTTCCATGGTCGACGATCAGGCGAAGGTAGGTGTAGACTGACATTGCTATTAGCATCCCACTCTTCAACACCCACTCCCTTCAGAGAACAGAGTATTTAGCTACTTCACCGTAAAAATATTTCAGTGCTTTGGTGTAAATGCACCAGAAACAAGGAGAGGACATTGGGCTTTTTAATGTGAAGCACAGCAAAAGCCACAAAAACATAATAAAATAGATGCAAAGACCGCTTACTTTTGCTCCAGCAGGATGTCCAGAACGTTCTCAGCCAACCACAAGTTCTTCGTTGAGATGTCTCCACCTACATACAGCAAGCAGCAACTTTACATTAAAACAGAGCTGATGACACCAAATGTTCGATATAAGCGATGTGATCGGTGTGAGTTTGACCTGCGATCTGTTTCAGAAGAGTCATGATGACACCGTCAGCTCCAATCACTCCACTCTTCACCAGCTCTCTGACCAGCCACACCAGCTGCACACGCATCAACATCGTGTTAATAACGCCCGAACTCCAACACTGCGCACATGCAAATACCTTTAAACACTTTTGTGCGTATTTGTGTGGACTAGAGAATTTTACCTGTGTTCTGGGGACGTCCTGCAGTTTCAGGAACTTCTCCATCAATATCTGGTTGATTTTTACCAAGACTATGTTCATCCCATCTCTATTTAGCAGGGTCATGTCTCTGTAACACTGTTGCAACACACACACACAGTGATTTTACAATTATGTCACAATAATATAAAAAAAAATGACAGAGGATACACGGGTAACTCACCCTCTGGGCCTGGGTTGGCTCTGTGAGGACCAGAGAGAACAGACCCAGACACACCTCCTCATGCTGTTGCTGACCTTTACACACCTGCAGGATTGGTAAACATTTATGTTATTGAGGGACATTCAAGCATCACAGTCAAATAAGCAGGACAACAGATGCAGAAATAATAGCTTTCTATTAGTTACAAGAAAAATACCAGAATGAATAATGCAAAAAGACAAAGACAGTCTCAAACTAAGTGAATAAAGTAGGGAAGAAACCATTCATGTCATGAAATTAGTTTATAATACTATGTGTTCCTTACATTGGCAGTGAGTGCATCATTGGCCTCTCTCTCTGATAGCCCACTGGTCAATGTCTGGACGATACCGACACACCGCTCCAATTTCTGCATTCAAGCACAACAACAAACATGAATAAAACACACGCACAACAACAACAAGGCAAACAAAAACACACGTAACAATAAAAGTAACAAACATGGAGAAGACAAAAACACTCAAACGCCAAACCCAGCCACAACAATAAATATACAAACACAAATGGATTGGCAGTAAATATAAAATCAAAACCACGGCAAACCACAAACAGAATGACACGATATCATTAACATTCATAAAAACAGTTCTGGACAACAACAAACTGATAAACACAAGACAAACAACAAAAATAAGAAAACAACTAAATAAGCAAAAACGCTCGCTGATTGGGTCCATAAACAAAAGGTCGATAACCCGAATATACCTTTTAAAACATTAAAAGGATCAACTGTCAGGGTCTCGGTCGTTCTGACATGTGAAACAGTACGCATGCGCAACTGTCACATAGGTCTCATCCATATGTTTACATAGAATTAGCATGCTAGGCTAACAATTCATAAGCTTTGGGACTTCATAACACCAGTGCGTCGTCTCAGAGACACATACACCATGAACACATACCGTAACTGTCTCATATTGAACTTTAGACCTCTAACAATGTGTCCACGCATCTCACAGCACTGCTCTCCTGTGCTACTGCTGTTAGCTTTCTGCTAGCCAAGCTAACTAGCCTGTTAGCAGTCTGCACTTGATAAAATGGTTCCATCACGTCTTTGTACCCGTTCCTTGTTCACAAATATAACTGATCATATTTACTCGTAAAACCCAGTCGTTCCCGGCTCATTTTGGTGATTATCTGATATTCGGCCCGCTAAATCAGATCTTCCTACCTCCTCCAACTCGTCTTTGGCGTCCAACTGAGTGGACACTAGGAGCCGGCCCTGTGGCTTCGCTTTCGCCGGTGCAGGCTCCATCTGCTCCCGCCGCGCCTCGCCGGGCCCCGCGAAGCTGTGAAGGGCTGGGACTGCCGGTGCAGGAGTGTTATGGGTGTCTGTGTCGGTAAAATTAATAGTCCGAGGCTGCGGTCAGGGTTGCAAGCTTGCTGTGGGTCGCCTCGGCCTGTTAGTGTGTGTTTGTAAAACTTATTTGTGGACAGCAAGGACTGTGAATCCTGCTCTGTGACACCGTCCTACCACAGTAACATAACGGACATCCGCACCGATCAAGCGGAGGAACGAGGCGGCAACTACACTGCTCAGAAACCAATCAATTTACTCACACCGTTGAGTGACGTCAGTGTGAACCAATAGCAGGAGAGAAAACCCGGAGCCAATCCCCGCATGCTATGCTGGAGACCACCTGCGTGGACATCACTTCACCTTGTTTACAAAGAATTCATACCTCAACATAACTAAATATTGCAATACAACAAGACTACAATCACCCAGAGCTACATTACTATGTCTGATAACTGCACTGACTGCTGATGCTACTATTAAAAGTATTCTGAAACTGGTGATATTTGCCCTATATATAGCTGACAGCACTTGTGTACTCTGTGTTTCAAGCATATATTTCTGAGGGAAGTGCGCAATAGGCCAACAGGTCAATTAAATCCTCTTATCCACAGTAATCTGAATCAGAAATACCAGTTGTTTAGACTGATTATTAATATTTAGTCATGTTATGTCATACACAAACCTCTAATAGCTGAGACACAATTCTACTATTATGAAACAATTATGCATATCATGTTGTATTCCTTCCAACAGATTGTCAAAAATGTTACTTGACATTTGAACTCCAAACTTGCCTGTTCATTTCCTCAGATTCCTGTGTGTTTCTTAGTTTTAGTCTAACATTTTTCATTTATTCAGTATGAGCAACTAGGAAATTACATGCATGGATCTTCTCTTGTGTTAAAAAATAACAATACAGAGGTAACAACACACATTTTTATTTTTATATTTACACAACTTTCTTTCAGTGGATTTGTTTTACAGTGAAACATTCGTCTGTGTCTTTTTCTCAACAGCTGACTTCTGGTGAAACAAGTTCAGCTCAGTGAGTCATTGAACTCCCTTTAAGTGACGTCACGTGTAACTAATCAGAGAAAAGGGCATGTTTAATATAACCGGTTTCTGAAACCTTGTTTTCCTTTGCCCCTCATCCATCATCAGTTGAAGCTGGTCCTGCACAAGTCCTTTGTCAGTCTCCATCAATGCTTTATCAGTTTTTATCATTTTCTCCTAGCAGCCAGTATGTCCTCATACGTCCTTTCCCCTTCACCTCGATCTCTCCTCTGAGCTGAAGCTGAAAGCAGCCGAACTCCAGCAGGACCTGACGAGTTGCCTCCGACACATGGATCTTCAAGGCTGTGGAAACATGATTTCAAAACTACATCAATGGTCGCATAGTAACAGACTTCACTGTTCCTTTATCCCATTCCTCTATTTGTACATCCTCGACCCCTCTCCTCTTGTCTTATTCCCACCCACTGGAGATACGATCAGAGGAGGTGCACAAGAGATAAAAAGACTCAAAATAACAAGCGTTTAATTTGTTTAATTTTTGTTACAGCCCACAGCTGTGGTTATTTATTTATGTAGGATGAGAATAAACCATCTTTTGAAATCACAGATACTGAACAGACTTTCGCAAAGGACATCTGTTTATCCTCACTTAAAGCTTCCTTTGCAGTCTCCTCTCTCCTCACTCCTCCATTTTGAAAATCGAGACATCCTTCAAAATGCTTTCCTTACATTAAAATCTAGGTCACAAGCTGGTGGATACAGGAGATAGGAAATGAGGACACATAAATAAAAGACATGAGTCTTATGAGTGGCTCAAATATGGGACTAAAAGTGTTTACAGGGCTCCTGGTGTCTCCAACAGGATTTAGTTTTGTTTACTGCTTCAACAAGACAGACAACCTGGTTAATTAACTCCAAACTAGTTTATGTGAATTAGTCTATTTTGCCTTTACTTTATTTTGTTTATAAAAAGTTTGCTTCACCCTGACTTCACGGTTATGTGGAAACAAGACGTCTATATTCTCTGTGTTATGGTGAATTCTGCTGGTGTACGTTTGGTGTTGTTTGCATCAGGACTTGAATTTTTTTGTGTTTTAGACACAGGCGGCTGATCGATGTGACGGCTCCTGCAGGATGAAGGTCTTACCCTCTCCTGTAGATTCCATGCGTGATGTAGTGTTGACAGTATCTCCAAACAAACAGTACCTGGGCATCTTTAACCCCACCACACCGGCGCACACAGGACCTGGGCACAAACACGAAAACACAGTCAGTTTCTGAATTTTTTGTCCTGTGGTGTTCAGTATTATCGTAGTACGTCAGCGTTTTGGTGTACCGCTGTGGATGCCGATGCGGAGCCGCAGCTGCTGGTCGGCTCTGTGTCGTATTTTGAAGTTCTTGACAGCGTCCAGTAGGGCGAGAGACATCCGAGCCACCTCTCGACCATGAAGCTTACCGTTTCTGACTGGCAAACCAGAGACCACCATGTAGGCGTCCCCGATGGTCTCCACCTGAGAAGGCAGCATACGCAGATCTTTAAACTGATCTGCTCCCAGTGTTAGTCAAGCTTAACAGAGAGGGGCAGTGTGAGTAGTTTAATAATCTCTTACCTTGTAAACATCAAAGTTGTCGATGATGGCATCGAAGCAGGTGTAGAGATCATTTAACAATGTCACAACCTGCAGATGTCAACAACTCAGTTCAATATTTGTCTTTTTACTGAAAATGTGTGTTAATCTGAGCTCCTATGAACAGATTTGTAACACTGAAGCCCAAACTGCAGCTGAACCTGAACATTAATATGACTGTTTAGAAATAGTGGTGCAGTTATGACACTAACCACTAGATGGCACCCTGGTAGTTTCAGGTTTTGACCCCACGATGTTCAGATTTGAGACTTTAAAGTGAACCAGAGTTCAGCTGAGTTTTATTTAAGTTTAACAAACCTGTAAGGGCGTGCTCTCAGCAGACAGGGCGGTGAAGCCAACGATGTCACTGAAGTAGATGGTGACAGAGTCGAAAGCTTCAGCCTGAACCGTCTCGCCCCGTTTCAGCTGCTCGGCTACAGAACTGACACACAAACAGAACAATGACACCACCGCAAACCTAACTACCAAGGAGTAATTAATGCATTAGCAGTGCAATACAGTTACGTTAATAATATTTGGTACAGTGACAGAATGATGTGTTATTCAACTCTGAATTATTTCAGCATAGTTACTGTGGTAGTATCTGGTACAGCAGGGCCTCTGCCTTGCGTTTCTCCTCATTGTAAGCTTGAGTTCGTTCCTCCACCAGCTCCTCCAGGTTGTTGGCATATTGCTCCATACGAGACAGCAGGTTGTCCAGGATGTTGGAACCATAACCTCTAAAGACAGCAAGACAGAAATACAGACACACAAAAGGATAAACAGGAAGCGACACAGACAGGAAAGAGTGAAATTCAGCTTTCATTTCATAAAGAGTTGAGTTTTCTGGTCTGTAATATTCACCAATTGATCACCATCTAGTAAACGGACGGCAACCTCAAGCTTCCTGTTATCATGACATATGACATGTCATATTGTTGCTTCTTTTACAGAGCAATGATGGAGTTGGTCACTATTAGATTTCTACATCAGTTTCACCACTTCTTCAGACAACCTGTAACCAGCTAGCTCTTTATGTAGGTTAACAGATCAGATTACAATGACAGTTCAGTCGATGACCGATTGTTTCAAGTGAGAATCAATATGGGAATTTGGGAATGATGAACATTTTACACTTCTGACACTTTTTGCTGTTTCTCGATAGATTATTAGAAATTAAAACATCAAAACTTTAAATCCAGATTGATTTTATTAAGATGAATTATGGAGGTAATATGCAGAGTAAACATGAGCCTGTTGGGGCCCGGGAGCCCTGGCCTCCACACCTGTGCTGCTTCCTCAGTAGGATCTTAATCGTGTTGAAGTCAGGTCTCTCAGTTGGCTCTTCACTCCAGCAGCGCTGCATCAGGACTCCAAGCTCCTCACTGTGACTATGGTAGCAGAGGGAAGGACGAAGGCAGGCCACGCCACCCTGAATCACTGCCTGGACGACCTCTGGAGAACAGGAGGATCACGTTAAAAACTAAGCTACTTAAACAAGACGAGCATATGCGCTTTACTGCAGCAAGTTCTTTTGTACACAGAAGTTTTTCTGTTGGAACTGTTTAACTTCTGTCTGAATGTTGAGGTGAGCTGTGTCTCTGGAAGTCCGATTTGACAGCACTTTTCACATGTAAAACCTGAGAACATGTTTAATGTGGCGGAAATTTGACTGAGTGCACAGAAGACCTGATCAATGCTGGGTTGAACAAACTTACTGAGTCTAACATGGGGAAGAGGAGTTCAGTTCGCTCTCTTTTTTAAGTCCTGGCAGGTGGTTACTAGTAGATATTAGAGGCCCTGGTTGCCTTGGAAACGCTCTTGCATATTTCACATATTAAAACACAGACGTCACGTGTCAGTCAGCACTATCCTCCACCCCCATTGGTTGCTGTCTCACACTTGTCACCTCACTTTTGACATTAGTTAAACAAGGTCTTCAGTCACTCATCTTCATAGGTAGTTATTTCATCGGCCATCACTACAAGGTCACAGAAATTCATAAACATTTTATGAGCTCTACTCAACACATTCCTACTAGTTTCTTCTGTATGTAGACACATCTACTAGCATCTGACATTTTAATGTGTAGGTAATAAATGATGCCTGACGTGACTGCTTGCTCAGGTTAACTACGCACACAGATCAATATGCATTAAACGTTCTATCAACAATTTTTAAACCTGCAAATATCCATACACGTTTTTAAGTCAAATGAACTTATCAATATGAATTATCTAACCGTAAACAATGTAAATAGCTAGATTTTTTTTCCACATTCAACACAAATATATTCATATTAATACATGAACTTAAATTATTATTTAAATATTAATGAACTCAAATAGGACCTAGGCTCCTACACTCCTGAATGAATCACTGATGTGTTAATGTGTATCCTGACAGGAGCGTGCCATCCAGGTGCCACAGTAAATAAAACAGCACCTCCAGTCACACCTGTGTTTCAGTACAGCAAGGACTTTGATTAGACACATCAGGTTGTGTTTGGGTTCCCTTGTGTCCTGCTGTGCACATGTCGTACTGACCTTTTGGAGTGAGAGATTGTGTGTCGAGGTAGAAGACTCCTCTGAGCAGAGCCACCTCCTGGAGGATCACACCAAAGCTGTAGACGTCCCCCTTCTGGGTCCCACAGGGGGGTGGACAATCTGTCCTCAACAGCTCGGGAGCTGTCCAAAGTTTGCCTGCCAAGTAATTAGTAACAATTAGCAATAATAAAACCTTAAACTGACTTACAAGTACATCATTAAGGATTAACACAAGCTCCTTCTATAAATAAACCTGCTGAACACACATTCAAGCAGCTGTGCAATAATCATTCGCCATTCAAACTGACTTTGCTTGTGTATGTCAGATAAGTTTAGTAACTCTGAATGTGTGTCTGCTTATGTGTGTGTGTCATACGTGCGTAGTAGGCATAGGTATCCTCAGGACAGCTGCTGGTGCGGAGACTCTGCAGTCCGTAATCTGTGATTTTCAGGACAAAGCGACTGTCCACCACACAGTTGGATGACTTCAGATTACCATGAGAGATGATAACACTGTTGTGGAGGAACGCCATGCCCTAAAGACGCACAAACAAGCAAATAAACTAAACGGATAAAAGACTTTGGTGAACGGTTTGAATGAGTCTAGGACCATTTGAAGCAGCTTGTATAGAGATCTGAACACTAAGTTTGCTTTTTCTGCACATTTCTAATTACTGTACGATCCCTGTTTGATCTCAGTGCTACTGCTGGTTGGTTGTTTGCTCAGTTTTCTCTTACTGGCTGTGTTGTTGTATGGTTGAGTGGGTGTGTGCTTATGCACACAAAACAATAAAAGACAGTATTAACAGTATTAAAAAAAAAAAAAAAACTGTGAAAAAGCAGAAAGTCAGACTACAAAAAAACTCCATCCACAGTGTTTGAGTGACAGTTTGTTACCTTGACAATGTCATGGATGAGAGAGTATCTGAACATCCAGTCCAAAGTGATGCTGTCGCTCTCCATCAGGTCCTGGAGGATAAACACACACACATTTCACTGAAATAATGCCTCCTTGAGTCCTAAACCCCCAATATAAATTTTATTCCATCTTTAAAATTTCCGTCCAATCAGGAAATGTTCTGACATTTATGAGGACATTTGTGTGACGAAATGCCTGCACTCTGACAGTTGTTCTTCCACGGCACTAAAAACATCTTCCTCCTCTCGGTGCAGAAAATAACTCACACCGCTCCTAAATCCAGCGGTCATCTGGCCACAACCCAAACCCACGCAGCACACATCAGCCCACTGCAGGCTGACTTGTCTTCTCACGTTGCTAGGTTACTGTCCCAGGAGGTTGCTAGGTTACAGTGCTGACATATAACTATCACTGAGAGGTGGGAGAACATCTGAAGAAGTATAACGAAGTGTTAGAAGACTTCCAGAGCTCTCACTGATGCAGCATGGTTGGCCAAAGGGTCAAAGAGCAGCATAGATGGATGATGGAGGGATATTGTGACTGGCAACAACGTGGAGTATTGATTGTTAATATCGACAAAATGGCGTTGATAGAGAGGTACTTGTGTTTTACAGATGGCTCAGTCAGAGGTGTTAATGGTTGATGGAGGAATATTGATAGTTTTTTAAAGGGATACTGATAGCTGATACTGGGTAAATCGGGTTTTTAGGTCCAGAGTTGGGTGTGATGTACCTGAAGGCTGCCCCTGGGGCAATACTCCGTGATGATGCACATGTTTGGGGAGTCAATGCAGGCACCAATGAAGCGAGTCAGGTGTTCATTATGAACATCTCGCATCTGCAAAAATATAGAAGGTGAAGGTTCAAATCATACCAAAACGACTAGCGCCCAACAAGCAGAGCACTAACCTTGAACTTCTATGGTTCCATTACTGAGGATTGTCAATATAGTGTCTAAATATATAGCATTCTTACATGTTTTAGTTCAAACAGAACCTTCCTTGTCAGTTCAATGCGTTTCTTGTTGATATACTTGATTGCAGCTAGATTTCCCTGAAAAAAAAATTTTTAAATGACGAAGGTCTTGTTATACTCCCTTATAGTAACATGTGATACAGCTGTTGGAGTGTCTGTCTCAGACCTTGTAGTATCCAGTTTTGGTGTAGATCTGAAAGTTTCCCTCCATAGTCATCAGCGAGCCATAGTTGGAGCCTTTCTGCAGAGAAGCAAAACAGACTTGATATAATCATTTCTTAAATGGTGCAGTCTGTTCATTTTACTTTGACTTTTATTTCTTTGCAGACCGTATGAACCAAAGATGGTTCATTCAACTTGTTAATATACATCCATTTTTACATTTCAGGACTGCAACAAATCAAATAAGAAAGTTGGGGCAATTTCGGGCCGTTAATGACGTAAATTTAAAAAAAGAAGATATTTCAACCAGGTGATGTTGACAGATGTTGGAAACCATGCTTTGGTACAAAAGCAGCGTCCACAAAAGGTTGAATCTTTGTTGAGCTAAGATAGGTGGACCATTTTGAGTTTGTGGACAAATACATCAAGACAAATGTATTGCTAAACAGTGTGTAATATTATCAATAAAAAAAATCCAGATAACCTGGAGACATCTTTTGCCACTTCAGACGACTATGCAAAAAATAAGCTCTTTGTAAACCTTCACCAGAAGCAGGATGAACCATCACATAGTGGAACTGTGTACTGTGGTCACATGAATCCGTATTCAAGATATTTTTTTTTAGAAGAATTAGACATAATGTTCTCCAGACCAAAAAGAACCACACAGATTGTTTTCATCAAACAGTACTAAAAACAGGCTCTGTGATGGTGTATCAGTGCTCTTGGCAAAGCTAATTTAAATTGTGAAACATCAGCATTAATGCTGACAAGTTCACTGAGACTTTAGAGAAACTATGCTGCCTTCAACGTGACATCTTTTAGAGGAACGTCTAAGCATTTTTCAACAACACCGTGGAAAACATCATTCTGAACACATTACAAAGGCATGGTTGCAGAGGAAGGGGGTACTGGTACTGAGCGACCTGTCAACAACAGAGAATGAGTGGAGAATCTTTAAAGAAACCCCGTACTGTTGCACACCTTACAAAGTGTTCGCATGAAGATTAGGAGAAGATTACAACGAAAACTCTTCACTACATGTATCCTCAGTGTCAGAACTTCTTCTAAGTGTTGTAAAAAGTAATGACAATAATACAAAGCGGTCAAAGTTTTACTCTCCCAGCTTTATCTGGAATGTGTTGCAGACCTGAAATGCAAAATTTGATGCATATTACCAAATGAAACAAGGACAATGAGATAAAGCACGAAATATTAGGGTTTCATCCTGTATTCAATGTAATACAACTCAAAGTAAATGCAGGAAACAGTGTTTTTTCCACCCACAACCCTCTCAACTTTTAATAAATTGAGGTTGTACAAAAGAATTTTAGGAATCCAGGTCAATTTACACCAAAATCAAATATTACAAAGGCTACTTAGTTATTTACTTGGTTATTTACTAAGTACGTGATTTGTAAACACGAATACATATAATGAAATTGACATAATGAAAAAAACAAGATAAAATCAGCCTATTTTACAATTCATTCAAACAAACTGTATATTTCAATGATTTATAAAGAATTATGCCTTGAATTCAGTCATAAATAAAGTCATAAATCTTTTCATTTCATTCTTTCATTCGTCAATGTCTTATATTTCAGAGGTGGATAGTGAGAGTGCGGACAGGCATTGAGGCATTTCAGTAGTAATTTATGTGCAATAAAACAAAAATAATAAGAGTGAACAGACTACCAGAAATTAGTCTTGATCAAGAATACATTTGTTACCAGAGACATGGTGAGCCTGCTGCACGCTCTCCTCAGAACTTTGTCCAAGTTGCTCATCTGGATGTCGTCCCAGGAAACTCTCCACAGCTGAGCTGCCAGTTCACTCTCTAGCTTCAACTTCCTATTCAACAGACAGGAGGACAGGTGTGTGTGCGTGTGTTTGCAGAGTAGAAGTGTTAAAAAATAAGCGAGGAGTACGAGGAAAACAATGAGAGAGGTGAGGAATGATCAGGGAAGTGGTGAGTGAGTTCATCAGCGAAACAGGGACAGAAACAGCGGTGTGTTGTTAAAAACAACTTCTGTGCTTCAACCTACGGAGCAGACTGAGCTGAGCAGCCTCAAAAATTCACAATTTGAAAGAAAGAGATGAGGCTTCATCTTTCAGTATCAAGAGAGAATCTTCCTCTCTCCTTGTGCTATTAGTTTGGAGGAACTTTTATGTCACAAACATCCTGGGAGTGCATATATAAGCTGAATAAGTGCATATTACAAACGAATATAATTCATATTTATCATTAATTACACTGAAAATGACAAATTATGGTTGTTTTTTAAAAACCCACAAACACCAGAAGTTTTTGCTCCATAGACAAGTTTATTAACATTTCATAATCAAAAAGCAGGATAACTAAATGCAGCGTTTCTATATATTTGTCAGCTGAGCTTCCCATTGAAGGACAGCTCCCTTGAACTTATTTCCAGCTCTCTGTGGTTCTCTTTGTTTGTATTCACTTGTTTTGTTCACAGAT
This sequence comes from Leuresthes tenuis, assembly GCF_036924035.1. NCBI lineage: Eukaryota > Metazoa > Chordata > Actinopteri > Atheriniformes > Atherinopsidae > Leuresthes > Leuresthes tenuis. The sequence continues at coordinate 7,924,094 of NW_027325372.1, read as the reverse complement.
CAAAAAAATAACAGCACACAGATTATAACAGGTTCCTCTATAAACTTTAACAAATGCATAATGCATAATCTGCTATACTGATACATTAATAACAAGGTTATTTAAACACTTGGTAACGATTTTCTAGTGTTCAAACAGGGTAGAATATGTTTGTGTCACAAAACTTAAAAAAAAATTGAATATAGCTGTTATAAACAAATGCACATGCAGAGGGGTTTATGGCTGTGCTCAGTTGCAAGTGAGGATGCTTTTAAAAGGTTACAACTTCCTGTTTATGTGTGTGTGTGTGTGTGTGTGTGTGTGGTAAAGGTAAGAAGTCAGATCCTTTCTGATCCTTTTCTAAATATTAATTCTCCATCCGCTCATTCTGGGCCTCGCTGTGATCTCTCTATTATGACAGAAAGAGGTAAGAATGGAAATGGGTGTGTGAAAGAAGGAAGGGAAGGAGGACAGGAAAGAAAAAGAAAAATAAAATTGAGAAAGAGAGAGAGAGAGAGAGAGACAGAGGGGCTGTGAGAGCTTGAACCGCCACAAAGCAGGGTGTGCTCTTGTGCATCTGTATCTTTGTGAGGACTGATTTGGGTTTCAGACTTCGGGGTGTGGACATTCGTGCGTGATGACGACAATGTGGACCTCACTGTATAGCATAAACTTTCAGAGGCGCGTCAGCGAGTGTTTACACAAATGTAGAAGTGCAAACGTACGTGTGCCTCACCTGTAGATAAAGATGGTGATGGTAACGATGAGGACGAAAACAAAGCAGATCACCATGGCAACCATCTGATGCATCGTGACTGTACCTGTGAAGGTGAGAGGCGACGAAACCCATCAGGACAGGTACCACGAAATGCTACAACTTATAGTAAAAAAAATGTTGAAGCAAACCTCACTTCTTTACATTTGCTTAGGAGCCAGACTTTCTTGTCATCTTTTAGAGTGGTCTTAAGCAGCACGTCCTATGTCTTACCGAAGTTCTTTTAAAGTTTTCCTTTGGACATTGGCTGCTTTTTTACTCATTTCAGTCCAGTCCTTGAACCTGACCATTTTATTTTAGTCACTTAACACTGACCTGTGAATCATGCATGTATAAAAAAGCACGTAATTCGGGGGATGAACCAATGTTGTGTCTTATTTAGCAAAGAACACTTTAAATTGTATCTTCAGGCACTTTGTTATTAGCAGCCTATTGCAAAGACACATAATTTGTTCCCATTTCTTTAGTTGCATCTATGAAAAATGCGTTTGACAGACATTGAATTTACAGTGCCATAAAATTGTTTTATTGGTAATTGTATTTTAATGTCTTTTACTACCATTTATTACATATTGTTGCTAAATACTCAAATGTGATGTTGCACTACTTACTTATCTTATCTTAACTGAACTGAACTTTTTCACAATAAATAATCTCTATAGTTTGTGCTTTATTTGGGGAAAAATGAGACATTTTGTCTAATGTAATCAGATCATGTACAGGGGAAAAGGAATGATAGTGTTCATGAAGGTATTTAAAACAAGTAAATGTGTGTGTAGTTGTGTGTGTTGTCTGTAAGTGTTTGTAGGTGTGTCTGTAGTTAGTAGGTGTTTGTGTGTAGTGTAGTCTAAAGTGGTGTCTTTTGTTATGTCTGGGGTCAGGAGGTGTGCATCTCTGGTTGTGTGTACTGCTCTTTTATGATCTGTATGTCTGTTGTGTGTCTGTGGTATGTATGTGTGTATCATATTTGTTTCTAACTGTGTTTGTAGACAGGAGACTTGTCTGGAGGTGTGTCTGTAAGTAAGGTGTCTTTTACAAGCGTGCTTTTAGCCTTTAGTTGTGCACATATATGTAAGTCTGCAGTCTGTATTTGTGTCCGTAGGTGTTTTATTGTATGTAAGTGCCTCTTTGGGTCTGTTGTCTTGTAAGAGTGTCTTTAGGTGAGTATGTTCTATATTTGTGTCTAAGATCTTGTCTGTAGTCGATAGTTGGGCCGTAGGTATGTAGATAGGTCTGTGGTGAGTAGGTGTGTGTCTGTTTGTATACTGTGGTTGTGTCTTTCGGTGTTTCATCATCTCCGGGTTGTAGTTGTGTCTCTAACTCTGTAATCTGTTGGTGTGTGTATGTGGACTGCGTTCATACGTGTGAGGCAGGCTGGGTTATCGTTCTTGAAGCCACATTTGGGCACATCTTGAGGCGGAGAGCCTCCAGGCCACTGGAAGTTCAGACCTTTTTGCAGAACGAGCTGCTTCGTGCTGCTGTTATACACACACACCACCTGAAAACACACACACACACACACATCAGTAGCAGACACCTGGAGTTGCCTTGCCTTCCCAAGACATTTCCATTCGTCTGTGCTTTACGTGTCAATTTGTGTGTTTACCTTAAGCTGTTTGACACGCTCAGTTACAGCTGATATGAACAAATCATCTTCTGCTGATGGTACAGATTCAGGCTTTTGTTATGATGTAGTTGCAGGATGTGCCATGTGGACAAAGAACTGAGGACTGAGGAACACATTTTGGAGGTTTTGCCTGGGCCTTACAGATTGTTTCAAAGACTGAATGTGATCAGTACAAACAAAACTGTTGGATTCCTTTTGTGTGTTTTAATCTATTTGCATCATCTCGGCTGAACACTTTCTAATCCTTGGCCAAGATTTGAGCCAAAACTAAATATTTCCTAAAAAAAAAAAAGTCATGGTTGGAAGCTACTTTGTTATATCTGAGAATCATTTGTGTAAGTTATTTATAATTGAGGGTTCCTTTCTGTGAATTAGATTCTAGCTGATGAGCTTACATGGAAACAAACAGAGGACACCAGCCTCCACACAGATGTGGAAAGTGCTACACAATAATTAGAGCCTGAAGCTGACAGACTGCTGTTGTTATGACTGCAACTGTGCATTTGGCTGCAGCCAACGGTCTGTTTTCAGCTAAAACACCACATGGAGAACCCATATGAAATGACAGCAGTGCTACTAATAAAAAAATTATTATTATTTAAATATTTTCACATTAACTCATTTATTTCCTTATCATTTTACAAATGTATTCTGTTCTGTGGCACTCTTAGCACTCCACACCGTTGTCCAAACAGACCAAAGAGTAGTTCAATAATAGTCCTCCAGCTAATGGTCCTCATCTACTTAAAATAAGGCTTTTAACTCATCACTGAATTGTTATATCACAATGCTGCATGAGTCAGGTGTTTTACCTGAAACTCTCCAGTCTCTAGATCCGTCATGTCCCACACAGCAAAGTCCATCTCTCTGTCTCCAAACTCATCCATCTCCACTACTCCCATCACTCCTGCAGAGAGGCCCAAGGTGCTGGTTACAACACTTTCTTTGACTGTTCAGGTTATTGTCACAAGTAAACATGTTGCTCCTCATCTATCTGGGTTAATAGTTGCTCTTTTTTCCTTTTTCTCTTGCATATTTTTTGATCTGAAATAAAAACAAAACAGACTATTTGCTTTTCAAAGTTTAAAAAAACAGACGGGGAGTGAATGAATGAATGCTGTTGCTGCTTTTGTTGATTCAAGTCCAACAAACTGGCAAAAAACAAGAATGTGACTAAAAATATGACAGAGTGGGGGAGGGCGTCTCAGGTTTCAGTTATAAGGGTGGGAACAAACACAGCTCGCAGAAACGGTCAAAGCTCCAGATCTTAACTGAATGTAAGAATATTGATAAGTGTTTGGAACAATACAAGATTAATGTTGATTGCAGGGCTATAAATCCTGTTTAATCTTTCTTAAATATTCTCTTGACTGAACTCTACACATCTATATTTGCCGTCGGTATCGATTCCCTCCAAGTTTATCTAATGCATTTTTCATGCCCTGTGCTGACAACTATGTCTGAAACCTGGCTGAAATGGAGCTTTTTGTACCAGAACAAGCCATTTCTTTTTCTGCTTTTTCTGTCTTCACACTTTTTTTCTGTATTAATGATAAGCAGCAGAAAAAGATGCTTTACGCGGCACAGATTTCACTTTGAGAAAGAGGCTAATTATTGTCCTATTATTTAACCTCTATGGATATTTATAGAAGCAGATATTGTGTAAACTTCCAGGTCTTGGTTGGATTATTCTTTTCTCTGTCGTAACCAGTCAAGCAAAAACTCATAGCCAATTAAAATCACACAAACCTCCTGCTGCCAGCTAGATTTCAACTCAGGCTCACTGTGAGCCTGTTAAGCTGTAGGGGAGGAAGTTAATTTAAGGAGTCAGTCAATGGAAACACCAGGTTTTCTTCCTGTAGATAATCAATTCCGAGTTTCACTGTGTTTATGTCACAGCAGAGTTCATTAAGAAGTCAATTAATTCTTCTCTTTTCTTCTCTTCTCTACAGAACAGAACTTACATTGTGCGGCCAACATGTTCTAACAAAAGAAAAAAACAGCATATTTTCAGCTTTTTTTGGTTTAAAACTATAAAGATATTCCAGTTTTCTCACTCTCTTATGTGGCACACAGATGCTGTAATTTTTCAATAAGAGACATATGCCAAACCAAAGTCCGTCATCACACCAATCACAGTCGCACATTATAGCAGACTGATTACTGCAAAAAGCAGCTCTGCTCCACTGCTCTGTCAGCCAGTGTGGATAGATCAACTAGGTTTCTCTTGTGTTTTTGTGGAAGTTTTCCAGCTGAATCAGTTCTAATTCTACTGAAGCGTCAGGTTTACTGAGCCCCATTCAGATTTTGGAACTCACGGCTCTTCTTTCTTTTCTGCAGACATATGCAAAGCAACTACAGCCAACATTTTCTTGGAGAGTAAGTGAGGACCCTATGTTTTATAAGCTGGAAATTTGTCCAGGAAAACCACTTGTGTGTTTATAGCGGCAAAAGCAGCACAGTTGGGAAATTACAGATCTACCTGCAGTTTTGGAAAAAACGGGCAAACAATCATTTAGTTGAATGTTAGAGGTCAAAACTTTAGCAACATTTGCAGTGCATAGTTCAACTTTATTTTCAAACCAACACATGCTGCTTCAAATAAAAACAGGAAACTCTGTGTCATCCAGCAGTATGTAGCTGAATCATCTGCCTCCCAGCTGAAAAACAAATAACTTTCAAGAATAAAGGAGAGTTTTTGCAGCCTTTAATGCTGCAAACAGAATAACATTTCAACATTATCGTGTCTTCATCAGATGTCCACACACCATTTGTAGAAACTTACACCACTCACCCACCCTTGTACTAACAGGCTTGTAAACTAGGCTCAACTGCTTGTCCAAGGGATTATGTACACCTGTTTTAGGTTGACTAGTTGATTGTTGATTCTGTGTCCACCTTCAGTCTGATGAACACAGAATAGTCTCAAAACGTGAGACTGTTTGCCCCATTAAAGCTGTTTAGTGAGCACAAGCTGCTTCAGATTTCATTCCCTCAGTACAGGTTGGAAGCAGATGGATTTGATGCAGAAACTATCTGCTTCTACATAATGGCAGCATAAAAGAGACTCATCTGAGTATGTAATTTATTTTTACTGTAACTCACACAGGACGTGGCTTAAAGGGAACAGTTAAAATAAATATGTGGGCCACATTCAGAGCCTTGTGGTACACCAACATTAGTTTAAATACAAAATATTTCACTTCAAATTCAAGAATCTAAAGGGTTGGTGAGAATTAAATCTGAAGGTCTTTTCCCAATCACACTTAGACTTCTTCTTCATCTGCAGAGCTGTTGAAATCAAAACCCTCTATTATCAAGGCAAACAATTCAGCTCTATCATAAAGCAAAGAAAATCAGGCTAACGGATACACTTCTGTATATCCACATCAGGTCATAGGAAGCATTGCAACAGAGTCTTCTTTTAAAAATATAGCTTTTATCATTTTGGAGAGCAGCACATAAATACAAAATGTCTAAAGACAAATGCCTCAGGGAGCTGAGAGCTTTATAGGATAACATTCCTGGATTATGGGCGATTTGTGTCTTATAATTCAAGGTATGTATTTCACTATTAAGCTAAAAATTCCCAGTGTGTAAAGACTATTACCTCAGAGTGGACATTCCTAGTTAAATGATGAAGCACCACAGCAATGCCAGAAAGCAGATGTCCAAGCACAAACATGTTCAGTAACCTCAGGAGACTAATAAATTAAGAAATCATGTTAATATCGAGTCTCATAGGAGACAAATAGACTCTAGAGTTGCCTCTGGTCGGTCAGAATTAAAGCTAAGCTTCAATTATGTTGAGAAAGAGTGTGTCGGAATAGTAATTAGTGACGACATTAGTGAACGCCTTGAGGCTAGAAACATCTGGCAGGTACCCATTACCAATCTCAGGCCTCTGCGACAAAGCTGTGATGTTCTCAAAAAGTCTAACTAAATCTAAAACTAATTCTTGTTAACAAATGAAATGTCATGATCTGTGGTTTTGTGTCTTTTTAGTTTCTAGTGTTTTTCATTGTTTAATTGTCCTGGTCCTATGTTCTTGTTTTTTTTCCTGTGCCTTGAGTCCTGTGTCCATTACTCTTAGTTCCTCTGATCCCTTCTGCCTGGGTCTCAGCTCCATTTACACACCTGTTTCCTTGACAATTTGTCTCATCTGCAGTCATTTCCTCATTAGTTCCTTCAGTACATATTCCCCTTGGTTTCTTTCAGTATTTGCCAGATTCTCACTGTTTTATCCTCATGTCCTTCCCTGCCATCCGAGCCTGTGTCTTTGTTCTTAGTTCTCTGCCCGGTTGGTCCTTCAGATTTGTTTTTCACAGTTGGTTTTTGGTGTTCCAGCTTGTCCGTGCTTTTTGTTAAAGTTTAACAATAAATTAAGTTTCAGTTTTCCCTCTACCTCCGGTTCAAGTCTGTATTTTGGGTCCATCTCCTCACCGTGACATGAAATGTAACTTGATTAGGTCACTTTACCGATAGAGCTCCATCTACTGAGGCACAAGGTGAAGTCCTTCGAAGACTTTGTTGTTCTCGTAGGCTGTGCGAATCAAAGGGCATCAATCTCTTTCCCCTCTGACGCACATGCCCAGTGATTGATGGCTGCTGACTGAGTTTCAGTGTGTGTTGGTGGATAAAAGCAGTCCAATCTAATAAAGAGCAGGCAGAGCAGCCTGTTTATCAGCCCCATCAACACACTGAAATACACACTGTGTTTTCATTGACCTGATTGTCTCGGTTCTGAGTCTGTTCCTGGTTTTGATTATATTGTGACGGAGGTTTATATTTGGCTCGTGCACATGGGATACATTTAAGTATCTGTTTTTGAGGCACACATGGTAAATACTACTATTTCTTTACTAGTTTAGATATATTAAGTTCTAAGGTCTGTTGCTGGACTATGCAATTCTCAAATATTTGTACTAAACGGGTTTGTTTCAGTTTGAACAGGTAAACACAGGTCAGGCCTGATTGGTTCTCCTTCTTTAGGCTCTGACCTGTTTTGGCTCACTTACAAGAGGCAACATTACAGCATCACTACCAGTTAATCAATACAGCAATCGATATTAATCCATCGATCAGGAGCTGCTGCAGTCAGAAGTTCAGAATACAGAAACAGATTAGCCCCTTATGTTTTAGCAGCTATATTACAAAAGTTGGCTTCTTTCTAATTTCAATCATTCTTGTTTGTTTTTAAAGTGGTTTAGCTTGATTTAATTGCCTTTGTCTTGGTTTATATTAGTTTTGTTTTAGCTTATCTTTGACTCTTTATCATCAGACTTATGACACAAAACTATTGTAAAGAGATGATAAATAAACAGCAGCCGAATTTTATATGGAGCTGTTAAGCAAAATGTTGCTCCAAACAATACTACTAATAATAATGATATGATTTACGCCTGTTTCTGTTAACTGGTTTGGACTGAATAGACCAGACTGTGATGTGATGTAAAAAGGAGGAGGTGTCTGCACTGCATTGTTATAAACAGATTTGAGTGTGTAGAGATCGCTAATCACGAGCTAAACATAGATAGCGTCACCTTTTATGTGAGAAAAATAAATCAATCATTATTGTTTTCAACTGGATATATTTCTATTTCATGTTGGTAAGTACTGGCCATGTCTATTTGTAAGAAGCAGAAACAGCTCATATTCATATGATTTCATATGATTAACTCATATCAACTCTGTCTGAATACTGAGATAGAAATAAAATCAAAATATCTAGATGTTACATAATGGGTGTCTTAAGTCATACCAAGTAAGAAACTCTGAGGAAATACAAACCTGGCACTTTGCTTTGTGTCCCCTTGGTTTGAAGATATATAATTCAATGATCAGCATGTTGCTAGTCAAGACCACCTAAATTGAGATCAAGTTCATACCAAGACCAGATTGCCTCGAGACCAAGACAAGACCAAGACTTTGAGACATGTCAAGACCAGCACAAGGCCAGTTAAATGTTGAATGTGGAAACCACAGGCACCCATCACTCCCATCGTAGAGATCCAAATTACAATAAAACACCCACCTACACACACATACAAAATGAGATTCTCTTTCATTTCCCCCCTCAGTTGCATGTATACATTAGTGCACCATGAGAAAGGTCTTGATAAAATTAAAGGTATTCCAGAGGTGAGTTTGAGGTCAGAGAACCTTCCCTGGTTTTCTATGGACAGAGATATTACTGCAGAGCTTTGCCATCTTTATTCTGGGTAACCCTCAGTATTGTGCTGTTAGGAAGCAGCTTCCGGTCAATTATAGTCTTCACACTGGTGGCGCATAACTGATCGCTGACAACTGCAGGTAAGATACCAACTACTCATAAGTAAACACTCAACACTACTTAAAAAAAACACACTCAATCAGATCAAGACCTGCACTAAGTGGTCTTGAGAGGAAGACTAATAAGCAGTTCAGATCTTCAGCAAAAAAACTTAAATCATTTCTCAAGTTCACTCTGTATGGCCTGGACCTCTGATCCCCACCTGCTCTCATTAAACCTGTTAGAAGGAAGAAGCCAACTTCAAACCAAAATGGCCTATTGCCAGCTGTACTGAACAGCACCCATCTTACATCAACCCCAGCCTGAGGCGGACAAAAGAGCCCAGTGCATAAACTTTATTTGAAGATAATGTTCCAGAATGAGTTTAGCAAACGACTGTGTATATGCAGCAACTCATTTTCATTGACTGTTTTAACAACTTGGGCCAGTCCAACATTGGAACCAAGAAATTGGGCCTCAAAGAGGGATCAGTTCCAGCTTTCTGTGGCCAAACTTCAGACAAGGAAAATATGAGTAATGGAGAAATAATTCAGCTATTTTGTTTTCCCTGTATCTATTTTTTTTTTGCTGCTTAGCACTAGTTGAAGCTAACAGCTAAGACATGAAGTTGATGTAAAAAATTTATGGAAGTTATTGCCGTTACTTTCCGAAAGATCAACATTACAGCCTTGCATTCACTTTGTTAAATGAAAGCTTTCTTGTTGAACAGGTTGTAATTTGGAGCTGTGTGGATACGGTGTATTATCAGACTACGTCATTTCAACAGCGCTGTGACGTGACTATTGTTTGCGACATTAAATGCCATTTCCAGCTCTCAGTGTGTTAACATTGCACTATTTTTATGTTTTTAGTAAAGATGTAGGTCTCTAAGTACAATTATTTAAATGATTTAAAACAAATATTGCGTAAAAAAAGTTTAAATGCAGTAATAAATGGTACACAGTGGAACTTCGAGCTACAATATTGTTGATTTCCCTTAAAACAGAATGGACTGAGGCGAACACAAGTCTTACACATGTTAATAAGACCTCAGGGAAATTGTTACAGCTTGTTAAAAATGGATGTCTCCTGTTGTTTTGTTTTGCTTCAATATTTTCATCCTTAAAATCAATTACTGTTGTTTTCTTGCTATTTTTATCACCACACAGATCCACACATTTCAATTGTGTGGGAAAATTTATGTCCCCATAACATCAGTTAAACTCACACGTTGTGATTAGATTAGTGGTCATCCCCCAGCTGAGTCTTGCTGTCACCGTGTCACTGCCTGTGATGGACAGCCACTTCCTGTGAAAGTTGGTGTTCCACATCTGGACCCCTTCCTCCATTATCAGTTTCATCATCTGTCTCGATGCTCTGGTCTGTCCCTGCTGTCTTGTCGTTTGCAGTGCTGTCGTTTAGTCTCTTGTTCTTGTTATCTTGTTACTGCTTGTCCTGTCTTTCCTGGTTTTGTTGTTTTTTTAAGGGACCTTTTTCCTCATTTGATAGAAAAAAACGCGTAACAGGACAATTCCCAAATGTCTCCTTCCGGGTCTGTCTGCTTTTGTTGTCTTATCTTGTTAGGTCTCTGCTGTCTAGCTCCCTCTATTCCCTTTGAATCCTGATCTATCAGGTCCATCTTGTCCCGCTGCCCCTGCCCTCTGTTCACTTTCTTTTTTTCTTTTTTTTGTTGACATGAACTATTTTCTTTGTCCTATTATATTTTATCTCATCCTTTAATACTCTTTGGTCTTTTTGTGTCCAGCCTCCATTTTCTTTGTTTTCTTATGCTTTGCACCATGCCGGTCCGTCTTTCTATGTCACTTTGCCCTGCCTTCATGTCCTTTCATTTCCTTTCCTGTTTTGCCTCATCCTGAAAGCCCTGCCCGTTCAGTTTTGTTGTTGTTTTCCTGGTCATGCACCTCTGGTTTGCTCTTTCCTGTTCAGTTCGAGGATTTTCTTTATCATATCCTTTCTCATGTTTTCTTGTTGTGTCTTTAATTTTCATCCTTGTGTCTTTTTCTCCCACCAGTGTTGTTCTGTACTCTCCTGCTCTCTCTTGTGTGCTATGAATAAATGTCCTCTGTCCCTGCTTAATCCTGTCCTAAAATGTTGTTGTCTCTTTCTCGCTCTTAAAAAATTAGAAAAAGGAGGGAAAACACATAACCAGGACCATGGACTCTACAACACCAACTGGACCACCAGGATGATTCTGTGTTGCCTTTGCTTTTCTGTTGTTGTCCCCTCGTGGTTGGCTCTGTTCTTCTACTCATTATCGATGTGTTTGTGGATGCTCCGTAATATCTGTTTTTCAGCATTAGTCTGACTCTACTTTTCTGCTGTTGATATTCATAGTGATGAAAGTTCTCATCTGCTTGTCTTTTAAATGTTTCACAATCTAAAACAACAGAGGAAATATTTTTATTAAGGCTTAAATCAACATCTGCAGCTGATGGACGGAGACGTTTTTAGAGTCCACAAACTTCAGGTCGGTTTGCATTGCTGTGATGATGGATCACAGTCTGTCCCCATTATTTGTTCTGCAGTTTTTCTTTCTTTGTTTGGTTTTGTGGTGAAATAAGACAAAGTTGTTTCGGTCTAAAGGTCTCAACTCTACAAATGTTATATGCTGTTTTTAGATTTTCAGTCAAGAAATGTTTGAGAAGGTCAGACTGCCTGAGAAGAAACATTTCTGATAATATCTAAGCTCTGAATTGTTGATTGGATTGATTTTTAAGAATGCAGGTTTGAATAAAAAAACTATTCTTTAGATTAAAGTAAAAACAAACATTTGTATTATCACAATCCTTCCTGCAAAACCTGCCGGGTCTGGCATCAAATACAACACAACATTTTGACCTGATTTGAAACCCCAGCGTGTAGGATTTAGGATGATTTATTGTTACAAATACAATATGATTGGTTTAATTTGTGTAAAATTGTGCTTTCATTGCCTTAGAAAAACAGTTTAGATCTACAGATGGTATGGGTACTATTTTGCTTGTAGGACCATGTTTTTAGCCAAGAACAGAGAAGCCAAACACAAAACCAAAGGAAAAAACAATATGAAACGAGTAAAATACAAAGTCAGGAGACAGCTTAACACAAATTCAAAACCAAGTAAGAATTTAGAGATTCAAATAAAACTAGTTCACTATAAAGACAGAAACCAACCTACAACCAGTGCACAACCAAGTCACAAATCAATCTACAACAAATTAAAGAAATTGTTCTAAAAACCTGACCACAACCAATTAGAAATCAAATTCGAAAACAAATTTGGAATTAAGTCTCAAACCAGTCTAAAACTATCTTTAAACCAGGGTCTCGAATACCTTTAACAAAATCATTAAGACGAGATGTAGAACAGTAAAAGTAAAGTATCTACAAGGAACCTGATAGTATGTTTTGGGAGAAGCCAGACCTGATTGATGCCACAGGACCTTGGAAAGGTCAGATATATGGTCCAAGGAAGTTTAAAGAAAACTTATGACATGCCAAGATGAAACCAAGATGTCTGGACTTTCCTTACAGAAATCACATGAGGAAGATAACACCTAAAGACAGACGTGTTGTATTGCACATACCTTAGAGTATAAATAGGACATGGTTTCTTTGTTTGAGGTCTTACCTCTGATGCATGTGAGCTGTATGACCACCGTTTTAAAGACTCTTGCTTCCAGCCTCTTTGATTCCAGCCTCATCTATATTTTAGCACTGTGTTGCTAATATTTAGAAATACAGTCAAAGACAGTCAAATCATCACTGGGGTGCAGCTCTGAGGCTTTGCCAAAAGTTTAAGGATCCAATGGAGAAACCAGGTTTCGTCACAAGCTTGTGGTAAAACTTTTCATTCCTTAAATATTTCTAAAAAAATACCAAGAGCTCTGACTAATAAAAACAGAAGGAAACCTTCCAACAGACAACATACTCAAACGTCCACTTTCATGATCAATGGCGGTCGGCCATTTCCAGCTTCTATATTGTCAGCGGTCAAATGAAGCAAATTTTCTCTCATTGTTTTTAAACTAACAAACATTTTCCTGAAACCGTTAAGTGCTTTGACAAATGATGGATGACTTCCTGCCTATGGAAACAATATATGGCATTCAGACTCTCTCTTTCACTTCAGACCAAGTCCAAAGTCCTGAACCTGGAGCTGGATCTGCCTAATGTCACATTATACGATGGAAAACAGGTCCTTTAAAATAAACCACAGAGTAATCTTCCTGTTCTCTTCTATCTTAATTTCACAATGACACATTCAAGCTGAGTTAGTGATCAGGCTGTGCAGAAAAAATTGAGCTGTCCCTTTAAATTTTTTGTGGCGTGGTTTTCCCTTCCTGGTTGTTGGTTTGAGTCTCAGACATCCTGTTCCCAGTGTCACGGCCAGCTGGTACAAATTTACACGGCAGCGCTACGCTAACACGCTAACTCCCTGCTGGCAAACTTCACAGCCATGAGAATGTGTGTGAGTGTGTGCGTCGGACTCTGATTCCCATGGTGACCTCACAGAGCTCCAGGGCTCCCGATAGGTCGTCAGGGCCCATAAGTTAATCGACAGAGTGATTGATGGGCGGTGGAGAGAAGCTGGTTTCTGTCAAGAAACACTGAAGCATTCTCCTGTTTTTCGAAGCTTTTAGACTGTGGCTTACACGTTGCACCAGCAAAAACAATCTTGCAGATTAACAGTACAACTGTTTATTTTTACTGTGATACATGAAGTACATTTTGCTGGTAGTGCTCTGGTAGATACGTCTACTGTTTTACTTTTACACAATGCTGTTAATGGGACAGAGATACAGTGTTGTGAAAAAGTCTTGAGCAACCCTTATTTTTTAAATATTGCCATGAAAACTTGAAATATGTGCAGTGATATATCAAAACACATGCAAACACAAATGTAAATACAGTTTATAAGGCAAAAACTGAGTTTGTACAATTCCAAAGAGCTTAAAAGTCAGTATTTAGTCTGAGAACCTCTATTCTTCAACACAGCCTGAACCCTCTTAGACCAGCTTTCTGTCATTTCTTTAAGGAGTCTTCAGGAATAGTTCTCCAGGCTTCTTGAAGGACATCCCAAAGCTCTTCTTTGGATGTCGGCTGCCTTTTGTTCCGTTCTCTGTCAGATGATCCCACACTGCTTCAATAATGTTGAGGTCCAGGCTCTGGGGAGGATTCATCCCTCCATAAGACCTGTTTCCACTGATTTTCAGTGATTTTCATTTGACATAGCTCAGCCTTTTCTCCCGGTTTCCCTTCCTTAAGAATGGCTTCTTGACAGTCACCCTTCCATGGAGACCATTTCTGATGCTTTGACCCACATTAGATGGATCAGCTGAACCAGATGCATCTCTCAGGTCCTCTGTTAGTCTTAAGAACATCACTTTTAGATACTGTTCATCTACTATAGATAGCTTTTTAGCCCTGCCACTTCTTCTTTTGTCTTGTACTTGTCCAGTTTCCTCAGATTTCTTAACAACGCACAGCACAAAATGCTGAGATATAAGATAAGCTTTTAGCTAATAGTTATTTTGGTTCTCTATTAACTCTTATTGGTGCAAAAATAAAATTTTATGTCCATCAAATTGTGCTATTTTTATTTTTCATATATATGACTAAAGAAATGGAACCAAATGATGTGTCTTTGTGATAGGCTGCTTGTGACAAAGCGCTTAAAGAAACCTTTTTAAAATGGTTCTTTACCAATTTGTCTGTTTTATGTAGACACAACAGTAGCTTGTTTTAACATTGTTTTAGATAGATGCATTTTTTAATGCTTGAAAGATTCACAGATCAGTGTGAAACTTTGATGGACCTTCAGAAAGCCAGGAGAACTATTGCTCTCGACCACATTACAAGAAAGTCTGGCGGCTTGGAGAGAAAAATCAGAATAACTGAGGGGTGATTTCAGACTTTTTCTCAGCACTGTAGTTCTGTTTTTGTTTCTGCTCCCAAAGACAAACATCCACCCTCACCTGGGAAGGTCCTGTTCCACATCTTCCGGGTCACCACGTCTCCTTTGGGTCTCTGCACTTGTCCTGGTCCTGTTCTCTGTTGGCTCAGAGTCTCGTTCAGAGCCTGGGAGTACATCATCACTCCGTCATAGAATCCTCCAGCAATCAGGTTGTACTGACAGAGACAGAGAGTTGAGACTCACAGCATAAATCTTCCGTTTTGTTTCTTGTTTTCCTTATCAATATAAAATGACTGTCAAACATGTATCAGTCGTGATCAATATTCCTACCAGAGAGTCTTTTATAGTGAAGTTGAACATTTTCTTTGCGTCGGTCTTCAGAGTCTCCACAAACTGGAGGTATTCTGGATTCTGAGGCTCCCGGTAGGTCAGCAACTTCACACTCTAACAACAGACGGACAGACATACGGGAGTATTTGCTGATCAATGACAAACTAATCAATCAATCCTTGGCTATCTAATTAGCTGCTGTCACATCACATACTTAAAGAACGGGCCATTAAAATACCAATCATGGTCTTAATCTAGGACCTGGTCCCTTTTCAAAGCCATTTTATCTGTCTTTGTCTATCTTTACCAGAACTGCTTCTCACCCTGAAAGCGAGACGAGCCACGTAGTCCTCCTTATCTCCTCTGAACCACGGCATGACGGGTCGTCCGCCCTCCAAACCCTCAGCAAAAAGATCAATGAAGAAGAAGACGTAGTTCTCCAGCTCTTCCCCCTCCTTCCAGAACTGGACCATCAGATTCCTGAAGAAGTCCCAGGGGCAGCACAGGTACACCACTGGAGAAGAAAAAGAAGAGGAGACTTTGTTTTGAAAAGTGCAATAAGAGAAAGAGGGAGTGCTACTGAAAAGCTTCTTAGTATTTTCCCTGGATGCTCTTCAATCTTTGTTCCTTTTTTTCATCTCAAAATGCTGTTTGTTGACTTTTAAAGGTTTTTAATTATTTTCAGGTGTATTCACAGGGGAGGTAACAAGCCCAAGAACACATATATGAAAAGGTGATCCCTCCCTTCGACAGCAGAGCTGGACTCCCAGAAAAAAAGACACAAGATACATATAAATCTGAATGAATGGCTCTGGTGTGTATAAGTTGTTAAGAGTCTTTTTCTCTTTCTCTTTGTCTTATGTTTGTAAGTCTTTCCCAGTATTTGGGTTTTCAGAGGGGTGTACAACAAAGGAAGATTAGCAGCACAGTGAGCTATGTAGAGCTTTTAGTGTCACAAAGCTGGCTGTCTTTTAACCTGCTTTACATCAGCATGGTAACTGATAATGAACTCATAACCTGCCCCTGGAGCAGTTTGTGTTCAGAGGTTCACATTTAAGGCAATAAACTTTCACTGATTCCTGTCCTGATTAAATCCCAGACAGCAAAATTCAGCCTGAAACAACATTTAAATGTCACCAGGCAGGATATGGAAAGTTGATGTCTGTCATTGTGACAAAATTTCAAGTGTAGAAGTTACGTTTAATGAATGGCTTATTTCTAAAATGCTAATAAATATGCTTGTTTTACAAGAAAGATTTATATCAAATTTTAATATAACCTAAACAACAATGTTGATGCAGGGACATATTTTCAGTACTTAATCTATAAAATAATGACTCACCACAGATTTTAATCTTAACTAAAAACCCGCCTTCATGACCAGAAATAGCCAAGTTTAAACATCCAAAACCTTTTGACCAATCAAAGAAGCTTTGCAGTTACAGAAAACAACATGTAGCTTGCCTGCTGTGTTACCATGGGAACCAAGCTTTCAGTATGTGAACCAGAGTGGGTCCTATACCTTTTTCATATCTTGTCTTGATAGCCGATACAACTACAAACTAACTAAGTTAGTTTGAGCCCATTTAACGGAGAAAATTCAATCCATTAAATCTTACTTTGATTTATTCAATGACTTATGTGATTTCTATTTTATTATGAGTAGGTGTGTGAGCCAAGTGTACTTTCTATAAAGTTGAAAGTTAATGAGCTTTATGTGAAGCTGCTATGAAATAAACACCAGGCATGTATCAAATTGTTAATTTACAAAACCAACAATTTTCTGGCAGCATCTTTGCAGCAACTGCGTTTTTTCTCTAGTGATTTCTAAACATTTCACACTTCTCCGGTCATACAGTCTACTATTCTTATCAATTCAGTGTCAGAGGAATGGCAAATTATGTGCGGAAGATGCTTCAAACAACAAATAAAACTCCCATTTCATGTAAGCACACACATAACCTTTAGAGGAAAGCCTAAGTTAACAGAGAAAGATCATTATCACTGTCATAGTACCTGATATCTCTGTGTGGGGATTTAGGTTTTGTCGAGCGAGCTCACACAAAGAAAGACAGATTTGCTTTGTAGTACAGTCCTGTTGAAGTTGTTTTCTTTCCTGCTTTTCTCATTTGTCCACAAGTCGGGTTTTTCATAATTTTTTTGGAATGTATACCTTCTCGAAGTAATTTTTTTAAGATACCAAGTAATTTTGTGTCGCTTTGAAGCTGAGTTGTCACTTTTTTTTGTCTAAAGTTTGCTTTTATCTCTTATAGTTTGCCTGTATGAAGTAGTTTGAGTCTCTTAGTGGTTATCTTTATGAGTCTCTTTTGTGTCGCCAATTTGACCCAGATTTACTATCACTTTACGACTTGTGCAAACCTTGTTTCTGTGTTAAAAAGTTACTGTCAGTACAGATTAACAACACATAACGCTAGGCTAGCACTGCTGCATATTTATTTATGGGAGTTACCCTATAAGAAAGCAAAATTCAAGGTGGAGTACGTTTAAATGATTCACACAGAGTCACTAAACTTTGCAAAGCACCACTCGCTGACGTTATTTAACACAGAGAAAAGCATGTTTTAAATTTTGTGCTTGGCTTCGCAATGACTGTTTGCTGCATGGAGAAATTAAAGGGGTTGCACAACACCAGCAGGAGTAGAGAGTGTGAGAAGGAAGAGATTTTCCATTCATGAAAATTGATATGGAATGCAGAGGAGAATGTTATCTGAAAGTACCGAGTGCCAAGCCACGTTATTCTTAATTTATCGGAGGTACACTAAGATGAGTTGGAATCTCCGAGTAGAAGGAGTCACAAAACACCTGCTCCACCAAAACCTTTGCAGCTCTTCATCTTGATTTTGTTTGTTTTATTTAATTTAGTTTGTTTTGTTTTAATCAACCTAACTTCTGCAGCTGGGATATCATTATTACTGTAATGCTACCAAAAGGACCAGGAGGCAGTGATGCGCCTCAGGTTTATATACTCATGCCCTCATTTTCTGAAATAATAGCTATTTACAAATGTCCCAGGGGTGGACAGTAGGTATGATAAATAGCTTTTGTTAGTCCAATAGGTTTCCCTTATAGTTGTATTTTGGCTACATGTTAGGTTTTAATGAGTCTTCCTCACCTATATGCAGCCTGATCCTGTACTATCAAAAACAATAACAAATTTGAAGTCTTATGACTGTCATGAAGGAGTCAATTTATCAAAAACAGTCTTTTCTGATTTGAGCCAAAGAGCACATCTTAAATATTTCAAGTGAACAGGTAGTGATGCTAATATGCCAGGTGTAACAAACAAAATGGTTTGTTAAAAGGAACAAACAAAAACACTGCCGAGCAGAGAATCCAAAAGACATTAGTCATAAGTAATCCTCCGACACACATCCAGCCAACAATAGAAACCTGCAGGAGAAACAATGAGAGAAAAGCAGCAGGAACAGAGTGAGTGACAAAGACAAGGGTGAACGAAGGAGAACAAAGGGAATAAACGCTGAGGAAAGCAATAGCAAATTAAACATAGATGGGGAGCAAATAGTAAACTGAAACTGATGTGAAACAAGCATTAGGAAAATCTAACCAAAAGTGGAAGAGGAGAAAGAAAAGAAAACAGGAAGGAAGCTGACAACAACACTGAATGTCAGAAAGGATTACGATTGTCTTTATAGTTTGTTGTGTATCATCTTGTCACTGACGTCCTTTGGAGTATGTGATGCCATTTTGTCTCTTAAGTTACTTTGTGTGTCACTGCAACACTTTCCTGTCTCTCTGTGTCTCTGGAAGCGTAACCCTGCAGCTGATGTCTATGGAGACATTAATTAGAGTTAAGAAGGGCTGTATGATTATTTTCTGTCTCTGTGTCTCTTTGTGTTGGCTGGACTGAGTCCTCTAGAAGGTATGCGAACATTTGTTCAAATGGCTTCAGGAGCCCTGTGTGACTACATCAAACCGTAGACCAGGTCTGGCTCAGTCTAACAGGGCTCATGACCTCAGCACTCAGCTCTTCGGTCTCCATGGTGATAATCATAGATCCTTCTCTAACGAGCTCAGCGGTCAGACAGGAGACGCTCGTTAAGGATCATTATGAGCATCAGATCAGTAAAGGTGTGAACTCCACTCAGTTTACCTTAGCAAAAAAAAAAAAAAAAAGGTTGTAAAGTGTGTGCAAGAAGGGTTGTTTTCTCACCCAACACTTTGCTGGAAATGCCAATTTAAAGCATAGCTCCAGAAGCTGACTGACTTTGTCTTTGGTTGTTTTTCTTTATGCCTTTCATGTAACTGTTTCATATAGTGTGTAGAATTTTCCTGCTGAGGTTAAAAACAATGTGTCATGAGAAAATGTAAAAACATCCTTCCCCACTCTCCCTAAACATTTCAAGCAACCCCACCATGTTCCCCTCCATTCTGATGCAGACTGAAAATAATAACCTCCCAGTTAGGAAGTGTCACTCAGAGTCCTGCAGGAAAAGAAAAATGCCCCACCTCACCCCAAATCATCTCCATACAGTCCCCAAGGTGGACTTAATTATGTGGACAGGGAGAGTTTTGCATGTGAAAACCACAAACTCACATGTTGTTTTTTCTGTTTTTAATAGAACCAACCAGAAAAAAAAGACAGCTGACTGAGAGCTGGTTTTTTTTGTTTTTTTTTGCCACACACCCACGCACTCAGCCGTGTTTCCATTTCTTCAGAGGACATTACAGTGATTTCCTCTAATTTCTTGAAGAATCACTCTCATTGTAACCTGTACTCCAAACTTTACCTAAATCTAACATCAACTTACCCCGTCTCACTTAAATATTTACTATACGTAGAAACGAAGACACTTCCCCATAATGTGACAGTGTAAACAGATCTGCATCCCCCAACATGAATTACACCTGCCACACACACCTGCCACACACACAGAAACACAGAGGTAATTACTTTTAGGACATCCAACATCGCCGCAGGCAACAGCTGGTGTCAGTAAGAGGACAACAGGAGCAGTTAGTGTGCCTGTGATGATGTCATATCACACATTGTACTGCTACCAATTGTGCTGGTGTCTGATCCTTACATACAAACTGTACTAACATGCAATAACATCAGTACAGCTTATTTTACATGAGCGTTTTGACAGGATGAACGTAAAGGAGTAAAATTTAAGTGTCATTAGCACCACTTTGCATTCCTTTTTACTACATACTGTGTGTACGGTTTGTATCAGATTATCAGGCTTCATGTTGCTATAAGTAGTAATAGTACTTCTGTGGAGGAGTAATGAGACACCTTAACATGCGCACTAACTTTTTTTCATGACGTCAGCAACATGTTTCACATTAAACATACTTGCAAGTCAAACAGAGGATTAGAGGACACATTTACTTCTTCTTCCGCACTAAAGTCATGATTATTTACAGGTGTGTTCAACAAACACACATGCATTATTCTTCTATACCTGTGAGGACTAATCACTGACATGACACACTTAACTGAATCTGATTCCAACTTAAACCATCTCACAGAGGTCCAACCAAAATGTCCTCACGATGCAGGAATGTCCTTACAATGCAGGAATGTTTTCACTACTGAGGCCCTAAATTGGATCCTGAAATGGGTCCACATAAACATGGACGTACAACAGCAGACAACTCACACACAGACGCACACACAGAGCTGATGTCAGTCATTAACCAGTACGGAGAAAAATCAAACAATAATTAACCATCATTTAACCATGAGAAAAACATCAAGGGAGGGAGGAAACCAAAGAAGGGAGGATGAGGAAAAGAAGTAGGAGGAAAGGAAGGAGCAAGAAGGAACCAAACAGTGAAATGAAAGGAGGTGAAGCATCAGACATCAACAGTTCTTGCAGATCTGGTGAAAATTTATCAGAAAGGAAAGAAAAAGAAGGGAAAGGTGAAAAGGAAAACAGCGGAATAATCATATCTCGCTCATATATCTAATCTCTCAT
Organism: Leuresthes tenuis; assembly: GCF_036924035.1. NCBI lineage: Eukaryota > Metazoa > Chordata > Actinopteri > Atheriniformes > Atherinopsidae > Leuresthes > Leuresthes tenuis. The sequence goes on along the minus strand of NW_027325372.1, from coordinate 7,903,232 downwards.
ATCTCCTGGAAAGGACAAAAAGAAAAGAAAGACAGGAAGGTGTGAGTAAAGTGGAAACAACTGAAATGTCTGACCTCAGCAGGAAAAAAGGAATTAAAAAAAGGAGGGAAAGACTAAAAGAAATGAGCAAGTCGAGTCTAAGTTATTGAAACCAGGCTACAAAAGCTGTTTAAGTGTCATCCTTGCCACGATCATGGATTTCCTTGGTAAGAGATCATTGAATAACAGTTTTAGGATGGGAAGGAACAGATAAAACATTTAAAAGTTTCATGACACTAATGTAGCGGCAAAAGCATCAGACCTCAACTGCTTCCAGTAAAGAAAAGGAAGGAATGGAGAGGGTAGAAGGAAAGGTAGCGAGCAAAGAAATACATGCAAAACAGAACTGAAAACTAAAGCAGCTGACCTCTTCCGCTCTCACGGATCTTTTGGACCTCCAACTTGTAGTTGACATCCCCCTCAATGATGCGATCGTAGACAGTGATATTGTTTCTTCTCAGCAGCTCATACAGCCCTTCCACGGCGAAGTAGCACGGTCTGTCATCGTTGGCGTCCTTGTTGTCGCTGAAGATGAGCAGGACTTGCCGCTGCCAGCCGAACTTCTCGTGTATTCTCATGCCAAACTCACCTAGCTTCTTATGGGTGGGGCCGGTGTTGGTGACCGCCGCATACAGGTTGAAGCCAATTGCACGAGCCCCAGCTGTCACCATGGGAACATCCCAGTGGGTAGTGAAGCGAGCGACTGGTGAGGAAGAGTAGTCACAGCCGGGTCCGATGAAGGCCCAGGGGTCATGGGACACTTTCAGGTCGACAGCAACCAGTGGTGCCATGGAGTCTGAGCAGAAGCCCTCATGGTTCTCTGAGTTACCATGAACCAAACCAAGCTTCAGGCCAGGCAGCAACCAGGGGTCAGAGTTCACCTGCTCCACGGCCTGGTAAAGAGCCGGTGCCACACGAGGCCACGCCCACGCATAGTCAGTGTTAGTCAGGGGCAAGATGGCCGCCAGAGTTACCTCCTGAAGGCTGTCTGTGGTGTTGTCAGCAGAGGGCATGGACTCCGCAGATTGGACGAGGAGCAGGACGAGGAGGAACACCTGGCAAGGCCAGGACTGCATGGTTAAGGGAAGTCTAACAGCCTGTCAGACAAGCAGCAGGGAACAAACACATGATAGCATCAATTAAACATTCTGTCCTGTCGCATACATAAAACTGCCAAACTTCTGGATAATACAGCTGTCTTGTCTATAAAACAATATGCTACAGGGATAAAACAGCCTTTCAGATCAGCAACAGACAAACATACAGTACAGCATAAATTAAACAAGCCTGATCTGGGCATAAATCTGTCTTTTTGTGCATTAAACAAAGCTCTGTTGTCAAGAAACAGTCTGTCAGAGAGGCTGAGGGGAAAAGCACAAGTCATCTCAACTTAAACAGCCTTTCCTGGAAATAAAACAGTCTGTCCTGAGGTTAAAACACCTTGTGCTCTGAATAAAACATGTTAACGCAGCCTGTCTACCTTGTAAAACAGGCTTTGCAGTTCTGTCGTCTTCTTTGTAAAAAAAAGTCCATTACATCCTTTTAATCAAACAGCTTGTGCTCTGGATAAAACAACCTGTCATCTGGGAAAAAGTGATTGTCTTCCACATGAAAACCAAAGACAAACTTCTGCAATTTTACAGTAAACCACAGTCTCTCCTTTTTCTTTTTATGAATGAAGCAAATGTTTGAGTGATAATGAATCCGCTTGAGGAACCGGTGGAGATTATGGGAACTCTGCAGTGTTTCCATGTGGGATCCATAAACTGTTACCCATTAGCTCCATGTGGGCCCCATGTGTGTTTGAGGGTCACCAGATATGGAACTTAAGTCCACAATAGAGCTGTTAGCAGATAATTGCTGGTTAAACACTGGTCTGACTGCATTTACTGGTTGAGTAAATGCTGTAAAATGCACTGAGATGTGCAGGACGGTGGAGATCTAATGCGCTGCTCCATGAACCAGTCAAGCAGACAGAGTCTGTCAGAGTCTGTCAATAAAAAAATGAATTTTGTAAACATGAAACAGCTTTGATACGATCAGATGCTGAGGAGTAATGGTAGAAACAGATTGGACACATGAAACACTTTGTGTTTGAGTTGTGGTGTTTCATCTCTGACTCACTGAGGCTTCTGATGTCTTTCAGGACACTGAGATAATCAGGATGAGTCAGAAAGTAAAACTCAGAAATGTGAACAGGATAGTGTCTGCATCTGAACTCAAGTTGCAACATATGCGCCGTGTGAGTCCAACATTAACACAGCTGATTGTTTTATACAATTCACTTCAGTTAAAAACATTTTCTTCGTCCCAGAAAGGAAATTTGTAAGGCAAGCAGAGTAAAAGAAAAACTGTGCACATTAAATAGGAGTGAGCGACAATAAATAACAGTAAACACCGGGATTATTACTACGACTAATATGGAGCATAGTATCAAGGTGCATGCTAACATGAGGCAACAATAGTAATGTTCAGTTTTTCCAGATCCCTGTTTGAGTATCAGCTGTGATCTGTGCATGAAATATCTAATATATATACATATTCAGACCATCATCAGCTATAAGTTATAACTACTAACTAACTACTGATGCTCAGAAACTTGACTTTAATGCTGTGACTGCTCCAAAGCATCAGTACAAGTCACTCTCCTCCTGCTGGATCGACAAATATCCAGTGACCGAAAACAGGAGAAAAGAAACCTGAATGTTTTTCTCTCATTTTATCCAGTTTTTGCTTTTTATGGTCACAGCGATCTGTAACCTAGTTTTCAAAAGTGCAAATAAGTCCAAATTATTAATAACATGTCTGAGAAGTTTTGCTGCGTGCGGACTAATCTAACACATAATGAACACATAACTGAGAAGTGACAGGAGGCACACCATGCAACTGGATGTGTGTGTGTTTCAGTATGTGTACCGGTGTGTGTGTGCGCCATTGTTCTCTTGCAGCCTTCAGTCTTATATAAGTGTTGCCGTTGCGAAACAGCAGCAGAGACTCACACAGCAGCAGATCAAACAGGATGCAAACAACTGAGACAGTTTTAGGGATTCATCTTGTGTTACTGAACCTTCAGTTCAGTTTAATAGAAAACAAACCATCCACGGCATCAGGTTCTGCTGGGGCGGAGGCTCATACACCAAACTCCAATTTTAGAAAAAAAAAAACTGTTTTGCATTCAGAAAAATGCTTTAATTCTGAACTGAGACGAATCAGCTGAGAAACATTCTGGCAGATGTTCCATCTCTGCACAGCAGAGATTCGGCTAACGTTCTATTATAAGCACTCTCTGATGTCAATAATGTTAAATGAAAATCCACTTCTTTTGAAATAAAACCTGTATCATCTGTTATAAATTGTTTTTGTTCTTTTTACAGAAACATAACCGATTATTTTCACAGCAACAGAAAATAAAACATAAATTATCCCAAAGAATGGAGATCATTCAGACATTTTTCTTTATTGTCATTACTGACCATTTAATTTATTTAAATGTAAATAAATGTTAATCTTTGAATTTGTTATGTACAAAACAGAAAAGCATATATTGCGTTTGAGATGTGTTGAAGAAAAAAACCTAAAATGCAAATGGATGAACATCTAAAAAAATATGACTTTTCAATTAAATAAAATAAAGACCCAAATTACAGTTTTCTTGTTTATTTTTCATACATCTTTTAAAAACGTGCACAAACGTATCACTCTTTTTAAATTGCTAACATTTTTTGTAATTATTAACAAACCATTTTATTAATAACCAACCAGTTAATTTTCTTTTTAAAAACGAAAAACTTTGAAAAATCTCAGCTGTTCACCATCAGGTCAATGTGTTGCAAATTACAGAAGCAAATACCTGCATTCTAGCTGGTAATTTTTCTGTACCGAGGAACGGTTCGGGTCCGGCCCGATCCTCCTCTGTTACCGAGAGTCGTGCCTGCGGCTGTGAACTTGAAGAAACAGTCGGTTCTTTACCTGCACAGCTTCTCAGAGCGTCGCTTCCTGCGGCTTCATGTTCCCAGCGGGCAGAAAGAAGGAGATGTTTCCACAGCAACGCGCGCTGCTTAAAAAGACGAAGAAGAAGTAAAATAAGAAGAGGTGCGGGGGCTCCGTTTTTACCGGGGACTCACCGGAGGATCGATCCCCACTGCTCCCGACAGGTTTCCGGTTTACTACAGACGGAGAAACGTCCCGGCAATGTTGTGCTTCCCGGCGGCCACGCGCACACACGCACACATTTTTGGAGGGGGATGTGGAGGGCATGAGGTCAGTTATGATAACGCTGACTAAGCGTGTGCGCGTCTCTGTCCCACCCGTGGGTCTGCAAATGGAATATTCAATTACACCGATTAGGATAGGGGTGAGTGCGCGCACATGCATGTAGGTCGTGTATGTGCGCGTGCTCTGCCCACCCCAGCTCGCGGCCCGCTCCTCTGTCCTCTGCTGATTAGCTGTAAAATTTTCACTCTAATTGAAACATTAAACACGAAATCAGTTCCAGTCCTGGGCAGTAAAATGGACCAGGACTGGTCGATTTGTTCACCTTCTGGTGACGGTTTGGGTCTGTTGGGGCTAAAAGAGGCTGAATGTGGCGTCCTACTCCTTTTTCACAGGGGCCACTTCATCACAGGAGTCTACGCAGGAACCCCTCGTTGTTCTGGAGCCCCCTGGTGACCGGCTGCACTCCTGCAGACAGTGAGGTTGCTTCTAGTGAGGCGTAAAATCAGCGATCATGAAACCACAGTCAAGAGGCAGCTGCTCACAGCGTTGGTAATTCACACCAGAGTTGATGATGTTTGATGGAAAGGTATGTTTGTGTTTTGACAGAATCAGGAAGCTGCTGACTGAAAAATTCATCCACACCATTACGGCATTAAAGAATATTGTCAGATTATTGATTGATTATAGAGAATATAGAGAAAACATTTGTAAATTGACACAAAGCAAAGAGCTCATGATGAGATTTCTTCATGTGGTTGTGTTTGTTTGTTGTCGTTTTACTCCTTATTATTTTTCAATGTGTGTCACCATGTAAAATATTGCTTATAGAAATACACCAGAGCCTCCTCTGATCATCAACAATAAAAATGATCAGATTTCAACTTAAAGGATGAAGTGATGTGTTTTACTTGTATTTTATCACTTAAGATCATTTCTTAATATTTGATCAATATTTGTAAGCTGCTGTTATTAATTAGAGATTTTTAAAAACCTTAGAAAGTTAATTTGTCACTTTTAACACCAATTAACTCAAGATCGTCTTTACTGCTGATTTTGAGGGTTTTTCATGCCAACATAAGTTATGAAGTCCGTTTTTCTATAAATGTGAAGTCCTTGTAGCACAAACAATTCATTTTAAGATAAATGAACAGCCTTCATCTGATGCTGAAGACTGCATACCTTCTGGAAGAAGTTGGTGATGTTATTATGTGGTGGGATTTTAGTCTTTTCTTCAGCAAAACAGACTGTGTTCTTCTCATGAAAACATTGGTGAAACGCTTCTAAAACATTTGCATGACATAAAAATGTGAAAGCAAAAGGGACAATATATATATTTTTTAGTCTTAATGCTTTGATTTGATGTGTTAGCGAGTGACATATAGAACACAGCACATATATGTGAGTATCTTAAGAGTTTCATACAGACTGAGGTTATGTGTTAACATTCCTGATCTGTTAATAATTAATGATTGAACAATGTCTCATTAAACTTTGACCTTCGCTGATCACTGGACTCGTTGGAGCCTGTTGTAAAATGCTTGATTTTCCCGATGAAGTTTTGAATGTGTGAATCCTGACATGAGAACAGTTAAGTTTGTCACCAGCAACAACACAAATTGTGTTCTCAACAAAAGCTATGACTCCATTTTGTGTGTGCGTTCTTGTTGATAAAGTTAATGTACAACACACATACATACAGGACCCACCGAGTGTGTTTTAACAGGATACACCCGGTGGACCAGGAAGCCACTTAGTAACACACACACACACACACACAAACTCTCCCTCTCTGTACCTCTTCCTGGAAATGATCACCACCCACACGCACATGAACACAAGCACACTCCTTGCCCTCCTCCCTTACTCCTCTGTTAATGAAAACACTCATTTGTACGTTAATGTTTCTCTTGTCTGATGGTACATGTTGTACATGAAAGCTGAACACCATCATGACCAAAAACCAAGGGTCATTAGAAATGACTGTGTGGTGTTTTCTGTTTAGAAAGTCAACAAAATCACAACAGCCATTTGATTAAAATGTTAAAAAACTGATAAAAGCGCTGAAAGGCTCCGCCCCTTTACCTGTAGATGTGCAGAGTCTGTGGTTAAGATGAACAGATAACGCTCAGACCTACAAACTTAGCCTCAACAATGGCATCAACACTGACTGATGTGGGAAGGTCACTGGCCCCATCAGTATTTAGTTTTTCTTACTATAGCATCCACTACAAAGGAGTAGAGCAGTATCCTCAGAAAACGGTGCACTGCACATGCACTTTTAATCCAGGCTGCAAAGTACCCAGAGAAAACCCACGTATACACGGGGAGAACATCCAGAAACATTCAAACCAGGAAGGTGACGGTGACGGTGCTAACCACCATGCAGCCTGAGGGTGATGACATTTACTCCTTGATTTACTAAAAAGGGGTTCATGCTGCAACATATCTGCAGCCTGATATTTTGCAAGTATTTCATTTCCATCTACAACAACTGTTGAAATACCGATTTCAAATTGATACGTGCATAAGATACAGCTTTGACTCAAGTAGTGGAAGAATTATGGGCACTTTTTATTCAGCTAGTACTTTTAGCACTTTAAGTACAGTTTCTTAATTAAGCTGATAAACCCAAAAAAGTTGGGATGCCGTATGAAATTTAAATAAAACAGAATGTGTTGTTTGCTAATCTCATGAACCAATATTTCATTCACAATAGAACATGGAAAATACATATTTTTTTGCTTTATCTTGAATTTGATGGAAATGTATCAAAAAAGTTAAGATGGGAGCAACTAAAAGCTGGGGAATAAATTGTATATAAAGAAACAGAAGAACATGTTTAACCTAATCAGGTTAACTGGCTAAAGGTAAGTGACATGATTGTATAGAAAATAGGGAGGAAGAGTCTCATCTTAGTAAAAATGGTTCAGAAATCTGCAGAAAAATGTGTCAACAAATTGTGAAGCAAGTTCAGATTAATGTTCCTGAATGTGAAGACTTTACCTGCTCCACCATCTACAGTAAATAATGTGAACGATTCAGAGAAATTGGACACAACCAAAAAAATATATATATACACAAGTCAATATTGACCCTCAGGCAGAGCTGCATTAAAAACAGACATGATTCTGCATGGGCTCCGGAACACTTCCAGAAATCATTGCATTTGAACACAGCTCACCGTGCCATCCACAAAAGCAGATAAAGCTCAATCATATAAAAAGGAAACCATATGTGAACATGATCCAGAAAGACTGCCGTCTCCCCCGAACCAAAGCTCATTTAAAATGGACTGAAGTCAAGTGGAAAACTTTTCTATAGTCAGACAAGTATCATATCCTTCAGACTAAAAAGGAGAAGGACCACAAAGTTTCTTATTGGCACTCGGTTCCAAATCCTGCATCTCTGATGCTACGGGGATGCCTTTGTGCCTATGGACCTAGAACTTCTGGAAAAGCTCCATTGATGCTGAAATGTATATATGTATATATACAAACCAAAATGTTTCCCTAATGTGACACAGTTCAACAAATACAATCACATGAACATATTCTAATCAAATGTTTGCTCACACAGACTGTTTAAAACATGAAGTCAGTATAAAAAGAAAAACTCGACAGGTATAATTTTCTGCAATTTAATATACGGTAACATTGGTCTGGTTACCCTGCTTCTTTAAACAGAGTGCTGTTTTCACGAGACTGTTTAAGAATAAAAATAAGTTGTAGTTAATGCTAAGATTGAAAACAGAAGGATTTATCTAAAGCTTAGATAGAGAAAATCCAGACCATTATATGAAATCACTTTATACATGTTAGGAATATAAATAATGTATCCAATAAATGCTTAAAACCATCTTAAATGACTGAGAGCTATGTTCAACTGAAATTTTGAACCAAGAGTTTCAAACAGTTGATCAATTTTCTGTTCAGGAATCTTTATTTTTGGGCAGGTCAGCAATCCTTCAGGAGGCAGCAAAATAGCTGTGAATGCGTATTAATACGTCCGTTTGGGAGTTCGCCCAAATCTAAATCCAGCCGATGCCATATGCGTATCTGACAGCTATCCAACTAACAGCTCTGCAGCAGGTCCGTCCAACATCTACGCAGCATCATCTGCATGACATACTCATGCCATGTGAGCGTAAGGTGAGGTTTCAGGTAACTTATTCCACAGCCGGAAAGTGTCCGTTTAAATTTCAAATCAAAAGTAGTTGGTTTACCAGTTATTGTGGTTCTGCTCAGATGTCAATCACTTTCAGGATTTTAACATCAAATTCTAAAAGCATGTTTTTTTCATTTTAAACATTCGGGTTTGGCTGAGTTGTTAAGAAAACATTTTTCTATACAATTTAATTCTGCTTTAACTTAGTATCAGGTTATACAGGTTTGCGGGATACTTCAGTGACTCCAAAAATGGAATCAAATAGAGTCTTCTCCCATAAATGATGAAAACATTTTAGCAAAAGACAAAGTCCATAGATATGCATCTGAAAATCTGAACAGAAACATCCTGAAACTGTCAAACAGTCTTGGGGATTAGTAAAGAACTATTCAAACTCAGTTACTTCTGGTTCATATCAAAGAGGAACCAGGACACTTCTGAGGGACGCCACAATGTTATCAAAAGATAGAAAGTAATAAGTTTCTCCAAAAACTTGTTCCCCTAAATTAAAAAATCAAGTTTAAAAAACAATGAGATTAATTTGTGGGTGATGTTGAGGTGCTGCATCAGGCCCTCCCTCCTGGTAAAGCTCTCTAAGAGCGGTGTGGTCGCTCCCCACTGTGGACCTTCATGTGTCTCTCCAGACTCTCCCTCCGGCTGAAGTTCAGGCTGCAGAATTCACAGTGATATGGTTTCTCTCCGGTGTGGACCCGTCTGTGGATCTCCATCCTCCTAATGGAGCTCCATTTCTTCCCACACACATCACAGGTGCTGCCCACTTCTTTGTGGGACCGCAGGTGCTCTATAAGGGTCTTGGTGGACTGCAGAAGGTTCCCACAGAGTCCACACTGCCTCTCGGGCTCCTTGCAGTGACCCTCGGCATGCCGGAGCAGAATTCCCTGAGAGTAAAAGGAACTCCCGCAAACTCTGCAGTTAAAACGGTCGGAGGGTATCTGGAAGGGGGCTCTCTGTCTCCGGTAGCTGCAAGACATCTGGTCCTGGTCCTGACGCAAGTTATTCCTGATATGTTTCTTCAGACTTGTCTTTGAGCTAAACTCTCGGCCACAGCTGCTACAGGTCAGAAGATTCTGGTCTGCCGGAGGCGTGGTTTGAGTCCCCGAAGAGAGCTGGTCATCTGATTCAAACAGAGCATTGCTGCTGTACTCATTAGACAATTCTAAATGGACATCAGAGTTACTGTTGCAGTCTGGAAGTACGCGGGTTCCTCCAGGTTCAGGACGCGACAGAAGGTCAGGATGAGGCTCATCATCCATGTAAGATTGGATCTGACTAGATGAAGGGTTTTCTTTAGACTCCTTCATTTGCCAAGGAGGGCTCAATGTGAGTTTAGTATCGGTCTCCTCAGGTCCAGAGGCTCTGCCCTCCTCTCGTTTGATGTGCAGATTGAGGCTCGACCCTTTCACCTGCTGCTCTACTTCTTTGGTGAAATTCTGAACTCCATCTGGGGGAACAAACTAATGTAAGAAATCTTATTGTCAAAGACAGTGAAACATTAAGCAGATACTGTAGAATCTGTGGCTGCACAGTGGTTTATACTTGGTTCTCTCTAGGTAATCCACCTTCCTCCCACCACCCCAAAATAAGCATGTTAGGTTGACTGGTGCTTCTAAATTGACCCGTAGGAGTGAGAGTGAATGGCTGCTTGTCTTGTTTGTCTGTGTTGTCCCGGGTGTACTCGTCCTGTCATCTAATGGCAGCTGGGACAGGCTCCATGTTGTGCTGGAAACTATTTTCTGCACATCTCCAACCTGAATTTATCATGCAGATTTATTTCACAGGGTGACCAGGCCTGTTTAATTTGTGACCATTCAACATTGTTGAGTCTAATTTGAGCTCAAAGATAAGTTTAATGATCCGCTGTGAACTGACCTTCAATCACCATGTGATCTTCATCCACTTCTTCTTTGACATGAAAAACTTTTGGCTGTTTGTCAGCCAGCTGAGGTTCAGCCTCCAGAGAACGTGTGGTCTGGGTGCCTGTGTTCTCCAGTTCTGAATCCCTTTTAAGGTGGGCAGTGAAGCGTTGTCCTCTCACTTGTGGCCCTTCTTCTATGGTGAAATTCTGTAGAACAGCTGGTGGACACAAAGAGCTTAATTTAAGAAAAGATTAAAACCTTCAGATTGTACATAAAAGATGGATGAAGTCAGTTGTTTTTAGGAACTGGACGCAAAGGTAATTGATTGGAGGATTTGACTGAGAACCATAGAAATCTACTCTAAATCATACTAGAATTTACTTGCAGTTAGATACAAGGTGTCCCTTCCTTTGGTCACATACAGTTAAAAGAAAAAAAAATTTTTCTATTGATATCCCTTTTTATCTGTTGATGATAGTTTGTATTTTTACTGGAATATTTAAACATATTAAAGGCAGTGTCTGTGCTTCTTATAAATATATTTCTACATGCAGGAGAAATGATCTGGTCAGACATGATGTGAACCAACCTTCCTGCTCGGAGTTCATTTCTGCACCGACTAAAGCCTCCAGTATCATGTGACTTTCATCCACTTCCTGTTTGACACCTTCCAGTTGACTGTCAGACGAATGAAGCTCTTCATTCAAACTTGCTGAAAACTTGTTGACCATGTTGTTTGCTCCTAAAGCCCCACCCTCCTGGGTAATGTGCACCATTAAGTTTCGCCCCCTCACCTCCTGCTCTTCCTCTATTGTCCAAACATGTTGAGCACCTAGAGAAGTAAAGAGCTGAGAGTTAAGTCCCTTTCACACATGCACTTATTTCCATTTATCAACTGAACATGTTTTCATGTCTGAAGTACCTGCATTTTGTGAGAAAACTGACTCTTTTACACATTATATAATCACTCTATGTTGTTTTAGAACAGTGGTCTAAAAAGTAAATAAGAGTTTAAATTAACAAGACAACTTGACATTAGGTTACAATAATTTAACATAAATGTGAATGAGAGTGAATCAGGTCTGCATCGTATGTGGCTGATGGGTGTGTCCACAGGCCAGAACTTCTGTTTAGATGTGGATTTTAGAGCAATGTTGAGTGAATAGACCTTGATCTTACATACAAAGAAGAAGATGGGAAAAAAAAGATGGGGTTTTCAACATGAACTGCGTGGAGTCCTGACATTCCTTCACAGGCTGTTTCATAACCAAATTCCCTTTGATTCGTGCAACATCTCAAATGGTAGTCAGGTAGGTAAGCAACTGATAGGTGAAAACAACCCAAATGACCCACAGGGTGGTCGGGTATGTGAGTAACATGTGACCTTAACAGACCAAACCAGTCATTTAATAAATAATCAGGAACATGTGAAAACAGCACAGGGCTACAACATTTTCTTAGCTGTTCAGAAGCTGTTCTGCAAATGCACAACTAAGTGTTACAGTCTGTTACAGGGTGTCTCTTCCAATGATCTCACAATACTTTGTTGATATTTTATTCATCTGATGCTGATAAGCATGTGGTTTTACTTGAATATTTAAATTTATTTAATGCAGACCCTATACTTGTTATAAAGCCTTTTCCATGCAATATCAGTGCCTTTATACTTCCAACAGTAAACACATCATCGAGGCTTTATACCTTTAAATTATCTTTAGTTTTGGTGAGAAAGAAAAAGCTGTTCAACTGCTCTATGGAGGTTCAACGGTCTGTTACAACTGGTTTCCTGTTTAATAAGTTGAGGTGTATTCACAGCAGCGACATCTGGTGGAAGAAGCCTTTACGTCTCACTTTGTTGGTGTAAATTCTCAGTAATCCAGGTCATAGTCACCCTACGAGATTGAATGGAAGGAAACTTTACTACTTCCTCAGTTTTTGAAGACGTTTTAGTATAGTTCTAACCAACTGGTGGGGAGTCTAAGTCTTAGAAGATGTTTTTAGATCAATCATACTTTGAGAGATGCTGTCGGCTGTCACTGACCATTCTCTGGCTCATAGTTGAAATTCTCACATGCGAATTGTTCACCTGCCTGATCAAACATGTTTTGGTCACAAAGACTGAAGGTGTAAATGGCTGTGAAACCGCCTGGGGAGGAGAATCAATGCCGCTTTATGAGTGTTAGATAGGGGATACTTGATCTGGGCTTCATTACAACTCTATACCAACTGACTGTGTCACCAACTGTGTCTTACAAGCATATTTTCTCTAAACACAAAACACATGCATCCGAAGAACAAAACATGGACTGAGCAGCGTTATACAACAACTCCAAAGAAGTTTGGATGCTGTGTAAAATGTAAATAAAAAAGGTGCATTTGCAATCTCATTAAAAATATTATCAATAAAAAGATAGAAAATATTAAAACTATTTCATGAAAAATATTAGCTCATCCTTGATGGCAACAACACGTCTCAAAATAGTTGGGACAGGTCCATGTTTACCTCTGTGTCGCATCACCTCTTCTTTATACAACAGTCTGTAAACATCTGGGAACTGTGGAGACCAACTGTTGGATCTTGGGAGAGGATTGTTGTCCCATTCCTGTCTGATGTAGGATCCTAGCTGCTCAACAGTCCTGGCTCTCCTTCGTCATATTTTGTGTTACATGAACTATTTGCAGTTGGTAAAAAATTTGGACTGCAGACAGGTCAATCCTGCACTTACTCTTCTACTAAGAAGCCATGCTGTTGTAATATATGCAGTATGTGGGTTAGGATTGTTTTCCTGAAATATGCTGAAACATCCCTAAAAAGGATATCATCTGGATGGGAGCATGTGTCGCTCTAAAAACCCGAAGATACCTCTCAGAAATGATGGAGCCTTTCATGCTCACAGGCACTAATGCATCCCCATACAATCAGATATGCAGGCTTTTGAACAAAGCATTAATAACAAGCTGGATAGTCATTTTTATTATGGAGGAAAAGCTGTCCATGATGAAGTAGTGCTGCCTAAGGATCAATATCGATTTTTTGGCTGCGTCCAGATTCTGACGATAACATGTACTATAGATATCTTTTGCTGATTGCCGAACCTCTACTCTGTCTTTTTGAGATGCTCTTTTTACTCCCTATCATGTTACTGACCTGATGCCAATTAATTAAGTAATTAGTTACATGGCCACCCTTACTTTTGCAGCCTTTTATTGCCCCCGTTTATTTCTTGTGACATCTTCCTGCTATCAAAATCAAGATGAGCCATTATTTCCGGTATGTAAATTTTTCACTTTCAACATTTTATTGTGAATAAAATATTGGTTTATGAGATTTGAAAATCACCGAATCACTTTTTTCTTTTCTTTTTTCTTATACAAAGTTTGTCCCAACTTTTTTGGATATGGGGTTGTATAAGCAGTCCTCAGAGCAGGGTTAGGGGTGGAGCACATAAACCTTTATATTGGTTAAAACTAACCAACCTGCTAAAACATGCAGCTCAACGCCAGTGAACCTGCTCTTCAGGTCAAGAGTCAGCAGACCATCTGCATCTCAATCAGGGACACTTTTTTTGAGGAAAGTAACGTAACGTAATTTTAGACAGGGAGCACAAATTATTGGAGAGTTAAAGAAGCAGTCCATGTTAAACTTGGAACATAATCTTTGAGGCCTAAGGTATCACATTCCTAACACTTTACAACGCAGCCTTGACTGCCCCCGGCAGTTTCACGGCCATTCACACCTCGGATCGTGTGACCAAAACAAGTTTGGTCATGCAGGTGAACAGCTCACCGATGACAATGACGTCAGTGAGCAACAGAACTCACCTGCCTGCAAGCCTGAAACTCCTCACCAGCTGGTTAGAACCGAAGATAAAAGATGGAAAGTGTTTCAAAAAAAGAAGTAATGTGGCCTTATACTCAAACTCCTTGAATAACTTTACGTCTCACTCTGGCAGTCCCTCTGCACCTAGTGCGTTTACTCACCCACAGGTTCATCCTCCGGTCTGTCTCTGCCTGCGTCTCCCGGAGGTCCAGCAGCCCTCAGCTGCCTCTGCTGCCCGCTGATCTCCAGTTTAAGGCGCAGAACCTCGCGCTCGTATTCAGCGACGGTGGAAGCGAAGCGGCGGAAAATGTCGTCTGTGACCGCGGAGAGACGCTGGTCCAAATACAAACGGAACATGTGGAGCTTTATGTGCAGCATGTTGGGGCCAAAACAGCGACAGATACAAACACGGAGGAAGCAGAGGGCTGAATATTGGAAAGACAGGAAACAGTCAAGTTACATTCTCTGAGACAGCAAAGCTTCACAACAAAAGCACCTCACAGCGGTGGACGTGTACACGAGATGAGTATCATAGAAAGAAAATAGCGCATATCTGAGCACACATCCACTCCCTGCCAGGTGTTACTAATAAATATACCTAGTAACCTACAACACATGTCATATTAGACTGTGTTGTTATGTATAGAACAAAAACTGAGCTAAAACACAGAAGCAGTGCCAGGTGCTGTTACTTAAATGAACGTGACTAATTGATCCTCAGCAGATGTGAGCACCTCTATAGAAGCAGACATTTTGTCAGTTTATTGGTCTGGTGCATTCAGTTGAGTGTTAACACAATGCCAAGGAGGAAAGACATCAGCAATGACCTTAGAAAAGAAGCTGTTTCTGTCCATCAATTTGGGAAGTGCTGTAAAACCATTTCTTGAATCTTGAATTTCCAAACTGATTAGGGTCCATCATTCTACAGAGAGAAAGATTATTCACAAGTGGAAAACATTCATCTCAGGAATGGACTTCCCAGAAATCCTAACAGCTTGAATAAGAGCAACTGGACTTCCTCGTGGATCTTGAAGATGTTTCACCTCATCCAAAAGACTTCCTCAGTTCTAAGTTGGCGGGGAGTATCAGCTTATAAGTAGAGAGGTTCAGTCTCATATGGCAGCACGTTACAATCATATGTGTCACTGAACCACCTGACTAATGTGTGGGTTGTTTGAGTCATTTTCAACTATGAATTGTCTACCTGTCTGAAAGAGCGAGTTCTGGCACAAGATCCAAGGCATAAGTAGTTGTTGAAGAGCCTGGGGAGGAGAGACAATGCTGCTTTGTGTTAGATACCTGAGACCACCTCAACCTCCTCTGTTCAGTGATGGGTTTTTCCAGTCTAACAAGTCTTCCAGTCTAAGCTGGTTTCCTTTACTCCTCTCTCAAACCATCTGTTTTCATTCTGGACAGAGTGAAGCTGATACTCCCCACCATCTAGTTTAGAACTAAAGAAACCGTTCGGATTACAGGTGAAACGTCCTCCAGATCCAAGAAGAAGTCTTAACAATATTTTGAAGAGATCCATTTCATCTGAATCAAGTGTGTTGAAGCAGGGAAACGTCTAAAACCTGCAGGAGAGCAGCCCTCGAGGACTGACTTTGGACATCCCTGCTCTACACCAATATATATCCCACATAACTGCAAAAAAAAAAAAAACCCAAAGAGCAACATCTCAGACACTACAGGCCTCAGTTAGCATGTTAAATTTCATATTCATATTAAATTGTTAACGTTCATGATACTACAATTATAAAAAGCCTCTTGTCTCTAAAATGGCATGGCAGCACAGCTTAGATTTGCAAAGATGCATCTCAACAAACCACCTGACTTCCAGAATGATGTTCTTTTGACAGAAAAGACCAAAGAGGAGATGTTTGGTCATAATACACAGCACCATGTTTGGAGAGAACCAAACACAGCATATCAGCACACAAACACCTCATACCAACTGTCAAGCATGGTGGTGGAGGGCTGATGATTTGGGCTTGTTTTCCTCCACAAAGACAAGAGACAGATAACATACAGAAAATTATTACTTCCATTTACTGCTTCTAAAGGTGGTTCTAGAAGCTGCTGAATCATGAGGTGTTCTTAGTTTTTTACACACAAGTTTAGATTTGTGTCATGTTGTTTCTATTAGAAGGTGCTCTTGTTACTTAAAACCTTACAACTGATAGAAGACATACACTCTTTTCACAACTGTATGTTGCATGTGTAATAAAATATTCAAGTTCAAGAAAAAATATATCAAAATATACGATAGTTGTAATGTTGAAAATACAGTGGTACTTGAAATTTTGACAAACCTTTATTTCTGCATAAATATGACCTTAAAAATCATCTATTTTTCACTTCTCCTAAAACCAGATAAAGACTCATGTTTATTCATGTTTGTGAAGTGCAGCATGGCACAAACAAGAGACTTCTGGTAAAAGAGCTGTTGACGCTCATCAGCTCATTTCTAAATAAGTTCAGTCACACAGACTGTGTACAAAAAGAGGAACCAGTGATGCGGTCTCAAAGTGTGGCTGCCCACACAAAGTTTCGTAATAATCTGCTATGCAAAGTAGCAAAGAATCAAGGGTCATTTCAAAGCCACTGAAGGCCTCTCTTGGATTGGCTGTTGATGTTCAGGAGAAGTCTGAACAACAATGGTGCTCCTGATTGGGCTGCAAGGAGAAAAACGCCGCTGCCCATCTTCAGTTTGCTAAAGATTGCATGAATGAGACAGAAAGCTGCCAGAAGAATGCTTTTGTTGTAGTTGATGGATGTGCTGGATACAGAACTTTGGGCTTTAAATGAGAAGCAGTGGCTGGTAGTAAGGAATAGGAAATAAAATGGATAGATCTGCACACCAAAGAGCTCCCAGAAAAGATTTATTCAGCTGTCATGTGTGACATTACGAGCATGAGGCCCTTCTTCAGATTACTGTTTCTTTGGTTTCTCTGGATGTATCAGTCATCCATCTGGGTGTTACAGTTTGACCCTGTTTTAAGGGTTCACAAACTTTCTACAAATATAATCAGCTTCTTAATGTTTTTATGATCTAAAAGACTTGTTATGCTCTCCACTATTGAACACAACATCTGATCTGTTTATTCAGATTATTCAGTTTTTAAGTCATCCTGAGGTGTAGAACCAGTAAAACCAGTAAAACCTCTACAGCTGGATGAAGTCTGGCTGCAGATGATCCTGTCTCCTGATCGGGTCTTTGCTGCTCTGGACAACCAGGTGAACCTTCATGTGGATGTCTCTGGAGCGTTTCTCCTGGTAGCTCTTGCCACAGACCCGGCAGCTGTACGGCTTCTCACCAGTGTGCGTCAGCAGGTGTTTCTTCAGGTCGTTCTTGGTGACGAAGGCCTTCCAGCACAGGTTACAGCTGAACGCTCGCTCCTTCTTATGGAAGCGGATGTGGGTCTCCAGGTATCCTTTTGTGCTGAAGCTCTTGTTGCAAAGGCTGCAGCTGAATGGCTTCTCACCAGTGTGTGTCAGCATGTGGGCATTCAGCCCTCCCACCTGCCTGAAGGCTTTTCCACAGATGCGGCAGAGGAAGGGCTTCTCACCTGTGTGGATCCTCTTGTGGACCTCCAGGACGTGGACTGAGGCTAAACTCTTCCCACACATCTCACAGGAGACGCGGCTGGCAGGTTTGTCTCCGGTGTGGTTCCTGATGTGTGCTGTCAGAGCACCGTTATCAATGAACGTCTTCCCACAAAATTCGCAGATGTACGGGCGCTCCCCACTGTGGATCCTCTTGTGGCGCCGCAGAGCCCCGGGCCGTGGGAAGGATTTGCTGCAGATGCTGCAGCGGTATGGTTTGACGCCAGTGTGACTGCGCATGTGAGTCTCAATGTTCTGGTAGGTTTTCCCGCAGATGTGACAGATTTTACCAGCTTCTCTGTGGGTCTGCAGGTGGTCTCTCAGCGTCTCAGACGGCGGCAGACTTTCACCGCAGACTCCGCAGACCGACTTAGCTGAATGACTCTTGGCATGTTTCCTCAAACTGCCTCTACTCTGAAAAGACTCCCCACACACTTTGCAGCTGCATCCTGACTGAGCTTGTGTCTCGGCGTTTTGTGTCTCAGCATTCAGACTCTGACAGTCCGTTGTAGTCTCCGCATCCTCCAACGAGTGACTCCTACTGTGAGTCTTTAAGGCGCTGCTCTCGATGAAGGTCTTGCCACACTGGTGGCAGACATGCGGTCGCTCGCCACTGTGGATTTTCTTGTGTCGCCTCAGAGCTCCAGGTCGGGGAAAGCGTTTGCTGCAGATGGTACAACGGTATGGTTTGATACCCGTATGGCTCCGCATGTGTGCCTCCATGTTCTGGAAACTCTTTCCACAGATGCTACACGTCCCGTTTGTCTCTCTGTGAGATTGCAGGTGAGTCTGCAGAGAGTCAGGCAAATCCAGCTGCTTTCCGCAGACGCCGCAGATGCTCTGTGATACCCTGCAGTGCGTCTCTGCGTGTTTTCTTAAAAAGCCTCGACTGTGGAAGGAATCTCCGCAGACTCTGCAGCAGAGTGAGGCTGACCTCCCACCAGGGGTTGGTTCTGTATCTCTGTTTGGTTTTAGCCTCTCCAACCCACCTTCCTTGCTTACATCATTGCTCTCAGTCTGATCTCTGTCATCATCCTCGTGTGTCTTCAGGTGCTCCTGGAACAGCTCGTTTTCAGTAAAGGTCACTCCGCAGACCTGGCAGGTATCAGAGGTCCTTCTGCTGTGGATTTTCTTGTGCCTACTTAAGGCTCCAGGTCGGGGAAAGCTCTTGCCGCAGACATCACAGCTGAACGGTTTGACTCCAGTGTGGCTCCTCATGTGCGTCTCCATGTTTTGAAACATCTTCCCACAAACCTCGCAGGTCCCGCCACCGCTGACAGTTTCTCTGTGAGATCTGAGGTGCTCTGACAAAGCGTTTGAAGACTCAAAGTGTTGTCGGCAGAGTCCACAGAGATGCTCTGGGGAATCAGAGTGTAATTCAACATGTCTCACCAAGTTTCTTTTGTGACGGAAAGCAGTCTGGCCTCCTGCACCCACTCCGCCTGTCTCTTTACTGCCGGAGGATATACGGCTGCCACTCCAGTCGTCATCACTCTCAGCTGCAGAAATGTTTGAGGAAGCAGAGCTGGGTGGACCTGATGGCGAGTGGGTGGAGTTGGAGAGCAAGGAAAGGTTTTCATCTACGGTGATAATCTTAGGAGTCGAGCTGACAGTGTCTGACGGGGAGAAAAAAGTACTCAGTTCAAAGTGCTTTAAAGTTATAATTACATGATATAAAGTTATAATTACAGTTAGTTACACGAGCTTGTGTTTTGGAAAACTATCTTTTCTACCTGCTCTTAAACACAGCAAACATGTACAAATGAGAGAAACTGGAAGTTGATATAAGAATGAAATGTATTCAAGCTGTCATGGTTTCATTTGTAAGACATTCCTTCAAACTTTTAGGACTGGACTGACTATATCTGCTGTAATGTAAAATGATGTGATGGAACTAAAAAGCACAGACCATGTAATATCTGAAGCTACCACATGCCAGCCATAACGTCTTTGGGACGTTAAGCTGCAAATATTTTTCAATCAATTGATTGACCAAAAGTTAATAAGCCACTGTTTTAATAATCAAACAATTGCTGTAGTTATCTTATTGAAGAAAATGATGAAACACTTGCTTGTTCTCCCACTAAAATGTGACCAATTTAAAGGTTTTATAGGTTTATAGGTTTCAAAACGAGTGAATAAAACAAGAAAGTAGATGAAATTATGGACTGCTAGAGAGATAGTTGACAACAACTAATTTTGACTATTTTCTGACAAAACCGTTATTTGAAATAATTTGCTTTCCGAATTACTGATGGAAGTAGCAGATTCCCAAGGAGAGTTCAGTCTTTGTAGGAAATATTAAACTGGTTTATCTCAGATTCATTGAAAAAAAAATCTAAGGCAAAATGATGTTCATCAGTACAAAACTAATGTGAATTAAAGCACCTGAACTGTTCATTTCATAATTAACTCATTTGTCTGTTTAATATTTCTTGTGTGTCTAGAGATAAACAAACAGAAAAAAGTTCATGATGTCCGGTCATGACAACTAAAAATCGTCTTTAACTACATATTTGCACATTATTTACTCTCAAAACGGATTGTTAGTTGTTTTTTATTATCTAGTGAAAAGTATAAACTCCGTCAGGCTAAATGGCTAATCAGATGCTTGGTGCTGATTGGTCTGTGGTCACTTAGCAACTGTCAGTGTGATGTGATGTGGCTCCAACATGGCGGTACAGGCCCGTGGAGCTCACCCGTTCGGTTCAGCCGGACCACCGGCTTCAACACGGCCTCCAACAGCCGGCCCTGCCGCTCCAGCTGCCGCCGGTACTCCTCCACCTCCCGCTCCAGCAGCCCGACGATCCGCTGCGCAGCCACCGCCATCCGCTCGGTGAGCAGCACCCGCAGCAGTTGGAACAGACGACCAGAGGCACCGGAGTACCTGGACCCACCGCCCCGCTTCTCAAGCGCGCCCAGGATCTCCTCTCCGACCCTGCTGAGCAACTCCGACACAGAGTCTGCCAGTGCCCGGAGCCCACAGCGCGGCGGGGTTTCTGTCGGAGACATCCCGGCACAGATCTCCATTCTCCGGACAGCAGGAAGGAAAATACCCGAGATTGTCCCGGTCTGTCCGGGTCAACGAGCCAACATTGAGGGGAGAGAAGGCTGTATTCTGCCCCCTGCCGGAGCAAAGCAGTGCTCTAAGTACTCAGCTCCGTCAGCGTAGAAAAAGCACCGATTAACTCCGTTAAAACTGTTTTATTCTCCCCCCTTATTTCAACCAATAAAGGTATTCAGAGCGTATATAAATGTTTCTCTTCAGACGACTCTTGAAGTAAAAGATTAAAAAATTCAATACAACTGAACTGAAAGCAACAACATCATCTGTGGTTTCTTGGCATGGAGGCAGACTTCTCATGACAGTGTACAGCAGTGGTCTCTTTCTTATGCATTTATTGTAATAATCCTATAATAATTACTTTAATTTTACCTTTGTATAATTTTGTCTAAACTGATTTAGTGTGATTTATCTATGTAGGTTTGAGCTGATACAGATCCAGTTTCCATGGCTCCGTCAGTTCAGCTTTCTCCAAACAAGGACAGTGTCTAATTCAGAAGACGTGGAATTATTTTCACGTACACAATCGGACGTTAGTGTCCCTCCTCATATCTGAGATAAGTTCAGAGTATCAAACCTGAACTTTGCGTTGATGAGGGCTGAGTTGGGAAACTTTGATTTTTCTAATCGCCATCAGTGGTCACAATAGTATGATTGGCCATAGAAAAAGCAGGAGCTTCATTTTAAACCAGTAGAGTTTGAATTTAGTAAATTCAACTCATTGATTTCTTCTTTTTTACCAGAGCTCAATTTTACTGAATGGATGTTAAACCTGGAATCCTCCCTCATATTACATTAGCTTTTCAATAAATGTATTCAGCTGCAACCTGATGGGATGAAATGCAGAGTAAAATATAAATCAAACAGATCACAACCATGTGTTTATAATAATGATGCTTCTGATGGAAAGGTATCTGCAAATGTTAAGACTTCTATCTTACATTTGAAATTAATGCTAGACAGAATTTATTGACAACCTGCATTGAAACTACATGTTTCAGAATCTTAAAGTAGCTTCAGCTTCATCTTCAGTAGGAATGATTGATCAGGGCAGCCAATCACAATACAATACATAACTGATTAGTGTCTTAGGTGACCAAAATCAAAGAGTTTTTTTCAACACGCTGAATCAGCATCAGGTCTGATGGTAAGAAAGCTCACTGTGTGTTCAGGTGTTATTTATGGTAAATGCACAGCACCAAACTGTAGCTTAAAGATGATTAACTAATCAGAACTTTATTTGCTACTTGATTTACATGCAACTTAATTAACTAATTGCTGCAAATACAATTAAACAAGTGGCCTCCTTAATGAATAAAATAAGACATTAAAGAATGGCTCAATTCACTGTCAGATTTCACAAAAATAAACATTTAAAAGACTGCACTGACTGGAAACACTTCCCGATCTATAGCTGAAGGTATCCTGAGTAGAAGCTGTCTGTCCTTTCCGGCTCTGTGCTGTCATCCAGCTCCGGTCCATCATCCTCCCCCCCGAGTGCGTGCACTTTGAGGTGTCCATTGAGTGACCGTTTCGCCTGGAAACTCTTCCCACACACCTTGCAGCTGTACGGCTTTTCTCCGGTGTGGATGAGAATGTGCCTCTTCAGGTCCACGTCCTGCATGAAGCCTTTGCCGCAGACCTGACACAGGAAACGCCTCTCCTTGTTGTGGAAGCGAACGTGAGTGTCCAGAGTCTGTTTCTGGGTGAAGCCCTTCCCACAGATGCTGCAGGAGAATGCCCGCTCGCCTGTGTGGATCTTCAGGTGCGTCTTGAGGTTACCGCCCTGGTTGAAGGTCTTTCCGCAGTAGCTGCAG
Source organism: Leuresthes tenuis (assembly GCF_036924035.1). NCBI lineage: Eukaryota > Metazoa > Chordata > Actinopteri > Atheriniformes > Atherinopsidae > Leuresthes > Leuresthes tenuis. The sequence continues at coordinate 7,880,630 of NW_027325372.1, read as the reverse complement.
ATAAAGGGTTTCTCTCCTGTGTGGATCCTCAGGTGCATTAGCAGTGCTGAGTGACCTGGGAAGCATTTCCCGCAGGTATCACAGGTGCTGCCGGCATCACGGTGGGAGTGCAAGTGAGCATGGAGCCTGTCAACAGACTCGTACTGGTAACCACAAACTCCACAGCAGCAGTTCGGATCCTTCAAGTGAGTCTCTGCATGTCTCACCAAGAATTTCTTCCGCTCAAAGGTGTCCTTGCACACTTTGCAGGGGTACACTGGCGTTGAGCTGCGGCACTGCTTCGTATTGTGAGAGTCATCCTTATGATGGCTCACCATGTGTTTCTGCAAGATCCGAAGCTTTCTGAACTCCTGACTGCATACGCTGCAGGTGTGCACCGCCTTTCCAGTATGCTCCTCCATGTGACGCTCTAAAGAAGTCATGTGGCAGAAAGAACGGGCACACTCTTTACATTTAAAAGGTTTCTCTGCAGCATGGACATGCAGGTGAGAAGTGAGGTTGCCCTTCTGGCTGAACTTTTTGCCGCAGGCGTAGCAGCTGTACGGCTTCTCTCCAGTGTGCAGGCGCACGTGCAGCTCTTGTGCCAGGATGGAGTGGAAGGTTTTTCCGCAGAAAGAGCATGTTTTGCTGTTCTTCTGGTGAGTCTGCAAGTGAGTGTTTAGGCTGTCTGTCGAGTTTAAAAGCTCACCACAGTAGCCACATCGGTAATCCGGGTTGCTGGCACAGACGGTTAGGACATGTTTGAGCAGGAAACCTTTGCCTTGCAGAGAACGTCCACAAACGTAGCAGCTGAAGCTCTGAGCCGGACTCGAGCGCTTCCTTTTTCTCTCAACATTGAACGTTGCGAGAGAAGGCCGGCCTCTCTTTTTTTTCCTTGCAGATCTATTGGGCAGATTTCGCCCGGTCCAGTCGTCATCTTGATCTTGGTCGCTGCTCGCAGAGACAGGCGGGTGGTCGGAGGGTGAGGCGGGGCAAGGCGTCGACAGGCAGGAGGCATCACTGATGTTTTCAGAGTCAGACTTGTTCAGGTTTGCAGGGTCGACTGCTGGCCGGACGTTTGTGTCGTTCAATGTCACCGACCGCAGAGACCCTGAAGACAAGAGCAGAAAATCTAATCAGAAAATGCATACAATTAAATTAAATGTATACAAGACTGTGATGATAAACTAATCTCTGTTCATTTCTGATTCATGAATAGCTTGTGTGTTCAATCTTTTATTCATCTGAAGGTGTTCAGATGTTGGATTATCTTTATCACAAATCCTAAAACCCGAAATCCTCAGTTGCTGGAGAAATAAAACTGCAACATTTTACTGAATAAGTACATTTATGCAGCTCTATCATTTTTATATGATTTTTGCATTAAAAATAAAAACAAAATGCTTGTACTTCTCGATGGACAAATTTTTCATTTGGAGTGAAAGTTTTTTGCAGATTTAACAACATAGTTATAGCCAGTATTCTGTATCTTCTTGCCACAAATTGGTCAAAATTTGTTCTTAAAACCTCTGAAAGAAAATTAACCAGATTGTAGATAATTTTCTGTCCATAATTCTAACCTAATTTTTACTTTATCAAGTTCTCCCCCATTTTTCCTAAAGCTCGTTTCAAGAAGGCTGACGGTATGGACTCCCTCAGCTTTTACTGAAAAACTTATGGCTCAGACTCCGCTGTTTTACTCACCACGGCCTGCAGCCTCGTGTTCATTTTCTGTAGCTTCTCCACTTTGGCTGTCCGGACTTTTATTTTGAAGCTGAGCGGAAGTGTGCGCAGGCGAGTGTTGGCTGGCTCCAGCTGATACAGTACCTGAGGACTTGATTAACCAGGACTCATCTGCTCTGTATAGCCTAACTTCGGGCTTCAGTACGGTATCCAGCAGCCTCTTCTGGCGGCGGATCTCCTGCTCAGACCGCTGCAATCTGTCCTCGTACTCTGCCGCGGCTTTTTCAAACAGACCGATGAGCTCCTCCGCAGCCGCGGTTAGCCGCTCGGTGAGCAGCGCTGTCAGCGCCCGGTGTTCAGCCGCTTCTTCCGCTGTTTCCAGCAGCTGCAGGACGGCGCTGATCCGCTCACGTACCGACACCCGCAGCAGCCGCATAGCGCCCATTCTGCCTCGTTTTGAGCCCTCCTAACCTCCAGAACAAAGAGAGGCTGCAGGGACGTAAACACACTTTGAGTTCCGCGCAGACGACACTTCACTTTCAGGAAGGAGGAGACTGAAGAGCGAACTCTACCGGACTGGAGAGTTCAAGTCTGCTTTCATTGTTTCATGCGAGTTTTCCTGGGAAGCGAGGTCTGAACAGAATGTTTCTATTGTCACACATATAGGGGATAATTAAGTTGAAGCTAAACGTGGCTGGAAGTGTTTTTGTTATTATAAGAGTATGATTATCTAAATAACACAAATATGATACGAGCAGTCCGAATCCTTGAAATATCTCAAAACGTGCTTGGTGATTGGAAAATATTGATAATATACTGATAATCATCAGCTTATTGAGTCAGATGGACGCTTTCATTCACTGGCCATAATGCTAAAACTCAATCAGTTTTTTTAAGTAGTTTGTACAGAGGAATGTGCTCAACTCGGACTATCTGTGGCACATGGCTCAAGTCTACAGTACCCAGATCATATCAAATACTAAAGGGGGTTAGGTTTATGTCCAACAGATAAGCTCAAGAAGTGAGACAAGTGATAAGAAAAGAGTGATTGTTCAGTGCGGACTGAGCCCACCCCACAAAAAAAAACACTTTAAATAGTAGATTTAAATGTGAGGAAACAGAGACCTGTTTGACTTTGTCGAGGCCAAGCCAAAGCTTTAAGCCAAGTAATGTTAAGTAATGTTGACGCGTTGAATTTAAAAAAAAAAAATGTTTTACCTTGTTTGACGTCATTAAAGTATAAGTTGGAATTGCCACTTGAACACTTTGTCCATTTATTTCCTTTTCTTTCTCGTACACATAAAACATCTGCACCTATTGTATCCACCAATCGTTTCAGCGGTTTTCCCCTTCCAGGTGAAACACCTGCTAGACAAAAAGGTTCTTACCTTATACAGCCATGACTGCTGATTGCCCAGTGAGACCTGACCCTATAGCCCATACAAAAATCAAAAATAAATTCCCCATGGCTCCTACAGACTTAATGTGCCATTATTTCTAACCGGGAAGCTCTGTAGGCTTTAAATGCAGACATATTTAAAACTGGTGCAAGTATTAGTTATAGAAGAGCAAATGATAAAGCGATTTTTCTCTTATTTCATCTGATAAAAATGTTTTGTGTCATGTTTTTTTTTACAAAAATAAAACAAAAGCTTAAAGAACATGCTCAAAGTGTTGTGAGTCCATATTTTTTGAGGTTTGTGAAAAAGTGGAAAAGTACACTTTCTATGAACTATTATGATATATGCAGTGGTTTGAAAAAGATGAAAGGGTGATTTTTTTTATATTTTTTTTTTCTGACTATTCGACCCCATGTGAGCCACATCCTCTGGGCCAGACAAACCCACATCCGGGCCTCAAGGTTTTGTTTCCTTGCTTCAGATCGATGCATCATTAGCAGGCTTGTGCATAATCTTTTGAAGAGGTCCATTTCATCTGAATCCGGCGTGCTGAAGCAGGGAAACATCTAAAACCTGCAGGACAGCGGCCCTTGTGGACCAGAGTTTGACATCCCTGCTCTAGGCTAACACCAAATTTACTGAATTTGGTCAGATTTATGGTGTAAAAACAACTGGAAATATGTAATGTTTTTATGATCGGTCTTATTTTATATTAATGAGACATTATCAGAAAATCTTTATTGTATTCCATCCATCCATCATCTGCCGCTTATCCGGGGGTCGGGTCGCGGGGGCAGCAGCTTGAGCAGAGAAACCCAGACGTCCCTGTCCCCGGCCACTTCCTCCAGCTCTTCCGGGGGGACCCCGAGGCGTTCCCAGGCCAGCCGAGAGACATAGTCTCTCCAGCGTGTCCTGGGTCTTCCCCGGGGTCTCCTCCCAGTGGGACGTGCCCGGAACACCTCCCCAGGGAGGCGCCCAGGGGGCATCCTAACCAGATGCCCGAGCCACCTCATCTGACTCCTCTCAATGCGGAGGAGCAGCGGTTCTACTCCGAGCCCCTCCCGGATGACTGAGCTTCTCACCCTATCTCTAAGGGAGAGCCCAGACACCCTGCGGAGGAAACCCATTTCGGCCGCTTGTATTCGCGATCTTGTTCTTTCTTTCACTACCCACAACTCGTGACCATAGGTGAGGATGGGAACGTAGATTGACCAGTAAGTAGAGAGCTTCGCCTTCTGGCTCAGCTCCTTCTTCACAACGACGGGTCGGTGCAGAGCAACACTGCAGACGCCGCACCGATCCGCCCGTCAATCTCCCGCTCCATTCGTCCCTCACTCGTGAACAAGACCCCGAGATACTTGAACTCCTCCACTTGGGGAAGGATCTCATTCCCGACCCGGAGAGAGCATTCCACCCTTTATTGTATTAATGACAACAATTTCACACAAATCTGTCACTTTGAGATTCTTTTTTTATTATTATTCTTATAACACTGCTCATATAACAGTGATGGATTATAAATTATCTGCTGCAGTGATGAAGTTTTATTACGTACATCTTCAGCCGTGTATGTGTGAAAGAAGGACTTTATCTTTTAAGGGATGTAAAAAAATGTATATTTATATATATTACATTATACTGATCAATAAAGTTTGTTTCATCTTATGTAGTAAAGTGAAGATTTGGGGGTTTTGGACCGTTAGTTGGACAAATTAATACTCCTTAAGAGGAGGTTCCGACAGGACTGCTGCTACCATTTACTTTATCAATTATCTTCTCAGTTAACTGATTATGTAGTTATCATCTATCGTCATCTCCACAAACCCCAAAATGTTCCTTTTACTGTGAGAAACCTCAGATAAACCAGAGAAAATGTCAATTTGTGGAGATCAATGTAGTAGCACATAATGCCGCATATTTTGTTTTCGAGTCCATCCTGGTTGTTTCCAGGTCATCAGCTCCTCCAGCATTTAGTTGCTGAAACCGTTCAGTTTAAAAAGTTTTTACAAATGAATGAAGCAAGGTTTTCTTCTTTAAAATCATCTTCGGTTGTTGTTTAAACTTCTTTCTAAATCTAATGCTAATGTTTCGACATCAGTGAAAGCGGGTGGGGTCGAGAAGATTTCAGAACATTCTGAATCTAAAAAACAGAAGGCGTCTTTCAGAGCCAGCAGCTTCGCAAGCAAACTGGACGCTCTGGATTTTTTAAAACTTATTTTCCCAAAAAAATCATCTGAGATCAGAGAACCAGGTAGGTTCATGATCTGAGAGAGAGTCTCCAATATAAGACCAATGTTCCCTGTTCGGTACAACTCTTTCTGTAACGTCTCTGCAGGTCTGAATGAAGCTGAATCGAACATTAACATGAAGCTGCAGGGTAACATGTTCTCAGCAGATGTCCTCTTAGGGAGTCCCCCTGCCTCAATCTGCAGGTCACAGCTGGATGAAGTCAGGTTGAACTCCTTCCTGTTGCTTAGGGTTCAGTGTCACAGCTGAGTCCTTGGTGACCTGTTCTCCGGTATGGACCTTCATGTGAGAGTCTAATGAGCGTTTCTCCTGGTATCTCTTCTCGCAGACCCCACAGCTGAAAGGTTTCTCGCCAGTGTGTGTCAGCATGTGCCTCTTCAGGTCGATCTTCTGGACGAAGCCTTTGCTGCAGACATGGCAGATGAACGCTTTCTCCTTCTTGTGGAACCTCTCGTGTGTCTCCAGTGAGATCTTCTGCCGAAATCTTTTCCCACACAGGCTGCAGATGAACGGCTTCTCTCCCGTGTGGATCCTCATGTGAGAATCCAGGTTGCCGATCTGTCTGAAATTCTTGCCGCAGACCCTGCATGTATATGGCTTCTCCCCTGTGTGGATCCTCTTGTGTACGTCCAGATGTTGGCTCATGGTGAACTTCTTGCCACAGACCTCGCAGGAGTAAATCCTGGGCTTCCCTCCTGTGTGGCTCTTGATGTGCCTCTTCAGGACGGTGTTTTCGATGAAAGTTTTTCCGCAGAACTCGCAGATGTACGGCCTCTCACCAGCGTGTAGCTTCATATGTCTCTCCAGAGATCCTTTTCTGGGGAAGTCCTTGCCGCAGTCTTTGCATCTGAATGGTTTTTGGCCGGTGTGCGTCCTCATGTGGATCTCCATGTCCCTGAAGTTGGTGCCACAGATTTCACAGATCCTGCTTGTTTCTCGGTGACTGTGGATGTGGAGCTGCATACTCTCTAAAGACTCAGACCGCTCCCCACAGACGCCACAGAGAGAGTCAGGATCATTTAAATGTGTCTCTGCGTGCCGAAGTAAGTTACCTTTATTGTGAAAGGTGTTCTTGCAGACTTTGCAAGAGTGAGACGGAGTAAGACTCAGTTTCCTGCGTTTGCTCCTCTCTGTCGATTGGTTGTCAGATTCGTGGCTCCGGGTGTGCCGCTTCAGCTCTGTGCTTGTTGGGAAGCCTTTTTCGCAAACTTTGCAGCTAAATGGTATCTGACCATCGTGGTCCTTCATGTGTCGCTCCAGAGAGTCAGTGTGGCTGAACTCTTTGCAGCAGACAGTGCAGGTGAGTGGCTTCTCCGCTGCATGGATCCTCATGTGAGTCATCATGTTGCCCTTCTGATTGAAGCCTTTGCCACAGAGGTGGCAGCTAAAAGGTTTCTCACCAGTATGCAGCCTCAGGTGTGTCTCCTGAGCTCGGATCGAAGGGAACTTCTTGCCGCAAACATTGCAGGTCCTGCTGCTGTCACGGTGGGTTTGAAGATGCTGTCTCAGACCGTCACTGGACTCCAAACGTTCACCGCACACACCACAAAAACACTCTGCCTCCTTTGAGTGCTTCTCCACGTGTTTCAGTAAAAAGCCTTTCCTGTCAAAAGACTTCCCACACACTCTGCAGATGTGAGATGTTACTTCTGTTGTGTCATTCTCATTCTCATTCTCATCCTCTTCCTCTTCTCTGGTTGGATCTTCTGGGTGGTGGTCCAGTTCGGAGACTGTGTCTTGTCTGGAGGAAGTACTGGGCTGAGTCTCTTTCAGTCTGCCATCAACTGAGACGTCCTGCTTCAGACGTTTGTCATCAGAGACACTCCTGACGCCAACTGATAGGCACAACTCTGTGGAGAAAACACACAACAGATTAATTCTCTAGAGTCAGCACTGATAATAATTCATGCTTTGATCTATGGATACCTCTGGTGAAAGGTCTGCACTAGGGGATTAAAACTACCTAAAACATCATTGGCATCCATCTAAGGAGCATCAGAGAGTTTTTGCTTGGGATTCAAAAGGATATTATAAGACTAAACCCACCACATCTTATTCTCCTGATGTCACAAGGCAGTGATTTAGCAGTTTCTTGAATTCTCAACTCTTTGTGTGAGTAACCTGGAGTATGCTGTCTGCTCAATCTCATTGCACTTAACTGTTGTTGCCAAACTTCAAAAACTATCAAAGAAAAAGTCTAATTTTAAAAAAGCAAGAAATCTACCAAATACTTTCGTATTAAGCCCATTCTATTTATACGTGAGAATATTTGCAACAAACTAAACATGTTTTTAATTTGTTTAGTTGTTTTCCTTCTTAGAAATATTAGTACTGTGTCCATCAGCACTATCTGCAAAGGGTGCCACTGTTATTATCAACGACACCTATTTTTAACGATAAAGGCAAAGAAATGATTTTTCATTTTCATTTCAAAACGCCTCTTTTCTGTAATTTAGTTAACTTTGTTCAGCCCCGACGCTTTTTTCTTTCCTCTTAATCGCTGTGAAAGCATCCCAGACAATGCAGTCGTCTGGCAGCCACCACCAAATCGTACAGTAACTTGTGTGTGGTGCTTAAGCAAAGCCGTAAATCGAGCTGACCTTTCCGTGCCTCTCCGGAATTCTCTTTCAGACATTCGCGGGGCGCTTGCGATCCTCTCTCGCCTGCTCTGCTCGCTTCAAACGCAGTGAGGATGAGCTCCACTGCTGCGGTGATCCGCTCCATCACCAGCTCCCTGAGCTCCCGCAGCTCTACGTTGCTGCGCTCCTGCAGGAGCCACAAGATCTCCTTAGCAGCAGCAGCTAAATGCTGGTCGATCGCGGCCTTCAGACTGCGGCTCCCTGACCGTTTTTTAGACATTTTTCAGGTTTTCCGTCAGACAAAGAGCAAAATGTAAACAGTGCGAGAACACTTCCGGGATCCCTTGCGTCTTTACGTAAGACGTACACGTTGCGGATGGTTCGTTACGCCATATCCAGCGTCACCGCGGCTACATGGTATTATTCACATGTCTATGGGGTAACTGCCATCTGCCAACTAAAAGCTCTGTTACTTGAATCTTATGTTAAATTTTACGTTTTTACGTTAGTTTATAATTTTGTTTAAGAGTTTTAACTCTTCACTTCGCCTGTTGAGAAAACGCAACCTTTAATTTCGCAGCGCTACACCGGGTACGAACTGTAAACCAAATTCCTTTTAAAATATGTCTGTTTTGTATTTGTTTACGGTTCGACAAAGTTACATATCTTTTAAAACGTGTCACATTATCTGTTCACATTAAGCGATGTCTTCTGGTCTATTCGGAATAAGTTAAAGCTTCAGTAAATTGGTACTTGCGATAAATATGTACTTTTTAAAACGTTTAATCTGGTCGGTGGATTTTAGCACATGGCAAAACAAGAAAATGTTGCATTCAGTCATACAGCGTGTTATGATTACAGGTAATATCGACCCAATTATGACTGATTTATTATTACTATTATTATTATAAGAATGCATGACATATTACTATCTGGTAAAGTAAATAGTTGTATGTAAAATGTCTGTACAACACAGTACTAAAGATTAAAATGTAAAAATGAATATGCAGTTGGAGAATCTGATGCTGATGAATCTGATGATCTGTCCCTATTAAATCTTTAAATACATAAATTTGTAGAGATAATCAATACAGTTAATAAAACTTGGCTAAATTGATTTTTTTTCAACTATATTTCGTCCGGAGTTTTAACACTGAGAGTGGAGCTTTGGGCCTCTTATGCTACTGTTTCTGTTTGGGGTGCTTTAGGTCCACGTCTGAGATCTTCATCTGAGTGTAAAAACCTCTGGGACCTTGGTGCATCTGAGATGCCTAATCAGCAGAAGAAAAAGAAGAAGAAGAAAAACGGTATACCAGAGCGGTGGCTGAACTACTGTCCTATAGGACAGAGGATACCAGGAACTAGATTCATTGCCTTTAAAGTACCTTTGAAACCATCTCTGAATTATCAGGTTCCTGAGTCTCACTCCTTTGGTTTTTGGGATCTGCTGGACTCTGTAGAAAGTCAGAATCAGGAGCTGGGTCTGATCATCGACCTTACCTTCACCACCAGGTACTACAGACTCACAGATGTCCCACAGTCCTGCTCTTATATCAAAATCTTCATAGAGGGGCACCAGATTCCCTCAGATGCTGCCATCTTGAGCTTTAAACAGGCGGTTAGGCGTTTCTTGAAGGAGAACCAGGACAATGACAAGCTAATTGGAGTCCACTGCACCCACGGCTTGAACCGCACTGGGTACCTGGTCTGCAGATACCTGATTGACGTGGACGGGCTCGATCCCCCAGCAGCTCTGGAGCTCTTCAACTCCTGTAGAGGTCATTGCATTGAGAGGCAGAACTACCTGCATGACCTGCGGAGTGCCACCAAGAGAAGCAACGACGGCATCGACGAGCCAAAGGAAGAGGCGATCAGAGGGCTGGCTGTCGAGAGGCCGCCAATGAGAGCCAAAAAGGAGGGGCAAAAGTCGCTGATGACCACCAACAAACAGGAACAACAATAATCTGATGTCCTTAAAGAGACTAAACAACAAACAGCTGCCTGGTAAAGAATGAGGAAAAGACCAGCAGTCCTCTGATAGACCTGCATAGGATGCCCCCCCCCTCTCCCCGGTACAGGCAGGCCAACCACAAAGTCACTTTCATTTGATTTCAGTTCAGTTTGATGGAGCAAACAGAAACAGCTGCTGGTCTTTGCTGCTTTCATCTGTACATTTTGTGATCGTTCTGATCCACCTTTTATTTGTTTCCTGCATCAGAAGCATGAGATTTTTGGGTGAACTTTAATGTGATTTAACCTGTTTGATGCAGTTCCTGCAGCTCAACCCAAAGAGTGAGCTGAGCATCTAACATGAAGTCTCTGCTGTTCATCATTTGAAACAAACCTTTTCAACAGCACTGACGCGGTACCGATTTTAGTTGCAGAACTGATCAGAAACACCACACAGGAGAGCCACACTTTTTTTCAGATTTGCGCTCTGCTCAGTTTCACCCTGAATAAAGAAAACAGTTCAGCTTCTTATTTAACCTTCTGGTTATTATTTTTAACTTGACACAGAATACTGAATACTTTCTATGATATACTTTGTGAATAAATCAGATTTCAAACTCAGTTTACCAACGTCTGCTCCCAGTTATATCAAATCTTCAGAAACATGCAAAGAACAATACTTTGACAAACTTATTATTGCAGTGAAAGTTTTAAATTAAACTTTTCTTGTCATGAATTTTTGCTACACAATCAGCAGATGAACGACTGTGGCTGGTGAACATTTAGAACAACTTGATGTGTCTCTTTTATCAGATTTGTACATTATAATAAATAAACTATATTAGTTATTCTCACACAGTTTCTGACTGATGGCATGAAAAGTTTGGTTTAAACAAACAGGCTCTGCCACCTCATGCAGGTCATGTGATATGATCAAAAGCTCTGAACTAGCCACTGAATAAATGTGTCTCAGTAATCTGCTGGTTTGTGGTGGCTTTACCTTCAGTGCATTTTTGATCAAAGCGACCTGAAACTCGACCATTTCTCAGGGTGTGAAAAGACAAATTCAGCCTGAGGTCTTACATACGTGGAAGTCCAGGTTCCACGTTCTCCTTCGTTTCTGTCACAAACACACGGTCCGGTAATCAAACCACGGCAAGAAAAAGCTTTGCTCTCTGCACCGATAGTAAAATAACTCAGAAGTTGGAATATCTGGCTCCCTCACACAACTAATATCTGCAGCAAAAAGTTAGCACACAGCCACCTCGATGTTGGTCCGACCAAAAAGCAGCCGCACGTAAACCTTGGTGGCGTCTGATTGGCTACGTTACATTATGTGAACTCCTCATGTCACCCGAATCTTGTACATTCTGAGAAAGGCACAGTTGCCACACTCGAATAAACAAAATACTATTTTTAAACAGATATAAATAACCTGTGTATATTCAGATCTTTATTTGACACATTTAAGATTTTAAATCATAAATCATATTTTTACAATTTGTGTAAGATCATTTAAAACCAACTATTTATCTGTCACATAAAACAATATGAATTTATTCATTTATTCACCTAATCAATTAACTGATAAACTGGACTTCAAATAAGGAGCTAGTAACCTGGGTTACACTAAGTAAAGAGAAAAGTGAGAAATATTTTCTTTAAACAAAGAAGATGTTACCATAGAAACAAATAATAGCAGATTTGTAGTTTCATTTTATAACCACAATGAACTGTTGGTCAAACTCATCCTTCAAGCTTTCCTCTTCCTTTTTCTCAGTCGTCCTGGATTCTCCTGGTCGTGGTCTTTCCTTCGGGCCAGGCACCGGTGCCTCCTCTTTAGGAGAGTCCTGCCACAGTCGTTACAATTTTTTGGTTTCTGAGTTTCCGGGACTTTGGTGTTTTTGTTGAGACCGGAGCGCTGCCGAAGCCGCCTGTCCCTGCTCTGGGTCCTGGCCTGGATTCGCTGCTTCCTTTTACTGCAGTGCGTCTGGAGGTGAAGAGTCAGGCCCTCAGCAGCCTCGAACTCTTCGCCACACAGACCACAGACCTGCTTCGCCTCCGGCAGGTGAGCTTTGACATGTCTCAACAAAAATCTGCGAGCCTTAAAGGTGCGGCTGCAGACCCAGCAGCTGAAGCCTTTTGGTCTACCAAGCACCGGCGGCTTGTCTGAAGCGGGTCTCGATCCGGCAGAGTCTTTGCTGTAGTCTTCGCTGTCTTCAGTCTCAGACGACAACACCAGTGGAACATCTTGATATGGACTCACTGGTCCTGGTTCAGCCGACAGATGAAGGTCGTTGCATGGCTTTGCTGCAAGCCTGGAATTGTAGGTGAACTTGATGATCTCAGCCTCATCCAGGTGTAAGATCTGCTCCTCCTGCTGTTTCTCTTCAACACACAAAGTCTTTGGAACCACGTCCTGCTCCGGGTTCTGGTCTTTGTGGTTGAGAGCGACCTGTTCTTGATTCAGCAGCAGCTGCTGCGTTAAGACGTCTGCTCAAAAACACAAACACATAATTAACTTTGAGTACTCGACATAGATTAAACCCCATTTTATTTCCATAATTTACCCAATCACTGAAGAGATCTGGTCTGCAGTGAGGAAGCAAACATGCAAATCATCAGAAACATACAAGAAATAATAGTTTAATGCTTTTATATGAACAAAAAAAAAAAAAAAAACAGTAGCTCCACATAGAGCACACCACAACAGTTTATCAATAGTTCTGACCCCCTCACTCCCTCTTTAGCTAAATTTATTGTTTAGGAAGACTGGATTTACTCTTAATTGTGTTAAATCGTAAAAAGCTGGCTTTTATTTTTAGATTTATAAATAAGATTACGTTTTTCAAATAAGTCATCATATATGCTGCCATTTTCCACATCATTCAGTTTACCCCTCAGCACAAACAGAAGATAGTCCTCAAACAAAGACCGGAACTCAGTGTTGGAGCATGGAAACATGGGAATCATGCAGGGCTGCAGGACCAGGGTTGGGAAATACTGTCTCAAAGGGTCTGAACACCAAATCTTTCTGACTTTTATGAGATTGCACCTGAAAGTAAATGAGCTCCAACCCGGACCTGAAACCTGCAGACATATATATTCCCGTCCACTTCAGGACTTCCGGGTGTTGCTCACCTGCGGACGGCAAATCCATCATCGGTTTATGGAGGGTGCAGAGCAACGCATGCTGGCGGGAGATCACCTCCTGACTCCGAGCCGCCTCCTGATCATATTTCTCTATGGCTTTTTCAAAAGCCGCGAGAATCTCTTCGACCGCCGCGTTCAGCCGCTGACTGACGAACATCCGCATCTTCTGGACTCGAGACATGTTTACGTGCGGGGAGGGAGCACCACGCGGTCAGAACCGAGAGGAAACTGCACAGACAACTGGCTGCGGCTAGTTACAGGGCTAACGATGCGTATTGTCCGGGTTCCCATGTAAACAAGGGGACTTCCTGGGTCATTCAAAATAAAAGCACATAACTGAGGGACTTTTCTACTTTGTCCTCCAGAGAGCTTTTGCAAAAATAAGTAAATATCTGTAATTATTTTATCAAAATGCAATATATGTACCAATGTCTAAAATCAACTTCTTGTTCTAGGATAAAAAATAAAGTAGAAAAAACTAATTTACCATTTGAAGGGATATCTGAGCTTAAGGCCAAACATAATTTAGAGAAAGTGACTCCAAATATTTGAATTAGTCTATAATGTTCATTTGCCCGGATAGAACACACTATGTCTATTAATAGTATAATATTAACTCTGATCCTTCAACTGAACGATTGGAGACACTTGGACAAAATAGCAGCATGACTACAAACTTTATAACAGGAATTAGCGTCAAACTGATTGCAAATCCCCTGTTAATATTTAACATTCTCTAAACTGTCAATAGAAGCTTAAATGATTCTGTGGCTAAACAGATAATAATCAGATACAAAGGCCTGCAGTAGCACACACGGAGGACATCACTTTCTTCTTATTAAAGTTGTTTCAGTTGCAAATGTTAGCAACTGTTCACAGTTACGCTAATAGAAATGTGGAATCAGTATGACTTTATCTAGATCCTTATTATGTCTTTATATTTCACATTAACAGAAAACAGGCTATACCTTTGGAAATGTTGACTGTATAAAATGTTTGTAGGTATTTCTGTCTTGCATTTCATCATAATTACATGATAAAGACACATTTCCTGTCTAAAACTTATGACGAAGCAATTCACAGCTGTTTTAACAAAACAACAGCTAACCAAGTAGCAAAAAGAGCTGAGAAGAACGCTCAGATCTCACCTGACAATTACACGGCTATACATTTTCAGTGGATCCTATAGCATTCACATTTTAGGAAGAGTTCAGGATAGTGCAATCCACTACACATCAGCTACTTTGATATCAGTAATGAGAAGAATGAGAAAATGTAAGAGTGTCATGTGTTTCATATCAGATGTCCCAGGAGAATGTTTATCTTATGGATCTTAGACCAAACATGAACAAACCGGATCCAGTTTGGATAGTTTATTGAACTGAAGCTAATTTGTGCAAAAACATGTGAAAACTGATGAATATTCAGGGAACTGTTAAAACTTTCAAATGGAACAGAGAAAATAAATATGATAGCAGACAGAAACATGATCTTTTTTCACTGAGACACTCCAGTTTCACCATTTTCTACTCTGTCCTTCATTTCTTTTTCCTCACAGGTGTCTTTTTCCTGGAAAAAAACCCAAACAACACTGATTAAAAAACAGATATCATGCGTTCACCACACCGGTGCAAGATGAACGAAGCAGTCATGAGTTGAAGGCACTCCACTCCTCTCCTTCGTCCTCACCCGCTGTGCATCCTCCCTCTTCTCCCTCCTCCTCAGCTCCATCTCCACCAGGTTGTAGAAGTCGCTCTCAGCTCTGGCGATGAGCAGCTCGGGGTCTTCTTCTCCCTCTTCCCGCCCGGCCTCTTCCTCTTTGCTCTGTTCAGAGCGACTCCTCTCCTTCAGTCGGATCTCCCTCTGTCGGGCCTCCAGGATCTTCTCTCGCTTCGTCTCTCGCTCAAACATCTGCAGACCATTCAGAAACCATTCATTCTCCCCCTGGTCTGTAGAAGGCAGCATTTACAGTTTGTTTCCATCTCAGAAAAGCTGCTAATGACCATATTATAAGTTCTTATTATCCAAATGCAGCTGTTTGGAAGTATTTGGAACTGTGAACCACAAATATGTGAAATTTAAGTTTTTAAGAAATCATCTTCCAACCACTCTTCAATTTTCTTAACAGCTGAGTGAATCATGTGGACATTAAAATTAACTCAACTATCAAACACAAGGCTTTTCATGACCACCTTCGGTGGTTGCCTCATTGGCTGAACTGAGCTATGTCAGTTAGTTTGAAACTACTGTGCTCATATTTTAACGGGTCTTTTTTATATCATCTTTAGTTGTTTAACTATTATATAAATTACTAGAGCTCTACTTTTAAATGTCAGCAAAGATGTTCCATCTGGATCTATTTTTGTTCCACATGTATTTGAGCAAATACTCATGGCAACGAAAGATGACAGAACATTCTTCTTATCATTAAATCAGATCTCAAATCAGCAGTTGTCTTACAGCAGCCAGTAGACCTTTCTCGTTCTTCTGCAGGGTCGATAGTCCCGAGCAGATCTCCAGCAGCGTGGCTTCACCATGCTCTGAGCCGCATGCCACCAGGCGCCCGTTATCCTGCACACGGAGGCTGTACAGAGCTTTGTCACACACCTGAGAAGAACAACAAGAGTAAGCGGACTGACTGTACTGGACAGTTTCTGGTTTACAGGTGAGCTCAAAATACCTTGAGGCTCAGTGTGGGGTCGCTTTGCTTGAACAGGATGTCCCACACGTCCAGCATGCCGTCCATCTTCACTGTGAAAAAGACGGAGGGCCTGACTGGACTCCAGCAGGCATCCATCAGGTGTGACATCTGGTACCTGGAATGCAATATCATACGGGATAAAACCTGGGTGTAAAGTTACATGAGGAGGACGTTGGTCTGGATAGGAAGAAGACTAGAAGCTTTATGGTGAATAGAAAGAGAAAAGACAACACAATACATGAGGAGAAAACCAGCAAATATTGAAGTTAGAATAAACAGGATGGAGTAAAATTAAACATGGCAGTTAGAATAAATAATGAAGAAATGAGAAATCAGGTACACAAGACAGGTGCAAAAGGAGGACCCATCAGGCATAATATGCACCATCTGGAAATATTGTTTTTCATATTTAAATTCTATACTTAAAAACATCAAGTCGACACCTTCCACCAGTGTAATAACATGAATCGTACTTGGTCCACATGATGGAGGACTCCTTGATATCCTCAGACCAGATGCGAGCTGTCCAGTCCCCCACAGTGAGGAAGTTTTTGGGGAAGAAAGGATTCCTCTGCAGGGCATAGATGGGCCCGTGGTGGCCGTCATATGTACAAACAATCTTCTCAGCTGGAGTCTTTGCCTTCCTATTACAGGAGACGATCAGGCCCTGCTCTGTCCCCACCATGAACTTAGTTGGCTGGAGAGACATCGTGGACAGAGACACACTGAGGCTTAAGACAGCAGGAGCGGAGACAAAATTACAGCCAAGAAGCTCAATGCAATTAGTTTTCTTTTCATATCAGAAAATGACCAGACTCAGTGACCTCAACCTTACAGTAGATTCAGGGCAAATCAATATCAGCCAAACAGCTGTAGACTCAAATACTTTAGGTCAAAGTAAAGACCCATCCTTTTCAACAGGTGAAAAGGTGGCAGATGAATAAAATAAATGTGGACACTATATAACTGTTGTCTATATGGTGGATAATGCCCTATATAACATGTATAACGTGTATAACGACCATATAGCGTCATATATCCCCGGACGTTAACTATATACACTGTGGCTTTTACACAAAAACGAGGAGCCACAAATCAAATCCTCTGAAAGATGGAGGACTAAGTTCAGTTTTTAGGCTTTATGCAGAGAAAGACACTAAAATTAAATGTGGCTCAAGACTCTCAACTTTAGTTCAGAACGGAGACAAACCAACAGTGTGTGCTGCTGGGAAGCGCAGAGGCAGACCAACTCTCACCATGGTGGCCTCAAACTCCAGAGAGACGGCTCCTAAAGCTCGGTCTAGGTTCCCCTCCCGGCCTGGGTCCAGAACCATACGCTCTGTGGGCTCGCTCAACTTGCGGACATCCCACCACAGAACCTGAAGGAGAGGGAGAAATGGTTATTGCAAAAGTTTATCATTCTAATAAAGATCTGTCCATCATCGATCAATCTGCCAATCTGTCTCTCCGTCAAGAGTCTGTCTGCCAACGATCTACCTGTATGACATCATTTTATCTTTCTGTCATGCCTACCTGTCCGTCAGTAGAGGCAGAGAAGGCGTCTGTCCCGGTCTTGGACTGCAGCCAAATGATCTTGTAGACCGGGTCTCTGTGACTATGCTCCAAAGAGGAATACTCCACAGGCTGGCTGCCTCTACGGGTGTCCCAGTAAACTAAACAAGTATAGCCGCATGTGAATAAAAAAACCCGGTCACAGACAGAACCTCACCAGTGTGTCAGGGAGTCTAGACCTAAACCCACCAATCTGTCCGTTGTAACTGCCTCCAACAAGAGTGTGGGAGTCTTTTGGGTTGTAGTCCAGACAGACAAGCAGAGACACCGGTTTCAGAGTCATCTCCGGGCGGTTTGGGTTCTCTGAAAATTAAAACATTCACTAGTGAACAGACTGGGCTCCGAGGTGGTTTTAATCAAATCTTCAGTCTGACCCACCAACGTCCCAGATGTAGGAGTCCAGGCACATGTCTCTGGAGGTCTTCTGAAACTCCAGGCAGGAGTAAGCAGCGGCCAGCTTCCTGCCTCCATCAGGATGCCATGACAGACCGGTGACGGTACGTTTCACCTCGTTCGGATCTCTGCAAGAAAAAGGGAGTGATGCCAGTCATCAGTCAGTGATCAATAAGCCTACTGATCAGCTCAGTGTCAGCTGTACCTGAAGATGTTGATGGTCTTGGCAGACGGTGGCTCCTGACTTTCCTCCGCATCCTCCTCATCCTCAAAGTACTGCTCGTAGATATCTATGGCATTGTTCTGGCAGATGCAATGCTCCATGACCTGAACCATACGATGACATCACACAGCACATGCTGACATCACAACGGTTTTGGTCAGGGCAGCCCTTATTACCTCTATCATTAAAAGAACAGATTTGATCTAAGACAACGTAGTCAACCCTTTGCTGGGGGTTGAGGGCTTTCTGGGAAATGTAGGAAAGTGGCATGTGTGAAAGTAATCAGAGAAAAGCTCTGAATGAAACTTTTTTACTAAGTTTATTGTGGGCTGAGGTGAGGTGGATTGACATGGATCTTACGGTGCCCAGCTGCAGGATGCTGTTGGTGTAGCCCTCGTCCTTTTCCACCTTCTTCCTGAAGCGGATGGTTTGCTCCATCTCATTAGGGTTGATGTCTTTGGGCCATCCCCCCTCCACGTGGTTTATCCCACAGCTGCTGGACTCGAAGCGCTCTGTGTTTACCTGAAATGAGTGTTTACATGTCATCAGCCTATCATATGCCCTACATACATCCCTTACAGCTAGGATCCTCAAACCAATGACCAAACTCAAGATTAGAAACTGACTAGAACTTGTAATTATCATATCAGTTGGTTGATTATTAATTGTGTCACTGAATAGTGAGAAAACAGTAAAATATGTGCTAAAGCTTCCCACAGTACAAAATTAAGTTTACAGCACCAACAGTGTGTGAACAAATAAACCAATTCTCAGATCCGTAGAAGCTGGAACAAATTAATATTTGACATATTTGCTTAAAAAGTCATGTTTGTTTATATCAGCAGTTGTCGTTCTATATCTCACAGTATATCTTCTGAAAATTGTGTGCTTTAATCGACGTAAGCAGTATTTATTCTGTCCTTTACTGTTTTAATAAGGTGAATACACAGTTTGTGACAGCTATGACAATCTGCGACTTTAACTTCTGATCCTCAAAACTTTTGTGTCACAGGAAGTCTTGCCAAACTGACTTGCCAAAGTCTTGAACAAACTTGAAATACTGAAAGTGAAGCAAACAAATAAATGGGAAAAAGTCGTTGGTAACTTTAAGGGACAAAGTGAGGCAGCAACATTTAAACTTACCTGGTGTTCCGACATCTCCCGGTGGGTTTGAACGGCCAGGTCTCTGTGGGTTTTCTCGATGAACTGAAGGGCCAGGCTCGGGTCCGGGGAAATGTCCACCAGCAGCTCCTCAGACCGGTCAGAAAAGAAACACTGGCGGCCAAACTCGCTGCGGAGCTTCGTGTAAACATGGACGATCTCCATGCTGGCGGCGCTCACCGTGAAATCACCGAAGTTCGTTAAACGGAGTCAATGCAAACTGGAATTGTAATCGGTGTCAAACTGTGTCCAACAAAGCTAAACAGGAATGGCGACGCGGTTTGTTGTATCCTAGCAACGTTGAGGGGACAACGGTATCCTGGCAACAGGTAATGATTATTTACTTTCTTAAATTATTATTATTATGAAAAATATATATTTTGAATGAATAATTACTCAAAACCATCTAGGATAAAGTTTTTTTTTAAACAAATTGATTATAGAATATATTTGATCATCTAAGTTAGTTGTAACTTGTTTAGCGAAAAACGGGGATTCACAAGCTTACAAAGCTGTGAAGTGTTTTATATACCTTACCCTAACATTAATAAAACCTGTATGGTAATTAACCTTTTCGCATTCATCAATTCATGCAGCCAAGCATATCAAGCATAAATACCGACTATATTAGTATTAAGTATGCATCAGTAAGTTTGATCCTTTCGTATAATGTTACTAAATCTGTAATAATAATGTAATGCAGTTAAAAACATCACATCATTTTCTTCTAAAAATGTTGAAAAGGGCCTGTTGGAGCTATTATGTATCTAACCCGCCTGTACGAATAGGTATTCAGGTTTACATCATGTGTGGGCGTATGTTTTGTTTTATTATTATTTTTCTACCAGAGCAAGAAAAGCAACAGGAGGGTTTGTTCTTTGTTTTCTTGCTGGGAATGGATGAATAAAACACCCCAAACCTATTGCATTTGCTTGGACAATTGGCTTTTTTCACAGCTGCATAAAGACCGTGTCACAACAGAATTTATGCAGCTGTGAGTAAGTGTGCTGTGTTAAGTTACTGTCAATAGCTGACTTTGCCAATATTAATTTAGCTTATTATCATCCAATATTCAATAATGTACAATTTCTAACAAATTAAAGTGACGTCTTTTGATGTCGTCATATAGCCAAAAGAGAGTTAAAGAAGTAAACGCAGCACATCAATAATAATGCCATAAAAATAGCTTGTTATTCTCCTACCGGTCCAGCAGAGAGCGCTGTTTGTTCCCTCCGCTGCGCTCTCCGTAAAGTGAAGCGTCGCTGACGCGGAACTGGGAGTGTGTTTACCTCCCCACAGCCTCTCTTTGTTCTGGGGGCTCAAAGTGCTGAAACCGCCACAGAATGTGCGCCGTGCAGCTGCTGCGGGTGTCGGTACATGAGCGGCTCAGCACCGCCGCAGAAGACGTCCTGCAGCTGCTGCAAACAAGAGAAGAAGCGGCCGAACTCCAGGCGCTGAGAGCGCTGCTCACCGAGCGGCTAACCGCGGCTGCGGAGGAAATCTTCTGTCTGTTTGAAAAAGCCGTGGTGGAGTACGAGAACAGATTGCAGTGGTCTGAGCGGGAGATCCACCGCCAGGAGAGGCTGCTGGACACCATACTGAAGCCCGAAGTCAGGCTGCCAAAAGCAGGTCGGTCTCCGCGCACTGCATCCACATACGCTAACGTCAGCTAGCATCAGCCCCAAAGAGATGCAGAGTTTAACTGAACTGAAGCTATTTTTATGAAGTTTTAATCCGGTAGTCGGAAATAAAAATGTATAAAGCAGATAACATATGAAACCTCAGTTGTTGTTTTTAAAAAAAAAACATAACCACAAAGAATAATTGTGCAGAGTGACTATAAACAAAACAGACATGGGTCTTGGACAGTTCAACGCTGCAAAGTCTCATGGGAGCTGTAGTTTCGACATACTTTTAAAGAAACCGCAACAAGTTAAAACCACTTGGTCAATTTCTTGAGAGAATTATTTAGAGTAATTTTTTACTTTTAAAATGTGTCTGGTTACAGTCACAGGAAACTAAGTCTCAGCTGTTAATTTATTAAAAAACACTTACTGACTATTAGAGCAATGAATCAAGTTCTGGGAATTACTGGGTTGCTAAGTAATAATGACAGTGATACACTGGCAGTGTATATTGCAAGAAATACTGGAATATTCATTAGATGATTTGTGTAGCTCTATTAGAATGAAAAGTCATTAATAATGAATAGAAATGATTACTTGAACACAACCCCTTTAAGCTTCAGACTGAGGGACTGTCATTACGGCTTACTTCCCCAGTAGTGATGGTGTGTTCAAAGTGAACTCGGAAGTCAGATTTTCCAAAATTAGATCTCTGACTGGAAAAGTCTGAACCTCAACAACCCTAACTTCAAAATGCAATTTATGTTGCCCTGCTCCTAATAAGTGTTGATAGTTGCAGGAATAAACCATTTATTGGCACAATCTGTCAGTTTCTGTGTCAGAAATTTACCTAATTTATCATAACTTGTAAATACTGGTTCAGTCAACTACATGAATTAAGAATTTTGTTATAATGATCTAAGATTTGATTTGAGGAAGTGAAATTAAAAATTTAAATTAAGATTGTCTAGTTCATTTAGTCTTTTTCTTCTCTTTGGCTTTTTTGTTATGAAATCTATTATGATTTGCCTGGTTCAAGCAAACTTCCAACTAATTAGTAGATGACATGTGCTTATACATAATACATAATAAACATAAACATAATACAGCTGTATATAATAGCCCAGCAGTACAGATTCTTCAAACCAAAAAAACTGCTGTTATCTTTCCGTCCATATTAAAGACACAATTACTTGTTTGGACAAACTGATCAGAAGTGTCTTTGGTTCCTTTATAGAAATGTATTCACTGTTAGAGTCACTGGTATACTAACATAACATGTTGTTGATTTAAAGTGGAAAAAAATCTTTATTATTTTATTCTGCAGAAATCCAGCAGGAGAAAAGCTCCAGTCTGGTCCAGGTGGACCCAGAGGCCCCACAGATTAAGGAGGAGCAGGAGGAAATCTGGACCAGTCAGGAGGGAGACCAGCTTCAAAACCTGCAGGATAACAATATCACAAAATTCACATTCAGTCCCGTCCCCGTGAAGAGTGAAGATGACGAAGAGAAACCCCAGTCCTCACAGCTTCATCGTGGCCAGGCCGAGCTGAGGATTGACTCTGTGGGAGGATCAGAACAAGCCAGGATCTCTGACCCATATTCACTTTTACAGCCAGTGAGTGAAGACAACTCTCCTGACTCTGCTGAAACAGATGAGAGCGACTTTGATTTTCCACAAACAAATGAACCTCAGTCAGGTGTGGAGGATATTAAAAACAGCAGTGACGTTCCTGAGAGTGACACTGGATCTTCGGTGAAGGACCGACCCTTTCCGTGTTCATATTGTGGTAAAAGATTTAGCCTTAAGGGAAATTTGAATAGACACATACGGGACCACACAGGTGAGAGACCTTTCCCTTGTACAGACTGTGATAAATCGTTTAAAGACAGCGGATCGTTAACAGCTCACATGAGATGTCACACTGGAGAGCAGCCGTATAGCTGCTTGTTCTGTGGGAAGAATTTCAGCGGGAGGGGAAACATGACCAGGCACATGAGGATCCACACAGGGGAGAAACCTTTTACCTGCTCTGTGTGCAATAAAAGTTTTCATGTAAAGGAACACCTCAATAGACATATGAAGTACCACACGGGGGAAAAGCCTTTCAGCTGCTCTGTCTGTGGCAAAGGTTGTGCTCAGAAAACAGACCTTAAGAAACACATGAGAGTCCACACAGGAGAGAAACCGTATAGCTGTCCTTTCTGTGGGAAGTGTTGCGCTGAAAAGGGGGACCTGACCAAACACATGAGAGTCCACACAGGAGAGAAGCCATTCAGCTGTGACATCTGTGGCAAAAGTTGTGCCCAGAAGGGAAGCCTGAAGATCCACATGAGAGTCCACACAGGGGAGAAACCATTCAGCTGCTCCGTCTGTGGGAAGTGCTTCACCGTCACAGGACATCTGAAGAGACACATGAAGCTGCACTCTGCCGAGTGTCAGCTGAATGAGTCTGCAGATTTACAATGTACCAAAACTCAAAGTGAAGGCAACACTAAGGAGTCAGGAAATGCATCATGAAGGTTCATCAAAGACCTTTCAGTCAGAGGTGAATCTCGATGTAGCTAATAAATACGAAGCTTCTCATACCCGTACTGCTACTGATCAGCTGTTGTCTAAAGAGTGTTATACACCAGCTGCAACAAAATGCCCCCTGCTGTGTCTTCTCGAGTCAGCATCTGGGAAAACGTGTTGCACTTGAACGCATCACAGAAACTACATTCGGATGTACCATCTGCTTCTGGGCATGAGTCTCTGGTACAGAAGAGAGTGGTAGTCTGTTTATGGTATTCAACAAGGAAAACCTGAAGATTATAGAGATAAAAGAAAAACAATAAAAGGTGAACAAAGTAGTGTTTGCTTATTGTCTTTAAATTGCTGTTCACTCATCGTAGAAGTTTACGTGTTTAAGGATATGGTTTGTGAGAACGTTGTTGCTGAAGCAGTGTTTGCAACACTTCGCCTGTTGGTTATGGAAGAAAATAGGAAAAGATCTAAAATATCAAGAAACCACTTTAAATGGGTTATATTTTGGATTCTCCAGCTCAGCTGAACAGCCAGTTAGAAGTACAGTATCTCTT
Source organism: Leuresthes tenuis (assembly GCF_036924035.1). Taxonomy (NCBI): domain Eukaryota; kingdom Metazoa; phylum Chordata; class Actinopteri; order Atheriniformes; family Atherinopsidae; genus Leuresthes; species Leuresthes tenuis. Next base: position 7,856,884 of record NW_027325372.1, on the reverse strand, counting down.
AGGGGTGCAATGGTACAGGTAACCCACGGTACGGTCCATACCTTGGTTTTTGGGCCACGGTTTTGGTTCAGTTTTGGTACATGTTTTGTGCGTAAAGAGAAGTTTTTTTTCCTCCCAAAATTCTCTCTTTATTTTGCTTGTCTGCAAAAACTGTCCACATGCCAGTATCACTGGATATCACTGTACTGAATAATATAACACTTTTCTTTCAAGTTAACAGTTACTAAACACAACTTTTTTGTAAAATAAAAATTCTGACTTGGACCTCAGAGATTCCGACATTCGTGTATATCTTGAACGCACCATTAGTCACAGCACACAAACGTTGCCCTCTCAATGTAAATGAGTCTAACTAACGGAACATTACTCGCTGTTAAACTCTGTTAGCCCAGACGTCCTCCGTGTGCTAGCTGCACATTGAACCCGCCTCCAGTTACAACAGTGTGATTGACAGGGAGTGCGTGGGTGGAGGCACAACAGTGATTGGACATTAAATCGTGTCTTGCAGGGAGGGCTTTTCGCCTGCCTTGCCAGGCGCACACTGTGGCCTGTAAAGCATCAGCAAAATTAACTGCAAAACCGAAAACCCGCGGTCCATAAGGGTGTATTGTCCCGTGCATAGCGGACTGAACGATTCAATATTTTACCGAGTACCGTTGCATCCCTAGTATCTGTCACTATCAGCTCTGAGGCCGATCCAACATAGTGAATTGGTTGGGGTTTAAAAAAAAAAGCTGAATAGGTCCAACAGTGCAGTACAGTCGCTTTACACACCAAAAAGACGAGAGACAGATGTTCACTGACAGCCGAATGTGTACAAGGACCTTAACGTTTAATTGACGGGATGAGGGGTGAAAATCCAGAGAAGGCCACTGTACTCCAAGTCAGCTCCTCAAATAAACATCCACAGCTTCTCACAAAGTGGTTAGGAATAGCAGAGTGTGAGAGTCCTGAGGCCCTACTGAATTTAGGAACCACAACCTCGAAGGCACAGTCTAAATAAGACCCTTCAAACCCTCTGGTGATGTAGTGTTGTGTTAAAGAAGTAGAAACAAAAAGCTGAGATTAGTAAAGGCTTTAAATCACTATAAATTATGCTCAATTATGTAAGTAGTGAACAAAGTAACACTGTGTTTATGAGTATATGCAATTTAAAACACTGCTTCAAGCATTATTCACATAGAAGTACATTTTTCTGTAACTTCTACTGTACCTCTGTGACATAACCAGCACAGAGCTATAAAAGGCCCGTTTCTGTGAGGCCACAGCTTAGTTTGTGATTTAAGTTTCAGTTGTAGGTTTAACTTCCTACAACTGGACTGGGCACTGATTTGTGGAATGAGCAGCTCCATCCAAACACCGTCTAACCCCTGAGTTCCATTAACTGTGTTGTGTTCCAGCTGCAACATGGATTTTTATTTTATTTACATCACACCGGTAGCGTTTCAGAACGTACAGTCTGACAAAATCAAGTATTTCTATGGTATCTCGTCAGTTACTCCCCAAACTCCTGCAGTTAATTTAAATAACTGTGTGTAGCGTCATTAACTCCTTTTTCCAACTGTGGAACATCTCACTCTCAACGGTTAAAATCCTCTGACCTGTTGAATTTTAGCCCGGTGCCACAGTTTCTGCTGAGTAGTGATGTGATCGAGTGTCTGCACACAGGGTTTTATTTCGGAAACCTTTTGGATTATCTTTGTGGTTCCTTTGAGTGCGTCCAGCTGATCTTGTCTTGGCAGACTGGAACACGCAACCATGTCCGGTGGAATCCACGGGTCGGATTTGTCTTATTTCAAAGCTGAGATTTAGTAAATTTGAACTAAACTCTGAGGTGTACCAATCGTATTGAGGCCTTCGATCTAGATGTGTCTATAAAAGAATCCAGGATGAGTTTATTGATGACTGATACTTTAAAGAACTTGAAGACTGATCTGTAATGCTGTTATCATGTTTTATTTTGCACACAATTAATTATATGACACTAATAATGATTTTCTATGAATGACAAATGAGAAAAAAAATAACATTTAACACTAAAATGTCTGCTTTGTCTCTACTTGCTTGAATAAATCTATTGTTTGAGTGTAAAAACCCCCACAAAACTTCATGAAAACTAATAAAATTTGAAGTCTTAATGCACTTAAAAGCTACAGCAGCATCTCCTGAGAGGGATCATTTTTGTACTTTAATAAATAAGGAATGTTTTTGTTCAGAGGCAGCGTCTTTATTTAACAATAAGCTCATTATTATCCACTACAACAGACCCTGCTGATGATTCAACTTGTTGTTTTGGAAGCTGCTAACGTGTTGTACAAGTGTTTCGAGTTGTGCCATTTCATTCACTGAGGTTGGACCAAACCTAGTAGTTGATAAAAACAGGATGTAATGAAACACGGTGGTAAACGTGCGCCTGTCTCAACTTTCTGGAAAGAACTGCTGGCATCAAATTAAAAACAAGTTTAATTTTTAAAAACATAAAGAAATGTCTGTGTTTTATTGTCTTAACCTGAGGTTTTGTAATGATCTGCATCATTCCTCAGCATCACCAAACCTCCTTTTGATTGATGAAATAAGTGTTCCTAACTTTAAAGCTCAGCTGTATATTTACTGTAGAGGAAGTGACTGCCATCTCCCCTCATCTGTTACCTGACATCAACCCCATATCATCAATGACTGTGGAAACTTGTGTGTTTCATTGGACCAAACTACAGTTCCAGCATCATCTCCTTGTCTAATAGATTGGTGATTCATCTCTGATTATCCCTTTAATCCAATCATCCACAGTCCATGGCTGCTTCTCTTTAGCCTTCTTTTTAGGTTTCAGTGATGGTTTACGTCTGGCTTCTCTGGATGTAAAAAAAAAAAACTGTTTCTTACAGTTCAGTCACAAACATTGACTTCTGTTTCTGTCCATGGTTTTCATTTCTTTTGCCTCGTATTTTCTATTCTTAGACATTTTGCTTTGAGTTTTCCTTCCTGATGCTTCGACGTCCGCCTTAGTCGACCTGCATGTTTCCCTTTTACACAGCTGACTGGGGATAACCGACATCTTTTGAGTTGAATTACCTTCTTGAAGGAGTTTTATAATCCTTCCCATTGTTTCTGCTGATAGCTCGTTTGCTGGGGCCGTGTTTCTTGCCCATCAGTTGGGTGCAGCAGCTTCTTAAGCTTTGTAAACTTAAACTTCAGACTCATCTGCATATTCAGGCTTGTGCAGGTATTTGCTTTAGAAATGAAAATTACAGTAATTCCATAATTTCTCCTCAACCTCATCTGTTGATTGTTTTTTGTCATATGTGCTTTAATTATAAGTGTGGTTTCCATCATTTTTACCGTAAGGCCAACTAAAGCAACTGAACTAAAAGCTGATGAAGATGTGTGAATCCAAGCATGTAAGTTTTGGGTTGGTCACCAAATAAATCTTTAAAGTCACATTTTCAGTTTTTGTGACCAGAGAGACGAAATGATTCTGGACAAAAGCTAAATGAAAGAACTACTTAATATCAACAGGTAAAATTTTACAATTTCCTAATAAAACAGAGATATATCTCTAAAAGATTTCATTCCAACTCAATTAATGCAACTGACAATTGCGAGTTAAAATTAGATTCACATTCGCACAGATTAATCTGTCATAATCTTCACAATGTTTGGATGCATGTCTAGTTTAAAGGCTTTTAAATAGATCAGATTTTGTCATTATAGGTTCACTTCTGTAGATTGACAACTATGCAAATGCAATCTATTTACAGGTCACCATCTTGTGATTATGAAACAAATCAACCACACCAATCTTCATAAAGAAGTTTTTATTTTTACATTTAGGACCAACAGATCAGCCTGTGCACATTGTCAGAAATACAAAGACAGTATAGGTGTTAGTTGCAGGGACTCAGAATCGCATTCAGCACAATTTGTACCCGAGTTTCCAGCTGATTCTGGTTCTTAAAAGTCCTCCATCTGTTCTCTTTCCTCTCTGTTCTCCTCTGTCTTGTCCTGGTTAAGGCACTGATTAATTTAGGTTTGTTTGGCCATGTTCTGTTTCCATGTAAAGTCATTAACTGAGTAGCAAAACTGCAACAAAACTGTTTTTGTGTGTTGAACGAACAAATCTCCATCTTCTTTCGTGTGAAGTCTGTATTGTAAAGTTAAATCTAGTTGTCTGGAAAACCCTTCACCACACCGAACAGCTAAACTGATTTCTGGCAGCGATCTGCCTCTCTGTCGTGCTTTGATGACACTGTATGGCAGTGTTTTTCAACTCCAGTCCTTCCAGGGCAGTGGTTCCTGAGGACTGGAGTTGAAAAACACTGCTTGAAGGAGTCATTACCAAACAGGTGACTCACGAACTCTGACTCTAACGTTAACATCCTCTCACAAATAATGCAGTTGAACATCTTTTCTGCTGTATGGGCAGCTAAGTTTCTTGATAAAAGTAATCCAGTTACAAATTCTTCCCCACAAAATGAGCATCTAAGAGTTTTTTTGTCCTCTGTGGAAGCGGACCTGCGAGTGCCAGCTGAAGCGTCTCCTGCACACGTCACATTTGTAGGTTCTCTCGCTGGTGTGATCGGACGTGCATTTTCCTGTTAAACTTTGTCGTGAATGATTTATTACACAGGTTGCAGCAGAAGGGTCTCGCTCCAGTATGAGTCCTCATGTGGTTCTTCAGATTCACCATTCGGCCAAACATTTTACCGCACATCGTACAGCTGCTCGTTGCTGGTGTCCTTCAAAGAGGCAACAGTGCTGTTTGGATCTGACGGAGCCTTACTGTCCCCAGTCACCATCGCTGACACCAGTCTCTGAGGAGTCCGAGGTCTGATCTGAATGTGGATCTGGATCAGGCTTTGAGACTTCCACACAGTCTCCGTTCACTTCAGTCTGACATTTCTCTTCGTGATTTTCAGTCTTCACAGAGTCAGGACTGAATGTGAATGTAATTGCATCTTCCTCTGGTTCCTCTTTAATCTGCCGAGGATCTGCATTCTCCTCCTTCATCACCATCCGCTCCTCTGTGTGGATCATTGCGGGTAGACTCAGATCTCCTTCGTATGGAAACGGCTGAATCTCTGTCTTTGTATCACTCTCGCAGATTTTCCAGTATATCACAGAGGTTAAATCTGACTCTAGGGTTTTGGTCTCTTGGCGACATTCATAAACAAACCATTCATCACTTTGGGGATCAGATGCAATCACATCAGGACTGCTCAGTGGTTTGCTGTCAGAATCACACCCACGTTCTTCAATGGAAATCTTTTTTTTTTCCTCACATGTGTAACCAGACTGATCTTGCCTGGTATCTTTCCGGAAATTACTATCAACGCCACTATTAGCTTCAACAGAAGTCTCAGACTTTGTGTATGCATGTTTTCTTTTTCGCTTGGTTGGACATGTGTGATTTTTGAGATGGTGGCTCCTGCAGAATCTCTTGTCACAGTCACTGCAGCTGAATGTCATGTGTACTGCTATGTGCTGCATGAACTTTTTTTTTTTTGCAAATGTTCTTCCACAAGTTGAGCATCTGAGTTTGTGGCTTATCATGTGCTGCTTCATTTGCGAGCGGTACTGCCGCTGCACGCCACAAACTGTGCAAGTTAGCCACTGCTTCTGCTGTTTAGCTTTTGCATGAATTTTCTTGTGGGCTACCAGGAGGGATTTTTCTAAAAACTGTTCACCACATTCGTCACATCTCAGAGTGAGCTGCTGTAAACCATCAACACACTTGTGTTGTCTGACCTGTGCGGGCTCCCTGAATGTCTTCTTACAGGTGACGCAACTAAATGGTTTTGCTCCTGTGTGGATTAACTTGTGATATTGTTGGCTCTTCATTGTCATTGTTTTACCACAAATACTGCAACTGGATGTTTCCCAGTGAACTTTCAAGTGGTAGCTCAGGCTTCTTAGATGAGTAAATCTTTTACCACACAAGATACAAAGAAATGGCTTTTTTTCTGTATCATCTCTACCAGGCTCATCCAAACTTTCCATTTGTGTTTTTTCATCATTAGAACTGTGAAATTCTCGCTCCTTTAACGTTTGTTGCCCGTCTTGACTGAGAGAGCGGGAAGCCTCGTCAGCAGCAGCAGGTGGTAAACTTTTGTCTGACTCCAGTACTCCACAGTCACCTCCATCATCCTCCGTTTCCATATCTTTCTGTTTGATTTGTGGGTCCAAACCGGAGATCATCTCCAGCAGCTGGACATCTGCAGGAAACATTGAAAAACACAACACACACATTGCAGAAAACCATGAGTTTCTGCTAAATGCAAACAATAATCTTTCATTATTGTCACTGCGAGCATTCATTTGTCAAGTTTTTACATATTCATAGAGGTTTTCTTACCCAAAATACCTGACTGAATCATTAAGAGAGGGTGACAAATTGATCTAAACTAAACCATCAACTTATCATTTGATCATATGTCACAACAAATCAGGGGAGAAAACTGTGATTCTTTTCAGATCTCCCATTGGACAGAGTGACAATCTATAATGTGAAATCCAGGATATTCACCTTCCAGTTTCTTCAAATGTGCAAACTACAATCAGACAAAAGGATGATATTGGATTTGATAATTACTTCAGTGTTATAGGAGCCTAATAATGTAAAAGGAACCGTACTATTATACACCAAAATTGTTTATCAGTCTGGTTCTTTTTTGGTTCTTCTTTGCTTTTATGAGCAAATAAAACTATTTACAGAAACAGTTAAAATAGCTTTACTTTATTTGTACTGCATATAAATGACTGTTTAACTGCAACTGTTACAAAAAAGGTTTGAAATTCTTTGATAGATCTGTTCATGAATTAAGCAAAATATAAGATAAAACCTGGTGCATTATGGGAGAAGACATTAAATGTACAGGTGTAGATATTAAATACATTTGCTAAAGAATGATTTGGTGTGATCTGATGGCAATTTGCTTAACCTCTCTAAATTACTTCAATAATTTCTATATTGCTGGTTCACTACATTCAAATAGTTTAATAAAATGAAAGACAAAGAAATCACAAGTATTTTAGGTCCTTTGTAGCACTGTAAAAAAAGTATTTTTGATAGTTCTTATTTTACTTTGATTAAAAAAATCTGGCCCACATTTGAAAGCGAAATATTTGATATATTTTACAGCAGCTCTTTTGTATGTGCAGCAGTGTTTGGTAACTACTTTAAAAATGAACCAATCAGAAAACAGGATTACCGCCCAAAGGAAGTAACTAATTATAAAAATATATCTTCATAAGTCTTTTCCATTTAAGTTCAGATCGCCTACAAAAATCCAACCCAGCGTTTAAGCTTTTTATTTAGATTAACCAATTATAATGTGTGTTCACTGTATGGGTTGATGAACATTGGGTTTTACTGGTAATCGTATTGACTAAAATCAATACATGCTCTAATCTCTGAACTTCTTTAACTTGCAAGGAATATGTTCAGCATTTTGTCCTGTAGAGCAGTAATTAAAACATGAATACTTGCACACAAGAGCTTCAGTGAACAAGATTAAGATTAAAGTACTTACTAAACCAATTAAATTACAAAAAATATACATGGCAAGAGGTATACTTCATATTCTCTATAGCAGTATTTAACTAGAAAATTTCTGAAGAATTTTTGATGGGTGTCAATGGAGCTTTTGCTTGTTGCCTTACTTAAAATCTATCATGAAACAGTTAATAAACGGAGATAAGAAAAGATAGTTTGACATATGAGATACTAGCTTTCTATGGTTGATAGGGAGGCAGGCTGTGATGTTGTGTGTGAGGTAGCTTCATAGGGAAAAGAGGAGGTTCAGCTGAATGACAGGCTGTTATGGTGATGGAGTTTGTCTTAGTCAGACAGAGGCAGACAGACTTAGAACAAATATTGAATTGAGGTAAACCTGTGAAATCGTTTATTTTTACAGCGAGGCATGTATAACATAGCTGTGAAAACTCCTGGTTTGTTCAACTGGGCTCTTTCGTTAAAATTGAGAGTGAATAAGCCTTCCTGTTGGTATGTTACCGTAGGTAAAAGAGGGTTTTATTGAAAAAAAAAATCGGACTAAATAGGCCTTGGTCTCTGTATATTCCTTAAAGTAATGATGTTTCTATGATGAAGTATAGCTGAGTAACGAGGACACCAAACTATGCTATTTTTGTCCCATTATATTTGAAATTCAATGCATTTCCTATAGGGGGTAAATTCCCGGGTTTTTTTCCCTCAATTTTCTGGAAAACCGTTTGAGTAATGACAGAAAAATACAAGCACACTCTTCCAGATCGAGGAACAAGTAGTGATATGATTTTTATCTTGGTCGGAGCAACCATGCGGGAGTAACTATGTTATAATTGTGCCTTTAATGGCGCCCAGAATTCAACCAAAACTCATTCTAATTTTATTAGGAGAAACTACATCTCCTATCTGGCTTTGCTACAATCACACATTTTACGTGTTTATCAAAAAATAATGACGTTTTCGTGCATTTGCCAGCGTTGGAGTAAAATCCACAAGATATTTCAGTTTAGAAAAGTTCTCCCAGTTTCCTGGGCCTATAGTTGCGAACGTTAATGTGTGGGACATAAGGGCTCCGTGGGTGAAGAAAGCAGGGACTGACCTGCTCTTTGAAGCCTGACTTGAGGGTTGAACACGGCATCTAACAGCCTCTCCTGGTGGCAAATTTTCTGCTCCGACCGTTGCAAACTATTCTCGTACTCCTCAACGGTTTTTTCAAACAGACGGAGAATCTCCTCGGCAACCGCCATTAGCCGCTCGGTGACCAAGGGTCTCAACTTCTCACCAGCCGCTTTGTCTCTTGTTTCCAGCTGCTGCAGAAGGTCCTCTGCGGCGAAGCTGAGCCGCTCCTGTACCGACACTCTCATTAACTGAACGGCGCACATTCTGCTGGTTCCGAGTGCTTTGAGTCCTCAAAAACTGCGGTGTCAGTGGTCCGGTGTTCATGGACTGTACCGATTCAAACCAGTGATGTGATTTGATCTACGCATGCGCAAAAATTCCATTTGAAATAAAAGCCGCGAAAATCACGTTACCTTTTAGTCAAATTAATCTCTACATTCAGGGCTTTTAGGGTGAAACAAAGACCGGACGTACTTTGTAATTTCTCACGGGTTCAGCAAACGGTATCGATTCAGTGTTTGAGTGATTTTGAAACACACTATCTCTTTTAAAATTACAAGTTTTTGTTGAGTAGTAGGCCTATTATTTTGTGTGTGCACATCAGTTGCTTCCTACTCCTTGTGGGCCTGATAATTATATATTTTACTATGAATCAATCGAATGATGAATAAACTGCAGCTGTGATCATTTTATCTAAAGCAGTAAAAAGAAAATGAAAATAAAAAACACAGACTGAAAGGTTCTTTTGTCTATTTTTATTCTAAAGATAGTTAAACTGTTAGTGAACAATGACATAAACATAAAAGGAAGCTTGATATTTCAAGTGTGGCTTCAAGAAACAACGCAAACAAATAACAATAAAATGCACAGACCAGAAGGAAAGTGGATCTAGTCATCATAGTAGTCACAACACAACAGAATACTTTGATTTGACTTTTAGAAACACAGAAGCTGCCAATGATTTGGATAAAATATTCCACACTTAGGACACTGGAGCAATAAGATAACAGAGTATGTTGGGGAGAGGGGTGAGAACAAACCACATTTACAAGCTGTCTCACACTTTTTGCTTTGTAAACTATTTATTATCTTAAAAGCTTCATGATGTCACCACCTGGGACTTTTCTGAGATTGGTTAAAACATACATGACTCCATCAAACTGCTACATGGTCAAACAGCTCCACCAGAGACTGGAGGTGTGTTTGTTGCTCATTGTCCCGCTGAAAAATACTGAATGCACTGGATGATGCCTGTAAGCTCAAACCAGAGAGAAAGGACTGATTGCTGTCGAAGGACGTAGTACTCATGCTGATTAGGTGTTATCATGAAATAATTTCCAACATCCCGCAATATCTAACACACATGCAGCCAACAGCAATGAGGCAGCAGGTGAAGTGGTGGAAAATCAAGCTTAAATTGCCAGTATCGTACACCGTTACAGCTAACAGGTGCATGAACTATCATTATCACTTTACCGTAGGAAACATGTCATTTGACTTGAGCAATGCCTAATAACTGGAAACCATTTCAGCGAATGACCTCGTGAAGATACCTAACAGATAGAAAACAGCGTGTGAAGGCGTCACCAAGGAGGAATCCAACAGATGAAACTTTTTCTCAATATTTAAATCCCAACATCTCATTGCAGCTTCAGATTTTAACTTTAGTTCAACAAAGTAAATAAGAAAAAGATAAAGAAATTGGTGTACTGAACGTGGTTTAAAAGATGCCGTCAATATTCAAACCGGATACTTCAATGCTCAAAAATGAAGCAGTTTCTAAATAATTAAGTCTAGATATAATCATTTAAGATCTGATAGCCTCACTGTATCAAAATAAGAATCACATCTTATTCTAAGAGATGCTACTGTAAGAAAATTAAAAGTTAAATTTTCCTGTTAAGTACCTAGTGGAGGTACTATTAGCAGTACAGAAGTTGTCAAATGGATTTATTCACTGGCTGAACATTAATAAGCACCATGTCAATAAACTGTTCATCATTTCATATTCTTCGGCCACAATAAACAATGCAAGATGAGTTAATAAAGTAGTTGTTTTTTTTTACTGAAAGACAGTTCTGTAGCTCTAAGGTTTATTTATGTTCACGTGGGAACTCACCAACACATTGGTGATATTTAAGCTCTGTGCACCAAGCAAAGCTTTTGTCACAGACATCACAGTTGTACCGATTTTCCCCGGTGTGGACACTCATGTGAGACTGCATGCTCGCCTTGTGTGCATACTTTTTGCCACATACTGGACAGCCAAATGGTTTTTCCCCCGTGTGAGTTCTCATGTGGATCTTAAGGTGGGACCTATAAGGAAATCCTTGTCCACAAACGGAACACAAAAATGGTCTCTTCTCTGTGTGGCCTTTCACGTGAATCTTCAAATGAGAAATGTAGAGAAATTTTTGATCACAGTCACTGCAGCTATATGGCTTTTCAACATTCTCATAACTCACCTTACTACCAGATGCTTCAATACTTTGGTGCGGGTTAAAAACTGCCCCTTTTTCTGTCCAAAAGTCACTGTCATCTCTCTCTGGCTGCAGAGACTCTGATGGTTTTTCCTCAGAATTTTTCCATGAATCAGTTTCAGAGTTTAAACCTGACTGAGGTCCTCTGATCTCTTTCCAAAAATCACTGTCCACGCTGTCGTCACTTTTAAAGGACACTGCTCCAAAATCTCCATCTGAGTTCTTTGCTGGTTCTGGTCCCTCCACAGAGTCTCTGTTCTCCTCAGTCTGGCTGTAATGAAGCTGTGAGGATTGCGGTTTCTCTTCATCTTCTTCAGTCTTTACAGGGACGGGACTGAATGTGAACATGGTGATTTGAGTCTCCTCTGGTTCTTCTTTAATCTGTGGATCCTCCAGTTTCATCTCCCTCAGCCCCTCTGTGTGTTGAGCGGTATCTTCTCTGTCAAAAAATTGCTGAATGCTCCTTTTTGTGTCACTCTCTGAGATTTCATTGTCATTGACAGAGGTTAAATTAGACTGAGTCCTTTTGGTTTCTTTCCAAAAATCCCTGTCAACACTGTCATCACTGTGAGGTTTAAAAGACTCTAGAGTCTTGTCACTGTTACCTCCTTGGTCTCTTTGAAAGACCTTGCTTTTTACAGAATTTTTACTTAACTCTTTCCAAAAATCACTGTCGTCAGTGTCAGGATCAGAAGAATCTGAAGCCTTTTCTTGAACCTTTGGTTGCAAATGTGTTGCAACTAGTTCTGAGGACTGATTATTGCACTGATGGTGGCTGAGCTCATTTTGGCAGCTGAATCCGTCACGACACACACTGCAGCTGTAGGTGTCTCTGCTCTCCTGGACTTGTATCTGTTTGGCCAGATGCTGTTTCCACGTAAAGTCTTTACGACACACCGAGTAGCGAAACTGTGTCTTTCTGGTGTGGATCTTCATGTGTTGGTTGAATGATTCTTTGTCACTTAAACCTGCATAACATACTGGACATCTGAATGGGTTTCCATTTGAGTAAATTAGGTCACTGAACTGATCCTCAATGTCATCTGTGCCAGAGTCAGTTTTCTCACTTGTGTGGACCTCCATATGTTTTATTAGATGTCTTCTCCAAGCAAAGTCTTTACCACAAACTGAGCAATAAAACTGTGTCTGTAAAGTGTGGCTCCTCATGTGCAGAACTAATGAGTCTCTGCTGCCGAAAACGGCGTTACAAACTGAGCATCTTATGTGACGTCTGAAGTGAAAAGTTAAATCTTCTTGTCGGGCAAAACTTTCCCTGCACACTGAGCATTTAAATCTTTTCTTGAACGTGTGCCTTCTTATGTGTATCTGCAGCTGTTCCTTAAGGACAAACTTTTCATCACAGTGAGAGCAGCTCAACAGTCTTTTGATGGTCCTATGTTCCTCTGTTTGGCTTTGATGGTCCTGTAAAGACTCCTGTGAACACAAGTGACTCATGAGTTCTGACTCCAATCTGAACGCTCTGTGACAAATAATGCAGCTGAGCAGCTTCTGTCCCATATGGACAGACAAGTGTCTTGTCAGGTGTCCTCCTGTCACACATTTATTCCCATAAAATGAGCAAAATGGTTTCTCTACCGCATGTGGTCTGTCTTCAGATCCTTCACAATATTTAGAGGATTCGAGTGGTCCTTCGTCAGGTTGATCACCTGCATCACTGACTGAAGTGTCTTCTTTTATGTGCTTATTCAAACCTGTCTTCAGTGGCAAGATTTCTTTGCAAAACTCACCGTCAGCATTGTTATCATTTTTGAGTTTGCGTGTCTTATCAAGAGAGCTCAGATGTTTCTCGCTTGTAATACATTCCCTTATATTTGAGGAATCTTTTTTATTTCTCTGATATGTGACACCTGATTGATGTTTTCTGGTCTCTTTCCAGAAGTCACTGTCACTATCCTCAGTTTCAACTGATGCGTTCGGCCTGTTGTAGACAAAACGTTTTAACCATCGATCCGAATCAGGCTCCCAGGTTGTTTCTGACCCTCTAGTTTTGCCTTCATGCACATATTTGGCAGGACACCTGTGTCTTTTGATCTGAAAATGCCAAGTGAATCTTTTGCCACAGTCATTGCAGCTGAACGGTCTCACCTTTGCGTGTATAAACATGTGCTGCTTTGTAATTCCCATTTGTGAGAATCTTTTCCCACATATTGGGCAGCTGTAGGGTTTCTCCCCTGTGTGTTTTCTCATGTGTATCTTCAGTTGAGAGCTATACCGAAACTGCTTTCCACACACAGTGCACCTGCACACTTCAAGGTGAATTTTCTTGTGGGCCCTTAAGAGGGCCGCATTAGAAAATGTTTCATCACACTTAGGACAGCTGTGCATTTCCTCTGGTATATCACCGTCATGATCCGATGCCTCACCAGCACACTTATGTAATCTGACCTGTGACGGCCACCTGAATGTTCTCTTACAGACACTGCAACTAAATTGTCTTTCTCTAGTATGTTTTATCAAATGCGACTTCAGCTGAGAGGTATATGGAAAATGTTTACCACACACTGTGCAAGTGAACGCCTTTTTGTTCAAGTGAGTTTTCTTGTGGACCTTCAGAAAGTGTCTGTTAGGAAAGGTTTCACCATATTTAGGACAGTTCAGTGTCTTCTTGGTTTTATTGCTGTCAAGCTTTGATGATTCACCAGCACATCTATGGTTTTTCACCCGTTTTGATGATCTGAATGTAATTTGACATTCATTACAACTGAATGGTTTGTCCCCTGTGTGGATTTTCATGCAGTGTTTTAAATTTGCATTCTTTCTAAATGTTTTTCCACAAACAGTGCAACTAAAAGTTCTCTGTACTGTGTGAGTTTTTAGATGGCATCTGAGAGATTGTCTTTGTGCAAACAGTCTACCACACAAAGAGCAATCGTAATGTTCTCCTATGTGAAGTCTAACGTGTGCCTCTTTGTTACTATGGTCATCCTCATCAGTCTTCTCATCAACACCTGGTTGTGACTGCCTGTCTGACTCGGACCCTTCTGAGTCCTCTCCATCAGTTTCCATTTGCCTTTGTTTCAGTTCCTGCTTTCCCTCCTGGTTCCTCTCCTGCTGATTAGTGGGAACAGCTTCTTCATTTTCAGGGAACACTGAAAAACAGAAACGTACATTGTAGAAAAAAGAAGCCCTGTAACAATTTATTGACAACTGAGTCAACAGACAAATGCTTGACAGCTACTTAAGTGAAGGACCCATAATCTCAAAGAGGGTTCAGGTCAGTTGAGGAAGAGAACCAGGTCTTTGCTCTTTATTTGAAAAATTCCATAGTGGAAAAATACAAAAACACTTCAGTATCAGTTTCAGGGCAAAGTCAATGCAACAAAAAAAAACCTGGACACACCAGATAACTATCAGCCAGAGCCATCTATATACTGTTGAAAGTATACACCTGCATCACTGTTCCCTCTGGACACGCCTGGTAGTGCGTGAATTGGAGGCCCTTGACAGGCGAAACCTTCAACATGGCTGCCGTCGCCACATGTGTGATTTGGAGTAACACAAATTAATACCATCTTAAATGAAAGGCTTTTGGTCTTGACTGAGATCTTTGCAATCTTCCAAAGAATCTGTGAACATTAACATCTGGCCATACATCTGGTTTTCTGCTGTCTATATGTACCTCATTTCTAAGACAGAAAAAATTAATAAAGCAAAGAAATTCTAAATTGCTGGTCGTACTTCGCAGCAGCATTTCTCTGCTAAATTAAGGTGACAAAGACCCCAAATCTGCCTTCTGGTTGTATATGAATAGATTTGTAACATCTTTTATTTTATCAAAACTTTTGTCTTGAAAACTGTAAGCGTGGATGAAATTATAGTCCACTGTGATGCTGTCGTTATGTGAGCAGAGCAGGTACTCATAAGACTAAAAATGTTTTGAGGACACTTTTTTTCTACCTTATCATGGTCTCTAATAATTACCACGTTACAACGTCTATTTATAACAGAAAACTTTTGTCTTGTGAACCTGGGGATCAGGAATTACAAACGGAAGTTGCAGGTGTGACTTAACCATCCATCGAAATATCAATAATAAACTTGATTTGAGCATATTTTGAGCAAACTTCAAACACCTGTCACCTTTTCTACAAACTGCACTTGCAGAGTAGATGTATTATTGTTGCTCTATAGTTGTCATTTGTAGTGACAAGCTAACATCTAACTCTCCTCCACAATACATGCCAAAACCAAGACCACATCACTGTTGTAGTGGGACATTTTTTGTCAACTACTTCGACAGTTTGGAAAGAAAACGCAAGTTCAGTCTCAACCCCGCTTTGGGGAGCGGCAGAGCACATGTTTTAAAGCAGGTGACAACATCTGTATTTGTTGCAAAGTCCTGTGAGTTCTCCAACTGGACATAATTGTAAGATTAAAATTAATACTTGACTACATAATGTGACTATGATCACAACAGTGATCAGAAAATGCTGTTTATATGGCAGCTTCTTCCCTACAGGTCTTAATTGGGTTTCTGTCAGAATCGTTTTATCCATGTAAACATTTTCAATGTGTAGGTGTCAAAAGGGATTTTTTTCACATAATTTCTTACGGTTTTCATAATTTTTTCCTCCAGATCCACTTGCTGGAAAACATTATCAGCAGATCAGTTCTGAATAAAAACATTTGTTACAGCTTAATAAAAATCTGATCAAGTTCAACTTGAGTTTCACTTTAACAAGACTGACTGAGTAATAATAACAATAAAAGGATATAATACATAACAGTAAGAGCCATGAGGCACAGTGTTGTGCATGAATGTGCTAAAATGAGCACGTTAATCAGTGGCTTTCATATTTACAATTAATTCTGAACTGAACAAGGCTGTTTTGGAGAGATGAATATGAAGTGAGCGCAGCTCTTTCTTGTGTCATGATGAATTATGCCTGCAGACACCCTACGGGTGTGAGCTCTGGCACAAACCAAAAACTAGGTTGGCATGATGTTAATTGTGAGACTGAAGCGTTTGTCACTGAGTCTCTGCTGTTAATGCGCTTTAATTTATGTGTGAAAATGATCAAATAAACTACCGTAGGCTATGCACTGACTTTTATTTTCAAGTCCCAGTTTTATGTATCTTGGTAAAATGGATCAATGCAGAGACATGCATTAATCTACTGAAACGGCTGTGAAGTGCCAGTACTTCATAACACCATAGAAAAAGAAGAATTCAGAGGATATCATAAAAAAGTAAGAGGTAAATGTGAACTGCTTCATTTAGGGACTGTGAACTTAGCACATCATTTAAAGTAGTGATATATGAAAATGAACTTATTCAGCTTTAATCTGCGTGAAATGAACTTTTTATCTTGTTTTGTTTAGTGTGAACTTGTACAACACTAAACACTTTCAATTTTAATATTTCAAGGGTAATTTTTCTATGCATATACAATAACGTCAACGTAAGAATTCTTTATGTAACACTGTACTTAAACAGTGAGGTAGTTTTACTGAAGTAAAGGATGTGATTACTTCCTCCATTAACTAATTTACTACTTTAATTAGCCCTTTTTTCAGCTCACTAAGTTAAGACTGCTGCTTTGCAATTATTCTGTGCAACAACAACCTAAAAACAAGTATTAGGAGCAGCAGGAAGAAAACCTACCTGCTCTCTGCAGCTTTTCAGAGTTTGAAACCACATCCAGGAGCTGTCGTCGGCCATCGATTCCCTTCTCATTTGCGGGTATTGATCCAAACGTATCCTTGCGAGCTAAAATGAGCAGTTGACTTTTGATCGGATCTTTAGGTTCCCTAAATCTGGACATTTTTCCCCGATCGCGGAGTGAAACGCACAAAATAAAGCTGAGAAGAAGAATCTGTTTCTTATTTCCAATGGGCTTCCATGTTTTCTCAGCTCCTGTAGCACGAAGACAGATATACCCGTTCATACGCAAGATACCAGTACATCACTTCCGGTACAATTCCAGGCCTTCATAATAAAACTATTATTATTATTATTATTATTATTATTATTATTATTATTATTATTATTATTATTATTATTATTACATAGAAAATAGAGTCTTTCTTTCTTTCTTTCTTACACATACACTGAGCACAAAATAATGTATATATTTAGAAATCATAAAAAGGAACTGTATAACATCTTAAAGTTAAAACTTCAAAACATCAGAAAATTTAATCACCACGTTCATCACAGGTCAAATGGGACCAGAATTATCAATATCAATTCATAACAAAGCATATTTGCTTCTAATATGTTTAAAATAGGCTTAAATTTGTGTAATGAAACCAGTAATCTATAATAATGTAATATATTTCAAGCAGAGGGAGTAGAATAATTAATTATTTTCTTTCCAAGTTCGGAATAATTCTAAATCAATGTATATAATAGTAAGTATATAATAAGTATATAATAACGATGTGCAATTTTTATGTTTACGAGCCCCTGTACAACTGCTGATACTGGTGGTATTACCTGCTATGTCTCTGTTGCCTTTCCTCTTTTTGTCTCTTGCTTGCTGCTGTAACGTGTGAATTTCCCCATTGCAGGACAATAAAGGAAATCTAATCTAATCTAATCTAATCTAATCTAATCTAATCTAATCTAATCTAATCTAATCTAATCTAATCTAATCTAATCTAATCTAATCTAATTTTACCCTTTTTTTTAACAGTAATGTGTGGCACAAGTGAAGTG
Source organism: Leuresthes tenuis (assembly GCF_036924035.1). Classification (NCBI taxonomy): domain Eukaryota; kingdom Metazoa; phylum Chordata; class Actinopteri; order Atheriniformes; family Atherinopsidae; genus Leuresthes; species Leuresthes tenuis. The sequence goes on along the minus strand of NW_027325372.1, from coordinate 7,839,102 downwards.
AATGAGACTTATAGGTACTTTAAGAGGGTTAAAGATCCAGACATGCAGGTAAGTTTCTCTATGTTTTAGCATTTTCATTGTCCAGTATCATAAATACAGGTTTAGTCAGACTTATTTCAGCCATTGGAACTATCTAGATATTTGCATAAATAACTCTTTAAATATAATCAGATCTGAAACAAGCCCCTTTTAATAAAGCTTACTGGTTTAAATAAGAGACCTTCTTTAGAAAAATGACCCAGGATTATGTTTGTGTGAGTTGTAAGAAAAACCAAGAGCGCAGTCACTGCTGAATTATAACATCTCTTCCACTCGTCAAACAGCTACTGTCTGAACTGATAGTGTTAAATAATATAGATAAGTGCATTGCATCTGCATAATAATTAGGAACATTTTGCATTATCATTTAAGGCTGTTATCACTTGGGGAAAGAAGCTGTTACTGCATCAGCTATTCCTTGTTTTTAGACACCTGTAACGTGTACCTGGGGGCATCATTTCAAACAGTTAGTGAACAGGGTGAGAACAGTCTTGTGTGATTCTGAAGACTGACCAGAGTAATATTATGGACATTTGCATTGTCACATGCCAACGCTCAAGAACAACTCTAAAACATTTCAGGACTAATTTGGACGCATTTGCATTTGGACGCATTTGGACACATTTGGACGCATTTGCAAAAAGCAGCTTAGTGAATTCTGAAGCCAGTAAATGAACCTCCACCAGTAATTACAGGCTGAGAGGTTTTAGTTTTGTGAAATCAATAGATATTCTTCCTGTTTTGACAAATAATGTTTTCCAAAGATTGTGATATACTTTGTGGCAATTAAACTCACTACTAATGTGAGATAAACTCTCTCTCACTCTTTCCTTTCCTTTCAAAATCCTCCAATGTAACTCTCTTTGTTCTATTTATCACCATATCGCCTGGGGTTTATAATCCTTTACAAACACTCTTTAAGTGCCTTTAAACAAACAAACAAACAAAATGGATAATTCAGAATTTCCTTCAGTTAAACAAAGACAAAAGAGCGCTTATTGTCTTTGGAGCCAAGGAAGAACTCTTAAAAATTCTGGGCTCAACCTCAGTCTTTCATTTTAAAAACCACAAACCAAGGCAGAAATCTGGATGTCATTATGGACCTGAACTTCAACAGCCACATCAACTTAGTTATTAAGTCAGCCTGCTGTTAGCTAAAATATATCAAGGATTTTAAAACCTGGTGCATATATTTATCTTCAGTAAATAAGTGTAACAGTCTATTTACTGGAGGAAAAGTCGAAAAGAGCAAGCAGACAGCGACTGCTCAAGTCCTCACTAAATGGATCATATTACTCCAATCCAAAGGTCTCTACACCGGCTTTCTGTTAATCAAAAACTGATTCAAACATACAGCTGTTAAAGTTATGAAACTTTAAGTGGTTTAAGGCCAAAGTAAATCTCAAGTTAAGTCAAATCAAGTCAAATCTATTTGTATAGCAAGTTTCATGTACAAAACAATTCAATGTACTTTACATAGAATAAAAGCATTGCAGCGGGGAGTGGAACAGAGCGTTAAAAAAACATAAAAGAATAAAAAAAGAAATAAAGAAAATAATTAAATTGAAATTGAAATTATTAAAAACAAGCAACAGTTTAGATAAATAAAAAAGATAAATAGATCAAATTTGATTTCTTAGTTTAGAACTAAACTAATGTTTTGCTTGCTTTTTTTTAACCACCACAAGGGGAACAACCTCCCAGAAAACTGCAGGTCTGCGTTTACTTTAGCTTCTTTTAAATCAATTAAATCAAACCTCAAGATTTTCCTGTTCACTGAAGAAGCAGATTTAATTGAACTGAACGATTTTGATCAATAATTTTCACAACCCTGTACCTCTCATTTTTTTTAACTGTAAATTTTGTTTTTAATGTTTCCATGTTCTTTATAAAGCACTTTGAATGACTTTGTTGTTGAATTGTGCTATACATTTAAATCTATATCTATATCAAAAGAGATATATGAATTTGTCTTGCCTTGTGTGCCTTGTGCCATATATTATTTATTCCACCTAAATCATCAGTCAGTAGAAGCAAATAGTGCTCATTTACGTGGTTAAAAGATTAAGATTTTTTATCGTGAACGGCCCGAAGGCCCATAACTTTATTTTGAAGCTTGAACCGGAAGGGATGACTTGTGGTCGCGTACAGCAAACCAGTGATGTGTCCATAAACATGAAGAAGAAGAAGTGATCGTTTGGTATAGTTTGAGTGCCGGAGGCCACGTAAAGACGAAAACGTCGGATTTCAAACAGTGGAAATCCTCCGGGTTTGATCCTGTCGTGTGACTGAGTGAAGATGTCCAGAATTCAGGGTCTGAAGGTTTTCATCAGCCAGCGGCTCACCGCGGCTGTGGACGACATACTCGGACATTTAGAGAGAACTATACTGGAGTATGAAGAGGAGACGGAGCGACGCCATCGTGATTTTCTGGATGTGGTTTTAACGGCTGAAATGAAGCAGCACCGAGCAGGTTTGTCCTCTTTCTGCGACTTTAAACGTGACCGTTGTGTTAACGTCGGTTAAACCGTCATAAACAGGACGTTAGCCGCAGTTAGCTGCTACTAAAGCTCAAGAGTCAAACCCTGAACTCTGCGATGATAAACCTCTTTATAGTGTAAACTTTTAAGTTTTCAGAACCTCAGATTAAAATCAGTTCACTCAACACTGACGTTGTGTTTACAACAATGTACTAAACCATACTTTTAATTCTTTTTTTTTTTTTTTTAGATGCTACTATGTTAAAATATATGCCAGGATGTCCTGAATCTGGTATGTGAGCAGGATGCTTTGTGGCCATTATGAGCCACAATCATCTGCTCAGGGCCCCACTAAAGGCTGTCAACACCAGGAACAAAAACCATAGCTATAAAAAGATGTTTATTAATGTTGCCGTTCAAGTGGATGGTTTTGTCCTCAGCACAACTTGTTGGGATTGCTTTCAGAGTGAAATGTTGCCACAATACTCCTAGGGTCCTGTTCTCTTGTCTTGGTGCTGAATGGGGGGCAGTCATAAGACTTCCGGTTACTTTAGGGTGTTTTATTATTCATATATATTATGGTAAGATGTAAAAGTATACTTTATTACTATGTAAATGTTGTTTTAGTTGTTCCTGCAAGGTAATAAATGGTACACGCAACGCTTTTTCTTTCAAATCTCCCTTTGTGGGGTATTTTAAACTGACATTTTAGATAAAAAACGACCTTCTGCACACAGTCAAGAGATCTGGTATCATCATTACTGATGTTCTCTTTGACAGTGGTCAGAATGTCCTCAGACTTGAGTCACTATTTACATAACCGCTGCGTCTACATCATTATAGTTATTGTTCTTGGAGTGGATGGTACTTTATACACTGAATTTGTGTTTTTTGGTATCACCGATGTACAGGAGAAGGATTCTGCTTGATGGACCACACTCCAGATTAGTGCATCAGGAATGTTTGAGCAGTCACAGCAAACTGGGAGTTATGCAAGTGTTTGCTTGCTTTCACCCTCTGATGACCAAATGTATGCCACACAGACCGCTCTGTGTTCACAATCTTGAGCAAATGATGCATCTGCACCATAGTGTTTAACTCAAGTATTAATAAAACTGAGCCCCAAGGATGGCTAAGGCACACACCTATCCTTTCTGCTTCAAACTTTGCTTTACACACTGTGATAAATATGTAGAGTGGTGGTATATAAACTTGAATTTTTGTATTCATGACAGATGATTTAAACATATCTAAGTTTCATTCAAATCCTAAAAGTGACTAGAGAACCTAATTAAAGATAAAAATATAAACAGATCCAATACTACATATCTGTGAGCGGCAAAAGTAGTTGAACTTTTCCTTTCAATATCTGCTGTGACTCCCTTATACAGCAATAATTGCAAGTGATTGTTAAGAAAAATCTGTCCTGCACGTCAGCTTGAAGGAGTTGGATTCTGTTCCTCTGAACGAAACGATTTGATGTTGGTGGGTTTCTCCACATCAACTGTTTGCTTGAGGTCAGACCACAACATTTCAGATAAATTAAGATTGAAACTTTGACTTGGTCATTAAAAAACGTTGACTTTGATCATGTTTAAACATTAAAGGATATAATGAATAGTTAGTGGGCTTGCTGCATGCCCTTTAGCTTGTGTCGGTATAATCAAAAGTCTTTCTTTCATCAGTGACCGCATCACAACACATACAAGACACTTTACTGTCACTGCGTCGCACGTGAGAGTTCACAGTCTGGGATACAGTATTCTCCTCTCTCCAAACATGTAAAACCAGTTGTGGTTTTCTCCTCACAGCCCTGCCGTGCACGTTGTATCAGATCAGTGTTATGATCATGGACTTTAACATGAAAGAGGCGCTGGGTTCCTTCATGAGCTCTCGTGCTCTTGGGGGTAATCGTGTTGGTCAACACTCCTAACGAGCTCATCGTGAATTTCCTCCATCAGTAAACAGTCTGTCTGACTGTGGGTTTAAGCGATAGTTTAATAGAGAAAAATCTCCCTTGTTTTCTATGAATCAGAATCAGGTTTATTTCGTCAAGTACGTAGAAACATACAAGGAATTCTTTGCCGGCAGTTGTTGTCTCTCACATGCATGAACAACTCTCACACCAGAAAACAACCGACTCTAATTTCACATGACCTGCGAGAGCTTCACTTATTTTTGTGCAGCTCACAGATGTGTAATATTGTATAATTTACCTTAATGTTTAAATGATAAATGTAATTTTTTTTATCTAATTTGTGTCCTTTGGTTGTTGTTTAGGATCTTCTTTTAGGTTTTGTGTAAAACCAGATTAGGTTTTAATGTCACATTATTGCAGAATTAGAGGAAAATTTCAGCAAATGTTAAAATACCACAGGTACAGTATGAAGGAAAGGCTCCAACTGCATACACAGTGCATGCAACAGCTCTTTGTAAGTGCAGCTTCAGTACACTGAGCAAGTTTATTAATGATGTTTCTCTTGGTCAGTTCTTCTGTGAAAAGTTCTTCTGTGAAAACATCTTAAGACTAAATGCAGCCTATATTAAGATCCATCCATCCATCTTCTATACCGTCAATCCGTTAATCGGGTAGCGGGTGAGCTGGAGCCTATCCCAGCAGTCATCGGGCGAAAGGCGGGGTACACCCTGGACAGGTCGCCAGTCCATCACAGGGCCACATAGAGACAAACAACCATGCGTGCTCACACTCACTCCTAAGGACAATTTGGAGTCACCAATTAACCTGACATGCATGTTTTTGGATGGTGGGAGGAAGCCGGAGTACCTGGAGAGAACCCACGCATACACGGGGAGAACATGCAGACTCCACACAGAAAGGACCTAGGCAGGGATCGAACCTGGAACCTTCTTGCTGTGAGGGATGTGCATTTCAAGTGGAAATACTATACGAAACACCCCCCTCGCCGCGATACCTTCATGTACAAAAGTTATGGCCGCCATTTAATTTACCAAACAACAAATTATTTAAATCACATAAAATGTGTCCTTCATGGTCGTACATGGTGCCACAAACTGTCTCATAAATTGGTAAAAAAACAAATGTGTAGTGAGAGCTTAGCTCTTAAATAATGGTGCATAGATGCTGTAACCTTATGGGTATGGTAGCTATACCTGGAGGAGTTTGTTCGTGTACAAATATCAAACTTTTTTCTCCATTTCAAACTGTTAACACTCTTAACATTCAGTAAACTGTAAATAACTCCAAGATATTGAAGGTTCTAAATATTCTGTAGTCACAGGACATTTTCTGGCTCTTTTTATGGTTAAAGTAAGCAAAATAAGCTTTGTATTAGATGGTTAAAATTCTTTACATAGAACTTTAAAGCTTTAGAAACAAAATTTACTGTAAAAACAAACAAAAAAAAACACTTAAAGACCGTGTCTGTGCAGTGAATTCAGCTGCTCTTTCATGAACAGTGAGCTTCCACAGCGTTCCACAGTTAATAACTTGATTCTGCTCCCATGCATGAGTAATGGGAGAAGGACGATGGTCCACTTTACTGGCCAAGTAAAAGTAAAACTGTAAGGCAAACCAAATTGTGCATATAACTGTAATAAATGTGCTACATGTAAGAACATATTGGAGGTGTTATCACACAACAACTACACCTGATTGTGTTTCACTGCTGCAGAATTTGTCCCGTCTTTAATGTCAAGTCATGGATGTCGTTGTGTGTTTGTTTCAGCGCTTCCTGTAGATATCCAGCAGCTGCTGGTGGGGAAAGAAGAGGTTACCCCAGAGCGACATCAACATAAGAGCTCCAGTGTGGACCACAAAGACCCAGATCTGGAGCCAGAGCCCCTACACGTTAAAGAGGAGCTGGAGGAGGCTGATGTCACAAAATTAACATTCAGCCCCATCCTTGTGAAGAGCGAAGAAGATGAGGAGGAACCTCAGTCTTCACAGCTTCATCAGCGCCAGACTAAAGAGAACATAATCATTCTGGAGGGAGAGGACTGTGGAGGAGCTGAACCGGATACCGATTACAAGACTTCAGCCTTTGTGGAACCAAAGACTGAAGTCAGTGTTGATGATTATAACATGACCCAAGAGCCCCATTCTGCAGTAAATAATGAAATCCCTTTAAATGATATTGGATGTAATAACTGGAACTCGTTTCGATGCTCTGAATGTGGGAAAAGATTTGGCTCCTTGAGCTATCTTAAGTTACACATAAGGTGTCACACAGGAGAAAGGCCTTACAGGTGTCCTATTTGTAGGAAATGCTTTTCATGGAGAGGGCGTCTACAGAAACACATGAGAATCCACACTGGTGAGAAGCCTTTCAGGTGCTCGGTGTGCGGTAAAATGTTCACCGAAAGTGGAAATCTCAAGGTGCACATGAGGATTCACACGGGAGAGAAACCATTCAGCTGCTCTGTGTGTGGGAAAAGTTATGCACAGAGGGGGAATTTGAAAATGCACATGGCGGTCCATAAAGGAGAGGCCATATTCAACTGCAGTCTTCATCAGTCCTCACAGCTTCATCACAGCCTCACAGAAGGGAACAGAAACAATATGAGAGGAACAGAATCTGCTGTGAACTCGGATCAAGATGGACATTTACAAGCAGGAACTACACTTGATTTCCACCATGGGACTGGGGACGATGGAGCCCCTGTAAACTGTATGGGATGTACTATCTGCAAAAAGCCATTCAGCTGCTCTGAATGTGGGAAAAGCTTTGGCTTTAAGGGACAGCTGAAGGCACACATGAGATGTCACACAGGAGAAAAGCCTTTCAGGTGTCCGGTTTGTTGGAAATGCTTCTCATGGAATGGATGCTTGCAGAAGCATATGAAGATCCACACAGGGGAGAAACCTTACAGATGCACAGTGTGCGGGAAAGGTTTTATTGAAAGTGGAAACCTGAAGGTGCACATGAGGATTCACACCGGAGAGAAACCGTTCAGCTGCTCAGTATGTGGTAAAAGATACAGACAGAAAGGAAGTTTGACAAAACATTTGGAAGTCCATAGAGAATAGAAATGATCCAAGTGCTTTATTAAACATCTCAGAAACCAAAATTTCTGGGGTTTTGCTTCTTTTGATAAGGATGCATCGTCTCTGTAGCTGTTTTAATCAAATAATTTATTCAATATCATGAGAAACTTGAAAAGATTGTGTCTGTGACAGTTTTAATCGTCCTTTTAAACACGACTCAACCTGATAAAGGTTACAAAATATATTTTTCCAGTGCCATTTTAGAGCATATATCCTGTATAATCCTTGTTTTTTTTTTGTTTGTTTTTTTACTGTTATACTTATTCCACTATAGCATGTGTCTGCAGTTACATCGAAGAAATATGTTACCAGGAATAAGTAAATTAAACGTTGGTCTTAGTTTTTTTGGATATTTTTTCTAATTGAAAATTCAAACTATACCAATGGGCACAAAAATGTATGCAGTTTTACCCCCAGTCAGATCATTATTATGGAAAGGTCCTTTTTTGCCTTGTTCAATCTCAGTTGTGTCATGAAACTTTTATTTTAATATAATTTTTCTTAAAAAGGAGAAATCGATGCAGTTCTCGTTGGACCTGATCTTGTATTGTAACCATAGCCTTAGACTTACTTTGCTTAAAGTTATCGTCACAATACATGGAAAATAATCATTAATTTATGTATGTGTACCTGAGCAGGATATTTAGTTGATTTGTGACTATTTGGATGAGCTATTTGAATTTTATAGCCATCCCTGCTTGTATATGAGACTGACTGAGTCTGCAGACATTACATCAGTGCTGTTTTCTTACTCTTCATGGGTCTGAGTGCACAGATTTTTGTGCCGTTCTAATCATTTACACCCAGAATATTTAATAGGTCGCTGGTTAAGTTTTAAGTTTTGGACTAATGATGCACTAGATAGTTTGTTGCACAGTACTGTCTGGAAAAGGGTGAACATTATGAAAAAGTACTGCGGGTGATTGGATAAAACAACCCTCTGTTTCCATGTGTCACCAGCTGAACCATTTGTTAAATCAAACATATTTCCAGTCAACGTTTCAGTCTTCAGTGTCTTTCTCTGCTCTTCTTTCAATTAAGTAGTCTCTACTGAAATAACTGATACTATAGCAGCATGTATGCTAACTTCGTTAGGAGCTGCCATTGGTGACCTTCTTTCAGCTGCCAGTATAAGACATTTGATCTGACCCTTTGTGCCTTGAACACATAGCCTGAAGCCTGGCGAGATTGCCTTATGATTATGACCATAAGAACCTTGTGAGAAACCAGCTGCCTTGAACGGGTTGTGGTACAGTGTTCATTACTTTGCAGCTGCTGAAACCATATTCACTTTATACTGGATCCTGGTTTCAAATTTGTTCAACAAATCATTGTATCAGTCAGGAATGTGTTTTACCCTCTTACATTACAAGCAAAATTCAGGTAATGCTTTCCTCCAGATCAAAAATCTACAGACTATTCACCCTCCTGCTCTGTCAGCTGCAGCTGGTTCACATTCAGTCTTCTCACTGGTACAAAAGGAGGAAGACAATGTCTTCCTGAGCATCTTTTCTCACTGTACGCTGCATGATAAACTTCTAACACACTTTTGTTTTTAAGGCACCACATAAACTGGCACGAGGTCACATTTCTGGACAGCTCTTTCTCTAGTCCACCCTCAGACCAAAGGTGATCAATGTCAGAAGTAGATGATATTTACAGGCAGGCATAATTTAATAGTTTATATGATTTCATATTTTTAGCACCAGTGTCAAAATCCAGATGTTTAACGTTGTATGACTTACAGCAGATCATGAACTTGGTATAAATGAAATACAGACGGACAGAATTTATGTTCATAAGAACTTTTGTCAACATCTGGATCAGATTGTAGTACCTGCTATCACTGGAACACCTTGTGTTTTTCGTCTTTCTGTTAATTTATTTGTGTTTGCTCTCTGTTAGGTCACCAGTAAAAAAAAGTTAAGGTCGTAAATACAGTTGCTGTTTTCACCTCGCGTTGACGTAAGCATCCATCTCCATGCTCGGGGTTCCACAAGGGGGCGCACCTGATCACTCAGACCGGAAGCTGCTGCCTGATTTGCGGGATGTAAGCAGCAGTGATGTGCGATACCAAGTTAAACCAAAAGGTGATTTATTTTTTTTTTAATCGATACGGATGCCAATTTCAAACTTCAGCCATACAATGACATCAAAACTTTATTTGTAGAACATTTTCAGTTGTAATAAAGATTAGAAATTAAAACAGAAATTGTTTAGTTGATCTAAGGCTCCGAAACCAAGCATTGTGTGGGAAACTAACGATACAAAACATCGAAAAATGGCAAAAGTACGCTTACACCTCGTCCACTGGTCACATACATATTGAAGCATTAGTGCGCCTAACGAATATTTCCGAGGATGTGCACAACCGACGCACCAAACTAATGGACAATACACGAGGCAGCCACGATAAACACGCATACGCGCAATTATCAGCAACTGTATTTCAGTCAGATTACCGTGTGTGTGCTGTGATGGAACATGAGGAGGGATTCATCATAAAATACTGTACCAGGGTTCATACGGACACACTTCATTGTCTGTTTCAGTTTCAGTTCCAGATATCAAAGTGTAAAATACTTCCAGTTTCCTAAATAAGCTTTATGACTGTCGTTTTGACAAATTGTGAAGAGCAATTTAAACTGTCTATTTCTGTTGTTTGTTTTTAATCCAATTATGAAATAAAAAGACATTTCTATGTATTAGAAATATAAAATTGTAAAGGAAAGAAGAACCACACTGTAAGTGACGACAACAATAAAATAACGGTGCAGTAATGTTGGACAAAAGTGTTTTGATGATTCAAACGTGCACAGTCAGGATCACTTTCCTGTCGACTAACCTGCCAACTTTGCTCCTTTTTCATTTGGTGCACAGTTAATAAGTGAAAAACTCAGTTTCACGTGTCTGTTTAACTGAGAAACTGAAAACCCGGCGCTCCAGACCTGCTCACATGGCTTTGGCCTGTTGCGCACTTCACAATTTTTGTAACATTTTTCCACGCTGTACGATTGCAGCATTTAAGACAAACTAGTCGGAAAGAAGAGCGTGAGTAGGTGTGTCTCTGCACGCACCTGTAGTAGATATATCCGAGGGACAGCTCAGGTTTGGAGATGATTTACGAGTGCAAGGCTAAAACATCTGCGGAGAAGGGATGTTGAAGATGGAGCTGCCAGGCAGGAGGAAAAGAGGAAGACTACAGAGAAGTTTAAGAGCAGCCAAAGAAGAAGAAAACTTGTGCACACATATTTTATTATTTGAAGTAGTGATGAGAATTCTCCTGCCTTTATCAATAAAAGGTCGTATTATCCTAAATCGCATAATTTTGATGGATTTTATTTGTCAGAATTTAAGTAACTTTATTCTGCTGCACAACGTTACAAATACTTGAAGATAAGTGGCTTTGGGCCGGTCACAAAAAGGTGCTGCGCGCCCCAGGATGCAACGCCCATGCCATTCAGGTGCATGGATCACGATAACATTGCTAAAGCAAGTGAAATATAATCATTACGAACACGATCTCGCCAATCATTTGCGGATAAAACTTTTCAAAAGAAGATAAAAAGCTTCCAACTATTTGCTTTCCATCATCAAGTAGCGTATATTTTATTTTGTTTGTTTGTTTGAAACTGGTCGTTATACGTGGCTTACAGTTACATTGATCTCTATAAAGTGACACGAGCAGGGATGGGCTCCCTCCTTTGACACACCTGATTCAAATCAATACATCATTAGTAGGCTTGTGCAAAATTTAGCAATCTTTTGAAGAGATACAGTTAATCTGAAGCAGGGTAACATAGAACCTGCAAGACAGTGGCCCTCGAGGACCAGAGTTGGCCATCCCTGCACGAGAGAAACTGAAAGCTGTACAACATGCTACAGCCAACCAGGCAAGAACAACAAATCCACATCACGCATGGCTGTCTACACAAAAGAGAAGAACTATAAACACAACTGTTTGAAGATGGTCTTATCTACAAAAAAAAAAAAATATATATATATATATATATATATATATACATATATATATATATACATAAATTGGAGGATTTTGATCGACATCCAGGCTGAGCTTCATACACTTTTCTTATTGATCAATTAATACATATTAAGTATAGATTCAAGCCAAAATAAATTATGTCCTTTATTAATGTTGTTTGCCATTTCTGACAATCATTGTGTAAACTAACTGATATCCTCTGAAATTACCCAGTCTTCTGCTTTCTGGGCCACCACTTGTCAAATGTTGGTTTAACGCATTGAGCTAAAAATTAGGCATAAAAAAAGCGTTTAATTAGCTGTGACGCAGCCTGCTGCCAAGCTGTCTTTGGTGCTGATGGAGATGGCAGGACATCATTAAATTGATGTTAACTCAAAGAATAATAGGAATCCTTAAGAGAAGATCATTTTCATATCCAAGCAGTAGATTCTCCTCTGTCTATTTACAGAATGTTATTAATGAGCTGTGTGGATGCTCACATTATAATCCTTGTAATGGTTATGGTGTGAATAGCTCCTAAACACAAGAAACACCCTCAGTCCTGCTCACCACGATGGTTTAAGAGAAAGTCTGTCTTTTAGAGGTAAAACCCAGCTATGAACTCAACGTATTTCAACTTGAAGGTGCACAAAATTTTAATGTTTGAGCTTTGACAAGCTTCACTCAATCACACGGTTGGAGGATTTCCTCAGTTCTTTTGAGTAAGTGAAGCATCTGAAACAGTAGTTTCAGTCTTTGGAATAAGCTCTTTGAGTAGCCACACCTTACGAAAGACATGCACTGCGTTAAAGTCCTGAGGTTTGGATGTAAATCTGCCAACTGTAAGGTCCTGTGCAGAAGCACACCTCATACAGCTCTTACAACAGCTCTGAGTGATGTAAAAACAGGAGAGAGTGGAAAAACTTAATTTGAAACACTATCAATTTCATAACTTCAATAAAATGCAAAGAAGAGATAAAAAACAAAGATCAAAGTTTAATGGAAACAATCAATGAGAGACCAAGAAACAGTAGTTTTGCATACATGGTTTATTCAGAGAATAAATGACATACTGAGTTGTATGTTCAGTGAGTATATTGGCAATAAGTATAAAGGAATCCGTTTATGTATGTAAGGAACATCTGAGTGCCCTCAGCCAAGTAGGTTTACGGTAGTTTGGATATTCATAGATAAAAAGTGCTATATTATTGTATCAGGACAAGACAGTCGTAGTAAAACCTACAAGCTGATTGCACAATATGAACGTTTTAGATTTAGTTGCCGACAGAAACTCACAGTTCAGTTTGGCTGCTAAAAGACAGTTCACCACAGTACTTATTAATCAATAAAAAAATTTTTTTAGTATCAACTTCATCCTTAAGTTTGTAAGCAGAATATCATGTGTTAGTCATAATTCATAGACCTTCTCCTGCTAATCATACAGGGATGTAGGGGTCTGAGGTCTATATTTCCAGCCAAGTCTGCTTAGTGTGAAGAATTAATTACCAGGTGTTACCAATGTGTTATGCATAGCTACTCTGTTTTACCCATAAACAGGTAAAACACCCCGTCAGCTCAAAAACTGATCTGAACAATAAGACCTGTTGTCTGGCTTCAGACTCCTCTGCTGTCACTGTGATGTCATCAACCTGAAATATTGCAACGTTTCTCAAGCTTCTTTTCTTTTGGGCAGTGAGTATTCTTACATTTTTTTCCACCTGTGCCGCTGATGTTGGATCTAACACAGATTAGAAAATGAATCTATAAACCAAAAACAGTCAACCAGAAAATATTATCCAACGTTGGTTTGGTCTATGACTTGGATGATTCCCACGTTATTATGGCAGTGACTGAGCTGAAAGCACTTCTTGAGTATGAAGTTGGAAGTTAAAGTGCACCAAGACATAAAAAGCAGTCACATATTAACCTACCACTTTGCACAGTAATGATTTTGTCATAAGTGCAGGAACATTGCTGCTTTTTGCTGTAATGATTTTTTATATCTTCGCACCTGTCTATTCACAGGTACAAACTGCTCTTCTAGTGACTGAAGTGTCAGGTCATCTGTGCATTTTGTTAGGAAGAACCCTTCTTCACAGCACACCCCTCTGGACTTTACCTGCATATTCATCCCTATAGTTCACATTGGACACTGGGATCAGGATGACACTTCTACTGAGTTACTCGCCACTGACAAAATTCTATCAATCACAGTGTGACAGTTTTTTTTGTTCTGAACCAAACAAGGCGCTGAACTTGGTGCACAAGACGATCTGACAAACTGTCCAAATATTAGATGCATGTGTGATTCCCGACAAGGAGCTTCTTATTGAAACCTTTGCCACACACTGTGCATTTGTACAGTTTCTCACCCGTGTGGATGGTCATGTGCTCCGTCAGATGTACGTTCTGCTTAAAACTTTTACCACAAACTGAACAACTGAACGGTTTCTCTCCTGTGTGAATTCTCATGTGCGTCTTCAGGTTGCCCTTGAGGCTAAACTTTTTACCACACTCGGTGCAGCAAAAGGATTCCTTTGGAGGAGTTCTCCTCTCAGTTTGGCTCTGACAACGCTGTGAGGACTCACCAACACACTTGTGGGTTTTCAGTTGTGTGTACCAGGTGAACCTTTTGTCGCAGGCACCGCAGCTGAAACGCTTCTCCTCCGTGTGGATGGACATGTGCAGGGTCATTCGTCTTTTATGTGCAAACCTTTTATCACAAAACAGGCAGCGAAATGGTCTCTCTCCAGTGTGAATTCTCGTGTGTAGCTGCAAAGTTCCTTTTTGGCTGAAACTTTTGCTACAAAATGAGCATTTGAACGGTTTCTCACCCGTGTGGATTCTCATATGTGCCAAAATGTTGCCACTGCAGCTGAAGCGTTTATGACACACAGAGCAACTAAAAGGTTTCTCTCCATTGTGCGTTCTTGCATGGCTCAGAAGATGATCCCTGCGACAAAATGTTCTCCCACACTCAGAGCAGCTAAATGGATCCTTGTCAGTATTTCTGATATCACTTACCGAGATGACACTATTCAGAGACTGATGCTCCCTGGATTGCCTCAAACACCCATCATTTGGTTCAGTTTCATGTTCTGTGGATTTAGTATCACTATCTAGTTGTGACTGGTTTTCCAGATCCAAGTTGCTGCCTTGTATTGGACCAGTGTAAATCTTACTCTTCATCATGTTGTTAATCTGGCTGTCGGCTCTCTTCTTTCTTGCATGGATTTTCATGTGTCTGCTTACGTCTCCACTGTACCTGAAGCTTTTCTTACAGACGGAGCAGCTGAAAGGTTTCTCTCCTGTATGAAGTCTCATGTGGCTGATGGAGTTTCCCTTCTGAGAAAACCTTTTACCACAAAAGGAGCAACTGAACGGTTTCTCGCCCGTGTGAATCCTCATGTGTGCTTTCAGGTGTGGCTTCCGTCCAAACCTCTGACCACATTCAGGGCAGCTGAATGATCTCTCAACATTACAGCTGATGCTCTTCTTCAGATTATACAAATCTGACTGAGGTTCCCTGCTCTGCTCCCATTCACCATCACTGACTTCAGTCTCTGAGGACTCTGACACTTTCTCATTATTCTCAGGCTGTAAATAAGATTGTATGTCTGGTCCCCGACAGTCGTCTCCGTCATCTTCTACTTTCATCTGTTTAGTCGAACTTATGTGTGGAGGTTCATTTTCTCTGTGAGTAAGCGGTGAGAACTGAGGTTTCTCCTCATCATCTTCACCCTTCACGGGGACAGGACTGAGTTTGGTCACAGCAGCCTCCTGCAGGCCTTGAAACAACGCTCCTTCCAAACCAGTCCAGATTTCTTCCTGTTCCTCTTTAATGTGTGGGGACTCCTGACTGGCGTTGGAGCTCCACTGCTGCTCTACTGCTTCACCAACAATCACTTTTTGGACATCTAAAGGCAAAACTGAACCACAAAGAGAGATAAGTTACCCCTGACCCGTGAACTTTAGTCAAAACTTGTGTGCAGGTATACACAGCTGAGATGTTATTCAAAACAAAGAGCAAATGAAAAGGAAATATAGGATCCACAGATTGAGAAAGGCTGATAAAAATATATAAAAAAAACCTTTACCTTTATTAATTGGGCCCTTGCAGGTGCAGTAATTAAGGTTACTTTAAATAGATTTGCATTATATTTTGAACAACTTCCATTTATCAGTTTAAAGAGACCCATCACTTTATTTAACATTTAAGGCATGATTTTCTTTTTAAAATCATATTTTATGCCTCCTTCACTACTATCTAAAGGAATAAGTGAGAACTGAGAGCATCAAACTCTGTATCGTGAGGAATTTAAGGTCAAATAAACAAACAAACAACTGACCACATTTCAGTGTGCATCAACCTTTTCCGTCGCAATTGTAGATGATAAGTGGAATGAGCTTTGTTGTGACCATAATATAAAGTTTTTCTTGTCTTTTAGTTTCGTTTTGAGGTGCAGCTCAAAAGTTCGCAGCAAAAAAGAAGCTGATAGAAATTTTGCCCAGAAATCAGCAGCAAAGCTCATAGATTTCTAATGTCAGTGTTTATCTTTCTTGCCCATACATGTTGAGTTTTAAATTAATTTACAGCAGCATAGTTGTCTAAATAAATCACAATTACTTGTCTTCTTCTTCTTTTCTTCATTCTTACACACACAGAGCAAAAGAAAGTATTTTATTTCTGTGGTTTCAGAGGAGTTTGCCGTATCCAAAATAACTGATTAGGTTATTCATTCAAGGCTCATTTGTTTAGCTATTGTTAGCTTAGTCTGGCGTTAGCTTAGCAGAGCGGTGACGTTTGCAGCATTACAGAGAAAACGAACCTTCTTCCCGGAGCTTTGCTTCAGGACCCAGAACCGCGTCCTGGATCCCGCGGTGTCGCTTCATCTCTGAACTTTAAGAAAACTGTTGATCGGTGGTTATTTGCTTTCGGATAACGGTTTCACTCCGACATCATAGTTTCCGGGACGAGTTTCAAAGTAAAATCTTTCTTTGTCTTTATTTTATTGACAGCATTTATTTTCTGTCAACTGTGGTTGAGTTAATGTGGTTGTATCTTACTAATATAAAAATGATGATTACTTATTTCAAAACTGAAGTTTTAGAGCAAATCTTTGGTTGTTTAAGTTTTGATTTACCTCTCAGTTTTTGGTTGTAGGCAGAAACAACCCTCCATACAGACCGTATTTGATTATAAATGGCACAGTTTCCAGTCAAATACCTTGCAACAAAACAATAAAGCCGTATTTTTGGTTGATTTAATTTAGTCCCTGCTTGCTAAGTTTAGTCTTCTAGCTGTCGCCGATTAAAGAAATATTTTATTGTGAAGGTCTTGAATTAATGAAGTAATATCCCGTTCTCCTGTCAGATTCCGCTACCGTGTGAACTCACATTGAGCTGTTGCAGCTCTTCCAGCGCTACTGTCTAAGTCGAGTGAAGTTTGCTTTTATTCTCATTACAGTCCACTTTGTGTAAAAATGCCCAGATTTCAGGATCTTAAAGATTTGGATGCCAACTTCGTCTCGTAAAGATTTGTTTTACAAACACCACGTCACACACAAAATATAATCATATTATCTCCTCTTGCAATTTCATAACTTTACATCCACACATCAAAGCCAGGTAGCTCCAGTTTTGGCCTGTTTATTGCAGAATCTGAGTAATCACGAGGTAACATAAACAGAGACATTCACCGAGGTTCAAACATCTTCCTATTCTTTAGATTTCACGAAGACCACATCTTTATACCTATTTTTGAACTGCTTTGTGTTTTGGACACTGGTTCAACTCTTTTCCTTGTAATATGCACATTAAAAGTTTTGAAGTTGAAAACACCCCTTGCGTTGTATCTTCCATCCTTTACAGAAAATATGCTTTGGATATTTCCAGGTAATTTCTTATTTTTTGTTCTGAACAAAATTTGTGCTGTTTGGAATTTCAATGGATCTGGAAATTTCAAGCTGCAAGAACAGTGAATTTGTATGATCCCGTCTACCCTCACATTTTTGCTAATTAACTTTTTTTTGTAGTTATTGTCCTAGACGTCTGCACGATAGCTTTGATGAGGTGAGAGAATATGCAGGGATGTGCAGTCTAATACCTGCTTTGCTTAGTACTGCAATGCTTCTTGATGCTTTAAAATGTATATATTTAATTAATGTATTCCAGCTCAGTCTATTAATGCCACCAAGACACCAAGACACTCAAAGCCACCAAGACATCGGTTTTAATTGACCCTTTCAATATTTTTTTAAATCTTTACATGTGTATTTAATACTGTTTCCAAATCAAGTGGTTTTAATTTTGCTTCTCACGTTCTCATGTGTTTAACATGGGAGTTGAAAATGAAAATGATCTTGTTCAGCACATGCAAATTGCAAAGGAAATTCTCACATTTCAAAAAACCCAAACAATAAATAATTTAAGTTTTTATTGTTCATATTTACACAAATAACAAGTTACTTTAACCTTTAATGCCTTTTCCGATAATATCTCTTCGAATTCTATATAGTTTGACTTTTTTGTTAGGCTTTTATTTAGAAACATACGCCGGAAGTGGCCGCTGGTCTTCACTTTGAGCTTCGATAGTACATTGAAGCCCAACTGGAGTCAAAATCGGTAAAATATTTCCATAGTCTGGCAGAGCAGACACTGAACGGGATAGCGAGTCTCCAAATGTGGACCTGAAAGCAGAAATGGAGCCGAGAAGAGAAGGTATGTGTATATCAACCTGCCGGAAATAGGTTCACTGCTGTTGGGACGTTGCTAAGCTAACGCAGTATGAAACGCAAACTCCTCTTTATGGTTAATGTCATTTCCACAATTGAACGGCCTCAAATATTGGAGTTAGATTGAGAAATTTGAACAGTAGTGAGAATTATTTTGTTTATACACGCAACCGTGATTTTCTTTTGGTAACTTTTACACGTTCAAACCTCACTGGTTACCGCAGTACGTCGCTGCTTTACGTCTTTGCGTCACGATCCGCAGGTAAACAAATACAACAAACATTTTTATTGTTCTAACTTCTTAAATGTTTTTTTTTTAAGTGCATCTTTTACTCAAGGTTTTGTTCTGCCTTCTTGAGCTGAGCTCAATGGAAGAAGATATATTGTACCTCAATGAGACATAAAAGAAAGAAAAGAAAAGAAACATTTATTAAAAGTTAATTCAGGCTTACATCATACAGTTGTTTTCCCACAAAATCGACTTTAACTTGCTTGATTCTGATTATTATGTCATCAACATTAGAAATTGAACAGGATGCATGTTATTTTTTGGAAATAAATTAAGTCATTTGAGGATTCGATCTTATTAGTTATACGTCAGAATAATGGCTCAGCTTCCTCTGGAGTGTTTTGATAAGCAGCATCAAATTTGAATTGTGTAGAACTGAATCTTTTGTCGTTTTCTTCAAATTATACATGTCTTAATTTGTTTAGTTTTTTTAATCGATGCAATGCAGACAGTTTGTTGGTTATGCATCAAAAAAAGAGGCTGTCAAAGGTGTTAAAACCACTTACTGAAAGGCCATCCACAGATTCAACAAACCGTGTAATTTGTTGAGCTTGAAATGAAAGCAGCAGCTGCGAGTCACACTTGAAACCTACTGAAATTACAACCACCTTGTTTTGGCAGAATCAGAGCCTGTACTGTCCCTCCTATATGCATGAAACTGTATCATGAATAACTTCATTGGAATGCCCTCGCAGCTGAGGGCTGGTGGGATGTGTTGAAGGTGGATAGATCAGTATGAAGCGAGAATGGGTCTTGTTATGAGGGGGTGATATTGATGAGATGGAGGATGATCAGTACAGTAAGAGCAAGGGAAATACACCCAGGACTCCAGTTACAAGTTGTGAGCACCTTCAGATGGAAACTGGATGTCAGGGGGATAAAACTCATACACAAGAAGGTGAACCAGTGTTTTACAAGGCATCTGAGGGTGCAGTGTGGTCAGTGGAAAAGGACAGAAACATTTTATAGTCAAAGACTCTTCAGAAAAGAACTCTCTTCCATCAGAAGATGAATGAAAGACGTCACCGTTGTCTAACAAGAGAACTGCCCTAAGTGATTGATAATGATATTTAAGTGCATATTCAATATTATCTTTTGTGTTAGTTTCAGTTTATCTGACAGTCCTAAAACATTGTAATCTTTTAATCCCTCAGAGCAAAATATAGAAATGATTTGTCATTTTGCATCAGACTAAAGTAAAAACCTCCATCCTTTGCTCAGCTGGCAGAGCAGTCATTTTCCAACCATTTGAGCCGATTTGATCCTCATTGTGCCCACATGTCAAAGTGTCCTTGTGCAAGGCACTGAACCCCTCATTGCCCTCAATATGTTCATCAGCGTGTGTCTGTAGCGGAAAAAAGCTGCATACTGTATATAAATTGTAAATATATAATGTATTAATGTTGATTGAGAAACACATCTAAAGTGCTTTGTAGAAATTGAACAAGGTTGAAAAGTTGCCATGAGAAAAAAGGTCATTATTTATGTTGCTGTTTCAGGTTTACCTCCTGGTGTCCTAAAAGTGATCATTGGTGAAGATGAGATGCAGGAGAGAAGCTCCAGCCTGGACCAGCAGAACCCAGTAATTAAAGAGGAGGAGGAGGAGACTGATATCACCAAGTTATCATTCTGTCTTGTCCCTGTAAAGAGTGAAGATAATGAAGAGAAACTTCAGTCCTCACAGCTTCATCACAGTCCTACAGAGGAGGACAGAAACTCTTTGGGAGGACCAGAATCAGATCCAGTTCAGTGTTTGGAGCCAGAAGGTGAAACTTCAGAGTCTTCAGAGACAGACGTCAGTGATGGGGACTGGGAGGAGAGCAGTGAGGCTCACTCTGGTTTAAACTCTGTTGAAACTAATAAACCACCTGCAACTGACACATCATGTGGTGAATTTAAGAAGCCTTTCAGCTGTTCTGAGTGTGGGAGACGATTTGGCCGCCGTGGACATGTGAAACAACACCTGAGAACTCACACGGGAGAAAAGCCCTTCAGCTGCACAGAGTGCAGTAAAACATTCGGCCGCATCGCGGACCTGAAGGCTCACATGAGAATCCACACCGGAGAGAAACCGTTCAGCTGCAGCTTTTGTCACAAAAAATTTACGTGGCAGCATCACATGAAAAGACATCAACGCGTCTGCCCTTCAGTCCTCTTTGGAGGATCCAAATCAACTGGGAATTCACTCCCGGATTTAGAAACAGTTGAAACATATGACAATGATCAGAAAACATTCAGCTGTCCCGAGTGTGGGAAGAAGTACATTCACAGTGGAAATCTCATCAAGCATTTGAGTAGTCACTCAGGAAAGTGCCCGTTCAGCTGTTCCGAGTGTGGCCGAGCTTTTAATGACAAGACAATGCTGACAAACCATCTGAGGACGCACACAGGAGAGAAACCCTTTAGCTGCTCTGAGTGTGGGAAAAGATTTGGTCACAGTGGAAATCTGAGAAAACACCTGAGAACTCACTCAGGGGAGAAACCTTTCAGCTGTT
The DNA here is from genome assembly GCF_036924035.1 of Leuresthes tenuis. NCBI lineage: Eukaryota > Metazoa > Chordata > Actinopteri > Atheriniformes > Atherinopsidae > Leuresthes > Leuresthes tenuis. The sequence continues at coordinate 7,818,057 of NW_027325372.1, read as the reverse complement.
CGGTTTGTGGTAAAAGTTTCTCTTACAGCTTGAGTCTGAAATATCACTTGACCACTCACACGGGAGACAAACCCTTCAATTGCTCGGAATGCAGCAAAACTTTCAGCTTTAACTCCGACCTGAAAGTTCACATGAGAATCCACACGGGAGAGAAAAGATTCACCTGCAGCTTCTGTCAAAAAAGGTTTACTAGGAAACATCACATGCAAGACCATCAGCGTGTCTGCCACTCAGCAGAAAAGCTGCACCAATGTGAGATGGTTTCGGTACCGTAGCTGTCTAAGCTGTCTGGTGTTTTACAAGACAAAGGCTTTAGCTGTACAGATGTGATATACGTGGCATTTTACTAAAATATCAATGAACATGCGAATTAAAGGCCCAGTAAAGGAGAAGGATCAGGAGAAATATTTGTTGGGATATTTGCCATCACTTATAAAGAAATAGAGGTGGAGTATTAAACCAGTCACATAAAACAAACCCTTGTGCCCAAGGATCAGCTGGTGGGCGAATGGTAATATTGCACTGTTTAATGGTATCTCTCTTGCCTTGTATTGTAGGTGTGGCGTTTGGATTTTATCTTTTATAACCAGCAGAACCAGTGAGCTATTTATATAGCGCCAAATCACAACAATTGTCATCTCAAGGCACATCAGTGATACAGTCCAATATTTTTCAGAAACCCGCCCTTCGCCTACAACCCATTTCTCTTATTCTTTCTTGTTCCCTTTCGACTCCAAACCACAACCAAAAGCAGCACAATTGGGCAAAGTAATGATATCTTGCACAAGCATCTCACACCACTGACCCAGAATGCTTTGCAATTGGCAGCCTCTGTGGTGGGCAACTTTGAGGATTTTTAGGATAATAAGAATACTTTGTATGATTTTGTATGAGTGTAAATACACCAAATATGTAGCTTATGAGTCTTATTATTTATGGGTTTCAGAGGGATCCTCTGACAGAGAAAGGGTGATGCACATGTGCAAGTAAGATTTCTACAATGTGATACGCAATCGGATGTACCAGGCATCGTCATCTTCAGTTTCCACATGTGCGTTCTCACTCAGCGGGCTGTGGCAGGTCCAAACCAGCCAAGAACAGATTTAGGAGCAGGTGCATAAGATAAAATATTTTTTCCTTTCGTTGATCAGTCTCCACTGATAGACTAAACCATTTTTTATGTGTATTTTTCCGCCTGTTTAATTTCAAAATTGATTTTATGTACATGTGACATTATTGTGGTTATTAACCTATGTTTCCCTGTTCCAACAGATATCCTTTGAATGGCGTTATGGTGTTTTTCCCCCCTCTTTTCCCTCTTTTCTGTCTTCTCAAACCCCAGCTGGTCGAGGCGGATGGCCACCCTTCCTGAGTCTGGTTCTGCCAGAGGTTTCTTCCTGTTAAAAGGGAGTCGTTCCTTTCCACAGTTGCCACAGGCACGCTCAGGACGGGAGATTGGACTGAAGACACATTTCGGTGCAATCTGTTGGTTTCCTTAGCTAGGATATTAATTTTTTGAATTAGCTCTATATGAATTAATTGGATTATGATTACAATGAATTGAATTCCAATTGGCTTGAATTGGACTATATTACTTAAGTGCCTTGAGATGACAATTGTTGTAATCTGGCGCTATATAAATAAAATTGAATTGAATTGAATGTGTTATAGTCTGTAAGCTGATTAAATTCAATCAAGACAATTTGTTGGCACATCTAGTTCGATCATTTTTTCGTAAACAATCTGCTAAGTGGTGTTATTTAGAGCTGTAGTTGATGAAATAATCAGATTGAAGCAATTTAAATATCAACAAATCATACACAGCTGACAAAGAAGCCTGTAGAATCCATGCAAGGTAGGTGTGGATTTCTAACAAGGATAAAATAAGAAAAACTTGGTGTAGTTGTTGTAAGAAAAGCTAAGAATACAACTATGTAACTACATCTACATCTGTACTACAAACCAGGATTCAGTTAAAAGCCAGGTATCTTATGATGGCGAGGATCATGGTTATTATTATTTATTTTTTATTAAATAAAGGCATTGTAGCAAAACATGACAAATAATGAGAATTAGAAATAAAGTCCTGCCCTTAATACAGGCTTGAGAGGCTGAAGTTACCAAAAGCCTTGACCTCTTTTTAGGGAAATGTGGAACTGAAGCTTAAAACAGTCGGTACTTATTTATTCATTGTTTTATTAATTGTATGTGTATCATTTTGTTATAGACTGTAAATTAAGTAGTTTTTTCAGAGGAATATCCAAATAAACTGCATTACATCATCCAGTTATTTGTCAGTGTCATACCTGCTACCATCCATCCATTTTCTTTATTCGTGTAATCCAGCGCAGTGTTGTCAGGGGGCTGGAGCGTATCCAAGGGCAGACTGGCCATCGGGAGTAAACTGGGCCGGTAAACTACATACTGTAGGTTTAGAGTAAGGAAGAAAACATAATGCTGTTTAAAATCTATTGGTCTGTGATCTGATCAAGCAGTGCGATTTTTGTCCCTGCTGTTTTCTCGTGCTTCTGTAATTTACACTGAATGTTGAAACGTAAAAGGTTTGAAGTCACTGATTTTTCTTCTGGTGCTGCTGCTACCAAATGGAAGATGCTGGTGGTGACACACAGACTGAGACAGACGATGCAGCTCAGAGTCGGCAGAGCCCCACGAATTCAGGGAAATTACCTATATTCTGCTCGGTTGAGGAACAAATGCGAATTCTGTTTGATATTTCTCAGAAGAACATTGATTTTAAACAAATTATTTTAAAAAGTGCAGAAAAGAACATCTCAACCTCCATGTTAAGGAAGACTAAAGTAGTTGTGTTTCACTTGTTTATCCGACTCGCAACACCCCTATTTTGCACTTATTTTGAATAAATGCAAGAGTTTAGGTATAACCCTCCACTCAAGATTGAATATTGAAGCTAAACGTCTTCTTTTGAACTTTAGTTCAATTATTTTTTCATACACATTTGTTGACAAACTGGCAAATATCCTCTTTACTCCCCAGAGTCCTTCACAGATGCCATTTTTAGATGGTTACAATCACCTGATGACATCACCTGTGTGAACATCATTATTATTGTTATTTTACCTGATTACTTACCCAAAAACTCTTAGGTCTGAAAGGCAGAAACGTATGCATTTAGACCAAAATAACCCATAAAAAGACATTTACTAAACAAAACATGAATACGCTTGGCTTTATACTGTCTTAAATTAGATAAAAGTCAAAAGTAAATGTGAGAATTACTGTATTTTTTGTTAACAGTTAACATTTTACAAACTGTCCCAACTTGAATCAATCGACGAAAATATCAAATTAAGGTGAGAAAATAATTAAGATCAGTTTCCTCTCAGGGCTTTTGTATTTTGCTGATGTTATCACATGAAGCAGAAAAGGTGAAGGGATGCTAAAATCTGATAGGAATATTTCAGCTCCTCCCGGTTGCCGTGGTAACATGATTACAGCCTTATAACTGGTAGTGTGGTGGCTGCTTCTTATTGAATTGAGGTTTAGTTGTAATTTCTCATAAATTAAGGTCAAAGAAGTCAGCAAATTCAGTGTTAATAGATGAATTTAATCAAAAACTGAAATATTAAAAAATGGGTACAAAGATCTGGACCAGAAAGAACAATTGTGTAGATTTGACCAAGTCTATGCTTAGAATATTATGTGCATCAATATGTTTTTGTGTATGTTTTTGACTGTGGAAAGTCTGGAACCAGACTGATACCTGTCCAAACCCAGTTTAAAAAACAGTTCTCTGTGTGCTGGCAGGAGGAACGCAGCACATTATTTATTATTACAGTTACTTTATTTGTGGGTTTGAAACAAAACTATAAAGAAAGAAAATGACAAAACTACTACAAAATAACACAATTCCATCACAGACTGACACAGTCTGTCCCGAAGAGGCACAAACCACCACAAACACTCAGTGGAGACACTGAAAAGTGAGACAAATTTTCCACAGAGAGACACAAACCTATACACAGGATACACAGGAAATGCACAGATTAGTCCTTTACAGGAATGGGAGGGGGAAGGAAGATTATAAATCAGGCCCACCTGGGAGCAGCAGGTGTGAGGAAGAACCAGCAAAGGCAGCAGCACCAGATGGAGGAGTGAGAGTGGCCAGAGGAAATGACAAGTAACACAATCTATTCCAGTTTCTGAGTTTATTTTACAACCACAGTGAAACATGAAAGAATAGAAGTTGTTCATGAACTGGCTGGATTTATAAAGGACCTTCCTTTCCGACCCTCTTTGATGGAGTGTGGGAGTCAAACTGATGCCTGGGGCAGCTCTTGATGATTCTGTTCAGATGCAGTGCTGGTCTCCGGTGGCTTTGTCGGCCCTGCAGGTATCAAGGTAAGTCTCCTTTGTACAAAGCTCCTGGCCGCTCCTATTTTTCCTCAGGCTGTCATATACAACCCAAGGTGGGCACTTGTGTCTTCCTTCCAACTGATTTGGCCTTTTTTGTTTGAGACATTTGTCTGTACTAAAGGGTCGGATTATATGGGAGAGTAATTTCTTGTGTGTGTTTGGCTGTGTTGTGAATTACTGTTATTTATGGGGTTTTCTTGATTTTTATGTCTGGTGTTAGTTGAGTCTGTTATTTATTTCTCCACCACAGCCTCCATAGTAATGCCGAATAGTCTCACTTAGTTTGTTTGGCCCATTTATTTGTTGGTCTGCTAAGCACATTTAAATAGGAATCTTGATCTACTCCTTTTTGTGATGACTAGTGTTCAGACCATCAATTTAACCTTTTAAAGCATTTTATTTTGTGAGACGATACCACTTTTCCCCTGCTTGGTGACAAACTACATATGAGTTATAACCCAGAGTGGAAATGAGGAGGCAGGAACAAGGACTTTCAGTTTTGCACATTTTTCTGGTGTCATCCTCTTAATACTCCCAGAATCTCAGAGACTTTGTCTGTACCCCAGTCTCCTAAATTAAGTTACTGAAAATAAGACCAAAGAAGAATTAAAACTACAATTCCAACACAATATAAAAGACTATTCATGCTATTCCTACAAATAAGGGAACAGTCTTAACAAGTCAGTTAAAAATTACGCAGTTACCCAACAGCAAATTATGCAGGAAATGTCTATTTATAGTCCTTGTTTTTCCTTTGATGGAGCACATTACTATGCTCACAACTTTATATTGACAACAAATACAGTGAAAGCAAACTTGGGTTACATTTATATGCAAAGTGTGCTGACATTGCTCCATCTTCTGTCTGAATGAAGGACAGAGAAGGAAGGACTAAGTCCTTTAAAGGGTCAGGGATACCAGAGCAGTCCTTTGGTGAGATTTGATGATGCTGCATCCTCTGCATCCTGCATCAGGGTTCTTCCTCGACTTTGAGAAGTACCTTGTAGCTCGTTCTAAGTGAAAATTCACTGTTTTATCAAGAACTGCTGCTATAAAGAGAGAAACCTTAACTGTGACGGGCATCACTTTGCCACTCTGAGGCTTTCCTTCACACATCAACGTGACATTTGTGTTTTTATTTTTATTTTCAGATGTACGTTGAACCGTTTCCAAAAAGAATCAACAACTTATCATGAAAACTTACCCGACTGAAATGCAGGGGCAAAATGTTCAGAGCTAGAGTGTAAGTGGAGAAAGCTGACTGAAAAACACCCAAATGTTCTCCTGGACATTTTTACAACGCTGATAATAGCCATAGCTGTCGTCACACGAACAAGTCAGCAGTTTTAGCATTTCAGTCGAAATTCTTCTAACTTTCATAACAGTCTATGTTTGTCTCAAGTCGATGTTAAGAAATCTAATAAAGCAATACATTTTTCAGGTTCAGATTTGATGAATTAATGAAAAATACTTGATTTTTCCCAAAGTACTGTGCAGTCGTCTCCATCAGCTTCTGTTAGTCTCTGAGTTCCCCGTGATTATCTTCAACATGTGGTTCCTCCTGGTCCAAATTAACTCCATTCCTTTGTCAGATATGCAGTAAAAAGCACAGAAATTCTTGTTTTGCACGACAAACGTCACAAAGTTTACAAGACAAAAAGAAACGCACAGTTTAAACAGAAAACATGTAAATAATCCAGTAAAATACTTTTTTTACACGATGATTCTGCATTTTGTCTTAGTTTTTGTTAAATAAATGATGACATGCTACACTTTGTCACGTACTGGTGTTCATCTGAGGTTTCGTTTGGATTACTTTAATAACCAAATGACATTTAATCCATCTTAGTACATTAAAAAAAAAGTCTGTACCTTTCATTCAAGCCCTGTTACACTAAACTTTTGTTTTTCACAGCATATAACATTTTAAAATCTGTAATCTGTGATGACGCTTTGATTTTATTTCAGCATGACTCCAGTTATAGCTCAAGATGGAGGGGAAACAAGGAGAAATGATGTACTGACCAAAGCTGTTAAATTCTGTTTTAATGTGGAAAAACTGTATGAAAACTGTGTATCCCTGCAGCCACACACTATGTAACCACGGTAACAGTTTGTTTTAGTCATGAAGCCCAACTAATTCAGAGAGCTTAAAACACAAAAGCTTTAAAATAACTAAGTGAAAGAACTTAACGATATTAACAAGCTCAAATTCTAGCTTGAAAGTTTTATGATAAAGTGTAAAACCGCTAAAGTGTGCATGTGCAACAGACGTGCATGGCCTGTCAATAACCGGCTACTTGAAAAAGAAAGAGTTTGGACACTTTATTGAATAGAATCTCATTTAATAAGTCAAATTTAATCTGCTTTGCAACAATAAACAAAGACCCGACATGCATGAAGGAGAAAAATCTGAATTTTCCAAACGCCACAATTTCATTCAAAATTGAATGAATTTCTGACACAAAGACAGTCTTTCTAAATAAAGTTTATCTTGTTGCAATGCGTGAAACAGCACAGAGGTAGGAAGCATGTTTTGTTAAAAAGTTAGCGACAACTTTTAAAATAAACTGTCAGGTTTCTGCAGACCAACTGAACACTTTCAAGCAGAACTGAACGACAACAAACAAAACGTGAAGGAAAATAATCCTAAAACTAACAGCAGATGAGTCGTTTCAGCTGTACGAAACGTTACGCTTCAGATTTATGTTGGCGTCGTCCTCATACGTTTGCTCATGCGAGGCCTCGCCAAGACACTGGTGGTATTTGAGCTCCGTGTACCAAGCGAAGCTTTTCTTACACACATCACAACTGTACTTCCTTTCTGCGGCGTGGACGGTCATGTGAGATTGCATACTTGCCTTGTTTGTGTATTTTTTATCACACATCGGACAACTGAATGGTTTCTCTCCCGTGTGAGTCCTCATGTGAACCTTCAGATTTGAGCTGGAGGTGGATTTATAACCACAAACGGAACAAAAATACCTTTCTGTGTGCTGCTTCATGTGCGTCTTCAAATATGAGCTGTAGCGAAAGGCTTTACTGCACAGAGTACAGCTGTATGGCTTCAAGTCGTTTACATATTTCACTCCTCTTTCTGAAGCTTCATGTTTCAGAGAGTTTAAATTTGACTGTGGTTTCTTGTAATCTTTCCAAAAGTCGCTGTCGACGCTGTCATCGCTCTCGGGCTGCAGAGACTCCGATGGTTTGTCATCAGAACCGCTTAATGGATTTTTCCAAGAATCAGTTTCAGAGTTTAAACCTGACTGAGGCCCTCGGGCCTCTTTCCAAAAATCACTGTCCACGCTGTCGTCACTTTTAAAGGACACTGCTCCAAAATCTGGATCCAAGTTCTTTGCTGGTTCTGGTCCCTCCACAGAGTCTCTGTTCTCCTCTGTCTGGCTGTAATGAAGCTGTGAGGATTGAGGTTTCTCTTCATCTTCTTCAGTCTTCACAGGGACAGGACTGAATGTGAACGTGGTGATTTCAGTCTCCTCTGGTTCTTCTTTAACCTGTGGATCCTCCTGTTTCACCTCCATCGGCACCTCTGTGTGGTCCACAGAGTGAGGACTCGGGTCCTCTTTGCATGTGAGCTGTTGTACGGCCACCTTTGTGTCACCCTCTGAGGCTTCATCGTGTTGGACTGAGGTCAATTCTGACTGAGATTCTCCAGTCTCTTTCCAACACTCCCCATCTCCAGATTTAAAGGGAAGCGAAGCCTCCACATCAGACACTGGCTGTAAATGTGGACTTTGGTCTGAGGTCCCGACTCCTTCCGGTTCTCCATAGTCCTCTCCATCAGCTGCTGGTTCCATGTGTTCTATTTCCTCCCCGTTTTCCTCAGACTGGGCATGATGAAGCTCTGATGACTGATGAATAAGCTTATGCTTAGATAACACGTAATAGGTGCAGAATTCAGCGCCACAGACTCTGCACCTGAACACTTTTTTCCTTTTCCTATGGACCTCCATGTGTTTCGTCAGATGTCTCCTCCATGCAAAGTCTTTCCCACAAACTGAGCAGCTAAACTGCGTCTGTCTCGTGTGGATCCTCATGTGCTGGATTAAGGAGTCTCGGTCACTACAAACAGCGTTACAAATGGAACATTTGAAGGAGTCTCCTCTCGCGTGACATCTGAGGTGTACATTCAAATCTTCACGTCGGGAAAATTCTTCACCACACTGCGAGCAGTTAAACAGTTTGCCGGCATTAACTTCTGCTTCGGTTCCACTTTGCTGACGCCGAGAGGACTCGCGAGCACACACGTGACTTACGAGCTCCAACTCCAAAGTGAATGTTCTCTTACAAATAATGCAGCTCAGCACCTTCTCTCCCGTATGGATGAACATGTGCCTCGTCAGAAGTCCTCCTGTTGCAAATTCTGTCCCACAGAAAAAGCAACAAAGTAGATTTTTAACGGCAGGACCTCCGGAATCACTGACTGGGGTTTCTTCTTTTACTTGAGTGTTTAAACCTGACTGCAGTGCATTGGTCTGCTTACAGAAATCGCTTTCATTCGTGTCGGGTTCGACATCAGCCTTGCCATCAAGACTCAGATTCCCAGCGCTTCTGTCACCGCAAACGGAGCTATGAAATTTTATGTCCAACTTTTGATCGACGTCATCACTTGTAAGTTCACTAAAGTCTGAAGTCACATAACATTGACTTGAATCTGATCCTTTGTAGTCCTCTCCATCAGCTCCGTTTAGTCTCCGGATACGACAGAGTTCCTCATGATTATCTTCAACATGTGGCTCCTGCTGGTCCAAGCTCGCGCTTCTCGTGAGCTGATCAGCGGCAGGCTCCGTTTGCAACAGATGCGAGAGTTCTGAAAAACAGAAGCATCACAGGAAACAATGAGTCAAGAATCAGTTCATAAGTAACAAATGAGGAACTTTCAAAATTCAACCTCTGGATAAAAGGTGTGGTGCTCATCTGCTTAAAATAACTGCAGTTTTCTTCCTAAAGTGCGTATTGAATATTGTGATATAGTATCTTAAAAACCCATCAAATGTCAATTGGTTGTAATTTCAGATAGACGGTGGTCTGTGGCTTGATTTGTGACACTTGTCTCTCTAAAGAATAGTTATTAGTTTTTATTTCTGTGTCTGAAGTCACAGCCGACCTAAAAAACCTAAAACAAAATAATTTAGTTTTGGCCTCAATATGTCATTATCTCCACGGATGAAACAGTCCTGTGGCGCACTCTGCAACTCAGGTTTCACGATTATCTGCAGCATGAGCATACTTTGAGAAGGAACTTTGTTTTACAGATGCTGCTGCGTACTTGTCAAAGTAATGTTGGACCTCTACATTTCCTGATTAAGCATAATCTCACGGTTGGGGAAGATCCCCTTAGTTCTCTCAGGTAAATAAGGTGTCTGAAATGTTTCTTGCTCCCTTTGGAATCATCACTTTTAGTAACTTCAAATGATGAAAGATGTGCGATCAGAGATCAATACATCAATACATGCCACCTGTGCTGTTGCCCATTTTTCCAGTCTTTGCTGGACAACAATTTCCGATGAGCTTCCTCGAATAGATGAACATAAAGAACTGAACAGTAATCCAACACATCACATCATCTGTACTTCTTTATAATCTCCAATGCTCCTCCTGTTACTAAACGTATATTTCTGTAAAGAAGAGGGTGAGCTGTAGCCACAACCACAGCCGCCTCAGTGAAAATTAGTGTGTGCACCCGAGTGTTATCACCCATATCATAAATTTATCATTTTATTTACAATCATAATTAAATTATTTCTTGCAAAAGGCTTTTAAAGCCTATTTATTAATGATGAAATATCTAACCTAGCTCAGATTTATCAAATCGGCACCAATTTCTGCTCAAACTTTGGCGTCATTTCCTGATATTTGCAACGATGCCCTATTCACTACAGCGCCCCCATTGTATGGCGCTGCGGTTTTAAATCAAGTATTTATTTAGAACAAATCAACTATCGATTGAGACTCTAGTCGCTTGTTTTGTGTTTGTTTTTCGTAAACCCGGCTGCTTGTTTCTCTTGCAAAATTTGGCAAAGCTGATATCGGTGCCATAATTGACGATGTACTGGCTCAACAACTGGAGCAGCTCACATATTCTAGGTGTTTGTAAGTATATCCACTAGTACACACCAAAATCAAATACTTAGTGGATAATACAAAATATAATTTTCCCAAAATTAAATCAAATAACATTGATGCAATGACAAATTGGAGCAAGGACCTAGCTGCAGTTCACAGGATGTGTACAAGCAATTTAGCTACCGTTAGCTTAGCTCCGACTTTAGACGTAATCGGACCGGAAAACGATTTAGAAAAGTGGAAGTAAAACTAACCTGTACGATCTAAAACCCCCCTCACTTGTCTAGGGCTTTGATCCATCTCTAAAAACTGGACGCTGACGACTTTACTCCGAACGATTTTAATCCACCGTGACCACGAGCAGGAACGTTGACAACTACTTCCGGATAGTGGTTTTCAAAATAAAACTCAAACTCTGGTGCCGTATCGAGCGTTAACTTTATTAGTTTACTAAATACGCACACACAGGTCCACAGAAAACTATACGAGCAAGAGAGGGAAAAAAATGTACAAAAAGGTCAAGGCATACGAGAACAGCATAACAAGTGGGTTTGCTGGCACTAACAAACGTTTGGCTTGTGCTGCTCACTGGTTAGTACATTTTCTTAGTTTGGTCTTGTAAAGTTAATTCTCCCATTAACCTGTTAAATAGTGGGACAACATGATGAGGGTTAAATAATTACAAGCAAGGTTGCTCTGATCCTCCATACCTTAGCAGTAGCCTCATTCCATCTTTATATATATAAAGTTTCTGTATACTGTACAAAGGGGCGGTATACATTGGGGTGCAATATACTTTGAAAAGTATAGTCTGGTACAGAGCACATGCTAAATTTGCATATCAGTATATTAATTTGTGCATACATGAAATGACACTATCTGGAAATGTCCCTATCATCAGTTATATAATGTTCTAAGTGTTTAATTTCATCACACAATTTAGAGACAATACCAGATACAGGGAAGCGAGGAAATGACAGTTTACTATCCTCGAATAGTATATGAACTATGAATAGTAGTACTCTGCACACCTGACTGAATGAGTTTCAACATAAAAAGGAGAGACTGTGTGCACATGTTGCCATCTTGAGTTTTAGCCTGTTGCTTGTTATTCACCTGTGAGATGAAGCATCAGGAAAGTGTTTCTGAACAAATATACACGGCATTTGTTGGTCATATAAGCAACAACACACTTTTGACCATACTTGCAGTGTATAGGCAATATGTAACACATATTTAATATATTTTAGTTTACAGGTTATGATGATGATTTACTCCTATTTCCAGCAGTCATATGTTATTAAGGTAGAATTTATCACACACTTATTATAGAAACACAGAAACCCAATGTTGATTTAAATATTGATATCAAATATATATATTTATATAATTTTTTATTGAAATCATAATTATCAAGAATTATTATTTATTTGAGAACATCCTGTATCTATTGAATGATGGCTAAAGCAGCCAATATCCAAATTAAGATTTTGGAAGACCTTTAGAAAGCCTGGGGAACTATTGCTTGAGACCACTTTTAAGGATTTCTCTAAAGTTTTGCTCATTGCAGGCAAAATATAAAGAAATAAGAGGTGGCTCAACACTAGAGCACAGTACCACATAGATGAAGCAAATATAATGCAAATGTTTCCTCAATAAGTCAAACACTATTCCGTTCCAATAAAACCTAATATCCGAATAGATCAAGTTTCTTTTTCTGTTTATTCTTTTTATTATTATTGACTATTCTGCATGAAATCATTGTATGTTTGAGCTCTTATTTTGAAGGCTGACATAAAATAATGAGCGCACCACAAGCGGAAGTAATTTTTCTCTTAGCACCAGAAGATGTGGAAACAGAGTGCCTCTTCCTCCTCTCAGTGTGTCATTTCTATGCTCAGTTCGTCCTCGTTGTGTCTTATCAACATGCCTGAATGAGCATTTTGTTGTTCATGTTGTCAGAGAATGTTTTTCTCTTCTTCTTCGACTCGTTTTATATTAGCAACAACGTCAATCTCGTTAGCTTAGCATGCTAGCTGGAAGCAGAGACGGAGAGCTGAGCAACACATCGAGTCAGAGCAACAATATGATGGAAAACGGACTGTGTTCGCAGCGGACTATGTGGAGAATATGACTATGACTGTCGGCTGTGACTGTGGAAATGTCCAAATTCCAGATGCTGAGAGCGCCTGAGAGTCCAACTGGGACGCAGCTGCTGTCTCAACTTTGCGGTATCCATGTTCTCCAACATGATTATTGTTTTTATTGACATTAAACCTCAAACTAATGACTACTGTTAACCGGCATAGATTAATTGACTCTCACGTACGGTTTAAATATGAGTAATGTGTACATTTAAGAAAATCTAAAACGAGATTTTGACATCTTAAATTAGAAATGTGCATATGCATTTTTTATTTATTTATTTATTTTTACCAGATTTTCCAGACGTTTGTCACTGGTGAAAAATTAAAAAAATACTTGTAGTTGTTCCACTTCAGCACACAAAACTACTATAGATACTTTAAATTTTTTTTCTACAATTTAATTGCAACTTAAATGCACTAAAATAGTAAAACTTTACTAATCATTACCACACTCAAGTATGCTTGAATTGAATATACTTGGTGTATTTTTCACCAGGGTGTGCTTAGATATTTGTCTTGTTTAAATCTAAATCATTTGTACCAACACACTGTTGCTGCACTTGGCCCCTGATCTGGAAAGGTTGATGGTAGAGTCGCACATCAGGGTTTGTTAGTATAAAAAGCAACTGTTCCTACAAACAATGAGCCTTTGTTAACCTTTCATAACAGACACACCACAGTTTCAGGGGACACGAATAAACCCATCTAATTCTATATGTGACACATAAATGACTACAACTGCTGAGTGCTGCTCCACTTCAAAGTTACACCAAATATCTGTGAGAAAACTGCATCACTGTGTCTCTGGAAAATGTTTTGTCATTGAGGCGACTTGTTCCGGGTGTGTTTTTAACACCAGGCAGACAAATGAATGACCGCGGTAATATTAAATACTGATAATTCTACAGGCAGCATGTTGTTACAGGTGACTATGGTCATGAAGGTGACACGACATTAGTCATATTTGATGGCGTTTTCATAAGGAAATGGAAAAAATTAACATCTTAATCTTTAAAACTGTGAAGGTGATTATGATGGATGTTATTGGTAACTTCAGTGCTAATGTCTGTGTTTCTGTTTCCTGCAGACGTCAAGCAGATGTTGGTGGTCAAAGATGAGTTTCCTCCTGAGCAGCAGAACTTAAGTCCCAGTCTGGACGAGGAGGACCTAGAGCTTTCTCACATTAAAGAGGAAGAGGAGGAGGCCGATATCACAGGGTTCACATTCATTCCTGTCATTGTGAAAAGTGAAGATGAGGAAGAGAAACCCCAGTCCTCAGAGCTTCATCACAGCCAGACTGAGGTGAACAGAGTGTCTTTGGGAGAACCAGAATCGGATCCAGATCAATGCTCAGAATCAGATACAGAAGACAAGACTTCACAGTCTTCAAAGACGGACGTGAGTGACGGAAACTGGGAGGAGAGTAATGAGCCTCAGTCAGGTTTAAAATCTGTAAAAAACTGCGAAGTTGCAGCTGGTGATCGATGTGAGAGTGGGAAGAAGCTTTACAGCTGCACCGAATGCTTTAAAACATTCAGCCGCAGGGCAAATCTGTTGAGACACAAGAGAATCCACACAGCAGAACTGCCGTTCAGCTGCTCCGTCTGTCAGGCGTCGTTTAAAACAAAACGAGTTTTAATACAGCACACAAAAATCCACAGTGACGAGAAGCCTTTCAGCTGCTCCATCTGTGGACGAGGCTTCAAAAGGAGAGAATGTGTGACCCATCACATGAGATGTCACACAGGAGAGAAGCCGTTCAGCTGCTCCTTCTGCGATGCCACTTTCAAGTGGAAAAATGCTTACGTGGAGCACACGAGAATCCACACAGGAGAGAAGCCTTTCAGCTGCTCCGTTTGCACAGCGGCGTTCAGAAGGAAGCAGGATTTCGTGGAACACACGAGGATCCACAGCGGCGAAAAACCTTTCAGCTGTTCAGTCTGCGGCCGAAGCTTCAGTAAGGTTGCGTATGTCACTTGTCATATGAGATGTCACAGAGGTGAGAGACCTTTCAGCTGCTCCGTCTGTAAAGCAGCTTTTAAGAGGAAGTACACTTTAGAGATACACATGAGGACGCACACTGGAGAGAAGCTCTTCAGCTGCAGCACCTGCAACAAAAAGTTCACTCGGATGTCCGGCGCCAAAGCACATCAGCAGCGCTGCCCAGGCAGCTGCAGCGAGTCAGGCCGAATGTGAGCGCCATCTGGGTGGAAACTGCTCGCTATGTACGACTGGTTCACTGTATCACAGTTTATGGTTATACACAATCGTTATTTTTATTAAGATAAATACCCCGATGAGCTCTTATAATAACCCTTTAAGAAAGGAAAGATTATTTATTCCTGTATTTATTTATTTATTTAATTATTCATGTATTCATTTTGTTGTTGAACAACACGAAAAGCTGTTTTTAATGGACAGTAATGGAACCAGGGCGGTCTGTGTGTGAATGAGCATTTTCTGTTGAGTCAGCATAATGATGCTATAAATAAACTGATGGGAAATGAAAAGCTGCTGCATCCCCAAACCCTCGATGTGGCTTATTTTGTTGTGTGATAACAGCACAGTCCTGGCAGCAGAGGAGAGTGTCGGAAAATAAAGATAAGACTTTGAATAAAAGGGAGTGTGTCCTTTCATGATCTGCACAAAGGTTTTTACTCTGATATGAAAAAGTTTATACCCGCTAGCTAATGAAATACACTGGATTTTAAGAAGGAAAAAGAGGAGAGGCTGTTGTGAGACTCAACTGAAAAATGAAGTTAAATTAAAACTATTTACATAGAGGGAGGTATGTTGTTCTTCCATCTCATACACTACAACCAAGAAACAACTGATTCCTTAGTAAACAACTTTTGTGAATTGGCATTATATGAATAGGGCTAATTTGGGTTATAATTACAATGACCTGGCTTATAATTGGATTGTATCTGTGAACTACATTAAGAGGGACATTTATTGGCATTTTGTGCTATATAATAAAAAAACAAAATCTAATTTAATTTTCATTTTTATACAAAACATTTCCGTCTTAAGCAATGTGTGGTAGTGTTCTCATATAAATGTTTTTGTTTAAAAAAGATGTAACGTGGTCGATCTGAAACATGCAGTTTCTGTTCAGTTTTTGAGCTCTTATTTTGAAGGCCGAAAGAACCCTCTGATAACGGAAGTTATTTTTTTGTTGTTGTAGTGACAGACATTTAAAGAGTCATTTTGCGTGTAATCTAACAACCGAGTGAGTCTCAAGGGCAGATGAATCGTGTAAAAGTTCCCGAATGGACTTTGTGTCAACTTTATTTATGACAGTTTGTTCTGCTGAATAAAGGGCTGCAAAGCTAATAACGTTAGCTAGCCAGTAGCAAGCAGGCAGGATGGAGCTGATCAGCGCGTCGAGCCAGAGCGACAGTCTGATGGAGAGCAGACGTATTTATGATGGGATTTGAGGGGGAATGAGTGAAAATGGCTGAAGTCCAGATGCTTAGAGGATTGAAGAAAAGACAGCTGACTGCGGAGGAAGAACCAGGCAGTCAGACTGGAGAGCAGCTGTTCTCTCATCTGGGTGGTAACCACGTTCTTTATGTTTGAACAATTTCCAAGCATTTTATAAAGACCAAAGGGGTGTGCTACAAAGTGAAATTACTGGCTTAGTGAGCTATGTTGAATCTAAAGTATATAGAGTTTTCACTGTCATGAAGATGGTTCTGTTTTGAACAGCTGCATCACCACGGTAACTGATGCTGAACCCATACCTGCTCTGGATTAAGTCATCTGAAATAAAAAACTTTTAACTTATTCCTGTCCTGATGGCATCCCAGACAGCAAAATACGCCTGAAACAACATTTAAATGTTGTCAGGCAGGATGTTGACAGTTGACGTCAGACAATGTGACGTCATTTAAAGGTTTATACTGGATGTGTCGCAACGCTGGATTTTTAAAGCGCCTGAATGGCAGAAAATCAATAACTCACGTGGTTATTGTAAAGATGTTTATGTTTATGTATTTAGCAGACGCTTTTATCCAAAGCGACTTACAAATGAAGATATAACAAGCTATATAAAAAGCCAACAATAAATTACAAGATAAGTCTGTGTATTACATTTAGAGTGATTTGATTTAATTTTGGCATTTTAATCGCCAAATTTAACCACAATGTTGATCCACCATTGATTTTAGTTTAATAAATAACAACTTGGGCCAAAGTTACATTCACAAACCTGTTGATCAAAGAAGTCGATGTGTTATGATGGAAACCGTCCTTTTAGTTGGTGAATCAGAGGGAATTATAAGCGGTATGCTTTCTATGTCGTCCCGATTTGCCAACAAACCCATCCTGTAGTCTACTGCAGATATTAACGATTTACATAATTGTTTTATGATGCTTTGAAAATTTACCCCAAAACACCAAACTTTGACAAAAAATTCCTCTACAGCATCAGAATAAACAAAGCAATGCAGCTACTGAATTAAGACAAATATTATAAGTGCAATATAACAATTTAACCTACAGAAAAAAATGATCATATTTGTTATGGATGAAATGGAGATTTGGATCAGTCTGGATATACCTTTGAGAAAAAAAAAAAGAAAAGTTAAATTAAAACTAAAGTTAAATTCAGGGCCTAATCTGGAGAACAAGGCTTTTCTACCACTGATAAAGACCTCTGAGGCCACCTTAAATATTTGCAATAAATCAGATTTCTTATTCTTAGGAAAATATGTGGTTTGTAAGGTGACTTTTTGGACGTGTTTTCTAAGCGTAGATGCCACTGAATAAGTGTAGAAATTCAACAGGAGTCCTACAGGCAGCTCTTCCATATCTGCATGTTGCCACTGGTCACTTTGATGTACGAGGTAATGCTCTTTTATAGAGGATAAGTCAGAGATAAGCATCATCAACATAGATTAGTTCTATAATTCATGCACTGAAAGGGATTAAACAAAAAGGAAAAGATGGCAGAGGCCATTGTTTTCAAGTCAAGTATTTAGGACCTCCCTGTAAAGGGAGCGGGCCTCCACACATCTTGTGTCTTCAGCTTCTTGAATGTGTAAACTGTAGAGTTATGGCTCCCCCTGCTGGTGAAACTACGTCACTGTTTTATTAAAACTTCTCCAAAGCATGGTCTTCGTTGCCGATTCAAGCAAAACATATGTTAGCATCCGCCACAGCACCAGTCAAAAGTTTAACACCCCTTTAAATAAATTTAGTTTCAGTTGGTCTAAAGTTTTAACTGGTAATATATAAGTGAAAGACTAAATAAGTATTTCCATCTTATTTAGTGGAAGGTTTGTGGGAGTTATCCTTTGACTGACATCGGGATAACCCTCAGGAGCCATGAGATATGGGTCAGTTTCGAGCATAAGTAATAGTTTTAATAGTTTTTCAGTCTTTGAAAAGACTCACGAGAAGGTAATGAATCAACAATGAATACAAGTCTCTGCTGCTCTCCCAGTAAAGTTGTTCTTATGACTCCAACTGAAAAGCAGTCAATGATTTTATAACGACAACACTGTTAAAACTGTAGGACTATGTTGTGTCTGTTATGACTTCAATGTTGCCACTCAAACTATTCTATAACATTTCTGTCTCCTGCAGATGTTCAGCAGCTGTTGGTGATCAAAGAGGAGTTTCCTCCTGAGCAGCAGAGCTGGTGTCCCAGTCTGGACCAGGAGGACGTAAAACCTCCACAGATTAAGAAGGAAGAGGAGGAAGCTGATATCACAGCGTTCACATTCAGCCCTGTCCCTGTGAAGAGTGAAGATGATGAAGAGGAAAGGCAGTCCTCGGAGCTTCATCACAGCCAGACTGAGGAGAACAGAGACTCTGTGGGAGATCCAGACCAGTGTTTACAGTCAGATGCTGAAGACAAAGCTTCAGAGTCTTCAGAGACAGACGTTAGTGATGGAAACTGGGAGAAGAGCAGTGGACCTCAGTCAGGTTTAAACTCCATAAAAGAAACTGATGTCCCTGCAGATGATGACCCTGATAAGTTATACAGCTGTTCTGAATGTGGTAAAACATTCACCCGCAGGCCATGTCTGCTAAGACACAAGAAAATCCACACAGGGGAGAAACCTTTCAGCTGCTCCGTCTGTAAGGCGTCTTTCACATGGAAACACTCCTTTGTCCAACACATGAGAATCCACACAGGCGAGCAGCCTTTCAGCTGCTCTGTTTGCGGTCGACGTTTCAGACATAAAGAAAGTCTAAATAGTCACAAAAGATGTCACACAGGAGAAAAGCCTTATACTTGCTCCATCTGCAAAGCGACTTTCAAATGGAGAAATGCTTTGGTGAAACACACAAGACTCCACATGGCAGAAAACCTTTTCAGCTGCTCCGTCTGTAAGGCAACTTTTTCCTGGAAACATTCCCTGGTGCAGCACATGAGAATCCACACAGGAGAGAAACCCTTCAGCTGCTCCGTCTGTGGCCAACATTTCAAATACAGAGAAAGTCTTAAGTGTCACACAAGATGCCACACGGGAGAAAAACCTTACACCTGCTCCATCTGTAAGGCCACTTTTAAGTGGAGCAATCCTTTTGTGGAGCACAAAAGAATCCATACAGGAGAAAAACCTTACAGCTGCTCTGTCTGTGAGGCAGCTTTTACAAGGAAACGTGACTTGAGCAGGCACACAAGATACCACAACAACTAAAAGACACAAAGGCTGGACTGACAGCTACATCAACGCTCTGGGCAATCATTTTTTATAGAGCCCCCTCATTAGCAGTTGGCTCATCCAACCTTCCCAAACATCAGATATGTGTTATTACAACAAAGTAAAGCTGTGGCTGCTGCAAATACAACTCATAATGATACGATCATAATGAAACATTTAAATCATACAGATATGGAGTCATTAAATGTAGAATATGGTTAATTTAGGGCCAATATCCGTTTCACTCTCCCATGAATAGATTTTATGTATGTTTATCTTAAAAAAGATCAATCTGTAAAACTATAGTTGTGGTTAATAAACTTAGTTGTAAACACCACATGCGATCTGTGCACACAAATAAAATCTTTGTCATCTGGTCGTTCACAGCTCATTGCTAAGCTTTGCATCTTTTAAATTAACGGCCAATTAGGGCATTTTTTTATGTCGATAATTGTGACCCCTCCTCGTTCTTTCTCCGTTTTGCTTTTTCATCTCCACCTTTACACCAAGAATAGGGAGTTAAAGTTACTAATATTCCAACAAGTTTGATTTGCAGGTAATCTAATCCCGGTTTACCCCCGCGCACCCAAATGCCTCCTCTGAAAACGTGCCTCATTACATTTGGAAGAACACTAACTGGAGCACAGGAACCACTTTGCTCTGTTCTTTATCTGAATTTGGATGTTCTGATGATGCTTGAAATGGAGCCAATAAGCTGCTGCAGCTCTGATCCCTGCATCCCTGCGCTGTTTTATAGCAGCGGCGTGGAACTGTTTGAGCAGCAGATGAGACAATTATTCCATCTTTACCAAGATGATACCATGAGTGTGATCTTTCTACAGCTTTATAAATACAGTGTGCTTACTAAACAAATATTGAAGCCGGTCTTGAGTCAGATTAGCAAGGACTGTGCTCAGTGTAATAAGTGTAAAATGATTTTGTGCAATGTGATCATTACAAAGTGTCTCTTTTCTGGAAGTTTCCACCACAGAAGGAACATGCAGTGTAGGATGTTGTCTAAATTGTTTGTATTTTGCGTTTTAAAGCAGTTCTGTTAAAAACCTGACTGAAGATGCTCGGCATGTTTACTGACAGTGCAGAAAGGAGTTTTTTTGAAAGGCAGATAGTGTTATTGAATAAAGAA
Source organism: Leuresthes tenuis (assembly GCF_036924035.1). Taxonomy (NCBI): domain Eukaryota; kingdom Metazoa; phylum Chordata; class Actinopteri; order Atheriniformes; family Atherinopsidae; genus Leuresthes; species Leuresthes tenuis. The sequence goes on along the minus strand of NW_027325372.1, from coordinate 7,797,628 downwards.
AAGTAACTTTCCATCTCCATTTTTTTATTTACCATTATTTGATCCGGCACTTTTTTTTACAGGGAAGAAGAGAAAAAGGAAAGCATATGCTTCAGAGTTTTAGATCGCCACAAAGCTGTTTTCTTCACAATGTGTGTGAGGAAATGCTTATTTTTTCACTATTAAACACTGTTGTGTGTTCTGTTGTTGATTTTCTTTGATTTGGATTTACAATAATGATAACTGAAGATTTTATTCCTACCACATTTTTTCCTCAAAGACTATTCTTGAAGATTTTAACATGCCGGACAGTCCTCAACTCAGTTTTAGTAGCTTCAGCCATGACCTTAGTTGTTATGTTTTTTATTGCTTGATGCAGACATTTGACCCTTCTGAAACAGGGTAGCATATTCTCCAACATTACTTAATTACTACAGGGAGGCTCTGACTTATTTGCGAAGTTAAATCTACATGATGACTTTTTCTTTGGTCAGGTTGTTTCTGTACAGTCCTGGGGCTCTTAATTTGAAGGCCTATTAGAGCTCGCTTCTACCGGAAGTAGTTTTCTCCTGGCAGCAGCAGCAGCAGCAGAGTTGCAGAGTCAAACATCCTTCTTTCATAGTGTATTATGTCTTTGTTGTGCGAGTCCTCAGAACCCGTGTATCACATAGAATCGCCACAATGGAGTTTGTATTATTAACTGTTAATGAAAGTCTGGTTTGCTGAAAAAAAGCTTTTAAAGGCTACAAAGCTATTAACGTTAGCTTAGCAGGCTAGCTGGAAACAGAAAGAATGGAGCTGATGAACACATCGAACCAAAGCGACATTTTAAGGGAGAAAAGGCTGATTTCATGACGAAATTTGTGGAGAGCAGTTTGCTGCTGTAATTGTATGAAAATGTCTGAAGCCCAGATGCTGAGAGGATTGGAGAAAAAACAGCAAACTGTGGAGGAAGAGCCAGGCAGTCAGGCTGGAGAGCAGCTGATCTCTAAACTTGGTGGTAACCATGTTCTTCTTTCTTTGTTTTAATCATCTACTTATCATTTTATAATCACCACGGCCGAAGTTTTCTGTCACCATGAACTATGATGCTAATAGGCTTTTGCCTCTATTTTGCCTGAACTTATCATTTGAACATGTCAAAGATATAACACACAGAGAAAATAAATGTAATCTCATTTTTTGAGCTCTGGTAATAAAGACCAGGGATTGAATGCACTGGAAATTGTTCTGCTCCAACAATTATAAGTTGCTTTGTATTAACCACTTATGGTTAAATGTGGGCTTGTAGAGGCAGACGTTTAACCTTTTAACAAGATAGGCAATGACTTGAACGAATATAATTCATTAACTTGTGATAGCTTTCACAATTTAGGGCAAAGAAGAGGCTCTTATTTTGTAATTGTTTTCACTTTATTATGAAAATAAAACCACAAGATTCAACAAACATTTACATCTGTATTTTGTTCTTGACGTAGCTCGATCTGCGTGTGTTTTCAACAGCACCAATCTGATAACCAGCAGTAACATTGATTTCCATTGTAAATATATGTCTGTGTCCTCCGATTTTGCACCAGTGGACAATCCACATAGACACTGAGACACATTTGAGCAGCTGTTATTATACTGTGTGGGGAAGGACCTGGAAATACCAAATTAAGTACCTAAAAAGTTGTATTTCACATATAACAGTTAAGAGAAGTATAATATGAAGGCAACAATGAATACATCTCTCTGCTACTTTCTTGATGTTGACTGATATTTAGAACTGCAATATTGGTTCAAATGTAGGACTCTGATGACTTAAATGGTGTAAACTGCTTCCATAAAATGTGTTTCTGTTTCCTGCAGATGTTCAGCAGCTGTTGGTAATCAAAGAGGAGCTTCCTCCTGGGCAGCAGAACTTCAGTACCGATCTGGACCAGGAGGACCTGAAGCCCCCACACATTAAAGAGGAACAGGAGGAGGCTGATATAACAGAGTGCTCAATCAGCCCCGTCCCTGTGAAGAGTGAAGACGATGAGGAGAAACCTCAGTCCTCAAAGTTTCATCACAGAGAGATTGTGGGAAATGGAGACTCTGGGGAAGAACCAGAACCAGATCAGTGTTTACAGTCAGATACTGAAGACAAGACTTCTGAGTCTTCAGAGACGGACGTCAGCGACGGAAACTGGGAGGAGAGCAGTGGACCTCGGTCAGGTTTAAAAATAAAAAATAGTAAAGTCACTACAGGCGACATGAAACGCAACTCTGATGCAAAGTTACACAAATGCACTGAATGTGATAAATCATTTGAGTACAGGTCACGCCTTTTAAAACATAGGAGAGTTCACACGGGGGAAAAACCTTTCACTTGCTCTGTCTGCGAGGCAGCTTTTCCATGGAAACACTCTTTTGTGCAGCACATGAGAATCCACACGGGAGAGAAACCCTTCAGCTGCTCCGTCTGCGGTCGAAGCTTCAGGCGGAGAGAAGGTTTAACCCGCCACATGCGGTGTCACACTGGAGGGAAACCGTACAGCTGCCCTGTCTGCAATGAGTCCTTTACCTGGAAACAGGATCTGGTCGAACACACGAAAATCCACACAACAGAAACTTTCAGTTGCTCTGTTTGTAAGGAAGATTTCATATCAAAACACAATTTAGTGCAACACATGACTGTTCACACAGGAGAGAAGCGTTTCAGCTGCTCCGTCTGCGAGGCGGCTTTCACTCGCAAACACTCCTTTGTGCAGCACATGAGAATCCACACTGGAGAGAAACCGTTCGGTTGCTCCGTCTGTGGTCAAAGCTTCAGCAGAAAAAAGAATTTAACCCGTCACATGAGATGTCACGCTGATGGAAAACCGTACAGCTGCTCCATCTGCAAAGAGGCGTTCACATGGAAACAGGATCTGATGGAACATACAAAAGTCCACATTCGAAAAACCTACAGCTGCTCTGTTTGTAAGGCGGATTTTAGATCCAAACATAATCTGGTGCTGCACATGAGAACCCACACAGGAGAGAATCCTTTCACTTGCTCGGTTTGTCAGGCGGCTTTTAAGTTCAAAACCAATTTAGTGAAGCACATGAGAATCCACACCAAAGAAAAATGCTTCAGCTGCTCTGTTTGCAAAGCAGCTTTCAGATCAAAACACAACTTAGTTCAACACATGAGAATTCACACAGGAGAGAAGCCCTTCAGCTGCTCGGTCTGTCACCGAGGCTTCACCAGGAGGGAAGGTGTAACTCGTCACATGAGATGTCACACCGGAGAAAAACCCTACAACTGCTCAGTCTGTAAGGCCACCTTTAAGTGGAGTAATGCTTTTGCAGAACACACGAGAATCCACACGGGAGAAAAACCTTTCAGCTGCTATGTTTGCACCGCGGCTTTCAGGAAGAGAAACAGTTTAGTGCAACACATGAAGATCCACACAGAGGAAAAACCCTTCAGCTGCTCCATATGTGGGGTTGCTTTTAGGAGGAGGCAGGACTTTGAGTATCATACAGAAAACCATAGCATCAAAAACACCTTTAGATGCTCCATCTGTAAAGCAGCTTTTAGAAAGAAAGATGGTTTAGAGTGCCACATGAGGTCCCACACTGGCGAAAGACCATTTAGCTGTTCTATCTGTAAGCTATCCTTTAAAAGCAGAAACAGTTTAAAGGAACATGTTAGAGTCCACGCTGGAGAAAAACCGTACAGCTGCAACAAAAAGATCACTCAGCTCTCAGGGGTCACAGCAGATCAGCAGTGCTGCAGTGAGATAACCTGAATTTGCCGCTTTTGTTTGGAAACTGCTGTTACCAATGGACACAAAGATATCCCCTGACATCTGCCCTTTTTAGGAGTAAAATTTGACTCTACAGAATGAGATGAGGTGCACATTCCAGACAGTCATTCCATAAATGGATCCACCTGATCACATACAACCCTGTATAAAACATGGAAACAGAATGCAGTTATTTACAACTCCGTGGGATCTTTTAAGCAAATATGGTCATTCAAATAAACATTGAAAAAGACAATCTATTGAATGTTACAACCGAAATATTGCCCTTTGAAAAATATATACTCATTTTAAAATTGATAACAGCAGCATACAGAAAAGAGAGAACAACCTGGGTGGAACATCTCACAACATCATTTTTCACCTGACGCAGCATATGGAGGACTGGAACTGCCATACTCAAACCTAATTACAGAAATAATTCAGTGAATCAGTTGAAACGTCCAAATAAAGGCAAATTCCCAAGAAGTTGAGACATTGTGTAAAATGTAAATAAAAACGGAAAACAACGATTACCAAATATCAGAAACTTTTTATTAGCATTTATTGGTAAATTCATTTATAGTGCCCTCGATTTATTCTTGGATACGGCAGTTTCTGTCCTCCACAGAAGCACTCACTTCACTTTCCTTGGTTTAGTTGCTCTGACTCAGATCAGAGATCCTGGAGGTGAGTTTGTGGGCCATTAACTACATTCACATGACACGAGAAGAAAAAAAGTATCCGACCAAAACCAGACTTTCAAATTGCATGTAAACATGTCTGACTGAAATCATAAAAAGTTGAGCTTCTCAAAACCAGGCTGACAACACCAGATAAATGTGGTCGGGGATCAAATCACTCACTGCATGTATATGCTCAGTTAGACTCTGTAAATGCATTTTTGTATCTTTTTCTAAAAGTGTAGGTGTTTATTAATACAGGTGACTTCCCAATAAAGCTACTCTCGTTCAGATATTATTCTTTTTCTTTTGTCAGACAACAGCCTGATTTTATAATCGCAGCATCATCAGATAAAAATCCTCATTCAGGTAACTTAAAAACATCTGTACAGTGACTTTGGCTAAACTTCCATGTACGGTGATCACTCATAAAGTTAGAAGAGGCAGAATATCTCAAACCTTTACTAATATAGTCCACAGCATTTCAGTGTCAGACATATTTAGAAGAGTCACTCACTCCCCCCTCCCATGCATGTATACTGGGACAAAGATGGTGGTCCAATTAAGTAGACTTTAGATTACCCTACATATTATTCCAGTTACAGATACTTTAATAGAAGGCAACTAGACCAAGAAAATACATAGAGTTGCCTTCTTTTGAAGCATCTAGGATTACCATAATCTGAATAACTGAGAATCTTTACTAACAAATTCCAGTTTGCAGGTGCACAGTGAATAATAATGGAAATCAGAGTCAGTTAAGTCGACCTTGCAACATAGTCCAATAATTTGAGTCTGTTTGATAAGAGGCCATGTTAAAAGACAAAAGCGAAGGAAAAACAGAAGGGGTCTGTTAGTGTCTAGTGGTACAACTTACTGAGCATACAGCTCACAATGCTGATTGTTTCTTTAAGGTTAGCAATAAAGCTTAGTGAGAAGAAATAAACAGCATCTAAGTTCTTCAGAATTACAGCAGGGGCATGAAAGTATAAAATGGGATAAAAATGGGAAAGTTGCACCTGTAAATGGTCTTATCATGAATTTTTATTCTTATAATAGAACCTCGGCTAAATGCTAATATTACTAATCCTAATAACGCTAATGCTACTAATAATAACGATAATATTAATAATGATAACAATGGTGATTAATATTCGAGTAATTTCCATAAACTATTGTGCATCGAAAGCGTCAGGAATTATGGTCGTGTTTTTAAGCTTTAATTTTGAAGGCCAATAAGAAGTATCACCTGCCGGCCAACCGGAAGTGATTTCCTTGTAGCAGCAGCTGCTACGAAAACAGTTCTGCGTTTCTCTTTTAGTGCTCAACCTCCAAACTGAATGAGTCCTCAGAGCAGCTGTATCCGATCAAGATGTCTGGGTGGACTTGGTACATCTCATCGTGTTTCTGAATTTATTTTCCTGACTCGGCTCCAAGCAGCTCCAAAGCTACTTTAGCTTAGCCTGTGAGCCGGAGGTGGACTGACGGAGCAGCACATCGAGTCAGAGCGACAGTTTGATGGAGACCAGGCTGTACTGAAGTGAGAGAGCAAAAGTAGCTGCTGTAAAAGCAGTGTTAAAAATGTCTGAAGTCCAGAAGCTGGTACGGTTGGAAAAGCAGACGCCAAGTGCCGCAGACGTATCAGCGGATAGTTATGGTAACTGTTTGTGCTTTTTTTTAACAATGGTTTCATTCATATTAAGTATACATTTCAGCAAGTTGTTTTTAGGGAAAACCCTGTCTCATTAACCACAAGATAAATGCAGAGTATTTACGTGTTTCTAGGTACCCCATTTTCCAGCTTGAAATAGTCACAGGACAGAAAAAGGTCGACTTAATTTGTTATAAATTTGGGAATATTCAGTCTGAAGCATGAAATAACAAGCCATAAATATTTCGTAGAGGCTGAAGTACCTGAAACAAACCTAAGAAAATATTGCCGGGCCGCTGGATAACACTTTGTGAAACTCTACAACTAATTTCCTGATAACAATTCAATTTAAAACTACTTACACTTCCAAATAATAACACAGGTTTACACTCTTGAAGAGCTACCTTTTCTACTTTTTGCTTCTAATTTGTTGATAGCGCACATAAATGGCATCTTTGATTAGTGGAACTGCACATTTTTGTTTTGAGTTTATGTAAAATCTTGACTGTAACGAATGGCAATTACATATAAAAAATCTGATATGGGTCAGAAATGCTCCAAAAAGTAAGATTTGAACCACTTTTGCCTGGACTGTGAATGTAGCCAAAGTGACTGAAACACGACCCTTTAAAACTAAGTTTGCAGTTATGAACAGTTGAATGAATGAAAAATATGTGTTTTCCTGATGACTTACTTAGAGTAAACTGCTTCCATTATGTGTCCGTGTTTCTGTCTCCTGCAGATGTTCAGCAGCTGTTGGTGATCAAAGAGGAGTTTCCTCTCGAGCAGCAGAACTGGAGTCCCAGTCTGGACCAGGACCTAAAACCCCCACATATTAGAAAGGAACAAGAAGAAGCTGATATCATCAAGTTCACATTCAGCCCCGTCCCTGTGAAGAGTGAAGATGATGAAGAGAAACCTCAGTCCTCAGAGCTTCATCACAGCCAGACTGAGGAGAACAGAGACTCTGTGGGAGATCCAGACCAGTATTTAGTATTAGATGTCGAAGACAGAGTTGCAGAGTCTTCAGAGACGGACGTCAGCGATGGAAACTGGGCGGAGAGCAGTGGACCTCAGACAGGTTCAAACTCTGGTAACATAAAATGCGACGCTGGTAAGAAATTACACGTCTGCAGTGATTGTGGTAAAACATTCAGCCGCAGGGGACGTCTGTTGGGACACAAGAGAATTCACACAGGAGAAAAACCTTACAGCTGCTCCGTCTGTAATGCAGCCTTTACGTGGAAAAACGCTTGTGTGGAACACACAAGAATCCACACGGGAGAAAGACCTTTCAGCTGCTCTGTCTGTAGTGCAACTTTTAAAAGGAAATACACTTTAGTGCAACACTCGAGAACCCACACAGGAGAGAAGCCTTTCAGCTGCTCCGTCTGCGGCCAAACCTACAGACACAGTGTAGGTCTGAGCCGTCACATGAGAAGTCACACAGGAGAAAAACCCTACACCTGCTCCTTCTGTGAGGCAACTTTTAAATGGAAAAATGCTTTTGTGGAACACACAAGAATCCACACGGGTGAGAAACCTTTCAGCTGCTCCGTCTGTGAGGCAGCTTTTAGGAGGAAACAGGATTTTGTCAACCACACACGAGTTCACAGCGGAGAAAAGGCTTTCAGCTGCTCAGTCTGTGGTCAAGGCTTCAGTAAAACCATATATTTAACTTCTCACATGAGATGTCACGAAGGACAAGAACCTTTCAGCTAAACTGTCTGAATGACTGCTTTTCACAGCAAATCCTCCTCATTGGGAACACATGAGATTCCACGCAAGAGAGAAACTGTTCGGCTTTAGGTGATATGAGATGACAAGCTGCTGGCTCTCTTTTAAAAGTATGTTTTGTAACACCACTGTGGAACAGTTTAAACCGGCAGACTTTCTAAATAGATATTAGCCACAGCATGCTGGCGTACGCAACCGATATCTTAAACCTCTCCAGTCTTACTACAAAGGAACGTGATTATCCTCTGAAGTTTGTTGTACATAATGATCAACTTTGAGTCTCTGGGTCAAGAATGAAATTGTAAAACTGATGTGAAACGTGACTGAAGTGTATATTTTGAGGCAGTAACTCCTCTAAGAAATTGCTCCTCTGAGTTAATGAGGAGCAAGTTCTTTATTGAAATTTCCAACACAGAAACAAGATAGCTACCAGTCTCCATGGCTAATGTATTAGAACTTGAAAATATTAGCATTTTTGTTTTGAATTTGAATAAGATTATTACTTATTGAAAAACTCGGGGGAAAATATCTTCAAAGTGTTTGAGGCAGATGAGGAGAAAAAACTATTTAAAAGTGCTTGACTTGCTCCTGACGCTTCTGCTCTAATTATATATAAATATTTTCAGTCTTTTTTTATTCATCACAACAGTTTGAGTGTTTGTTAGCGTGATAGAAACAGTGCCCTGTAAAGTGACTGAGGATGAGGCGCCCTTTGATAACAGCTACGCTGTTATAGTTCTGCAGTTAAACCTTCATGTGCATAACAATGACTGTTCAGTCAGCTTAAACATGTGGAAAAGGGATATTTTCAGCTACTTCTGTCCTTGTTTTACACAAGCACAACGCGCTTTGCCTGTTAATATGAATTATTATTATCGGATGTTGTTGGAAAACTGTGATGTTATGAGGACTAGTGGTAAACCTCGCTTGATTGATCTTCCAATAATGTCAAATATTTGTCACTTTCAGAGGCAAGAAGAACGTTGTGGAAAAAATCACCACCGTGTGAGGGTCTGAATGTCAGTGCTGTTAAAGATTGATGAGGCTGTTAATTCCACATATCTTGTATCTGAGAAAGGAGTTCAGACAACCAGAAATGTCCAGCCTGCAAAACAAGCAGGGAAAGAAGTTGCTACAACGAAGTCGGCAGACCTTTGAATTTTGTGACCACGACCCACCCTCACTTGTGAATGTGAAAAATATCATGTTCTGTCTTACTTGTTACATGCTAAACTGGTTATAAAAACAAGCTTTTAGTCCATTGGTCACACTGCAATTTTTTTTTTTTTTTTTTAGGCACGCGTGTTGAGGATGTTTTGAAGAAAGAACAAATCGAGAAGAATATATATATATATATATATATATATATATGAATGACATAAAATTGTATTAAACCAACACTGTTCCCCTGCATTTAGCTGCATTTAACCACATGTGCTTCTACACTCAAAGATCCACAACTCAATATACAGCTTGCTCTTCTTTTTAAGTGTCGTTTTTTGCACAGCCCAACCCCCTAAGAAATCTGGTGGTCTTCCACCAAAGAGAAGCCCAGCCGTCAGGACCTCCAACAGGACACAAAATCTGCAACTTCTCTACTTCTACGAGGCCATCTTTTCCAGTTATCTCCTTTCTCTCCCAGCAACAGCTATCTGTTAGTAAGATGACTGTTGGCACAATTTGACCAACAGCACCTAGAGCATAAACTGCCCGGGGCTTCTTTGAAGGGGTTTAGGCTCTAAGGTACAGGGTAGATTGGGAAAATTAAGGTTGCTGAAGTGTTCCTCCCCAACAGTGTCGGCACTGCCTTTCTGATCAGATCTGCCTACACAGATGCTGTTTGGTAATAAAACGTACCTTAGTGTATGAACATTTCTACAGGTTGCGGGTGTTTAAATTTGAGCCTTTAAATTTCTTGTCCCAATCAGATCTCTCCGCTCCATGGTTGAAACATGAGGTGGATTGTCTGCTCTATTCACTGTAAAACTGACGCTGTTACATATTTCATGGATTTTGAGTGGTTCTTTTGTGCGTCAGTGTACCTGTGATAAAAAGATCAAAGATCCCTCATTCTGGAGCTCGTTTGACCACTGAAGCTTGAGACGCACTTTTTTATCTTCTCATCTGATTCATGTGATCATGAATGTGTGGCTTTCAAATTTTTAGTTTACAAACAGTAATAGTCATGCCTGCGGTACAATTTAAAGTCAGCATTTGCTGATCTGAGATGACTGAGACAGAAAAACCACAAAACAAAGACAAAACTCCTTTCTCCAAAACATTTATTTATATTGTTTAATCTGTGAATTACAAAAACTGTGGTTGCTTTTTGTTACGACCACTTTTATGTTCATGTCACTTTATACACTCTGGTCTCTTTGATTGCTTCTTACATAACCTGGAAGTCTACTTTTTTTCAAATGAAATAGCTATAGAGTGTCTTGCCTGACACATTTGTTTATCTTTTAACCTGTTATAGTCTTATTTTTCATATTCCAAAAATGTCAAACATCTCAGTGGAAAGGAAGAAATTCAAAGTAGGCGTTTCAGTGTCCTTTTCCAGCAGCTCTGTGGCATCAGAGATATCAGATGTGACACTTGTGGCATTTGACCTACGACTGCCCTGCGGATCTCTTGTCACAGACACTGCAGCTGAACTGTTTCTCAGTGCACACTCCGTGTGTGTGCACTGAGAAGTGATAAGTTAAATTGGCCTGAGAGAAACTCTCCCCACATACTGGGCAGCTGTATGGTTTCTCTTCTGTGTGGAGCATCATGTGCCACAGAGCGAGCAGCTGAAGCAGCTCCCTTCTCATTCACTTATTCCCTACACTGAACGGCCAATCAGTGAGCTCTCTTACTGACCAATCGCTGAGATCAGTGACTGGTCAGTGAGTTAAAAGGACTGATTGGGTCGACTTAAAAACATCTCTATAGATGTGAAGCCCCGAAGGTCGAAGTATTTGACACATTCCTGACAGCTGCTGTCTTGTAGTTCATTCCTCTGTATTTGACTATTAAAAGATGTTTTTGGATAGTTCTACCCAGCTTATTAATAGTTATGTGAGAACTGGGGATGAATCATGAACAGGGATCGCTGATTACTTGTTAAGCATTTTAACTAATACTTCAAACGAGTGGAGACTGTTTACAAACTGTTGCAAAGGTCTGAAGTTCTGTTCAGGAGAGAAAAATGTTTTATCCGTGCTCCCCTGGGGACAGCAGGATGTTTAAACCACAAACTGGTTTCAGTGCGGTCTGTTCTGATATTTACTGGCTGCTTATGAAGGGTTAGCTGACATCAGCAGGAGCAGAAGGAGGACAAACCTGCCCTGTGCTGCTTCATTCCAGTCAGTAAAACCACATCCAGATCACGCCATCGCCTCTTCATACTCCAGTATTGTTCTCTCTAAATGTCCGAGTATGTCATCCACAGCTGTGGTGAGCCGCTGGCTGATGAAAACCTTCAGACCCTGAAGTCTGAACATCTTCACACAGCCACACAAACCAAAGGATTGGTGTGAAGGTGGTTTCAATCTCCGCAGTTGGAAGTGAGCATACTAGTGATAATTTCCAGGTCTTCTTTAAGAATAAAAGCTGCCCAGACTTGAACTAAACCACTGACTATAAAGCACAGAAGATGATAGGAATTACTGGGTCGGCTCACTGGGTTCAAGTCCAGAAGGGTTCATTGATCAGCATTTGAAATGACAGTCAATAAAATGTGTTCAAGGAACTAAAAAGACAACAAAGACAAACACATCATGCAACAACAAACGGATGCAAATCAACCACAAAAGACTCAAATTGGCAACAAAGAAATAAAAGAAGAATGTGCCAGATATGCAAGACAACCTCAGAGTTAAATAAATGCAAAACATAACCACAAGACATGCAAAATGAATCAAAAAGGAAGAGAAAAAAGACGCAACATGTTGGTGTCCTGCTTCATAATCCATCCAAACATGAGTAAAAGCAGAAATCGTGGTTGTGGGCCATGACTTACAAAGTCAAAGAGACAATTTGATGTCCCTCAAAGGTTTCATTCTCACAAATACATCACCTACAGAGAAAGTAAATCAGATTGATGTGTAAGACTTTGGTCAGAAGGTGGCAGTGCTGCTACTAAAATATAAAGAACGGGAATATTTATACAGTTAAAAAGTAATACCATGAAACCTAACACCTCAGTAACACAGCCTCTTCTTTTAAACTTTAGTTCAGACTTTAAAAACTGTAACTTTGATTTCTAACTTTCTCTGCCGGCTAACCAACTTCATCCATTCAAACCTACATGTCTGAAATGTGTAATGCACACTGATCCTTTGCACAAATTCCTTTATCTTTAACAATGAAATACTGCTGTTAAAACTTGTTTTATTCCTTTTAGTTTAGTCTAACGGGTGATAGATATAAAATACCATGAAAGTCGCATTTGGGCTTGACATAATGAATTAAACAAACCCTTAGATTTGGTACAATTTGGGTGTTTAAAACACCAAAGAAGACAGCTTCATTACAGAATAATAATAATTCAACTAGAAAAAGTGGATTTGAGTCAAGGTTCACTATCTGTACTGTTTGTGAAATAAGCTTAATGAAACTTGAAGAAATCCACATATATAAATATGTTCAAGGAGTTATTTGTCTATTTTTAAATAGGATGAAAGTATCTTGCTTGTTGTCAGATTGTCTCATCTCAGTAAGACAGGCAAATTAAGGCACATGATGAGCATGAACACCCTGAAAATACGGCATGCGCTACATTGTCCAAAAGCACAGAATCTGTGTGAAAGTAATATTTTCACTGCTCGTTGTTTTGATGGCAACCTGCTTTTTTCTTACCAACCGCAATTGACAGCAAAGTGTAAAAAGAAGACAACCTGGGAACCACAGTGGGTCACTTAGGGCTCAAGCTCCATTCTCTTGTGTGAAAGTCTGTGATGTAATACCAATGTTCACCCCTTCTATAACCTTATAAGCATGTTTGGACATGTTACAGTTACAATACAATACAGTAAAATAACACATTTGTGACAGTTTGAAGTAATCTCACAGTTTTTCAACCTTTATTGTCAATCTGGCATGCTTTTTTTTTTTTTTTTTTTTTACTGAGGGCCAACATCTCTACACATGCATTTGATTGAAGGGACAGAATTTGTTCCAGTCTTCCTACACACAAACATGCATTTATAAAAGGAGAATTCTTTGGTTCTTTCTTTGTAAATATGCACAGAAACAAAACAGACACTTGTAGACACTTTTGCGAGATAGTTATTTTCAGTTTTTATTTTGTCTAATCTAATTTAATTGCGGGTTCTGTAAATAACTGCAGCAACACAAAATGGTCGTATGTAAGGATGTCCGCGCTGATGGTGTTTGAACACCTTGGTAATACAACTTTTAGAAAAGAGTGAATGTATAGACCAGTCTGTTTTTCTGGCACCAGATGAGTTTCGGCTCCTATGCTGCTTTACGTTTCATAGGATTGTTCTTCTTGAGCTGTGGGTGGAACTGGCTACAGCCCTTTTTTCACTCTCATCTATAATCTGATCATTTCGTGTATATGTCTGTACATGCGTTCAGTTTGAGAGTGGCTCAGATTCATAAGACATCTCGTATTTGCACACAGTTTAAGTCATGAAATGAGACGGGGTTCTGTTGATCTAAGCTAATGACAGAGTGACAACTCCAGGGTCAGCTCGCATGCTTCAGTGCACCTTTGAAGTAGGGTGGCTGCTGCTACTCTCGCCGTCACACTTGTGCTTCTTGAGCTGTTTGCGCCAACCAAATCTTTGATCACAGACCCCGCAGCTGAACCGTTTCTCCCCCGTGTGAACGACCATGTGCTGCTCCATGTTTCCCCGTTTGCTGAACTGCTTTTTACAAACCGGGCAGCTGTACTGTTTCTCTGCTGTGTGACACCGGAGGTGCCGCAGCAGCGTGTCCTTGAGGCTGAACACTTTCCCACACTGAGCGCATTGGAACTGCTTCGTTGCTTGATGTCCTTTGTTACTAACAGGGGGTGTGAAAGAGCAGCAGTTGGACGGAGGTTGAGTTTGGCTGTCACATGGTGGCGGGGACTCTTCAATGACACACTGATGGACCCTGAGCTGATAAGGCCATTTAAACATTTTGTCACAAACGCTGCACCTCAGCCTTTGCTCTCTTGAATGTATTCTCATGTGTCTCTGAAGCTGTTTTCTCCAGGGAAACCCTCTGTTGCAGACTGAGCAGATGAAACACTTATCTCCTGCGTGACATCGCAGGTGTTGCTGCAGGTAAGTCTTCCGGGAAAATGTTTTACTGCAGTCAGGGCAACCAAATGACTTCCCGTCATTGTTAAATCCCATATCAGCTGCAAGGATTTCAGTCTGAACTGTGGAACTGTGTGAAGTCTCACCTTCAGTACCTGGTTGTAAATATCTGTCTGTTTCAGCAGGTTTAGCTCCATCAGCAGCTTCCTTAGTGCACTGAAGCTCTGCACTGACACACTGGTGATTTTTGAGCTGATAAAGCCAATTAAACCTTTGGTCACAAGTGCTGCAGCAGAACAGTTTCTCTCCTGTGTGTCGCGCCAGGTGTTGCCTCAGATGCACCTTCTGTATGAATCTTTTACTGCAAAACGAGCAGCTGAACGGCTTCTCTCCAGTGTGGATCATCATGTGCGTCTTTAGATTTGAGTTTTGGCTGAATCTTTTTCCACACGCAGAGCAGCAGAAAGGTCTCTCACTCCTCTTGCAGCCACTCTTCCTCAGAAAGTTTGCATGTGACTGACATTTCCTGGAAGACTTACGGGTTCCTCTAACTTTTGTTTCAGGTTCTGGAGTTGTGTAATCTGTATCTGGTGCTCCACGGTCCTCTTCTTGTTCACTTTGAGCAAGATAAAACAGTGAGTGCCGAGGTTTCTCTTCATCCTCTTCACTCATCACAGAAACGGGACTGAACCCAACGGCTTCAGCCTCCTGCTGGGCTTGAAGCTGCTCATGTTCCTCTTTAATGTGTGGACGCTCTGGATCCTCCTGGTCCAGCCTGGAGCTCCCTTCTTGCTGTTCGGGAGGACAATCTTCTTTCCTCACAATAGATCCGTTGCCATCGAAAGGTGAGAGTAAAACACAGATGCCGCTGTTGACCCGTTTCTCCCCCGTGTGAACGACCATGTGCTGCGCCATGTTTTCCCGTTCACTGAACTGCTTTTTACAAACCGGGCAGCTGTACGGTTTCGTTCCTGTGTGTCGCGCCAGGTGTTGCCTCAGATGCACCTTCTGTATGAATCTTTTACTGCAAAACGAGCAGCTGAACGGCTTCTCTCCAGTGTGGATCATCATGTGCGTCTTTAGATTTGAGTTTTGGCTGAATCTTTTTCCACACGCAGAGCAGCAGAAAGGTCTCTCACTCCTCTTGCAGCCACTCTTCCTCAGAAAGTTTGCATGTGACTGACATTTCCTGGAAGACTTACGGGTTCCTCTAACTTTTGTTTCAGGTTCTGGAGTTGTGTAATCTGTATCTGGTGCTCCACGGTCCTCTTCTTGTTCACTTTGAGTAAGATAAAACAGTAAGTGCCGAGGTTTCTCTTCATCCTCTTCACTCTTCACAAAAACGGAACTGAACCCTACGGCTTCAGCCTCCTGCTGGGCTTGAAGCTGCTCATGTTCCTCTTTAATGTGTGGACGCTCTGGATCCTCCTGGTCCAGCCTAGAGCTCCCTTCTTGCTGTTCGGGAGGACAATCTTCTTTCCTCACAATAGATCTGTTGTCATCTACAGGTGAGAGTAAAACAGAGACACGCAGCCAATAATGAAAAGTCTGAGAATTTATTTATTTTTTTATTTCAGTTTAGTAAACACACCACTGACAAATAGGGACAGATTACACACTCAAGATGGATGGTTATATTTCATGTAAAGGATGTCTGGTTGTCTGTCTATGGGATGGATAAGTGGAGAATATCAGAGTAAAGAAGTCACAGGATCACATAGTTATTTCAGTTAAATTTTAAGGTAATCTTTCATCCTGCTCGGGTATCAGTTGACTACTGCTGCTGCTTCTTGCTTCTGTGACCAGCTTCAAATCTACGAACTTCATAAGACTTCATGAAGTACATTTTAAGAAAAAGTTTGAGACTTACGTCAGCGTGAACTGAATGACACTTTATTTGGCAAATGTAAATTCAAAGAAAACATACAGATAATTTATTTGTGATATATTGTTAATGTGTTCGCTTGTTAGGTTCATTGGTAACTCTAAATTGACCCCAGGTTGTCGTCAGTATCATCATTTTAATATTGGTGATCATAATAATAATGCTGTTATTATTGTTATCAGAGTAACATTATTATTATTGTTATTGCTATTATCATAATTGTTATTTTCATCATTATCATTCTATGATCCTTGTTATTATCATTACTATAACCATTATTGTTTTTAAAAGCTATTAATAAATCAATAAAAGCTATTATTCTGAAGGCCAATCAGGCTGGACATCCGGTCACTGTGTGCACCTCAGTTTCGCAACTAACGGTTAATAATCTATTTTTGATTAACGGTTCCGTTTCCTCCGGTTTAAGCTCGGCTTCGTTAGGTTACACCCTGGAGCTGCATCAGCGGACTTAAGAGGAAACGGTGAAACCGACCTGCTCCACCTCCCTCAGGCTCCAAACGAGCCTCCAGCAGGCTGCGCTGGCGCTCTATCTCCTCCTCGTACTCCGCGATGGCTCCTTCGAAAAGCCCGAAGATCTCCTCCACTGCGTCCGTCAGACGTTGCGTCACCAGCGCTCTCAAAATCTGTGATTTTGACATCTTCACTCCGTGAAGCGTTTTCCGCAACCACCTCTTCCTGCCCCTCCAGCCGCTCCTCCCGCTCAAACGATAGCAGGCCCAGCTGTCTGGAGCTGCCCCGTACGGTGGCTGACACGTGCAAACGCGTTGCAAACGGTAAAACAAACCCAATAGTAAAACGCTGCAAGAGAAAAATGCGGCAATCACAAAAACGACCGGAGCACACGCGACGCAAACTTCAAAACACCTGCAAGGGAGAAACGCTGCAAGTTCACTCAAAACACAACGGAAGTTCGCCAGGCCACTAGGGGGTCTCGACCTGTGGGACAGGGGATGGACTATAGGAGAGCGACCATAGTAACGAATAAGAAGAAAGTTAAATATATAAATATGTCTATGCGTTATCCTTTATGTCTTTTTTAAACACTTTGCCATAATATTTTACCATATTATAGAAGAGCAGTAGAGTTATGTTGCTAATGTTAGAGTACTTTCATTTACTTGTACCTTTAAGCTTTCTTCTCTATAACCAATCTAACTCGTTTAAAGTTATATCATCCATCATTGTATTTCAAATAAATTCACGTTCTTTTAGATATCGCCAATGCACTATTAAAAACAGTATGTTATCTAGAACACCTTTCACACTTTTTCATAATTTTACGATAATACACTTTATCTGCAATTACTTCAGTGTATTCATCTGTAAAAAAAACTTTCCCTGAAAGAATAATTTTTTAACTTTTAGTATATTTTGAATTTATTTTGAGTGTAATATTAAGTGCCCTTTTTACACTTGTATTTCAATTGATAGAATAAGAAAATATGATTAGTTACGAAAAAGTACTAATTTTTCTGAACAGAAATGTGTGAAAAGTATGATTGAGGACACTGTTGATAAAATAAGAACATATCAATGGCATATTGCCTTATTAGTGGCATCTTTTGTAATAAATTCTAGTATACTCATGAAACAAAGTTTTTTTTTAGTTTACTAATTCAGCAGGTAAATTAGTAGATACACAGCCATGTACTTACATAGGCTTTAAGTTGTTCCACCTTAGCCCACTAAAGTACAATAAATACACTTCAAATTCTGCTTTTCTAGAATTTAATTACAACTAAAATGTCAGGATCGGCTGAGAGGTAGGACCCAGATGCAGCTCTTTAGTTCAAAATCCGAAGGTTTAATCCAAACAAAACATGAACAGGGAGCAAAGGCAAAAACAAAGCGTGGCAGAGCTGGATCAAAAATACTTAACGATGAGAACAAAAATCAGAACTATGAAATACAAAGACTATGGTAACAAACTGTGGCTATGAGGCAGGTAATCAAACTTGTCTCTCTGTGGCATGAAGGGAAGGTGAGGACTCTACAGTGACTCAAAGTAAACCAGGAAGCTAAATACTGTCTAGGGAGTGATCAGTGACATGAGGTGCAGCTGTGAACAATTAACCAGGTGACTTGAGTGAACTGAACTTGAACGTGGGGAAAAACATGACTAGAACAAAACATGGTTAAACATAAACTGTGACATGACAAAGACTGTTACAGAGCAGACTGTGACATAAAATATACTTTGCTGTTCCAAAATAGTAAACTTCAAGCTAACTAATCATTACCACACTTTGAGTTTACTAAGGATTAGTCTGGTTGCAATTACACTCAAGTATGCTAAAACTGAATGTGTTAAAATTTAATCTTTACCACATAGGACACGATGTAATTACACCAGTTAACACTGTTTAGCTTCTATCCTAAAGAAATGACACCTTATTTTAGGCCTGAAGTTACCTCAAATATAGCTTCATAGTGGTGTACTGGTCTCAGATCTGAAGTTTAAACCAGTTGTGATGACACAGATAAAGATCACGTTACCTTCTGGAGGAATAAGATTGATATAGCTCATATTAAACTTTAAGATTTGTAAACAGTGAAAAGCTAGTTTGCTGTACGTGAATATTTAAAGTGGCTTTGGTGCGAGGACTACAAGGAGGAAAATGGCTTCATGTTTCTCTTCAGAGGATTGAAAACAAATCTCTCTGCTCCAACAAACTTACTTAAATTAAGCAAGTGGGCTTTATTCAAGGAGGTTTTCCCCTTAATTAACACTTCCATATTGGATTTGATTTGTCTTTGTTGACAGGATATGTACATCAGACTTTTAGGGTTGCTGTAATTAAACCTTTACTTAAAAAACCTACTCTTGATTCAGAAGTGTTGGCTAATTATGGACCTATATCCAATTTCCTTTTTTTGTCTAAAGTTCTTGAAAAAATAGTTGCAGTTCAACTTTGGGATCATTTGCATAGAAATAATCTGTTTGAAGAGTTTCAGTCAGGATTCAGAGTGTCACAGTTTATGTCATGTCAGTTTATGTTTAATCATGTTTTCTTCTTGTCATGTTTTTCCTCACGTTCGGTTCACTCACGTCACCTGTCTCATTGTTCACAGCTGCACCTCATTTACTGATCACTCCCTCCACAGTATTTAGTCCCCTGGTTTACTTTCAGTCATTGCAGAATCCTTATCACTTACTACTAACCCTTCATGCCACAGTCTTGTTTTGTCTTGCTTGGTTGCTCATAGTCTTGTTTTTCATAGTCTTGCTTTATTTCATAGTTTAGTATTTTTGATCTGGCTCTGCCGCGCTTTATGTTATTTTTTGCCTTGTCTTGTTTTTGTTCTTGCTCCTTGTTTTTTGAAAATAAATCAAGTTTTACTTTGAAGAACTGCATCTGGGTCCTACCTCTCCAACGAACCGTGACACAGAGTGCATCATAGCACAGAAACAGCACTGGTTAAAGTTACCAATGATCTCCTCTTAGCCTCTGATAGCGGACTTGTTTCTGTGCTTGTCCTGTTGGATCTCAGTGCTGCATTTGATACGATCGATCACAGCATTCTGTTACAGAGACTTGAACATGTTATTGGGATTAAAGGAACTGCATTAGGCTGGTTTAAGTCATATTTATCTGATAGATTCCAGTTCTTGTAAATGAATCTTCCTCACAGATCGGAGTTCCTCAGGGTTCTGTGCTTGGACCAATTCTTTTTACTTTATTCATGCTTCCATTAGGTAACATTATTAGACAGCATGGCATAAATTTCCATTGTTATGCTGATGATACTCAGCTGTACCTGTCTATGAAACCAATAGGTTGGTCAGACTACAAGCCTGTCTTAAAGACATAAAGACCTGGATGACTCAGAACCGTCTGCTTCTAAATTCAGACAAAACTGAAGTCATTATCTTTGGACCTGAGTGCTTCAGGGAGAAATTGTCTAGTTATATAGTTACTCTAGATGGTATTTCCTTGGCTTCTAGTTCTACAGTGAGGAACCTTGGAGTTAATTTTGACCAGAATTTATCATTTGACGCAAATATAAAACTGGTTTCTTGGACTGCCTTCTTTCACCTTCATAATATTGCTAAAATCAGGAACATCCTGTCTCAGGGTGATGCAGAGAAACTAGTTCATGCATTTGTTACTTCAAGATTGGACTACTGTAATTCCTTATTATTGGGCTGTCCCACATATTCTCTGAAAAGCCTCCAGCTGATCTAAAATGCTGCAGCCAGAGTTCTGATGAGAACTAACAGGAAAGATCATGTTTCTCCAGTTTTAGCTTCTCTTCATTGGCTCCCTGTTAAATTCAGAATAGAATTTAATATTCTTCTCCTCACATATAAAGCTCCTAATGACCGAGCTCCATCATATCTTAAAGATCTCATTGTAAGATATTTTCCTAAGAGAGCACTTCGCTCCCAAACTGCAGGTTTACTTGTTGTTCCCAGAGTTTCTAAAAGTAGAATGGGAGGTAGAGCCTTCAGTTATCAGGCCCCTCTCTTGTGGAATAAGCTGCCAGTAAATGTCCGGGAAGCAGACACCCTTTCCACTTTTAAGATTAGGCTTAAAACTTTCCTTTTTGATAAAGCTTATAGTTAGGGATGGCTCAGGTAATCCTGAAACATCCCATAGTTAAGCTGCTATAGGCTTAGACTTATGGGGGCCTCATCTGTCACATCTTTCCTCACTTTGCTCTCTTTTTCCCCCTGTTTAATTTCTCAAATGATGTTATGTACATGTGACATTATTGTGGTTATTAACTTGTATTTCCCTGCTCCAACAGATATCCTTTGAATGGTGTTATGGTGTTTTTTCCCCCTCTTTTCTGTCTTCTCAAACCCCATCTGGTCGAGGCGGATGGCCACCCTTCCTGAGTCCGGTTCTGCCAGAGGTTTCTTCCTGTTAAAAGGGAGTCGTTCCTGTCCAAAGTGGCTTCAGGCACGCTCAGGACGGGAGATTGGACTGAAGACAAGTTTCGGTGCAATCTGTTGGTTTCCTTAGCTAGGATATTGTTTTTTAAATGGGCTCTATCTGAATGAATTGGATTATTTTTAAATTAATTAATTGGATTTAATTGGATTATGAGTACAATAAATTGAATTCCAATTGGCTTGAATTGGACTATATTATTTAAGTGCCTTGAGATGACAATTGTTGTAATTTGGCGCTATATAAATAAAACTGAATTGAATTAGCTGTCTGTTGCTCTACTAATCTGTTTTATATTGCTGCTCCTCCCGCAATATTTGTGCTTGCTGCAGTAATTACTGCAGCTTATCTCTGAGGACTCGACGCTGGAAACTAAATGCCAACCTGTTCATGATCCTCAGCGATAAGCTGTGACTGTCTGTTTGACGATCACATCAAAGGTTCTCTGAATCAGACCCAGCTCGTTCTGATCGAATGATCGGACTGAACGCAACTGATGAAAACACAGCAGGAGGTGAACATGAGCTGAAGACAAAATTAAATCAAATATCAAATTTTCCACACGAGGTTAGAAAAACAATGAAAACAAAAAGGCAGACGTACACAAAGTAGGAAAATCTCCAGATTATGTGCAGTATTTTACAACTGCTTAATGATGTGCTACTTAAACTGAACAGCTGAATAACCTGTTGGTGAATCTGCTGATGGGCCTGAGAAGCCGCTAATCATTATTCCAACTAACCTAAGATAAATCTATTGTTCCATTAGATTTCTTTATCAATCTTCAAACTGACCTGCTAATCTCTTTGCTAAGTGACAAACTAAGTAATTCAGCTGACCCGCTTAACAGTTTGCTAACTGAATCTTTAATCATTATTCTATTCTTCCACGGGGCGGCCGTGGCTCAGTGGTGAGTGTGGGTCGTCCAATAACCTGAAGTTTTTGGCAGTTCGATTCCCACTCTGTCACAGCTGAGCAAGGCATTGTACCCCCATTCTCCCTGGGCGCTGTGAATGGCTGCCCACCGCTCCAGTGTATGACATCTGTCTCTATGAGACCCTGTGCATGTGTGTGTCAACCTGGATGGGTTAAAAGCAGCGGACAAATTTCATGTGTATGCATTGAAGCTGATAATCACTCTGCAAATAGACTCGGCAATCAATGTGCTGATTCGTTAACAAAAGAATTTAGGTCAGTTTGTTGGAGCAGAGAGATTTGTTTTCAATCCTCTGAAGAGAAACATGAAGCCACTTTCCTCCTTGTAGTCCTCGCACCAAACTAACTGACTTGCTAGACAAACAATATCCTGCTTGATTAATAATTACCAAATTTTCCCAAATGCTAATCTGAGATATATCTGAGATATATCTGAGATGCTAAGTGCTAACTGATCTGCTAACAGCATTTAACCGAAATTATAGGCTAATTTTAAACTGACCCCCAAACTGAACTAAATTTGAGTTGTTACATTTTGGATTATGTAATTTATTGGGATGAAAGTGCATAAAAGTTGATAAATTTGCTAAATATTCAGCATGTTAACTGCTTATTGATCCACAGCACTTCAGCTGTTGTCGTCAGTGTCAGTGTAAATCAATGTTGGAGAGAAGGTGGTGGCTGCTGCTGCTTTAGTGTCTTTTTTAGGAGAGTTTGTCAGCTGTCGAATAATGAGGCCTGTGGGCTGATCAGCGGCAACGGGGGTCTGATTAGAAAGGACTGATCGATCAGCGATGATTGATTGGAGAAGTATGCTTTTTCTGTTGGTTTCCGTCTCCACTACATTAAAAACAGTTTCACTATGAGTCACAGGGAATCCTTCTGCAGAGCTTTTGATTTATCCCCACACACACATTTTTGGGGATAAATCAATGTGGGATGTTATGTTCTTCATTATGTTCACCATTTTATATGACACACGAAAGACTCAGCTATAATACTGTATGTGAATGTAGTTTTTGAATAAACCAACAAAGAGAAACTCTTGCACTCCTTCGCTCCATATGCTCCATAAGCTCTTCTTGTGTGTTTCTCTGCCTCTAGTCTCATATTAAACAACTCATTTGTACTGAAACTGCCAGACTGAGCTTTGACAGTTGAAATTTGTTTTTTAACTCGTGTACAGAATGTCATCTTAAAGGATATTTTTGCATCTGTATCTTGGTTTGCATCTTGCAGAAATAAACATGTTTGCCTGCATCCTGCTGAGTATTGCTGGCCTTAAAAAGTGTAAGAAAGAGGATTTTTCTTTATTTTTTCAAAAGAAAGAACCAAACTGTCTTTGTGATATATTTCAAAAGCTTTGAATTGAAAAAAATCCATAAACTGCTTCTGATTAACGGACTACCTGAACCTTCAAACCAAGCTACGTCATTCAAAGAAAACAAAATACGTCTTCTGGACTGAGATGTATCACATTACTTTTCAAGTATTATCATATACACTCAACAAAAAGGCCAACGGTGTTAGGGTTTGTGGATTTTTGTGGTCTTGCTTTGGTTTTCTCTTGGTTTTTCTGAGATTTGTTGGGTGGGTTTTTATTATATTTCATTCTTGTCAAATTTTGATCTTGGTCTTATTTTCTTACAGTCATGTAGGTTTCTGTTTCTCATTCTCATTCATGTTTCCTCAGTCATCATGTTCTGGTCATTTGCTTCACTCACTCCCTCACCTGTGTTAATTGTCCCAGCTGCTATCTATTCTCTAATCACTTCACCATAGTATTTAAGCTTTCTGGTTTCTCTCAGTCCTTCTCAGCTCATGGTTTTCCCTGTTGGTTGTTGTTCATGCAAAGTGTCACAGTCAGGTTTAGTTACTTCTTAGGTTTGTATTTTTCACAAGTTAAGTTTTATGGTGTTCTGACTTTGCTGAGCTTTTTGTTACAGTTTCCTTTATAAACAAAGTTTAGTTTTTGTTCACCTCCTGCCTGTTACAAATCTGCATTTGGGTCCTTCTCCTCTCTCCACCACCACCCACCCTGACAAATGCTTTCTTTAAGATCTTGAAATAAAACCAAGATGCAGACAAAAATGAACATTCCACGGGCATTAATCCTGAGTCCTACAAAAGTGAGGTTACATTTCTGACTATAACCTGATGCTGCTGGTGTATTTAATGATGATTATATAAAGTGGTAGCTCTGTGGTGGATTGTCCACCTGTCCAGGGTGTACTGGTGTAGCCCTGTGAGAGCTGATGTAGGCTCCAACCTCCATAACTGATGAAGCTGGTATATAAAAAGGATGGATGGATAGAAATAAGTCTTATTAATGAATGAACTTTTCCTAGAAAATCAACATGTTTATACTGGCATGCAGCTGAAAGACTGACAGATTCACCTAATAGTCAGTCTGTGGGCAGGTGGAAAACAAAGCAGAGTCTAATCTGCATAAGATATGATGTTCATTTATTTAGGATGGATGGAGCAAATAAGGAAGTAGAGTTCCCCAACTTTATCTTGTGGTACATCACAGGTTATTTAGCTGTAAAAAAAAAAAAAAAAAAAAAGTCAAAGACTAGCATGAAGATCAGACACAATAGGACCATTTTCAGTGGCTAATTGGTGTAAACTTACCACATCTTCTCATCAGTCACCTCAGGCACATCTTCAACTGCAATCCTTCAGGACTGCAGAAGAAGTTCTCTAAATGAAACCCCTAACACATTTATCTTTAGGTAAAGATTCAAGCATCATTGCTGAAAAAAAAAACATTGCTGAAAAAACAGTGCCACTATCAGGTCAGACTGTGAATTACAGTGCTGCCTATAATGTTTATCAAGCACACACTAACTAAAAACTTCTTCATAGAGACAAAACACTCTTTAGATAAACTTTATTTTTCAGATATTTTACATAATTTCTGACAAACATCGAAATACAAACAACTTTAAGGAAATGATGAATTACAGGTGCGATGCTATGAGAAGGTTTCTTGTCTGAATACAACAATAAACAGTCAACTCTGTGTGAAAATAAAGTTTATCTGAGGGTCATATGACACTCCAACAGACTGAGTTCAACCTATCAGGTGTTGTGTAAATCATGAACTCACTGGAGTTGTGCAGCTTTATGAAGAGTCTTTATTAACAAAAATAAATGAATCTGAGGAACGGACACGGAAACTTTAAAACAAAGACAAATATGCAGAAACACAGCCAGGTGTGTGGGGCGGTGTGCACCTCTATCTTTGTGAGGACAGTTTAAGAAGTCTGTTTAAGAATTCAGACCTGATTTTAGGTTCACATTTCAAGGTTTTTTCCTCACAAATATAGAAGTGCTAATGAGTGTGCATGTTCAGTAGCAGCGCAGGAAGAAGGTGTTGCAGGCTGTTCCCCTCAGACAGTCGCAGAGCCGACCAATCCGAGGGCCATGTTTCATCGCACAGCGCTCGCCTACGTCACACTGAGGGAAGAACAGAGATGAGCTTCAGTTTCATGGCATTCATTTAGTGCCAAAGAAAATCTCTCCACAGCCTAATGAAGATGAAAAATTAAAGGAAAAAACTATTAAAAATTATTTTTATAGTAATTTTTTCAACTTTGAAAAAATCTTTTTGATTTTTCTGAACCTAAACTGTCATGTGAGCAGGTCATATTTTGCTGCATTTTCTGTTACTTTTCAATAGATTTGTGAACAAGACTAATTATTTCCTTCCTGCCAACTTAGTGAAACAAAGTTTTATTGTTTAAAGGAGGAGGAGGCTATAATGCACAGGATTACCTGGGAAGGTGAGTGTTCGATAATGAACACTCTGCATGGAGCTGTGCAGTTGCTGCTGAGGTCCAACCACACAGAAAAGTGACCATTGAAATGACAGTTACTGTTAACCCATTCATTTAGATTTGGACCAAGGCTTGTTTTGATTCGCCTCTGGTATTTCCAAAATGGCTGATGATGGATGAGACTCATCGTAGATGGTATTTTTTACATTTAATTACCAATAGGCTAACAAAACTTTGCACACTGTTCATCTGTGAATGTGAATCTCATCGCTGCTGATCCATCCGTCTCCTCAGGAGAAGGAGACAGGGCCTGTCGTCATCAAAAGTTTTGACTTTGAGTGAATATTTATTCATTTCTGTCTCTTGTTAGGTTATGATATTAATTTGATCCTACACAGTTGCACCTTCCTAACAAAAGTGTCCAACTACTCTCCAATGATCCAACAAATCAACTCCAGTCATTTTCAAACTCAGTTCAAACACTCTTTAAGAAAATCCCTCTTTCCATAAAAATATTCCTTGTTCTTCTATTAATACTTGGTTATTAGTCGTGATGGTAACTGCCATGAGGTTTGACAGCTGTCAGTCATGTTCTCACCCGTGGGATGACGCTAGCTTTCTTCTCCACAGAGAGTCCGACTCTGCTGTCAGCTTCTTCCAGGAGACCCTGCAGAGCTTCAGCCTGAACACACAGAAACACAAATACACTGTTTCTAACATGCGTCTCAAGGTGTTTTGGTGCCTTCACATTTGCTACCCATTAACGATGCATTTTTAAGGAACTCGTGACACTGTATTGACCTTGTATTTATTTGTTAAGCTCATTTATAGTATGTAAGTCACCTGTATTTAAACCATTAAGGATGGGGACACACCGACTCACTAAAACTGCATGAAAATAAAAATCTGTAATTCTGTCTGTGTGACCACGTTTTCTATTGTTTATTACTGTTGGTTTTCAATACATAAAGCATCAGTCTAAAACTAAACTCAGAATTTGTTAAGGCATCCATCATTAAATTGGTTGACAGTTTCTGACACCTTCTGCCTCCTTGTCTCAGTCTCAAAGACAAGAAAATAACAAAATTTCTGAACTGTTCTGTACAATAAACATTTGCTTTTATCTTGCGACTGGCTAACATTAGCTCACTGAGTGTTACACCATGTGTACACAGCAGGTTGAGCCGTTAACACGTAAATACTGACCGCCATCTTGCACTCCTGTACATACTGTATATATTCTGTTTTTACACAGTAAAACCATCTGCACATTACTTTTCTTGACTCTTGGCCATTTTCAGCTGGAGTTCTCATGTTTTGTTCCTTATTTCATGATATTCATACTGTACATACTTTTGCCTTGTAGTATAACAACAAAAGTCTCAGGTTGTAAATGCACCCAAAGTGGATCACCAGCTCAGGAAAATGGGCACCAGACCTGCAAAGTCCCTAAAAGGCCCAGAGGCCCAGTGGGTCGGCTTGAATTGTGTGAGCCCTGTGTGCTACACTTAAGTAGAACATCGGCTTTAAGTGGTATTAAAGTGGCATTAAACAGGAACTGTTGGGCTTATATTTGTTGTCACTTGTTGAAAAGTTAAATCATGAAGTCATTAATAGAAAAACCTGCTGTAAGGTTGAAGAATGTCGCTGCAACCAACAGTTACCTTTATCGTCTATATATCCAGAAGCAGCTCAATTGATTATCAAAGAAGAACCAGTGAATAAAATGTCATGATCCCTTAAAGCCTAAATTAACCAATGAGTAAAAACTATGTAAATGAATCTCAATCGAGATCAAGTGATAATTCATTTCAGTTTAAGCAAACACTGTTTATCCTCTGCTGCTACACGAGTTCAAGTCAAATTCACCCATTTTCCTCAACCTCAAGACATTTGACATTAATCATACATAAAAAACAGAAAAGCCAATTAAATGAACATGAGATTCTGGGGATTTTCCTAAATCCTCAGATATTATAATGGAGTTTGGTTCATGTTCGAGTGTTTCTGTGAGTTCCCTCACAGTGACCTTTTAATGACATTTACTGACCTTCCCCTATACAGCAAAAATATTTATATTTTTCTTAATATGAACAGATAAAAATTAAATATCAAGCTTGAGCTTGGACGCTCCTTCATCACCTTCATCATCAATTAGTCTAAAAAGGCCAGTTCTGTAGATCTAAACTGAACTTCATGACCTTAATTATGCTTTGACTCCTGATAACAGTTTAAATATTCATGATGTCACATCAGTGTGACAGGATGAAAACTTTATTTGGACTTTTATAATCGACAACTTAAAGTATTTGGCCCCAGTAAGAGATTTAATAACTTCAGTGTTGATTTTCAGTCTCTTTTTGACTATTTTAGTCTTCTAAAAGCTCAATTGAAACCAATCTAAACTTATAATTTGATCAAATGTGATCACCATATTTAGATATTAAGCCAAAGTTAAAATAGTCTGTTTATTAGTTTGTTCAGATAACATCTCAGTAACAACAGTGTCAGTGTCAGTTTTATTTGACTGTTTTCACACATTTTACCACAATATTTGGCTCTGAAACTGTGTCTATGGTGACTTTACAGTTCCTTTAAATCCTATTAAACAATTGTAATAATAACTAAACAATAATTATTTCAATAATAACTAATAACCGTAAAAAGCTTTTTTAAATAATTTGGACTTTACTGCTTTGAATATTGATCCAATAAAATTAGTAATATTAGTTATATATTCTCATAACCCTAAAAAAAATTAATTATATTCATGATTCTTAATATTTAACCATCTCTCTACATTGAACAAATGTTATCAACTTAATTTATCTTAATTTTTTCCTCTATGATATGTTTGAACAGCATCACTTTAACCTATTTGTTTCTTATGTCAGTAAAATGTTTAAACCTTCACCTGTTTCATTTTGACAAAGTCGACTTGGCTCATTTTAGCTAAAATTAAAGAATCTTTTTTAGTTTGAATTCATTTTAATTCTGTAATGATTTCCTGATTCCTAAACCAGTCGCCTCAATCACTTCTAATCCAACTGAATTACTCCAGTTTCCTCCAAAGACATTTTAAATCCCAACCTTGCAGCCTTAATTTACCCTCCATCTACTTCTACCAATATTGTTTTGCAATCTCTAAAGATATTAGTTTAACTAGTGTTTGACTGTTTTTAACTAATAACAATTTATGTTTTCATTCGTTTTTTAGATTTACTATCAATCTGTATTGCAGCTCCTCGAATCACTATTCACTTTCATGATGAATACGTGTTGATATCGTATCACATAAAGATAAAAAAAGACGTTGTTACTCTGCAGCATCATTTATAGTCTGTGCCAAAGTCTGATCACAACTTTAACGAGCTGTAAAGGCTTTCTCTTTCTGAGTAAAAACCTCCCGGAGAAAACACTCACCAGTTCGCTGGTTGTGAGTCCGAGAATCGGCTCCTCTGGTGCAGATGGCAGCTGATTTTCAGATGACCTTTCACCCTGACAGAGTGATGTCATCACAGTCAAGCAGACGGACAGGTAGACAACTGCTCGCATGTGCTCCATCTCCAAAAACTTCTTAAAAAACCTAAAAATGACCAGAAAATTACACACCACCCCACATATTAAATTGTTTCTAAATGCATTAAGAACTGAGTGAAGTTTTGTAAAATGGAAACTCACTTTGAAAGCCACAGAAATAATTCCCTTTTTTCTTCTTCGGTGGTGTCCGAGTTCAGCTCCAGCAGCAGTTTTTCTTAAGTTTTCCAGCAGCCTCTTTTCTTTCTTCTTATAGTTTTTTGTCTTTCTTGTCCCCTTCCTTCTACCTAAGCTCCCGTTTCTCCCGCTCTTGTATTTATACCGTCTCCTCGTCCTCACCCTCCTCCTGCTGTGATGCTGTTGCCTCAGATTATTCATGTATTCGGCTCATCAGATAACGTGTGTGGATGTGTTGTCCTGTGATTGATGGTGTGTCTGTGAGTTAATATTAAATGGGTTGATGCTGAATGTTTACATGGAGGCGTCTGCTGCACAGAAGTCAGAGGTCAGCCTGTGATGCAGAGCTGAAGGTGAGAAAAGAGTAGCAGAAATTTGTGTTGATCGCAGGTTAAAATCATCTGTTGTCATCTCTGCTCATTGTGTCTTTGTAACATTTTTTATCTTTTTTTTTTCTTGTTTTGTGTCTGTAACCATTGTGTTGTCCTGCATTTCTATATAGTTGTTGATTCTTGTTAGCTTTGCATCACTTTGTAGTAGTTTTTATGTCTCTGGTGGTTTTGTGTCTCTTTTGGAGCATTTTGCACCTGGTTGTATTGTGTGACTGTTTGTGTGTTAGTGTTTCATTTTCTTTTGTCTCTTTGTGGTAATTTTCTCTCTCTGGTTGTTTTGTTTGTCTTTCTGACCAAGTTGGGCATCCTTGTCTTTCTTGTTGTTTTGTGTTCTTTATGATAAAGTTTTGCTGTAACGGTTTTGTATCTTTGTCATATTGGGTATCTCTGTGTTTATGTCAGGCCTTAGTTGTATTTTTTTTTCTAATTTTGTTCATTTTGTTGTATTTTTTGTATCTGTAAGTAATAATTTTGTGTCCTTGGCTGATTTTGCGTGACTTTGTCTTTGTGGGGGGATTTTTTTTTCACTTTTAATAGTCTGTCTCTTTCAGTCTGGAACCATTGTTCCATTTTACTTTTGCTCACTTTGTGTCTCATTTTACCATATTTGAGCAGCTCCACTGTAAAGAATGAATTTTTTTATAACATATTGCTATTGTAGTTTGCCACGATGTTGGAGCGTCTGATTTAATCCGAAACTGAATTATGTGGCAGCATATTAAAGATCTAATTACAAGGTGCTGACTACAAACATGAAGCTAAAGAGAGCAGCACACACATAATGTGCTTTTCCAGTGGATCGATCTAATACTTGGACACAAACAGTAATGTCATTGTCAGCCTCCGTCTACACCTGCTTGTTAAACTGAAGCGCTGCGTCCTGTCACAGGTCAGAGGTCAGGGTTAAGCAGCCCTGAGGAGTCTGTTTATCACTCATTTGAATTCTGTTTGTTCACATTTCGCTCCGCAGTTGAAAGCAGTCGGCCTGATGCAACTGATCTTAGGGCAGGTCCGAGCTTAATGATGACGCAGGAGAAAAAGGTTTGTGCCCTTTTCCTCGTCTGATTTGCATCGTGCTGCGACCTGCAGCTCAACTCGTTTGCTCTCTGCTTTCATCTCTACT
This sequence comes from Leuresthes tenuis, assembly GCF_036924035.1. Taxonomy (NCBI): domain Eukaryota; kingdom Metazoa; phylum Chordata; class Actinopteri; order Atheriniformes; family Atherinopsidae; genus Leuresthes; species Leuresthes tenuis. The sequence goes on along the minus strand of NW_027325372.1, from coordinate 7,766,815 downwards.
CTCATTAACAGCTAAATGTCAGACCACTGAAAGCCTGCTATCTCCACACCAGCTCAGCTGTGGCTGTTTTCACATCTGACGGTGTCTGAAATTCTGAAACCTTCAGCACCGTCTGTAGTGACGGCCTAGATCCAGAAACAAAGAAAATGCCTTTCCACTGTAAATTATCTAATTTTGACATTAAGTTCTGGTTAGTCACTAAATTTGGCTGCAGCATTAAAATCAGTGAAAGGCTTTGCTGTATTGATCTGCTGCTGGGAAACATCTGTAGCACCATTTCATCAGGAGCAACAATCTATGAGAACACAAAGTCACTGCAGCAGCGCACACCAAAACTATCACTGGTGATGGTATTGAGAGAAGGACCCAAAGTGTGGGAACTCACATTTGGCACATTTACTTGGCTCTGCCCCTTTTTATGGGTAAATAACTTGAAATCAAGATACGCCAGGAGGTTGAGGGAAACCTAAACTTGGTTTATTAAAAGAGTAACGAAAAGCACGGACTAATCTTGAACACCGAAAACCAAACAGAGAAAACAAAACCTAAGAACAAGAAAACTAAGAACTGATATGAGAAATGACAAAAATCTGGCAAGGACTGAAGGAAACCATAGGGAATATATACTGAGGAAGACAATTAGTAAGTGGCTGCAGCCATGAGTGACTGATGATGTGAGGGAGAAGGAGCTAATGACCAGAGCAAGAGGGAACAGAGGAAATTATGGAATAAAGACCTGGATAATAACAGGACAGAAAACAGGGAATACAAGCAAACTGAGAACATAGAATCCAATGAGAACATGACACAAAACTCTGGTCTGTGACCAAGCAAGAAACAAAAACCTCCAGAGTTAATGCAAACCAGCAAATGCTGTTAAAGAATATAAAACAGCAGAAAAGCTCTAAAGGGTGACTTATTTTTAACTGTTTTCATTATTATTACTGTCATTATTCAAATTTAAGAATTCCTGGAGGAGTCTTTCAAATTTTGCCCATTTTATTATTTAACTGTTTGGGATCACATGATTAGATCTTTATTCTGTATCTCTGATGGCATATATTTTCTTTTAATAACAATGAATTTGAAAATACATATGTATACTTATTTGGAGCTGTCCTCTAAAAATCATCAATAATAGTAAATAAATTGTAAGAAAACAGAACATGTTATTTATATAAAAAAAATTCTAATCTGAAATGAATAACCTGAATAACCTTCATCCACTTTGTATCCAGTCTCAGATTGACACAACAGGACAATGAAAACAGTATCTGAAGTCCTGGCTGAGGTCAGAATTAGTATAAACCTGCAGTCAAAGATTAATCTCCCCTCGACAGTCGAGGTTGATGCTGACGTCATATATATGCTGTTTATTCAGAAAAATCAGAGGAGAAGGCGACCTCCAGCCTCGACGCCTCAGCCTCGGTCACCTTCAGGAGAAAAATGAGAAGAATGAATCGACCATCAGCGGCTGCAGCCATCCAGATTTTCTAAGCCTTAAAATTTAAAACAACACAAATACTCATCTGCAACATTTCAGGGCTAATAACTGATGCTCCGACCTTTAATAAGCTTTAGTGAGACTAACCGGCTGAGTTTGCATCCACAGCAACGTCACGACTTTTGACTTTATTCTAAAGAAGACAATGCATGAGGTTTTCACGAGTTTCAGATAAAAAATCCATTTATATTCTCGTTTACTCCTGCTCGCTGTCCAGCTTTCAAAAGACATTTATTTGGAACTAGACCTTCATGAGGAAAACAATTTGTAGCAATCAGACGCCAATCAAAACGAGCACATTTTCCAAGATAGATAGAAATTCCAATCCAACTGTGGCTAAATTAACATAGGATATGTTTGTGAATAATAATTCAAATAAATCAACTGAGACGCATTTTAAATATGAGAACACACAAAACCAATCTGTAGTATTAAAAACATTTTACTCCCTTTATACCATTAGGAATACACTTTTCAGCTGGGACAAAAAGCAACAAAAGACAATATAAATAACATGAATATTGCCACATTTTGATGGACTTTCTTTGTTTGGAAAAACAAACTGACTTCTGACATTTTCACTTAGTACCGGTTTCATGTTTTCCACCTTCAAAATACCCCTTAAGTAATGTCCTAATTGAGTCAAAGCTGAACTTAGAGCAGGTGAAACAAACCTCTGATGAGTCAATCAGATCCACCTGGTTGTAATCAAGGAAAAGCAGCCTTTTGTGCAAAGGAGTTAACATGCAGAGTGACATGAATTTGCACCAGTTTTGTTTCACAACAGACAGAAAAAATTGAGAATTTGTGACATTTCTTCAGATTTATATGGAAATTAAATATATTTTTAGCGTCAGATTTTTCTCTGTTTGATAATAAATCAAATATACCACTAACTTGAGTAACCTTCCGCTGCTGCATTTGTTATCATACTTTATCTTCTTCATCAGGCGACTTCATCGTCACAGAGAAGAAACTGTGCATTTGATTTTCACCGAGACGAATGCTGCTGTTGGGTCTCATGTCAGTCTGCTGACAGTCGAGTTTCACTGAAGGTCACTGACAGCCAAAAAAGCATCAAAGACACCTTTCATCCTCAATATGTGTGAGTGTGCAAGTGCACATTGGTATGTCTCTGTGATGGTACAGTTTAGATCCAAACCATTTTTATGCATTTTGAGAACAATTTTGGACAATAGGGCTGAATTAAAAAAAAAAATAAAGATTTTCTGATTTGAATTAATTCTGATTCATGAAATCCTTTAAATTGTTTATATATTTGTATGTATATATGTCATTTTTGGGCTCACCCTCATTAGACATCTTGTGCAATCTTGCAAGACTTGTATCACAATATTGAGCAACGAGATTCATGCACAAAGTAAAAGAAAATGCACCGTCTGTAGAGGGGAAGCGTGAGAGAAGCAGCAGCACTGTCACACCTGATCTTTGCATAAAGAAAGTATGTCGACCGAGACGAGCTTGACAAAAGCAAAGCAACATCATTTTAATAATGTCCCTGACCAAAAAGTTAATAAAAGTTTTGATTTTTACTCTAATTATTGTGAAAACCTATTTTATAGCCAAGCCAAATCTACAGTGAAACCACATATCATTCAAATCGACATTGAACCAACGAGGAAATTGGAACTGAACTGTAACCTTCTGAAGTGGAATTGAATCAATTCGGGAAACCTGTAACGATTTCCAGCCCTGTTAGACAAAAATAATGTTTCTAGACGAAGAGGACATTTCTGTTTCAGGAAGAAATTCCTTCTCCACAAAGATAATTCTGGACATGGATTATTAGGATATTTCTACTTTAAGAGGAAATTCTTCAGTAGGAAGACTTTTCTACACATGACAGTCTTTTCTGTGTTAACAGATTTCTACATTATAAGGACATTTCTGCATGAACATGACACTTCCAGATTAAGAGTACTTTTTAGCACGAGGAACGCATTTCTCCACAGTGACGACATGAGTATTAGGAAGACATTTTTCTCTTTTTAGACAACAGAACGACATCTCTGCATTAGAATTACAGTTCTGTGTCACAGGCTATTTAAACTCTGTCTAACTTTTGCTCTGGTTTTCCTTGCAGGTTAAAAGCTGAAACAGAAAGAATGAGACATATTTCTTGATTTCTCCTCATGACTGTGGACATCTTCTGTACTGAGATAAAACAAAAGCTATAAATCCAGATAAAAAATCTGACATTTATCAGCGGCTTGGTTTGGGATTTGTGTTGTCGTGCAATTTCCTCCTGGACTGAAATAACTGCTTGGCCTGAGGTTTTCGTCATCACCTCCTCCTCTCAGTATTTGTCAACACTCGCTGGTATTTTTGACACTGATGGACTTATTCCTGTTAACAGACACCTCTGATCAAGATCAAAACTTCGTCATAAAGCGATCATATCCAACACGGACACCAGAAATAAACCCATAATGCATGAAGCCTCAGGGCTTCATGCAGATACTCAGAGGGGGGGAATCAAACGTCTTTTTTAGTTAAGAGATAACTGTCTGATAACCCACTAATCAACCAACCAAAATTAAATGACCACTTTTTAATAAAAACAAACTTACTTGTAGTGGAGTTTGGTTGTGTTTATTGTCCTGCTGCTTAACCCTCTATAGCCTATAGCAGCTACCATCGGGCAAGAGATCCAGGACAGGTCGTCAGTACATCACAAAGACAAAAGAGACAAACAACCATGCATGTCAAGTGGAATAGTTGCATAGAAAGTGGAAATATTTATCACATCTTAAAATAAAAAATCAGGCATCCTACATTATACAAACAAAATAATTACAAAGTGCATTACTTTGATGATGGGGGAGTCAGAACATTGTGTAAAGTCCTCCCAAAGACTGTCAGCAGGGTTAAAGTCTGGAATCTGTGTCATAATGACGTTTCATGCTCCCTACACCACTCTTTCACAGTTTGAGCCTAATGAATCCTGATGCTGTCATTCAGGAATGCTTCGTGCTATCAGTGAAGGAAAAAGCCTGGTCCTTCAGTATATTCAGATAGTCAGCTGACCTCAGTTTTTGGACACATAAAATTGCTGAACTTCAAACTAACTGACTCAACAACCTCAGATCATAACGCTGCCTCCACAGGCTCCCTGATATCTATGCTCCCTTGCAATGATTAGCCTCTACAATGAGCGAATGACCTGGCTTTCTTAAGACTACACAGCTGTTTAGTGTCAATACCTTGAGTTCTCGTCACATTGTGCATGTAGAAAAGCTCTTACTTTTGCTATCAAACATTAATGAGAGCTTCTACTGTTGCTTTTCTTTGATCTGATTTCACTAAATGTTTAAGTGATCTCTGATCACGATCACTAAAGATTTTCCTGTAAATGCATTTTCGTCCTCAAAGATGATGTCTGTGACAGTTCTTGTGAGTTCCAACAATCTCCGTGGTTGTTTGTTAGCTTGATACGGGTCAATAACTTGACCCCTCTGTCACAGTAAAATCTTTTCAAAGACAACAGGATGTCACCTCCAACATGGTTGTTGAAGAAATGAGAAGCAGTTTAAGTTAAAGTACTCGATCCCAACTGAAACAAATGAATCATTAGTTTTCAATAGTGGGCTCTTAACTTTTTGCTTTGACTTTTTTTGGCCAGACAGTGTCTGTACAAATGACTGACTTCTTACATGTGGAATGTCAGGTGAAACTTTTAGGGTCTGCACTTTTCTTTGCTGTTTAATTTTGTTCAATAATGTTTCCAGAAAAAAATACTTGTGATTCAAATCAAAGTCCATGGTTTTGTCCGGGACTGGCTATCCACAAACTCAGCCCAAGAGCAAAATAAAAGTCTCCAAGAATCGTTGACTCTAATCTCTGACTCTGCAGGGAGCTCTGATGCATTTTCGTCCTCTTTACAGATAATTCAGAGACAAAGCTGTTTGGCCACAGTAACATAGAGACATCTTTGGTCTGCACCAAACAGGAACTTCATGGCTGTGAAGCATGATGGTGGAAGTATTATGGTTTGAGTTTGCTTTGTTGCCTCTGGGACTGTACAGTTTACACTCATTGATTAAAGTTACAAATTCAGCATTATGTAAAAAGATGAGCTCTGAAGTTGAGTGAATACAATAAATAATGTTTAAAAAAAAGGAACTGGAGGATTATTGGTCGGCAGTTATTTTGATAAAACTGGAAGTGGTCAAAAGTGTCACCAAGCTCGTCTGTCAGACTGCAGAAAATTACCTTTTATAGACACTTTTGTTGTTGAATTAATGCTTTAAAAAAGGGGAAGTTTTGTGTGGTAAGTGGCTCACGTAGGTCACTTAAAGATAAGTATAAAAAAATGTTCAAATGTTTTTGTAACTAAATGTCAAAGAAGCCAACAATTTCCATTTAACATAAACTTTTGTTAATGTAAAGAACCTTTAATGTTGCCAATTTGTATTATGTATTTATGTAGTGTTTGGTTTAAGTTCCAGCATTTGATCCTTCATGATTAGTTCATAACATATGATGAACACTTGCTTAGTAACACAAGTCTTTAAAAGCGAATTCTAATATATTGAAACCGTCATCTCTCTCACAACCAGCTTTGAAAGAGGAACGCTGTACTCTCAAACTAAGGCAAATCTTTACTAAGTGGATCACTTTTTATCGTTTTGTCTATGATTCCCTTTCCTTTGCTTCAACTTCAAATTTAAGTTTGGATTACAAATGTTTGCAGGAGGAAAATGATCAGCTCGAAGCAGTGGGGGTCAGTTTACCTCCCAAGTTGTCATTTTAACTATCCAGGGATGGTAAATGGTAAATGTAGTATACTTATATAGTGTTTTTGTAGTCGAGTTGACCACATAAAGCCAGCAGTGCCTTTTACACTGCAAGCCACATTCACACACTCATACAACATGTCTTGGTTTACAGGAAGTGATAACAGGTCCTGGTTTTGGTTCCTAAAACGACTAATCTAAGGTCAGATATGTAACAGCCACAAAACCTGAGCTTATCTTTGAAATGGTTCTGGAAAGAAAAGTGTGTTCCTCCCATGAATCCATGAATGTCTTTAAAAGCTGATATCAGGGCTTCATAGTTGTGCCTCTCTGGTTTTGAAAAAGAAATGTAAAACGACAACGAAGCATTAATTCAGTGAGTTTCAATGGAAGCAAGCTGGTGGACGAAGGGCTCTATAAAGGGAATTTGTTTTGTATTTCTATCACATTTTGGAGCAATCACAAGAATTTTCTTCAGGAGTAATCAAGTTGTATGATCTGATCTTGTGCCAGAAGGCTGTGGACGAGGTTCGTGCACAAGGCCTAAAAAGATCAAAGATCACACTGTAAAGACTGAGTCTAACCTGCTCTCTTCTTAACAAACACTTTAGATGTTATTTTATGCGAAACATCAATCTTACATCTCTTTTCCTAAGCTTTAGTTTGTGTGTGCAGAGCATATCCCCTGAATTAAATAATAACAAAGAGGACGTTTATAATTTTCTAAATTTTTATTGCAAAACAAAAATATAAAAACAATAAAGCACATAAACATCTGTTCTTGTTCATTTTCAAATGCCTCTAATGGTTGTTGTATCGGACTAGTTTTAAATATTAAGAAGATTTAGTTTTAGTTGGATTGAAATAAACTTTGATGCATTAAATATTCAACTCCAAAATAACTTTCTGGCACAAACTGTTGGAGAAAACAACTGGATAAAGGTAGGACTTTCATGTTGACAGGGCAGGGTGTTAAATGCTTTAAAATATGAATTGAAATGGGTTGGTGGGAAAGCCCAGTTTCATGTATCCTCAGAACAGCCTATAATGGAGAAAATGCTTGACATAAGTGCTGCTTGTTGACAAAGTGCTGGTGAGAAAATATAAGAGGAGATAAACTGTAGTGAAGTTTCTAATATAAAAAACAATTAATAGAATCATACAAACACAGCAGGGAAGTTTAGATTTTAGGTGATTTTTGTATAGTTAAATATATTTTGTTGGCCTGTTTATGTTCTAACTGCTATGAAGAGTCTTTTTTTAACATCAGAGGGCACCACTGACCCACAGTTAAATATTGAAATTCATTAATAGTTTGGAAGTTAATTCATTGAAAATGTCCTGGATTTCTCCCTAAAAAAGATACAAACAGTTTCTCATTTCTTCTCTTAGAGGATCGGTTTTCTTAAAAATATATACAAAATATATATGAGAAACTTGTCCAAAATAAATTTTTAATTTAGTTTTACAGTTAATGAAGGAGTCTTATTAAGTTTTTCAGTTATACAAAACATTAGGACGACATTCAGCCTAATTAAAACCAGATTCTGCTCAACCACGAATTAATTACATTTATTTTCAGAGCCATGTTCAAGTGTAACAGAATCATCATTTATGAGCCGCTTTAGTCTATAAAGGGAGGTCAGCAGGTGGGTGGAAGACATATAAAATCCTGGACTTTGGCACCAGAAACCAAGTTCACATCCAGGTCCAGAAGCTCTTTGGTTCAGAAAATGTGGTTTTGATTCAGAGTAAATCAACATATTTTGTGTAATTGATAGTTTCTTATAATAGTAAATTATTCTGCATTTGGACAGACATTTAAAAAGAAAAATGTTATGGGGAACAATTAGTGACCTTAACTGATAAATTCACAACAAAGAGGTCGATAAACTATAAAACAGTTCAGATATAACACCAGATTTCTACATTGTTCTTGTGCAACAGCAGGGCTACAACATGGAGAATGTAGGGCCAAAAAATACATGATTTTGCACATTTGTGAGACAGATTTCTAATAGACGAGGCTGTGCTCAAATAAGATCTATTACAGTTTTGCTTTTTGGGGTCTCTGGAGGTCTTGGCTCAGTGGTTATTGAACAGTGAGAATATTTCTGTGGAAAACAAAAACGATATTACAATGTTTGGCATAAGTATCTTTAAATACGCTATTCAGCATAATTTCCTGATCTCTTTCCTTAAAAAAACCTTTGCTGTTTAAAACATGAATGTCATTTCTACACAGGTTAACTCAGCAGTTTTGGCATTAATAAACATCTGTACTGTATATATTCCCAGCATATTATGACATGTCTCCATGCAGAGAGGATCTTGATCATGTCCTGGTTCTTCCACACTCAGATATCAAAACTATGGCAGATATGAAATTATTCATTTGATAAAGTTCTTTTTCTTTATAATATAAAACAAGTTCAGAACTCTTGAGTTGCCGACAAAAAGGTCTGTGATTGGCTAAGGTCTGTTTGGTCCTGAAGCCGGGTACCAAAACATGTTGAGGATGAGGAATGGGGGGGTTCAGCCTGCTGAGGATGAAGTGTTCTCGCCCAACCCAGGTCAGGTGATCCAACAGGCTGCCCAACAGCTGGAAAACAAGAAGGAGTCAATAAAAACATCGAACAAAATACTTCAACCATGAGCGACTTTTTCACAGCAATCATCTACAGTTCTTTTCAGCCACAAATAACTTCTTTGTGCATTTTCATCATGCAGACATGTCACGCCAGTCCAGGTGTTTTTACAAAAGCACATTTTTCAATGCAGTTGAGTCTATTCGCTAAACATAAACAGAGATTTGTTGATGTGTGTTGTCATGTGGATTGGATACCCAGAGTTTTTGGCTTGCTAAGATCAGGCATTAACTATGTGCTTTGACGTCATAACATTTGTAATTGCTCCTTTGCTTCCGTGATAACAACAGATCGGCGCTCACCTTGTCAACAACACTTTCTACATGTTTGCACATATTTCACAGAAGTTCACTGACTTTAAAGGGGAACAGAGACCTCAGAATTTGCCCAACACAGAGACTGGCACCAATGTTGCAGATTTGAGAATGAAGCATGAAATAAATAACAGTGAGTTCAAATCTCATCTATATTGCTGCTGTATTGATTATTATCAAATATATGTTATTGTTATAGATAGATAATAAAATTAAATATAAATCAGCTGACAAACATGTAGCAGAGAGGAAGGTGAGGTCACCATCAGCTGGTTGGGGTGTTGTTTTTGTAGCTTGGCAACAACTTAGCTGATGAGTGCACATGCAACATTGACAGGTAACACAGGTTGTTAAGGCCTCGGGCCGCTGGGGTGAGTAGGTGACTTAACCTCCTTTTCTGTGATGCAACCCTTCAGCTCACCTCCAATAGGAGCCAATTGGATGATGTTCAAGCCTTCTGCACCAACCAAAACAGCTGCTGGCTCCACACCTCTTGTTTAAAGGCTCCTCCCAGAAACCTTGTGGCTTGGAGAACAGCTTGACCTTGGCTCAGATTTGTTGTTTTTTTGGTGGTTTAGACATCTTGTTGTTGATTCTGTGTGGCTGCATTTGTTAATCTTATTTTTAGTATGCTATGGCATTGGTGGACGCAGCGACTCGCTGTTATTGGAGTCAGTTGTTTCTTTTATTTAGTTAGATTTTTTGTTTTCAGCCTCGTCTCTTCGTAATAGAGATTTATGTGGAGTCTCTAAATCTCTTATTGATATTATACACCACAGATGAACATTGCTGTTCCTAAATTATTAAGCTTGTCACTCCTCTTTAACTAATCATGTTACTGACCTGTTACCAGTTAACTAGTTCAATAAGTGTTGACCAGTCTTCTGTTGCCCCTGCTAAAACAATCTTTCCAAATAGAATAAAACTTCTGACATTTTACATGACTGACTTTAGACTTTCTATAATGAGATACAGGGTTTAGATCATTTGAAAACCATTGTTTTGTCTCTTGGTGACATGGAACGCAGCATTCATATAAAGTTGGAAACAGGGTTGTAGTTAAAAAAAAAAGCCTCATCAGTCAAATGTGAGCCATGAACAAAATGTTTCATTGAGCGCTGGCTCGATGAAACAGACCAAAAACCTTTTGTCCTGACAGCAGACAAACTTTTGTGTGAGTCACTTTTTATTCAGCAGCTTTTATCTGATTTTTACTCTAAATGTCAGGAGCAACAGAGAACGTGAATCTGTCACAGCTCATAATGGAGAACTTTTTAAACGAACTAATCATATGAAGTAAAGCATTTAGGAAATCATTAAAAAACTGTCACACATAAAGCAACGTTATGCCAGCTGTCCAGCCAAACACAATAAAATGACCTCACCTGTGAGGAAGTTATCAGGAGTTTAGGGGAAATGTTCACAGCTTTTCTGAAGGTTTCTACCAGATCACATGATCTTCATCAGCAGATTCAGAGGCTCAGTTTCACACAGATAAACCATTCAAAGTCAACATTTTTTGGACACCCGGCAGCCAAAATCTTCTGTATTTTAAAAAGGGCATATTATACCTGTCAGTTTGTTTATTTTATGCATGTGAAATGTTGGCAGAGCCACAGCAAAGGGAGTAATCCTGACATGCATGTAATGCCTCATTTGTAGTTCAGGCTTTTCTTTCTATACTGAACCACAGAAAGACAAAAAACATTTATAAATAATGAAGGTTGTATTCTAGCGTTGAAAATATACTTATGAACATTTAAATAAGAGTAAAATATGGTCTTCAAACGTCAGATTTTAGGTTTTGATTCTGCTGTGACTAATAAAGAATATCAATTTTGCAGATGATATAAAATAAGGTCAGATCTGTCCGTAGCTGTCTAAACATGGGTCAACATTTCTGTCATACAAAATAGTTAAATCAGTAAAAAGTGTTTCAGAAGTTCAAGAGATAGAGATGTTTCAACCATGCATCAGGTGTGTTCACGTGTTCATTCACAAACTTCCAATGCAGACTATCATGGTGAAAATGCAGGAAAGATCTTTTCTCTTAAGGCCGCACAACCAAAAAGAAGTAAAGTTATATTCTATTAAAGCATTTAGGACTACTATGACCTGGAGGACTGAAAGGACTGAGAGTCTACAGAAAGGAACAGGGATGAAGCAGGTTTTTGACTGTTTGTACATGTAAATGTCACTAAAAAAACAACCAGAAACAGGACATTCAGATATTTTCCTGATTGATCTTGGGACTCCTGATGATTTTCTCACTGTAAATGTTCTTTACGTTTGTGCACCTCACCTACTGAGTGTGTGTGTGCTCACAGTGGTGTGTGTCACAGCTGCTGTAAGTTCACGACCATCAGAATGAAGAGAGTCCCGACCAGCATCCGGAGTTCCTGTAGGCAGTAAACACATCTTCAGCTGATGGAGACATGCAAATCAGATAAGAGATCAAAGCTGGTAGCAGGTAGAAATCTGGTTTCTGGCTAAGAAACAAGCGCCCCCTGCTGGCAGACTTATTGAAACTGGTGTTGCACTTTTGCAAACAGATCTGTTCTATTTCTGACATCTGCTATTAGCTTTTTTACTTTAATAATGCACAATCTCACAGATAATTGTCTGCTGTAACACTAACTGACTGTGCTGTACTTTTCTTTCTATTCATAAATGCTAGACTCATGTCTGTTCTCACTGAACATCAGTCAGCAGGATTTCATCTGAAAGGTTTGAACTGCCATGAGGGTTTGGGGTCATTTGATATGTTTTGTTGCAAGTGGTAATTCAAACGTTCCTTTGATATTTATTCCATTTTACATGATATACATCATATCATATACTCTGGGAGAGTGTTTTGGGACAAAACGAGTCAGAACAGATCTGACTATGGAATATGACTATATGGTTTCAAACTGAAACCATATAAACAGAGGAGAAAATATAGGATTTTGTGGGGGATGTGTGCCCTCAGACGAATAAATCTTCATTTCTGAGGTTTTAAACAAAGACAAACAACAGTTCATGAACTTGTTTCTTCTGCTCTGGTCATGGTGTTAAGCTTTAAGAAAATTTTAGTGGTTGTCCTTGTAACTGAACACTGAGTCATTCACCTCCGAGACGTTGCTCAACACCAGACTGACTCAACCCAGAAAGATCAAAAACCACAGATCAACAGTACATTCAATCATACTTCAAAGCACAACATGCTTTATGACATACAATTTTGTTCTGGAGACATTGAATGTAATGAGAGATTTGAGAGACTTTTGTTGTTGTGATATTATTTTCAGTTTTTTGTTTCCTCTTCTTTCATCCAGCCTCTCCTTTGTTTTCATTCAGTTATTTTGAATTTTCTTGGGGTTTTTTTGCTTGTATTTTTTTTACCCTGATACTCTGTCTGCCGGCAGACTTGTGACAACCTATGTGAGTGTTTTTTTTGTCCGCAGATAGGAGTGTTTTGTTTGTTGATGCTGGCATAGATCAGATCCACACTCACAGAAGGCAGATGGACTCTTAACAGAAGCCACCTGCTCTCAGCTACAGAGTCAGCACTTTTATAAATAACATCAGACAGAATGCAGCTTTGATCCCGATCATTGATTCCAGAGGTTCGTGATGTTTCTGCTGCTGAATTCATAACATCACAGCAAAAACATGACCAGCTTAGCTGGAGTTAAAAGTTTGAACAACATCGGTGTCCTGAAAGACTTCAGCTGAAAATGAACTAGCCTCTCCTTGCCTGCTAGCTTCTGGTTTCACTAGTTTCCTCATGTAATCAGGACTGGTTACAGTCTCTTTGCCCCGCCCCAAAGTTTTTCAAGGTTTCCAATGTGGCGTATGTGTGAAATGAAATCATGTGCAGCATAATCTTGCATTTTATATATTCCAGTACCATGTATTGCTATCAAAGAACATTTTGAAAGGCTGCAAACTTCCAAGATGACCAAACGTTTTTACTTGGGAGAAACTTATTTCCATGTTGGTCTGAAGCAGAACTGAGACTTCATCTGTGAGGCAGCGATGATTATGATGAGATTATATTTTACTGGTTACTTAGTTGCTTATTACTTATTGTGCCCAAACTAAAAATGTGTAACGGTCTAACTGGTGCGAGTTAGCTTTAATTGAAGTACAGCAGATTTTCATTCGGGGTTTATATTAAGATATTAACATATCCACATCTTCAACTGATCAGTAAGTCATTCTTACCAGAGAAACAGGAAGTGATGCAACACTATAGACAACCTCCTGACCCTGCTGTCCTCCTGTGTCGTCTTTCCCTTCCTCCTCACCCTGCTGTCCTCCTGTGTCGTCTTTCCCTTCCTCCTCACCCTGCTGTCCTCCCGTGTCGTCTTTCCCCTCCTGATCCTCGTCTTCATCTGGGTTGATGAATTGTTTGCTGAACTCGTCCAGGTCTTCGATGCTGGTGTTACCTGGAAACACCACCGAACATGCCACAGCTGTCATTTTGTTTTTCCCCATTTCTGTTTCTTTTCTCTTGAACTGCTGATACTTCACCTCAAACTGTCAGTTAGTTAAAACGATCTGAGAAGGAAAAGCATCCATCTTTTTCTGTCTGTCCTTTAGAGTCCTTTAGCTTTACTTACTGTAGAAGCTGTAATCGAAGGTGGCATTGTAGTCGGGGTCGTAGTCTGAAACTGGTGTGACGTAGCCGTACTCTTCAGCCTCACAAACTGCAAACACAACACAGCGATGTTAGCATCTGTCAGACAACAACAGACTGCAAACACACGAGAGGGTTCATTCAGTTGCTGTCTTTCTCTAAAACAATTACATTAGAAAAAAGCTCTAGTGGTTTTTATTCATAAACTTCTAATATTTTTTTAAATTATGAATAAATACTAGTGTAGCAAAAAATAATCATCTTTTTAATGTATCTTTTGAGTTCTTTGGGTTTATTTCTCAATACGTTTTGTGTTAAAGAAAAAATAATCAATACATTACCCAAATTGAAAAATCTTAATAAACCTGTACTTACATATAAGATATCCTCATGGTTATTTTCTCATTACTTTGTGAAGTCCCTTGTGACTTAAGCTTGGATGAGTTTGTAATATCACATGGGTCTATTGTGTTTAAGGAAATTCTAACAAAGGAAAGTTAAAGGCCAAAAATGCATCAATATCCACAGTAAATTGAATATCTGTGGAATAGGATAGACATTTGCTCACATTTCTAATAAACCACTGAAATAATGCGCTATATGTGGTCCTCACAGTTTCAGTTAAGTGCTAAATTAACCTATCCAGTCACTACACTTGAGGAGAATACCTTAACTTAGGAGGCTCCTGTACAGATGAGATCAAATGGAGCACCTGGAGATCAGAGGCTAGTTCAGCACAGCTTTTTAGATGATGTGACTTAACTAAATCTAACAACCCAAGTCCCACTAAGCAAAGCCACGGCACTGGTTATGGACATGCTAAGTCAACCCAGGTGTGGTGATTGAATATGAATGCACTCAGGTAAAAGGGGCTATGATCTATGCTATGATCCTAAACAAATATGAGAAATTTAAAGACAAATATGAGAAATTAAGCCTGTCAGCATCAGTCAAAACCTCCCCGTGTCAACTGTCAGGTCGATATCACTACCACATCACAACTGTTAGACCTGCTGTGTATTGTACTCAGTTCATGAGCGGCAGGTGTATTCTTGTGGTATGTGAGATAGTTTTATTCTCTCTCAAACGAGACACAGAGAAGTACTGAAACGATAGTACACTATTAAAAGAGTTTATTCAAGTAACATTCCTTATACAAAGATCTTCCCAAAGTATAATCATGAAATACAAGACATAAAAAGATACTAAAAAAGGCACCAACACTAAATATACTCATAGTGTTGAATGGTTTGTTTCAAAGAGGTATATAAAGTACTCTGGGACTGTATTCAATTAAGCATAATTGTATGTTTTTTGGTCTGTGTTTCTGAAATATCTTTAGTACTTAAAATGAATCTAAAGCAGCATGTATTAGAGATATCAGATAAATGTCAGACACATTTAATTATTACAAGTACAAGTAATTCAGCTTTGAGAGAACATTACTTGAGGAAATGTGATCATTTCCAGCTGTTTTATGATGATGTCCTGTTAAAAGTTTTATCTCAATCTTTTTTTCCAGGTTATTTAGGGTTTTTCCACATCTGCATGCATGAAAGTTATTTTCCAGCAGCCTCCGGCAGAAACTGTGGGAAGGTTTGGCTCTGTTTTGGCTTCATAGTGAGCCACTGCATGTTTTCACTTCATTGTTGAACAGAGTTGTAGTAACTGTTTAAAGGACACTCAGCTTCTCTCGTATAGCAGGCAAACCACTAGTCTAAACAAAGTGTCCATAAACATCGGTGGAGTCACACTCCTGGTTTCAGTTTGGCCAGAGCTACTTTAGATATAGCTTAAATCTTTTTGGTAAGTAGTTGATTACGTGTGTTGTTCAAACATAAGTTTCATTACATTTTAATGTGGATTAGCTCGTTACGAGAGGCTAAAAAAAGCCGATTTCTTCTCTTTTTTCAGAGAAGTTCCAGAAGGACGGCATGTAAGAGCACTAAAGCCTTCAAACATTTACTCCTGGCTTGTTCCCAGATTTTCCATCAAGCTCTCAAGCATACTTTTTTGCATCATAGCCTGTCTCCCTTGCGTTCTACTCAGTTGCCACTCTATTATTTCCAGCTGTGAGCACATCTCCAGCCCAGCATCTCACACTTTAAAGTGAGTGTGATTTTTGATTGCAGAGAAAGTGCACATGGATTTTCAGCACAGTGTTGTGAGTGTTCTTGTGTGAAATTTGTGAAATATCACCTTGTTTAACAAGGTTTTACTTTATCTGGTTTTGTTTTATCTGTTGCAGCTGAAACTAAAGTTTATTCAAACTGAGATTTAACTACATTTTAATGGAGAGCTCATTTTTTTTCTTTAGGTTTTAACTAAAGTTTGACCTGTTTTAACTCCAGTTTCTTATCTTTTGCTTGTTTTCTGATATTTAGCGAGGTTGAAATCTTTACTTGAGCTTAAAACATTCTCAGATTTGGACTTTCTGATTGAAGTTTCTTTCTAAACATGAACGTAAAAGTTGCACCAAAACAGATAAACAGAAAGCTATTATGAGAAGATATAAAGACATCCTTTATATCATCAGATGAACATAGGACTAAATATTTCCTCCAGCACTCGAACAAACAGCCTCATTATGATTTAATGTCACAAAAGGCCACTGTCTGATAAGTCTGAACTAAATTATCGTGTCAAGAGCCCATTTGAACATCATGTGACCTGATGACCCTGGTTTGACCACAGTGACAGTTAGCTGACATCACTGTTTTAATGATCCAAACAAGTGAAAACTGTCTGAGCTCCGAGAAAAAGAAAATTAACCAGCTGACTGTAACAGAGTTCCTGCAATAATCTGAATCATGTTTAAACATGTGACAGTAAACCTGTCTGAGCCCTCTCTGACACAGTGTTTAGATATGTGATGCTCAAAGTAAATGCATATTATTCCATTATTTTGATACTTTTGCCATGGAGTGATAACCCAATGATGCTTTTTTAAAAAAACTTAGAGCAAGATGAATAAGAATCCATCCATCCATCCATTTTCTATACCCGCTTAATCCGTCGGTCGGGTCACGGGGGGCTGGAGCCTATCCCAGCGGTCATCAGGCGAGAGGCAGGGTACACCCTGGACTGGTTTCCAGTCCATCACAGCGCCACACAGAGACAAACAACCACATACACGCTCACACTCCAAGGGACAATTTTAGAGTCACCAATTAACCTAACACGCATGTTTTTGGATAGTGGGAGTAAGCCAGAGTACCTGGAGAGAACCCATGCATACACAAGGAGACATACAAACTCCACACAGAAAGGCCCCAGCTGGAAGTTGAACCTGGAACCCTCTTTCTGTGAGGTGACAGCGCTAAGCACCGTGCAGCCCGTGAATAAGAATGTTATTTGAAAAAAAAAAAAAAACAGATTAAGGCTTACTGTGGAGCTTCTGGTATCGCTTTAGAGTATTTATGTATGTCTATTTTATCTTAAGTGGCTCTGAAGTCCATTTAAATGATTTGTTTGGTCCTTTTCATGCCCATAATTGCAATTTGGATGGTTTAAGACATCCTCCAGGAGGTGCAAGCGCCTTCTAAGTGGCTTTAGGGGTGTTGTAGAACATTTTGATGGATCTGTTAGGTTATGTTGGTCCTTTAGGTAGATATACTGGATCTTTGGGGTGTTCTAGTAGTGCTTAAGATGTTTTGAGATGTCTTTTGGTGGGTTTCTAGTGCTCCTCTAGTTGATTCTACTGTTTTCAAATGATTTAAGGGTCCATGTGGGGAATAAATGGTCCTTTGTAAGTGGTTGATTCAAAGCTACAAATGAAATATTTATATTTTTCCTATGACTTTTTTGCTTCAATGCTTTGCTTTAGTGGTTTAAAATGGGGCATAAACCAATGACACACTAATCATTTCCATTTCCACTTATGGCTTGTTTCTAAATTACATTTACACAGAGAATCACAAGATTTTAATATAAGCTGGCTTCCATCCAAATGTTGTACACATTTCAGAATAGAACAGAATAGAAAATACTTTACTCTATTTTTATTTATTGAACTGGTTTTAAGAGAGACCACTGGGATAGGCTCCAGCCCCCCAGTGACCCGACCGACGGACTAAGCTGGTATAGGAAGAGCAGCTACAGACATCAAGAGAGATGTTCTTAAAACTGATGTGAAAAACCTTACAATCTGATGGGAAAGATGCTCCCCCAGGACCCCCTCATCCTACCCCACATCCATCAGCTGCATGAGAGTCCGAACCCTCTCAGTGTTTCCCTGAGAAAATGTTTTGCTCATCGTCCAAGTTTCACATCATAACTCCGAAATTGTCAAACCTGTGTCAGTGGCTGATACTGCTGAGAGATCACCGATGCGCCTGTCCTCCCAAAAAGCTAGATTTATTTGGCTTTTATCGTGGTTCCCACAGGCATTAACATAAACATCTAAAACTTATGTTGCTATTTGCTCAATGGCCCTCTAAACCTCTTCTGCAGTAGCAGCTTCAAAATGAAATAAACAAATCACATTTCTTGTTTCTCTGGCCATCAATTGTTACCAGCAGCATTTGCGTATTTCACCATTCACAATTTCTAGGTATTAAGTTGCTAATTCTGAGAGCTGCAATTGATGTTTCATGACGTTGTTTTAGTTAATGAGCAGCTTATTTCACGTGGACACAAGCTCTACAATGTCCTCACAGATGTGTTTTGTTTTAAATGTGTATTGACTGTCCCAGCATTTTGTCAAGTTCATCATCAGGTTCTGAAACACACATGTCCAAAACATCACAGGTCATCTGCTTTTACACTTCAACTCAAGTGTGCAAACAGCTGCTGGACTCTGCAGGTAAGCTCCGACACTACTTCCTCCTGCTTCCTCCTCTGGAAAACGCACACATAAACGCACTGACAGGACATTAACCTGAACCATAAAGCCAGGCTTTAACCTCCAAACAGAACTTTAAAGGTCTGCTCCAAAGTGAGGATTAGAACAAATGTCCTTATGAGAGAGAAAAAGGTCCTCATGTTTCCACAAATGTCCCCAGAGACCAAACTGGTCCTCAAAAATACAGCCATTCAAAAAATCCCGACTCAGTGAATGAGGTCAGTGGGTGATAATCTGTTATCTCTAATCTGTCAAATCTGATCTGATTTGTGTCAATCAACATGTCACACCTGATCTTTTACATGAGATTAAAGGGACAGTTCACCCAAATAATCAGAAAGTCCATGAAGAGCTGAGACACCCTGGTGAGTAAAGAACACTGAGAGGTTACATGCACCGTTGTCGAGGTACAGTTACAGCTCAACTGGGACATTTCACTGGACCACCGTCCATGTTTCGGTATACATCCACTGGAGCAGAATCAGGTTATTGACTGAGGTATGTCCAACACCAGAAAGACATGTACTGTGTGAGAAAATGTTTAATACATTTAGTTGCTTTTAATTTGCTCTCTGCGTGTACCATACATGTAAGAACAGCAGAATTCACTGCACAGACTTCTTTAAGTTGCTTAAATGGTAATGTCATCAGATGACGCTGCAGTTATAAAATCAGGATTTTATTAGAGCAGAGCGACAGCCTGGAAACGCTTTAAATAATCATGAGTGGACACGTAGTCTTTATGGGTTGATGTTCTGATATATTTAGCCATCTGACAAAAGATAGAGAAAAATATGTGAATGAGAGCAGCTTTATGGGGAATTCAGCTGTGTTAACATACACTGATTTTATAAAAAGTCTGGTTGAATACTGTGATGGATTTGGGAGAAATGGACCCTCTTAGGTCTATCAGAGTCCACGACTCGGCTGGTCCAGGTGTTGCATAGTCTCTTGTTTTTATAAAGCACATGTTCTGAGTTTTTGGGCCCTATTGCTTTTCTGTCTCTGTAAGTTTGATTTGATTTCCTGTCTCTAAGATTTGACTGAGCTCACCATCAAACACAGTAATTTGTTTCCATGGCCCTGTGGGGACACAGCATTGACATAAAGCATTCCTGTACAACAACCTTCAAACCAAGTCTCAACCATCAAAAATGTAACATGAGGTTCCCAGTCATTTAAAGGCCCCCACTGGGATATAAACTGTCATACACTCACACGGGGGCTGATGGGAAATTAGGGGGTGGGCTGCTAATAAATCATCAAACAGGAAGTGTGTCATCTCTAAGTGCCTGTCAATCACAGAGCTTCATCACAGCAGAGGAAATGAAAACCATCTGACTCACATACACAAAAACACACTGCCTGATATCACCTGTCAATCACACTGGGATGTTTCTTCTCTGCTCAGAAAAGTCTGCAGATAAAGAAGAAATAAAAGGAGGAAAAGGTGATGAAGAGGTATGGAAGGAGAGGGAACGAAGAGGAAGGTTGAGAGGAAGAAAAGATAGAAGAGAAGGGGGAGAAAGGAAAAAATGGAATTAGGAAAGACAGGATGGAAAGAAAAAAGGGAAGGAAAGAAAGGAACTGATAAAGAAAGACGACAATGAGAGCAGAAAGTTGAGAGGGAGGAAGACAAGAGAGAAAATGAGAAAAAGACAGAGAGGAGAGTGACAGGAAGTTGATAAAATAAAAGCCTGGGGGGGTCCGTAACAGTGTGGGGGCGTTTGTTGGCAGAGTCACATGATCCATTGAGAAACTTGACCAAAACCAGCTGTTCAACAAACAGTCCAACATTATTTCACATACAGTCCAACACATGCTTAGCTCAAATGAAATCATAAATAAATTCAACAGAAAGCAGCGTGTAGTTCAGGGACTGTTGGTCCTTTCAGATTTATGAAAAGCAGCCGTTAGCTGGTTAAATTCCGGCGCCAGAAACAGCTGTTCAGATCTGTACTTATTGTGACCATGACGACCCTCTTCCCTCAAAGGGGGGAGGGGGGGGGGGTCAATCAGAAAACTGTCACATAACCCATCTGAGAAAGAAGCTTAACGGCTAAACTGTGATTTGCTCACAGTTTGCAATGACTTTTAAAAACCAAACAGTACAAGCAATGTTCCAAAATCCTAAAATCCAATAAAACATCAGATCATCCTTCTGATTGGTTTTTTGATGCTTCCTGACAAGAAGCTGCTGCTGTTTAATCTAATATATGACAGACAGTGGTTCACTTTGGACTTGAAGTCCTGAATCATACTGGTACATCACTGCATCTCGGTGGGCCTTTAAACTACCGAAGGTCAACAAAAACGGGGTTCAAAGCAGGTTCAATTACTCTTTAAACTTCACCTCCATTTGAACCAGCACATCTCTGCAGACAGTGTAAGATGTGCACAGTGACCTGACTTTAAAGCTCAGTGAGCCCAAATCACATCAGTTTTTAAAAATCAACACAAATACCAGAAGTCACCTGCAGGACAGTACACATTAATGCATTTTCCACATTTAGCCAATATGAGATGACTGATTTAGCTTAATTTCAAACTAGAATCGACTCAGAAATCTTCTTAACTGGCAGAGGGAACCATTTAATTTTGCTAAAGTAGAAGCAGTGATTACAGAGTACAAGTCCTGTATTCAAAACCCAAAAAGTATCAACATCAAAACAAAGGTGTGTGTTGATGTGTCTACAGTTTGTTTCCCCGTGAAACAAGTTGCTCTTTTCCCACCAACAAAAGGGTCTTGCTCAAATCTCTTTTAACAACTTACAAGTGACAAATATGAGAAATTAAAAACAGTATTTAATCAAATACAAGTGTCCCCCGAGCACAGCTGACCTCACTACTTTGATATCTCTGCAAAAATGTGAGTAATTTCTTTTGCAGATGTGCATTTACTAAGATACTTAAAGTTTAAACAAATACACAAGTGTTAAAGTCAACACATGAGCTGATTCTGCTGTCTACATACAAACATCAAGAGGAGCAGCAAGAGGAGGAAGAGGAGGAGGAGGAGGGGGTAAACATGTCATCTTACAGCTAAACAGAGAAATTAATTCACCAGAACAGGAAGTGGAACAGCTGCAACAGTCAGACAGTTAAAAGACTCACCAGCAGTCAGCAGCAGCAGCAGAGAGCCTCCAAGCAGATTAAGTAACAGAAACCTGAAACTGGACATTATTCACATGGACCGGCAGAGAGGGGGAGGAAGGATGGCACGGGTGGATGTATGAGTGGATGGACAGAGAGACAAAGAGTGAACAGAGACAAAGGACAGAGAGGTGTGATGCTCTGAGCGACAGAGCTCTGAATGAACATGAACACATTTAGAGAAAAGGGGAGGAGAAAGAGTAAGGGGGGGAGGAGAGGGATAAGGGGGGGAGGGCTGTTCTGGTTTTCCTGCCAAGTTTGTTCCCTGTTTGCCAAACATGAAGAAAGAGACATTCACAGTCAGAGCGAGAGTCACAGGAACAAAGAAAATCTTTTCTTTATTATCATTGTCAATTAGTCCAAACTGCCTCAGACTGATATCTACACCCAGCTTAAAGTGAAATTCAGGTTTACCACAAACTGCTGTATTTCTCCATAGCGTGTCTGCTGTGTCTGTGTGAGTCATGTTTATTCTGCATCTACACCTCCACTGTAGAGGTTTAGAGGAATAAGTCATGCATAGCTGTGGATATCATGGGAAGAAGCAGCTTTCCAAAAAAAGTTGATTTTTAACGTGGACCATTTGAATAATTCCCTCCTTGAATTGGTAAAACCTAAAAAAAACTCTGCTCATTAGTTTAAAAGTTTTATTTCCCATAAAAACAATCTTCTCATGCCTTAAAAAGGCAGAGTTGTTACTCTACACCTTTGCTTCATTTAAAATGCGCAAACTGTGAATATGCAAATTGTCTGCAGCTGCTCATCCTCCACTCTGCTCTTATACCGTTGAGAGTTCAGCTTGAATTGGACCCTTTTCCGACCAAAGGTTGTGAGAAGATGTGTTGTTTTTTTAAGCAGGTAGGTCCTCTAAAGCAAGGTGACTCAATCCTTTCTCACTGAAAGGAGCGGCGTCTTTACCTTTGGTGTGTTGAGCTGTACAAGTTCTGACAGAAGTGGAGTTATGTTCAATGACGTTGGGTTCATAAACATAATCCTGGGTTCTTTGATAAAAATGTAAGCATGGTTACACGCACAGTTGAACTGAGTTGAAGTGACCATGCAATTGTACCACCATCCTTGTAACTGTCTACATGTGCAGGAGGGAAATCTAGGTTATTGACTGAAGTGATGCCGTGGATTGTGTGAGAAAATGTTCAAAACATTCTAACTTTCTCTGTGGGAGATCATCGTACATGTAAGCACATCTGGATGCACTGCACAGACACTCTAATGCTAAGTTTGTCAGACGACCTGGAGGAATTTATTAGAGCAGAGTGACAGTCTAGAAACGATGCAAGCGAACGCAAGCTTATGCATTGTCTCTGTTGGCTTCATTGAGAATTTGGCTGTATACCCTAACACTATAATGTTTCCACAAAAGATGCAAATAGATAGAACTTTGGAGCTGGGCACATCTACATCTAGTTGAGTATATACACAAAGGGGTAAATCAAGCCACAGCCACATTGTCTGGGATTGTTAGTCTGGCTTTTGAGAAGCTCAATTTCCAAGTATTTCAATCAGACTAACATGCATTTTAAAAGTACAAACACAATTAATAATTTGTCTATTTAAATACCATGTAAACATGTTCACTTTGGGACCAACCATTGAAGCTCCAATGACACTACGTCTCTTATGGCTAAGTGACCATTCCCTGCTTGTCATGGACATGTTTCTTGAACAAAAAGATGGATACGTTTTCTAAAATGCAGCAAAAATATCATCTGTAATTTGTTGGCGCAAGGAGCCCTGACTTACCAACTCCAGTGAATTTAGCACATGTAAGCAAATCTAAGGGTTTAGGACAATAACATGCTAAAAAAAGTAGTCAGGAGAGAACATGTTTACCACTGCGTTACATCACCCTTTGTTTTAATGACACAACTGATTCATGTCGGAACTGCTGATTGTTGGAGTTTTGCGAGAGGAATCCGTGTCTATTCTTGCTGAATACAAGATTTCAGCTCCTCTTTTTCATGATGTTCTGCATTTTCAATAATAGACAGCAACTTTCCCAACAGTGCTTTCTGGCCTTTACACACTGAGCCTTCTGCAAACTCCCAGTATCTTTACACATTATTACGCACTTTAAAGGAAACATATTTGGCCCTTTTTTTGCACGTTGACACTATCTTCTGAGGTCTTAATAAAATGTCCATGAAATGCTTCGGTCAAAATGACACAGGGAAACAACAGCAGCTACTTTTAATTTGATTAATTCAAACCTTTATTGCGGATTATTTGAGGGCGTGAAAATTCTGGAATTACACCCATCCAATTTCTATACTTTGTCCAGTTCAGGGTAGAGTTTGGAGTCTATCAGAGAGACAAATAACTCCTATGAGGGTCAATTTAGTATCACCTGTTAACCTAACACGTGCATTTGGATGGTAGGAGGAGTACCCGAAGAGAAAGACCCCAGCCAGGATTCGAACCAGAAACCTTCTTTCTGTGAGTCGACCACACCTGTGCAGCCCCAAATTCTAGGATAATCTACATTTTCTAAATACACTGAAGCTGGTCAGTGATCACAGAGAATAACTTGAGGTTCAAAATGGTTTGAGGTTTGTAGCTTCTGTTTCTCTTCTGATTCCAGTTTGGGAGCCAAACTGATTTATTTCTGTGCGCAAAAGGCGGCCCATCAGATCTCTGAGGTAAATTCCTACTCTGCTCTTCGGAAGCGAGTTTTTATTAGATTTTTCCTGTCTGGTCTTGCCACCCCCCGTCAGTAAAACACGTCGGGCAGGAAAACCCACAGCTGCAGCAGCGCTCAAGCACAACACAACATATTGTCAGCTCACGTTTCAGAGATTCGGCAGGTTCAGCTCAGCAGAAATTAAGTGAAACCAGCGTTTGAAGCAGAGCAGCATCAAATTGGTCCAGATGGTGTGTACAGGGTTAAAACCAGTTAAAAAAAAGTGCGCTCCAAACCTTCAGAGTAATAGAAGCTCTTTGTTTCTTGTTTCACAGCTGGGTGTTAAACAATAGACTCTGGTCTTTGTTTTCAGTTCTCAGGGAAATTCACTGCAGGGTGACCTAATCAGTGATGTCAGCTTTGACCACATATAGACAACTAAAGGTTCGGTCTCTGAGGAAACACATTCAGCTTTTGAGTTCCCATCCTGCTTCAGTCTGTGGCCGGGAGATAATTTACAAGGTATCACCACCTTTTCACAAAGTATACATACACCGGATAACAGGGTGCTTATTCATGAGTCCAAGTCTGTGGAGTTGAAACCTTTGGCAGATTTACTGGTGGTTTCTACAAATGTTGGGCACACCGAGACAAAACTGACCTGCAATAAATATCAATTTATCAATACAATAAATACATTTTTTAGAAATTTAAGTGCAGAACCAGAGACGGTGTACAATATACAAAAGAAAAAGTCTAGAAACACAATTACACCAGACCCTGCCCCCCATCCCCTGGGACTTAGAGTAAATGGAAATCAAAGTAAAAATGTGGATTTCTACCTTTATAAAACTGCTATACATGTTTGATGAGGAGGCACAGATACAACAGCTTAACACCAGCCTGTCAGAAAATAGGACAACATCAGTCAAAGGAAGTGACTGACATTTATCTGGTGTTTTTTTTGGTTGTGTTGCATTGACTTTACCTTCAAACTGACAAGATTAATTTACGTTAATTTCAGTGGGGGCCCAATAATGGCCATATAAGCACTGAAAAGTAATTAAGTTGGTGAATCTTTAATGAGCTAAAAAGCTAAAACATAAGATAACATAAGATATATATATTAATATTACATTTTGAAATCCCTACTGTCTTTTTCATTGTTTTTCTGGCATTAAAGGGAAAACAAGTCACAAAAACAACTCATAACGGTTATCAGCCCTCTGCAAAATGATCAATTTAAACATCGATAATGGCACCAGCCCAGAATTTTACAGTGAAATCCTCATGTTTGACGAGTAATTTAGTTATCAAGAAGTTGGGGTCAAGAGAAAAATATAATTTTAGGGGGTGAAGAGCAGGAGAGGTGAATAACCTACACAACAAATGTGTGTTTGAGTATTTTGTGCATGGATTATTTTCAGTTCCATGGGTGGAAATGGCCCGTAGATGGAAACTCTGTCTTGGAAACAGGTTTATATCCAAGTAGGTTTGTCAGGTGTGTTTCAGCAGTCAGGTAGATAATAGTATGTAGAAATGATGGTCCAAAAATTCTGTCTCGCTGCTTGTTTTTAGACTCAAATCTGTTCAGACTGTAATCTGGTGTGAGAGCTGGATTAAATCAGATTAAAGACAAACCTACAAATTTCTTATTTGTCGGACGCAGCTCAGAGGTTTGTCCACATGAAACAGCGACTGAGTGACATCCACCTGGTGTCTTTATCCTTCCAGTGTGCAAACAAAGCAAAGATCAGCAGTGGACGGGGGACTCCTCTGTAATCATCTCAGATATGGAGGTTTTATCTTTCGGAGGCAGCTGTGATTATCAGATTAAAATCCGCAGCAGTTCTCTGAGGCAGAATATCTCACACAAATCCAAGCGCAGTTAGTTTGAACTGACTTTTACACAGCTGGCATGTAAACAAGTTAAGAGCAGCTTAAGATAAAACAAGTCACAGCGTCAAAGCTGCTGTGACAGTGAATTTCCTTCCTCTGAGAGAATAATCTTCCTGCTGGTCACACCAACAGCAAGACCGCATGCTGAGACACTATTCACTATGCTAATGCTAGTCAGAGAGGTGCTAACAGATGCTAATAGATGCTAATGGGTCTTGGGTTGGTCACACTCCCCAGCTGTGACAGCCAGAAGTTATACTTTAACTCTAGTATCACTGCTGTTACTTTAAAGAAGATGTAATCATTATCATGACAAAAAACTGCTCGTGTTTTAAGTCGATTTAACTGAAAAGTCAAACCTATCCCAAGTTAAAGAAATGCTTGTATTCATCTCTTAGCACTGCACACCTTCAACATAACATAAAACAACTGAGTGTGTTCAGTCAGAGGCTTCCTCCAGTTAACTTTTGATAAGGTTCACATTTTAAACCATTCCAGGTGATGGTATCCTGAAGGTGTCTACAAAGAGGTCATCATTGTAAACAGCTGCTACTCTGAAGAATTAAGAAAACTGGTGTTTATTTACTGCAAAATAACTCTTTAAATGTGTGAAGATCTTTTAAGCACCATCAGCTCAAGACCCATCAGTCCGGACTCTTGGAATTCACAGGGATGGATCTTGGTCCTCAGTCTGACACTAAATTTAAAAGGGGGACAGTCAAGGTCCTGAAATCCTTCCCCTCATGCATCCCCCAGCTGGTCAAAGCCATCCTCGAGGGGGGGTCACTGCCTTGCTCCTGGGCATGCTGGGAAAGAGGCTCCGTTCTCATGGTTTCTATATTTAAGTGTCAGCAGGGACGTTTGATGCTGCAGAGGTCAGAGTTAAACATGCGTGGGCGTGTGCACATCACCTTCTAACAGGATAGCTGCTGTTAGCTCAGCTACAGGCTGTGCAGATGAAAAGTTTCCCAGTAACAGGGAGCAAATCTGTGTGGCGTTCAGGTACATAAATTTAATCTGATGTATATATGTATATACATCAGATTAAATGTATATAACATGCTGAATTTAAATAGAACCATAGATTAATCTTCTGGGATTCTGTGAAGCTCAGTAAAGTCAAAGTCTCAATGTGGGCTTTTTTTTTTAACTTTATTTTCTTTAACAAAACATCAAAATAATCCATGTGCAGAATAATAGTAACAAATGTGAACAAATATATGTACAAACAGCAGCAAAAACAACCACGTCTTAATTCAGTGAAGTTTCTAACTTTAGATCCTGAACTGAATTCATATCTTTTGTCACCATGAGTTCAACTTTCATTAATAGCTCACCCATAACATCTGTACATGATCACAGTTTTCCTGCCATAAAGTGATTATTAGACAGTAGATATAACTTGATTATTGATCTCTTTCCAAGGTTTAATATCTGCCACTATCTCAGAGCTGCCATGATGATAAAATCAACATAAAACTACTTTGTTATTGCTTCATTAACATGGTCATTTTCTTTGTTCAAAGTGAATATTCTGGAAGTTTTCTGGATAAAATTAAACATCTGAGGACATCGGTTCAGACTGTAACAGCATAGCTCCTGATGGTCTCATGTTTTATTGATAGAATAATTAAAAAATGTCAGGTATTAACACAACTAAATGTGGTGAATGTGAAACGCAGGACTGATGT
Organism: Leuresthes tenuis; assembly: GCF_036924035.1. NCBI lineage: Eukaryota > Metazoa > Chordata > Actinopteri > Atheriniformes > Atherinopsidae > Leuresthes > Leuresthes tenuis. Next base: position 7,738,744 of record NW_027325372.1, on the reverse strand, counting down.
GAGTGGGGACACTGATAATGATTCAAGTGAATCTAAATTTGTTGAATCTCTATTTTGAGCTAAAATCTTACGATTTGACGCTTTTCATTTAATTTCTCAACAAAATTTCATAGCTTTGGACGTCGTATTCACTTAATGACGAATTATAATTTGAATAATCTGTCTGGTGTTCAGGGTGAACACTGTTGCTTTTGGGTCGTGTGTAAAGTTTCTTAATTTTGATGATATTATATTTATGGCTCCAGGTCATTAAATGAAAGATGTTTTGAGCTTTACAGGAACCCCAAAAACAACAACTTATTGGACCTGTTGGGTTGAATGTTATCTAGTTTTATTGTTTTCTTATGTTTCGAAGCCAAATGACTGATTGAGCTGCGATTATCCGTTAAATCTGAGTCCTCTGAATCTGAGTCTGGTCCAAGATGATGTCACAGCTTTATCCTCAGCAGCAGCTCGTGTTTGCAGGGAAGAAGATGATGAATCAGTTATCAGTGAAACGACTCCCGATCGCTGTCTCTGTCAAACATCTTTCCTCCTTTAATATCGTCTACATGTTCATTCCTCTCCTCCCGTTTGTCCTCAGATTTTTCCTCCTGACTTTTATCCTTCTTCATCTCATCTTTCATCATCAGCAAGAGTGAAACCTGTTATGGTTATGATCCTGGAGTCGGTACCAGCACTGGCCCTCCGGTCTCTAAAGGCTGCGTCAAAGCCTTGTTCAGAGCTGCGATCATCCTCGCTTTCTCGCCATGACCCTCCCCAGGCTGCAGACTGCACGCCAAACCAAATGATCTGAAAGAGTTATCACAACAGCGGAGAATACCTTTAATACCAAACCCAAAGAAGAAGAAACACGGCAGTCAAACAGTCCCATGACCTCATGCTGACTAGTTCTGGTGTTTAATGTCAAGTCTTTGATGTTGGTTGAAGTAGTTTAAACTTTGGGGAAGTTTAGTGTTGCCAGTTTACAGCTGTTAAGTGACAAATTAAATTTTGAAATAAATTCAGTGTCAACCTGAAGGACGACTGAAAAAGGACCTGAAACAGACAAACTGATAACCTTGTAAGACCCGCAGACCTAAAAATACATGAAGACATTCAAACCTGTGCAGGATGTGCGTCTGCGAATTCAGAGTGGATGAAACTTCACTGAGCCAGCAGGCCAGAGTCAGAGCCAGCTGATCCAGTCCCAGACCATCCAGGCCCCCATCGGAGACAAGTTGAGTCCAGCGAGCCTGGAGACGAGGACCGCAAACACCTCAATACATGATATCAGTGATTCGAACAGCTGAGACAGGTGAGACGAGGATAACAGAGGAGAGTACCTGCAGGAAGTCTCTGAGCACTTGTGTCACACAGATGTCGAGTGGCTGCAGACGACAGCTGCAACCCGACGGGATGAAGGCCACGTCTGTTTTGACCGAAGACAAACTCTCTCTGAACTTGTCACTCAAGTGTCCTCGATAGACGTCCATCACCAGGAGAGAATTGTGGTCATTCTTTGAGGTCATACACCAAACCTGCAGCGACAGGGAGGACAAACAGGAGGTCACCTGACATGTGACAAAGATCCAAATCAGGGTCACACAGAGACAGACACCCACTCACACTCACTCCAAAGGTTAGTTCAAAGGGGATTCAAACCAGGAACCTCCTTGCTCAGAGGCGACAGTGCTAACCACCACAACAACCGTCCAACCACCATACAGACAAGTGTCTTACCTTATCGATCCAGATCTGCAGACGTTCCTCGTCGGTGAATCCTTCTTGTCGAGCCTCCAGCAGCACGTTGTCGGGAAACCCATCTGGGACGAGTGATGAAGTTCCGGTAAAGAACAGCAGGGGGGGCAGGAAGCTGCCGTCTGACAGAGCCGAGAGGATGACATCGAACACGGATCTGTCACCGGGCGAGCCGAGCAGCTTAAAGGCCTGTGGGTTTTGGTTGGCGAACTGGTCCGAGTTGATAAAGATGGGGAGCTCGTCCATGCAGCCCAAACCGTGAGGAGGCACATCTTGACTCTGCATCTGAAAACGGGGAAAATGGCAGTTGCACTTGATTCCATCAAGTTGAAAACCTGGTGCTTCTCTTGCTCAATATTATTGATTGATTTGTTTGCAGAAAATAAAAATGGCAGTACAGATGAAATGTTTATCAATTTCTCACAACTGTGATGCATCAATACAGCCGTTAATAAACAATAATGTAAGAATGTAGTTTAAAATAATGTTAATTCAGTTGAAAGTGTGCATTCAGCTCCCGAACGTACCCGTTCCTTCAGATTAGTTTGATTTTTGGACAAAGAGTCATTTTCAATCAGTAACTGCTAATTGATAATTGGTGTTTGACCTGTGAGCAGAGGGTCTGCGTGAATAAGCGGCTGTTGTCCTGGATGCTCCTCAGTCTGTTGCCGTTTCCCGTTTGCAGTCCGAGGTCGTGCCTCAGCATGAAGTCTACGATCCAGCTGTGACGCTCCACCTGGCTGCTCTCTCCCAGAGTCTGCCTGGCGATCAGCAGCAGGACGTCTGCGTCCACGCTCAGTTGCTGCTCCCTTTGATTCAGCACCCACTCTGCCATCTTGTCCGTTCTCCAGAACCACTTCTTGTCTGACAGCCTGCGCTGCTGCTGGGCGATCCAGGACCGGATGGTGGCAGGAGATGTCTGGTGTTGGCGAGACGTCTGAGAGATGCCGTGACACAAAGAGGAGAGGACAACCGAGAGCTGGGAGAGCGTCAGAGGCGTGAGCGTAGGCTGAGGAGGAAGAGAGGAACTTTAAATATCACCATCATCACTATCATACTTGCAGCATCATCAGCAGCGTCTCTCACCTGTCCAGACTGTGGCTGGGTCCCCAAGATCTTGATGGTCATGGCAGGAGTGAAAGACACTGGGGAGGGGTAGGGGAGGGATTTGACTGACAGCCGAGTGGAAGTCTGACCAGAGGGGACGAGGTGAATCGGGACGAAGGCTCCGTTCTGACCGCTGGATCAGAGTGACGAAAGAGCAAAGAATGAAGATTAAAAAGTATTCGACACAGGAAGCAGTCTGTTAGTGTAAAAACTGGAGTCTGATCAGATTTTATATTTACAGTAATAATAGGTCTGCATCTATTCAAAACATCAGTTCGAAAATAACAAGATTCATCATCTGGTTGCTGCTCGTCTTCTGTAAGACAAACAGTGATATAAATAAAGCCTCATTCAGACTGGACTCATGTCAGCTAACATTTATGACTCATGTAAATTTCATAAAAGAGTCTGAATTCTTATTTCCTAAGTGTCCCAAAACATTTTAAGGGGATATACAAGAAGGAGTGAAACAGTTGACTAAGTAAAGTAAAGCTAAGTAAGACACCCACACCAAAATAAAATCTGACTAGAATTACCAATATCTGATCAGATTTTATAATTACAGTAATAATAACTCTATAATATAAGCTGTGCCACAGTGTGCCTTACAATCATATTTATGTATGGGTATATCTAAACTTCAGTCTCATAGCTATAAGTATTATAAGCTTAAAGCAGAGGAAGTTAAAGTCTGATAAGCTGCCTCTGAAGCAATCATATCACGCATTTTTAACAGTTTAAAGCATAGATTTAACTTACAATTAAGATAACCTGATGCCATTTTCTATGGTTTCATCAAATATCACTTAAATATAATGCTGTATACAGGAGCCTGTGCTAACTGAGTGCTAAATTAGTGATGAACATATGGGTCAACTCTAAGGTTTAACCTCTCCAATGGTTTATATTCCATGCATCTGCTGTTTTCAGAGGCTGGGAAATGGAAGGTTTTAGAAGGCGTCTCAAACCAAACTCCAGGTCATAATGGGTTCATTTCACATGAGATTGAAGGATTTGTTTTGTATTGCGGAGCCTCCGTTGCTATGGATGGATTTGTTGGAAATAAAAAGCCTAAGCTTTCTCATTCATCAAATCCACATAACCTCCTTAAAAATAAAAACTTCAGGGACTTGTCTACACTTGCCTCTGCTTTCAGGATTACAGGATTACTACACAGTAGACTTAACTTTTAGTCTCCAGCTTATCTTTTTTACTTGGTTTTGATTAGTTTATACTATAAAAGTCTATTTTGTTTCACCGTGTATTCTTGTTTATGGTGGGTTTACTGATGATTCAGCATTTACCTGTTCTGTGTCTCAGCTCCGCTCACGGTCCACTCTGAAATAAAACACATGATTTTCTTTATGCGAGTTGGCTTACGTGCACAGTTTAATAATAATTCAGAGAAGACAACAACTTCTACACTCCGAATTTCACCTCAATGCATTTCAGCAGGTTAAATATGCATCAGAGGAGCCCCAGATTGTGAGACTGAATTATTTTTCACTTTGGCTCCATCTGGTGGTCGTATCATGAATGAAACCTCGAGACGTGAAGCAGCTAAACCACTTCAGAAGAATTCATCTTCAAGTAAAAACTCTCTCAATGCTGTAATCACATAAATATATTGAAGTTTATTGAGAATGTGTGATACATCAGACGTGCTGATGTACTTTATTCATCCAAGGAATTATAACTGTCTGAATGAGGGGAAATGGTAGATCTTCATAATTAAGTTCTTCTTGTAATCAAAGTTAACACAATAATGGTGACACTTTGATGTGTGCCAAGTCACGGCAGTAAAGTTCATTCTGTTCATTTTAGTCAAAAAGTGGCGGCATTAAGAGCATGTGCGGGCCATACCACCGGCTGATGAAACGGCGAAGGCGTGCTCTGTATTTTCTGTCAGGTGGACGGCCATTGTGTCTCCTCTGCAGGTGGAAAATGTACACGACTGGCATCGTATCGTTTGTGGCAACCTGAAACACAAAAACACAAGCAGCAGGTTAGCTTTGCAGCATCTGAAGATGAGCAAAAATCATACAGATTTAAATACATTAGACTAGTTTACTTTGCTAACCTTGGGTTTGACTTGAAGATGGTTGGAAACTGAGAGACTTTACTGCAAGTGGCATGATTACTGTGAAAAAACATGAAAATAATCAGAAAAGAGATGTTTATTAACAGAACAATTATCAATCAAACAAAAAACTCCACAAATACAAACACCAACAAGACTTGTTTAAGTATAGAAGGTAAAATCCAATAAAATAATTAAAAAAACCTCCATGAGTAACAAAACATGACATTTAAGGGACACCACAATGAGGTGCAGCCATACTTGATCATGTGGTTAGCGTAAGAGGTGGAGCAGCAGGTGACGAATCTGCAGAGTGAGCAGTGGACCAGAGATGGAAAATGAATCTTGAGGTCTGGGATTGAACTCAGACACTCGATACAGTGCTGAGAGGGGCAGGAGCCACTGAAACACACGAGAAAAATCACTTTAGTTTAATACTGAGACACCTTACTTGTGCAGCAGTTTGTTTCCACGTGAAACAAGTTGCTCATTATCCAAAACCAACATCGGTGTCATACAAAAGCACATCTCACCTTCATAATAACACGTAAAGCTATATCTGACATCAGGATTTTACAGATGCTGCTGCTGCTTTTTTAGTTTAATAAAGGTATCTTTGTTTAACGTTTGAGTGCGTCTCTTAAGAGCTTAAGAAAGGGTTTACTGTAGATGTAGAAAGTACCAACATTTTGGTATCGATACCGGTACCAACATATATTTCGATACTTTTCCAAATAAAAAGAGAACACAAACAGAACTTTAATAATAAATCTTAGAACTATAACAATGCACCAGAAAATAAAATAAACTACCACAAACACATGCTTTTTGTAATGATCTGCTCTGAAATATGGGTACTTCTTCCTTTGTTCCAATCACTTCTGACTGACGCGCATAGTGTCGACACCAGTGATTTCCAAATAGAAGAGTTTAGAGTGGCTTTACTTAAACGACGGCTCTTTGAATAAAATCAGTTTTAAACTGATTTTTCAGTGAAGGATCAGAATATACAGATCCAGAATTTGTACCTGTCTGCACTCAGCCGGGACAGCAGAGATCCCAAACTCTCGACTGGTTTCCTCTTTGGAGCCTCCTCTGTGGGAGAAGGTGGGACAACATCTACCACCTGAAAACCAAAAGCAGATGAAGAAACTCACATGAGGACTAACAAAGGCCACAAGAGTGACAAACTTATCAATCAAAAACAAACACACAGTATATCAAGACTTATTTGCATACATGTGCATAAATACATGCATTTAAAACAAAAAATTGAGGCAAAAAATTAAGAGAAAGAATTCAAATAAGGTAATAAGAAATTCAAAATAAATCAAGATTACTCATCTAGACTAATTAAACCTTAACTGTAAATTAATTGTGCAATAAAAGAGACAAAGACTGCGTGTGAACATGAAAACAAATTAATGATCGGTTTGGATCAAACCAACAGCTAGACATTAGAGAGACGTCTGGTCTATCTGTTGCACAAAGCTGATTAACTCTGGACCTGCTTCAGCAGGAAAACTTTTAAGCCAAAAGTAAAGTCGGACTTTTTCAAAACCTTGACTATGTTACCATGGAAACACACATCATATGTCAGAGGTAACCCAGCGGCAGGTCTGGAGGAAGCTGAGCAAAGAGATGACTTTGATGTGGAGTGAGACTTAAAAAAGAACAAGACTTGACTCATCTTTAAGTGTCCGGTGTGACAGCAGCCGATTTAAGTCTTAAAAGCTGTTTTTATGCTCACCTTGCATGGAGCGACTGTTTTCTTCTGTCCACCTTCTCGTTCGGATTTTCCAGCCGCAGAATACGTCCTGACAGTCACCTGCACGCATGAAACACCTTTTCAGTAAAAGTGGAGCTTCTCGTGCCCACCAACAGAAACTGCACTCTGGTTTCAATGACAACCTGCCAAGCTCTGCATGATGCCATCAAGATATCAAGTCCAGATTCTCTGGTACCCTCATGCTCAGTACTTTTACTGCTGTGGTTGTCAGTGCTCTAGTACTCCAGTCCTCTATTTTTAGTTGTTTTTTTTTTTTTTTAGCTTAAAAAGCCCAGATTTGCAGGTATACTGTTTATCAGTAGACTGATCAACACAGAACACGGTTCTGTTTCTTTGACTTGTTTCAGTACTCCAAAAATCTATATAATACTTTTTAGGAAGTTCTCCGTTTCTGGGGGAGTTTTGCAGAGTAACGAGATCTGGACCACATCTGGACAGAGGTCAGGTGTACCTTTGTTCCAGCTTTGAGTCCGCTGAGCTGAGGAGGCGTGATGTGAGTTTTGTGATACAGTGCTTTGTGTTCAGTTCGTTCTTTACAATACAGGAAGTGAAGACGGCATTTATCACAGCTGAGCACATGTTTTTTCTGGAGACAGAGACACAAAATCAAAAGATGCACACAAATGTATCCAAAAACAAAGCGATGATGCAGAAGAGTGAGTAGCAGTAGCTCCAGTAGTTTGTACCAGGTGGCGGGCAAAATGCTGCTGGTAGCAGGTGTAGCTGCGCAGCACTCTGAGGCAGAACTGACACAGCAGGTGTCTGGTGTCAGCGTGAGCCTGCTTAAAGTGAGACCACACATCAGAGTAGAAGGACGACCGGAAGTCACACACCTGCAGACAAACAGCAGGACTCAGTGATCTCAGGTTAAACCGACTGATGCTAAAGAGGAAGTGTGATTTTGGCACCCGTTTGTCAGACCTGGCAGAAATAGGGCATCTCTCCTGGTTTGTGGGTGGTTCTCATGTGACACAGGAAGGCTGGTTCATTATCGAACGCCAGCTCACAGATCTTACAGGTTACTGTTATAGGAAGCAAATCATCTTTACAAATGAGAAACACAAACCAAACAATTTGATTGATTTATTTCAAAAATCAATATTCATGGTTAATGAAACAAATGCTAATAACCATTAGTGTGTCAAGCAACAAATGTCTGTTCAGATGGGATCCAACTGAGCATTAGTAAGGTCAGCATCCCATGTGATCTACGTCCAATCATTTTAAAAAGGGCTACAAAAACATCTTTCTTCTCACTTGTTTATACAGATTCTGGTTGTGGGAGTTTATATGTGGAGCTGCAGACATTGCTTAAGTTATTTTAAGCTACATCAGGTTACAACAGCGTGACTACTGAAATCCTCAGGGAAAACCTTTCACCGACACAGAGACTTTAGAAAACGGCAGGTGTGTTTCTGTGATTTCTATGTTACAGACCTGTGGACTCGTACTTGCTGTGAACAGCTTCCAGGTGGCACTGCAGCTTGATCGGAGACAAGAAGTGACGGAAACAGTGAGGACAGGAGGACGCAGAGTCTATCCCTCCAGCATGTTGAGACACCATGGACGCATGTTCCTGCATATGATTCATTAACCTGCAACACAAGACGGCTCAGTCTCTGAGATGGAAGAAACACGTCTGGTCCTGGTGGGATTCTGAAAAGGTTTTTAGTGGGTTCACAATCGGATGTTGATTTATTCACAAAGACATGAGCAGACAGATGAGAACTTGCTCAAAATAACCATTTCACCCAAATATCTTCCAGTAACGGCTGCTGGGTGTTTTGGTGACAGTTCTATGACAGCGGTATGTTCAGGTGTGTGTGTGGTTTAACACAAGTAAGAGCCTCACTTGATGTTGTTGCTGAGTGTCTTGGAACAATGAATGCAGGGGTATGGTCCACTGTTGTTCCCAACCCGCTGGCGGTGTTTGACAGCGCTGCGCCCGGGATCACAGCCATAATAAAAATCCTCCACCAGTATCACCAGTTTACCCTGAGGGAGGTCAGACGGTGGTCCAGACTGGTGCTGCTGTGTGAGGCCGATAGTGTTAGAGGAGGATATAGGACTGGAGAACTCATCTGACTGGAAGTCATCAGAATATCGACGCATCTTTCGAGGAGGAGTGATGACTTTAGCCTGAAGGAGACACACAGAAAAGAAAACTGTCACGTGTGAGACAAAGATAAATTCACGGGTGTTCTACAACTGCTGTGCAGTCTTTCAAAACCTACCCTAACACCAACAACAAGTCCTACTAACTCTTATTAGCTGTGTCCTAGTTAAAGCAAGAAGATGGTATAAGAAACGAGAGTAACAACACAGTAACCATCTTCATCTCCGATGTCCATCAAACCTTCAGAAATCCTCTTATGATTCAGGGGATCTGCCTTCATTATCACAATAATCCAGAGATAGCTGTGTTTATAACTACGACAGGACGCACATATGTGCTGCTAGCAGTGAAGATCAAAAAAGCATGATCTAATATTAACATTCATTATAAGTTATGAACATGTGGAGGAGATTTGTGGATTCACAGTGTAAACTCACAGCAGAGTGTCCCGGTCGACTCTTGGACACTTTACTGGAGCTTTGAGGGTCTCTGCAGGTTTTTGGTGACTTGTTCTTGTCTCTGCTTCTCCTGCTGTGTTTTTTCGTCGGTTTCTTCAAGTTCCTCAGACTCAGAGCAATGTCAGGGCTGCACAGCTGGAGGAGGAATATTAAGTTGTGTGAAGAGCTGCGCTGTGTGATGCTTGCTGATAGAGGTGTAATGGGCATATGACATGACTTACACACATGAATCCTCGCAACTCTGTTATGAGTTTGTATTGAGAAGTGCAGACAAGACAGTTGGGGGGACTGACCGACTCGAGTGCACCTGAGGGGAGACACATAACACCTGAGTTTCACCTGAATCTGGACCACAAAGAGGGTTACCAATGGGCTGAAGCTTCAGTCAAATGTTCCTTCACTGGCTCACAACTGCTTCACATAACCATATCGATCACCATGATAAAAAGAGGATTAACAACATGGTAAATCTCATGCTAAACGTAAACATCAGAGGATCAGATCTAAACCTGCCAAGAGCCCAACTTCTGACCAATCAGATTACACATGAGTGCTGGTACACAGAGCTGGTTAAACAGCTCCACTGTGAAAGACGGTAACGCCCTTTTTTCATTTTTTTCAAGCTTGAAAATACCCAACAAAAACGCTTCACAAACTGGATGGTTTATTAATGTCATCAACTTTGGTCAGACAGCTGCAGGAAGCCTGCAGTGCAAATTTAAGTTGAAGTTTTTGTATGGAGGCTGAAAAACATAAATGATTACTGTTCTATCTGGCTTGGAGAGGGTTCTTGTTGGATATGGGGGATAAAAAAACAAAACAGTAAGCAGTAATCTGAATTACAGGTCTGAAAAGCAGCTTTGGAGGAGGAATCAAACCTTTTCGTAGCGGTTTGTGAGGTGATGTCTGCCGTGACTTGGTTTTTTGGGGCGAAGCCAGGGCAAAGGAGGTTGTTTTCAGTGGTGTCAGAGGGCTAGACTTGAAGTTCACATTGTGGTCATTCAGAACCTTCTGAGCTGCTTCACCTGAGACCACACCTGTATCAGAAAGAGATGGTGGTTCAGCTTAAAGAGGATCTTCTGTTTCCAAACCTGAAGCAGGCTGTGGTGAGTACCTGTGATAATGGGGATGTGGTCAGGTTTAGGGAGAGGTGCAGGTGCAGCAAGAGGAGGAGTTAGAGCAGTGGAGGAGGAGACGGCGGCAGTCAGGGAGGCGACGGTGTTAATGTAGCGGGTCCCTACAGGACTGTGGACGGTCAAAGTGACGGGGATCTGGACTGTGGTGAAGCCACTTGCTGAACCTTCAGGATGAGAGCACAGCCTCAACTCTGCGCCGCCACCTGCAGCACAGACAACGAAGCAATTCAGTTATTACTTTATCAATTACACAGACGTTTCTAACAACCTACTGATATTTTGTATCAGTTTAAAGCAGCCGCCCTGTAAAGCAGTCTCCATGGCGACTTGCACTAACAACCACACAAACCTCTTTGGTTTAGTGAAGGAGATCATTAGCAGCCACTTCGACTTTCATCAGCCGTTTCACACATGATGACAAATTTCAGAGTTGCAGCTTTTACTTGTATTTCCTGATCTTTAACTAATCCTGACTGTTCATTCATTGACACTTAACATTCAGTTTTAACTGTCAGTGTTACTTAAATGTCACACAAAATTTGTTTGAATTAAGTTAATCATGTTTTATTACAAATCTAAAACTGAAAAAGTGAGAGATTTCTACAAAATTGATTGTTATGAAAAAAGCTGATTGTAGCACACGTTTAAATAGACCAGACTGACCTCCGGGCAGCAGTGGGACTGGTCGGCCGTTGATCGTGAAGCCCAGAGGAGAACCTACAGACTGAACACATCACCCGAGTTAATACAATAATCAATCAGCAGCAGAAAGTGAGTGAGGGTAGGTTTAAAATCTTACAGGTGATCAATAATCAATAAGCACGGTAAGAACTGATACAAACAGAAATGATCAATGACATATTGTGTAAAGGATCTCATTACCTTCACTGTGCTGGTGGCTGTGGGAAAGCTGCTGCTGGTCAAAGGCTGGACTGGGATGGGGATGATCCTGACTGGTACAGGGTCTCTTTCTTCCTCAACTTCCATCACACTGACAGAAGACTGTAGATCTGGACATGAATGTGACAAATACATCTGATCATGTTAGGTTCAGACAATTGGCTGGTTTAATAAATGTATATCACTCTTTTGTGTCTATTGTGGGTCTATGCTCACTTATCACTCTGCACCTATGTTACAGAAACAAAGTATATGGGGAATTGCATAGACAAACAGTAGTCTTGCATAGCCAGGACTACAATTAGAAACCTAAATTAGGATCACCTCAAAGCACATCCTGATCAATCAATTCTTATAACAATGTGTCTTTTAGTAGATCCACGGTCAAGTGCAGATCAACTGAAGAAGAGTGTGTTTCTCAAAGCCAGGAACATAAAAACTCGCCTAACATTTGCAAAAGTTCAACAGGGCAAAGAGGAAGGTGACTACAGATATCTTGGTGTTCATCTGGACAACAGATTGAGATACAACACTGATGGTGTCTAAAAGAGGGGGTAAAGCAGTCTGGACTATTGGAGTAGGCTTAGGTCCTTCAATACCAGCACTAAGATGCTGCATATCTTCTAAAAGTCTGTGGCAGACATTGCAAGCAGCAGAACCAGAGCCAGTGACTCAAAAAAAGGTAAACAAACTGATGAAAGGGGACCGTCTCTGTGCTGGAGACAGCTCTGAAGCCCCTCGAGCTGATTATGTTAAGAAGAAGGTTGCAAAAAGCTGCTCAATATAATGGACAACACTGCAGACCCTTTGCAAAGTGTAGTTAAGACACATAAAAGACATTTTCACACACAGCCTAGAGTCCTGAAATGTTCCAAGAGATATTCCAGAGCGGTGACATGTGGAAATGCAGATGTCTGCAACATTCGCAACTTCTCGTGGAGATTTTACACCCAGCCACAGAAATGTGAAATGTGCAAATATTCATTCCTGTCCAGAGTAATGACTTTTAAATACTGACCAATGACCTGTAACTTATAAGTATTGTTGACTCTTCATGCAGCAAAAATAACTTTCCTTTGTGGGATTAATGAAATATTATTAAATTCAATTTAGCTAATTATTCCCAAGATCAGATGAGATGAAAACTGAGTTTTTTAGACACAAAGAAGTAGATTTTATTTGGTGAGAAAGAGGAAAAGTAAGAAGAACACTATTTCCACAGTCAATGAGGGCAACAGGAATGTAATGGTGTTACTTTTATGCTTTTCACCCATTAACTATTTTTCATAATACCATGCTTTAAGTACAGATAAGGACTTTAACACATTCCCAAAGGTCCAAAGCAATTAGGCATAAGGTTAAATTTGCTGTTCTAGGCTGCAGTTTTGCAGTTAATATTTGTAACTCATATGTTCTGAATATATTCTGAACTGGGTTACGTTAGTAATTGTCATTTTCAAACTAGTGTATAGCTTCTTTTTTTTTAACCACTAAAGAGGTTATATTTGTTATATTTTTTAAGACCAAGCAAATTTATGTTATTTCAAGGACATGCTTGCTCCATTACCAGCTACATTGATCATATGAAGACAACGTGAATCAGATCTTAAGCTGACATGCCACAACTTTACGTGTTTTTATTAAACAATAGTGCTAGCATTTCATAGAATAATTGCAAACTGATTATAAAATCTACAATGGACCACCATTGGCTGAACTTTGAGATTCCATGATACAATCAAAATAAATGATGGTTTCAGTACCAGAAAGAAAATTCCTGCCTGCAAAGACTCAGCTGGTCAATAAGTGACAAAGCAGGACCATTTGGTTAGGTACAGTAGGGGGCCAAAACCCATCTCTCTCTTCACCTTATGAGAGAAAGGCTGAGTTAATAAGCTCCTATTCCAGCTCTCTTGCCTTTTATAAACCTGATCTTAGGCTGACTACTGTAATGCAACAAGTGTGAATGGAATACAATTTTTGATAGCTCTGGTAACTAATAAGTGATATACAAATATGTGGTGAGGTTGCTGTTATGCTTTTAAGTGAAAGATGTAATTTAACAACTGATCTGTTGTCTGCTCTGTTAATTATTGCGGCTCATTTGTCCACTGTTTTGTTACTATTTTGTACTGTGATATGAAACTGTGCCCTGTTTCTTGGTTGTCAGGTGTTGTTTGAGGGTAACCTTTAAAAACAGAGTCAATGCAGAATATTTGTGAATACACCACTGAAACACTTGATCCCATATAAGTGAACTCTAACCTCCATCCAGTCTCTCCAGCTCCTCTTCCTCACACTCCATCAGCAGGTCAGCACCACCTCCAGCTGTGGTCTTCACCTCTGTCATCATCCACTCTTCACCTGCAAAAGGACAACATCCATAACAATTACTGTGCATAAAAAAAAACTATTGTGTTTTTGAAAAGCTCTCTGACGTCAAACACCTTACATCTCTGCAAAGACTGAGCTAATCAACTCAATATATACAGTATCCAGATCAAATACTTAGCACTGAATGGTCGTGATTTACAGGCCACAAGGAGGAACTGCGATACAAACAAAAATGATTCTGTTCAGGCAAAGAAACAAACTTAGTTGGAGGGGTAAACTGTCCTGTTGTCTAAAAAAATCTAACTTTGAAAATATCCTGCACCCTGAAGTTTAAACAGTTCAGTTTGCTTCACACCAGTTCGGTTAGGTTCAAAAAACAGCATCAGGGATGTTATGGAGATGCAACAGTGCACATGGCATGGGTAACCTGGATATCTCCAAATATATTTCAACAAGATTGATCCATAATAAAAGAAATTCATGCTGAATTGACCTGCATTCACTCTACACCTGCCACCCAAACAAAAGACCAACTTTCTGAAACTTTCTGGCATCCTGTTCAGAATAAGTGTACATTCCTTAAAAGGGACAGGTTTAAATGATAGTCTATATCTGGTTTAAATTATATGCATTCTGAAGTCAGAATGCTAATGAGTTGGAAACACACATTTGTTCAAACACACAACACTGTCACATTTTAGAGACTGCAGAAGACGGCTACAGAACCACGAGTGAATATGACTTTTAACACCATTACGTCTCTGTTTTTACTCAAATCTCTCTGCTGCTCAGTCTTTTTAAACTCAAACCTGTTGAGTTATAAAGCACATTACAGGAGTCTGTTTTATTAATTGCAACGCTGTAAATATTTCTGTATATACAATTAGCTGATCAACAGAAAAATGAATGAACAACAATTATACAATAATAATCTCTTAATACCGCTTGACATTTCAGAGGAAAAAAATAGTAACATTGATTGAAGAAATAACCAGTAGAATAAGTTAACCAGAAGCAGCAGTTGTAGTCCATATGATATGATCTGTTTTAATGACGCTGATCAGCATTGAAAAGATATTAAGTCTATTATACATCACAATAAATAAATCAAATCAGATGAATATATTTCTTAAAAACACATAAATATTTAATTTAAGAAATAAACAAAGCATTTAAACAATTAAATTGATTTAACATCGTGATAAATCTGCTCATTTTCACAGCCATACATCACATGCAACAAGACAAATACAATTCAGAAAATAAAATTTACACCTGTCATTTGCACTGAGAAAATCCTGCTGGGTGTTAGCTCAGAATTTGGCAAGCTTTTTGAGATTTTGTATCAGGTTATTTAGCTTTCTAACGTACCTTTTGCTAAATTTGATTTAAATAACAGCTACTAGATAATGCAATTGAAAGTTGTCCAGGCTGGGTTATTGGTCAGTTTACTGAATCAGAAGCAATATGACTTTTAAAGATATAGCTTTGTCTGCTAGCAAGCTATGCTAGTACGCTAATGCACCACTCAAAGACATTCAAAACCCTTAACTTAAACTTTACAGTAACATAGTGTGCTACATGCTAAACGTTTTAGACTTTAAACGTATTTTCAGTGTACTTGCGGTGATAAAAACAAACTGGAAGTGCTGTATGCTAATGCAGTGATGCTGCTTGTCCCCACTGTACCCCCTTCCTTTTAAGTCTGCTTAGCAGTCAGCTAACAGGGCTAGCATGTTAACAAGTAGCAGAACAGCTAATTCTGTGATTTTATTGACTGTGTTTGATATAAGTTTTATAAAGTGTGTCACGTGAACGCTTACCTTCCCCAGGCTTTTAATATGGTAAATGAATGTTTATTCCGTTAAAATTCCGAATTTTCAAAAGTGCGTTTCCTAAAAATAAAGAGAAAACGTGTAATCTGCACAGACTTGGAGCTGTTAGCGTTAACGCCAAAACACGTTGGAATCTGTATTGTGTTGTGAGACCGTTGCCGTATCCCTCCGCCTACCCCCTTGGAACAGCAGCCTTTTTCTGTGGCACTACATTCAGACGAAGCGGAGTAATATACACCCGAAGAGACACACGTTTGCTGTAACGTTATTTGGCTAGTTAACATTAAAGAAAGTTTTAAACCTTTCTTATCTTTTTACGGACATTTACTTGTGAACGTTAAAGACACGTAGCTTCAATTTGACATTAAATCATAAGCAGATTTAGAAGGATTAGCTTGCCTGCGTGCTAACATGATTAGCATTCTTTACCTCTCCATTTTTGCCGAATACACGCAATAATAACTTAAATTCCTTTATAACGTCTAAAGTTTATTTATAGTACACAATTCGAGCCGTTTAATCTACAGTGAATAGGACTAACGTTCACACCAAATCTGTTCAGTGCAACAGCTTACTTTGTCAGTTGCAAACTGTAATCAGTTAAACTCGACATGAAGACTGTTAGCCATAATGCCAATAATTACATATCATGTGTTACCCATTTCGATTTATATTAATAAAATATTAGCTTGCGAGTTTAACAATGTTGCAGTTAAACAAATTAAGCTGTGTTTAGCTATCTTAAAGTGAAGATAATCTAAACTCAAACCACTACCTAAAATGGCCATGTGACATCAATAATTATCACCAAAACTCCAACTATCATTAGAAAACAGCCTCAACTGGAGCTTATGGTACTCTATCATTTTTAAAAAAGTGTTAGTTGCTTAAAATATTTTAATTTTAAACTTCTTCCAAGCAACAGCTAGCAAACTAAGACTAGCTAACTTGACAAAAAGCAATTTATTTAAATGCTATTAACAGCAGAAACAAATTATAATCTCAATCAAAGTACAGTGATGAATAAAATCTCCATCACTTTGCCGCAGTCTGTAGCCCTGGAACATGAGACCAGAAACCAGGAGACAAACAATCTCTGGCATCTTGCGCGGTCTGCCCTGATTACATCCACCTCTTACAAAATAATTTGCTCAAGAAAAATCAAACCATGAATGCCTTGCGGCTATCATTATGACCACAGTCACTGGGCAGACAAGCTCAATGAAAAGATGGGTACACCTTGAGCCCACAGCACCAAAGTATTACTGTGAGGTCACAGGAAATGCAGTGTTCCCATGTGGATTTGTGGTAAATCCTCATGCTCCCCACCTTGGCACTTCACCAGACAGGAAGGTCATTGAAATAGGGGGCAGTACTAGCCATGGCCTTTTGGAGATCAAGTGTCCATCAAAGGAGAGCTACAAAGATTGTCCCTATCTCTTGAAGCATGCAGATGGCAGCTCCAAGCTGAAGGAGAGCCACACATATTATTACCAAATAACAGGGCAGCTGGGACTCACAGGGATGCCATGGTGTGACTTCTTTGTGATGTGCACAAAAGACTACCACCTACAGCGCATACATTTTGATGCAGCAGAATGGTGTGATATGAAAACCAAACTAGAATTGTTTTTCTTTGAGTACTTCCTTGGCAGATGCCAACAACAGTAATGACTAAATAAACAAAATAACACACACTGTGCTTAATTCTTACCATTGTTAGTTTCTGTGACACTGAGATGTGATGCAGCTTGCTCAGTTGAGTTCAGGGTGGACGCTTCAGCATCTTGTTGATCACATCTGAGTCTGTAAAAGTGCAGTTGTTACAATGCTATATTTGTTATTACTACTTAACACATTTCTGTTAAATACAGTTGAAATTACATATGAAATAATACATATATGTCATAA
Organism: Leuresthes tenuis; assembly: GCF_036924035.1. NCBI lineage: Eukaryota > Metazoa > Chordata > Actinopteri > Atheriniformes > Atherinopsidae > Leuresthes > Leuresthes tenuis. The sequence goes on along the minus strand of NW_027325372.1, from coordinate 7,721,338 downwards.
CATTTATGAATGGTTGGTGCGGGTAGGGTGTGGGCAGCGAAACCTTGTTAACAGTGATTTTTCGGTGTACATATTAATGTGTAACGTCCAATGACTCAAAACATTTTGTTTGTCTACTACAAGACATCAACATGTACTATAAATATTAACAATAAAATGCTATCTCATTTTCAATGATTGACACTGGCGTTTTGATTAGTCTAATGCAGCTGATAACGATGCACTGAATATTGATTTGAACGCAAACCTTTTTGCTGAAGATTTCCTGCTACCTCCATGTTCCCTCTTTGAGGAAGAAGAAGAAAGAGCAGCCACAGGATTTGGGAAGTCCGCTGTAGGGCGTCCCTTCACAAAATGCTAAAAGATATCAGTATGTCAGAACTTGTCTCTATCTGTTAGTATTCATTTTGCTTAAATATTACACAGTGGCTCAAGGTTTAACAGAGACGTCTTTGTTAACGTTTTCGCACAAAGCTATGGTTAGCTAACGTTAGCTAGCACTTTACCTTAGAACAAACGTAGGTGCTCTTATTGATTTTGGAGGGATTCAGCTGTTCGTGTGGTCTTCCACACTGCTTTATCCACACCCTGCATTTTTCTTGTTGCGTCTTGGGCTTGGGGAAGGCAAAGAATTCAACACCACCCTCCAAACTTCTTGGATATCGACTGTCGGACTTGCAAATCCCGTATGCACACCGCTTCGGCATTTTGCTTTCTACCCAAAGCTTGACTGGCCTCTTGTGCATAGTTACGGTTGCTAAAGTAGGATTGGACATAAGCCGTTCGTGGGAGGGGCTTAGTGAAGGGTTAATTAACATTTCTAAAACTTCACATGACTGATCTTAAACAGCTGATTGAAGCTGTTTACCATCATGTTTGTGGCATTTTTTTTAAATGGTTGGAAAGTGTCGCAGATGCTAACAGGTGTTAGTCCAGCTGATGTCTTCTCCTAGAATTAACTGAGTTATTATCTGTTAAGAGTAATCATGATAAACTAGGTGTAAGGTTATATGAAATCTTAACTATTTTTTAAATTTGAAAAAGTAATGCAACACTGAATCATAATGTTTCTAAATATTATAGTTTTATACAGTAGTGTTTAATCATGAATGACATGTGAATACATTTTACAGCCATTTTATATTCAAAGTCTCTTATTCTATTCAGGCTCACAGGTAATATCCAGCTTGAACCATTTCAAACTATGTGACCTTATTTACTATCTGTTGGTTTGTACGTGGTTGTGCATTGTTTGTTGTTGAAATAGATCACATTTACTTTTATTACTTAGATTTTATTACTATAGCTTAGGTGAAAACCATTTGTTCTTTTAACCCTTCTACATTTTTACGGAACAGCATCACTTTATAAAAAACACCGTTCTGTATTGAAATACTACTACTAACAAAAAAGTATGAAATAAGATAACAAAAATAAGTCAATGAAACAGATCACATGTCAAATTTAAGCAATTCATTTATTAAGCAAGATTCATTGTTATATTAACAACTACTAACCCATCGGACATAGATAAAGTTTATCGTCGCAGGCGCTGTACGTACAACGTGCTGACGTCAGGGACCCGGAAGAAATTTGCAGTGCTGTTGTTGTCACAGCAGCTCAGCTGATAGTTTTCCGAAAGAAACTTGATAAAGGAAACAAATCGTACCGAGAGATTGAAACAGACTCTCTACAGCTGCTTCCACTTTTTGTTCATTTGCTGTTATCGTTCTTGTCTGTCAGCGTCGCCATCATGAACGTGACGCTCGCGGTGAAGCAGTACATCTCCAAAATGATCGAAAACAGCGGCCCTGGGATGAAGGTGCTGCTTATGGACAAAGAGACGGTGAGACATTAGTATTACTGTGTTATACTGGTGCTGTTTCTGGGACTGAGCCCTGTGCGGAGTACCCTGTGTTTCACGGCTACTGTAACTGGTACCTGTGGTAGTCACAGTCCTGGCAGTATGTGGCAGTAGGGCTGATACTACGTGGAAATTTCAGAACTGGTGCTCCTTGTTGTTGTTGTTGTTGTTTGTGGTGTCATGTGGTACTTACTGTAGTTGCAGCTCTGTCACTGCTCTGTTTATCACATTCTGAGATTGTTTTGAAATAAAATTAAACGTGTGTATGTGTTCAGACCAGTATAGTGAGTGTGGTGTACACGCAGTCTGAGATCCTGCAGAGGGAGGTTTACTTGTTCGAGCGGATCGACTCTCAGAACAGAGACAGCATGAAGCACCTGAAGGCCATTTGCTTCCTTCGTCCCACCAAGGTACGAAACTTCGTCTGTCAATCTGTGTCTATGTAAACGTGACATTAATAACAGCTTTGAAATCGATATATGTTTGTGTTTCTGGCAGGAGAACGTAGAGCACCTCATCCAGGAGCTAAGAAGACCAAAGTACAGTGTCTACTTCATCTGTAAGTCACCTGGATAACGCTGATGATTATCATCAGGACAGGATGAGGCAAAGATACACTCCAGGAGGACAGCTATTGTAGTGTAGCTGGTGGACTGGCTCTCCCTCTCCTCAGAATTAGGACTCAGATTTCATCTCGCAAACATGAAATATTTATGCCCGGGTTCACAGACTGACTTTCACTTCAGGAAGATATTATTGTGTTAAAGGAGGACTTCAGTCAAACCACAGCCAAGTACTTAAAGGTTTCAAGAAAGCACTTATTAAGGCAACAACAACCAAGTTTCTAGAAACCCCCATGTCATCAGAGGATTTTCACACTATTGTTTAGTTTGATGTCATGTTTGACATCTGTGAATTGAAGCGACCCACAGCAGCTGTTTTCTCTAAAGTTAAAGCATTGCCTGAATGCTGTGTTTGTGTGTGTTTTTCAGACTTCAGTAACGTGATCAGTAAGAGTGAGATTAAAGCTCTGGCTGAGGCTGATGAACAGGAAGTAGTGGCTGAAGTACAGGTGAGTCTCAGGTCTTGATTTCAGGAGTCAACTACATCAGCTGCTCAGACTGACTGCAATCTAACAGCACTGTTTTGTCCTGGGCATCTAAGTTAAAGCACAAAGCAACATGTTGACAGGTTCAGATAGCTTTGTTTAGATTAAAAACCAATGTTTTTTAATTCAGCAGTTTGAAGCTCTTTAAATATCAGCTCTTTAAATATCAGACAAATTATTCAGAAGATGTTTGAAAACCAAACTACTGATTAATGTCACTTTATGACAGAACTACTAACCGTGACTCTTTGTTTCAGATGTTTTCTGTATAAGTTGGTGGTCGGTTCTGTTTTTTTTGTGAGTCAACCCGTTCTCAGTTGTAGGTTTTTAAAGAGCGCTGGAAAATGCTGGAATAAAGCGAGAGTAGTAGTAGTAGTAGAATAATCTATTGTATCTATTGTGATAAAACCACCCCTGGATCCTCTGGTGGAAATGCAAGTAGAGGAGCTGAGTTCCTTAAATGATTCTTATTGTGGAAACGTACCAAAAGATGGCCTAAAGTGTCTCAATTTTTCAACCATTATGAGTCTGAAACAAGCTTGTTCTTCTGCAGGAGTTTTATGGAGACTTCATCGCTGTTAATCCTCACGTTTTCTCCCTCAACCTGCATGGAGTCGCCAGGGTAAAAATATCTTCTGATTTACTCCTTCTGCTTAACATGGTTGATATTTTTAATCCAAAATCCTGAAGAAAAAACAAGTGTTTGGATATTTATCGTGTACACAATACACGTGTGTGTGTGTGTGTGTGTGTGTGTGTGTGTGTGTGTGTGTGTGTGTGTGTGTGTGTGTGTGTGTGTGTGTGTGTGTGTGTGTGTGTGTGTGTGTGTGTGTGTGTGTGTGTGTGTGTGTGTGTGTGTGTGTGTGTGTGTGTGTGTGTGTGTGTGTGTGTGTGTGTGTGTTAGGGACGGAGCTGGGAACCCTCCATGCTGTCTCGCTGCACTCAGGGTTTGACCTCCGTCCTGCTTGCTCTGAAGAAATGTCCGATGATCCGCTACCAGTTATCCTCGGACATGTCCAAACGCCTTGCAGAGAGCGTGAAGGTTTCCATGACAACACTCCCATTTCACATGATCTCACTGTTGACTGAGGAAGTTTTTTTGATGTAGCCGGTTTGTTTAGCTCCTTTTCCGTTCAGATGGTACTTTCTCCAGATTTACTCCTCAGCTGTCCGGCTTTAACTGACTGAATGTGTGAATGTGTCTCCCGGCTGAGGATCAGAAAATAGTCTTCAAATAGGGCTTGAACTTACCGTTAAAGACACTTTTATACCATAATTGCATTTAGAAATGTCTTCATAAAAGTAACAAGATTACAGATGAAACTCAATCCGTTAATCCTCTGATATCTGCTTTCAGTTTATGAGCTGAATAAGCTCACACATAAATGCATCATCAAAGATAATCTTAAAATTTAGGTCTAAAGCAACCTCAATTCTTAAAAAATTTTTAAACCTTAAGAGACTTTAAGTAAATTTATCCGATAATGCTTTGACTCAAGAAGGATTTTGAATGCAGAAGTTTAACTTTTACTGGAGTAAATGACGTCTGTCTGTTCTCAGCAAATCATCACGAAAGAGTACGAGCTGTTTGACTTCAGAAAGACAGAAGTTCCCCCTCTGCTGCTGATCCTCGACCGCAGTGATGACGCTATCACTCCGCTGCTCAACCAGGTGACCAATCACAGCACTGCGCTCTGTGACATCAGCAGGCTTTTCTTATAGAAACTAGGTTTTGGTTTATTTTTCTCTTTAATTGTGAACTCTCTCACAGTAATCATCAGATCTAGTGTTGCTAACTTGTGCTTTTTGTACTGTAAACATAAGAATTTCATTCAGATTTATTATTTTAATATAATTATTTCACTACAACAAATTCGGCTCGAACTATTAAAATATTTCATAATTATGTGTTTTTTCATAGATATTAGAATTTTTTTTGGAATGAACTTAGATATTTAACATAATTCTCAGATCTTTTAGGAAATCTTCTTGTGATTATGAGATTTCTCCTCATGAAATTAGGAGATTTTTTCCCCTCTTTTATAAAATGAAAAAAAATTAGGGATGAAGTGTTTATTCTGTTTTATGCTAATCATTACATGAGTTATCTCATGGAAACTTCTGTTTTTCTAATATAAGCCTGAAGAGATATGTAGATTAGCTGTTTAGGAAGATATAACATGACCCTAAAACTCTTTGCAGTCACTGCTTGGAGGTTTTTGTTCGCAAAGCTGTGGTGTTTACCAGGTGTTGGTGTGTGTTGTAGTGGACGTATCAGGCGATGGTTCATGAGCTGCTCGGTCTGAACAACAACAGGATCGACTTGTCCAGAGTCCCAGGGATCAGTAAAGACCTGAGAGAGGTGGTGCTGTCTGCAGAGAACGACGAGTTTTACGCTAATGTGAGTCTTTCAACTGAGAGAACGTTTCTTAACGGTTTCTTATTAAACCTGTTTTTCTATAACTTTGCTTTTTAACAGTGTAGACAGGACGTTAGGATCTGCCGGCTGTTCTGTTCGAAGGCTGACTGAACAAACAAAAGACAATATAGAAAAAGCATTTACCAGAGCTGCACTGGGTCCAAAAATCAAACATATCCATATGACAAGCTCATTGTGCTCTTTATCCTTTTTGTTTGGTTGTGCAGCTACCATCACTTCCTCAGTCATCTCATTCTTCTTGCTATGGTTAGGGACATGGGCGCTAACACAGATAGCAAGATGTCTGCCCATATTAGAATACAGCAACAGGAAGCGCCTCAAAACTGAGTGTTTCTAACCAGCAGAAAAATATGTGTGAAAAATTTTCAAAACAGACTAAACTAAGACTCCAGCAGACAAAGAGCAGAAACTGTGTCTCAGCTCCAACAGACAGGTGGTGGAACATCATTATTTTAAGTCTCTTTCTCACCTTCAGAACCTGTACCTGAACTTTGGGGAGATCGGCACCAACATAAAAAACCTGATGGAGGATTTCCAGAAGAAGAAACCTAAAGGGCAACAGAAGCTGGAGTCCATCACTGACATGAAGGTCTGACTTGCATCAAATGATCAGTGCGACACATGATTCACTCTGACATGCAGCACGAGACTTTATCCAGTGAAGTCCGGTCCAGATGTTTTCTGACACAGGGTGTCCTGTGTCGTCCCTGCAGGCATTTGTAGATAACTACCCTCAGTTTAAGAAGATGTCGGGCACCGTGTCCAAACACGTGACAGTGGTGGGGGAGCTGTCCCGGCTGGTGTCAGAGCGGAGGCTGATGGAGGTGTCGGAGGTGGAGCAAGAGCTGGCCTGTCAGAACGACCACTCCAACGCTCAGCAGGTATATTTATGTCATTCCTGTCTTTATGGCTTGCTTCGTGACCCTTTGCGACAAGATTTTTATTTTACTGCTGAAGGATTTTGTGTCACTTAATAAGATTGCTTAGAGGAACTTTATTAGCCACTTTCACATGCTCTGTCTTTCTCTCAGAATGTTCGGAGGCTGCTGCAGAATCCTCGTGTGTCTGAGCTGGACGCCGTCCGTCTGGTCATGCTTTACGCTTTGAGATACGAGCGCCACAGCAGCAGCATCCTCCCGTCTCTTATGGAGGAGCTGAGCAGGAGAGGAGTTTCTGAACGCCACCGTAGGGTAATGATGCCATCGTCATACTCCATTCCTAACTGCTCTTTCTAAATTCACAGAAATTAAGCATTTATAAGTCCGAATATTTGTACTTCTTGAAGTAAAACGGATGTGAAAGAGCCAGAAATGAGCCGTACCTGATTTTAAGCAAACGTGTGATTACGGAGTTTCGCCTCTGGAGGGCAGTAAAGTTCAGAACCCGGCTGACCGTATGTTGGCGTGTCTCCGGTCTCTCTCAGATGGTTCAGTCTGTGGTGGAATACGGTGGGAAGAGAGTCAGAGGAACTGACCTCATCACGCCGACAGATGCCGTTGCCATCACCAAACAGTTCTTCAAAGGACTCAAGGTACAAGCACACACACTTTCATCTGGTACTTTCCTTGATTTTTTTTATAGGTTTTATAGGTTTGTTGTGTATTTTGATATTTGTGCTCAGGGTGTGGAGAATGTGTACACTCAGCATGGACCTCTGCTTCATGACACTCTGGATCAGCTGATTAAAGGCCGGCTCAAAGACAGTCAGTTCCCCTACCTCGGAGCCAGCAGCCTCAGAGACAGGTAACACACACCTGATTAACAGGTGACATGCATCTCAGGCTCATGTGAGACAGAAAACACAGACCCGAGATATGTAACATCTCTCTAAGAGCTGGGTGCACTAGAGCCCGGCTTCTTACCAGAAATGTGGTGTGAGCTTTGCTGCACTGCATTGCGGCTGCATATTTGTATTTTTGTATTTTTGTATTCACACCTGTACTGCGGCACAGCAGCTGCCTGCATGATTGTTTTCTACACAAGGATGCCTCTGGTAATGATCATGAATACTAGTTTTGTGTGTTTTGAGGTTACTGACTCAAAAAGTAAAGACGAATTTGAAAATTGTCCTGTTGTGATTTGAGAGCATTGAGCATTGTAACTGCTCTGTGGACCAGGTAGAGAGGTGAGGGATGTCATCTTTGGGTGAATACCAATCTTCTCCATATCCAGTGATTTGTTGGGCTCCTTTCGGGTAAAGTGGAGCATGATTCCTCCATCTTACGTAACTGGTATCATAGTCCTCTAATCAGACAGGTCTGCCGCGTTGGCTTAACTGTAGGATCTTCTCTGGCCTGTATGATGGATCAGGGGTACACGTCCCTATTAGGCTCAAAGGACTTAAAATGGGTCGGTGTTTTGACTCTCACCACTGAGTTAACATCAGCTATTTTTGTCTTCTTTATAAGGATTACAAAAGAAACTACTGTAGTTAGTCAGGAATGCACAACACCCAAACTGTTCATAAAGTGGCCACATCAACTACAGAGCTTTGTCGCGCTCTGCTGTGCGTCCAGTTTTAATTTACTCTCTAATGGGTGATGCATTGGTGTCACAGCATACTGATGTGGGGGTGGGAAACAGGCAGCTAATGTTACAGTTCGACATGGATACATATTACAATGGCACTGTGAATATTTCCAAGAAACATTTGTCAGTTTTTGCTGAGAATTGCTTTCCTGGCACTTACTCAAGATAGGCCCCACGTCAAAACTCTGGACAGGTAACACACACCTGAGAGGAATGTTACAAACACTGAAGTAAGGGTTACTGGGTACTGTTCCTAACAGACCTTTAACATGCACCTGAGACTATCAATACACACCTAATAGATGAGCATTTGTCCAAAAGACAGTTAAGGTGCAACTCAGAGACCGATGGGACATGTTTTAGACACACGTCAGGCATATAATATAAACCTGAGATGGATAACATGACCATGAGAGACAGGTAACATGCACCTGAGAGCGGTAATGCACACCTGAGAAGGAGTTAACACACACCTTATTGACAGATGACACGTCCATAAGACTTAACACACATCTTTTAGACAGGTGTCACACACCTGAAAGATGTGTAACCCTCCTTCAAATGTTAAGACACACCTCAGAAACAGATTGAATGTATTTGATACACAGTTGAGACGTATGATATACACCTGAGAACGATCATACCACCATGAGAAACAGGTACCACGTACCTGAGATGGACTTTACACGCACCTTACAAACTACAGGTAACGAGCACAAGAGAGTAAAACCTCCCTGTGAGACAGGTAACACACACCTGAAAAACATTTGTCACGGATAATTCCCATCTCAGATAGGTAAACACTACCTATAGTGGTAAGACACACCTGAGATGGATAATATTCAGCTCAGGTAACACACACCTGAAAGACGGTTTACAGTAACACCCAGAAAAAGTTGTTCAGAAAGTCACATGATATACATGTGTGTCTCAGGCCTCAGGACATTATGGTGTTTCTGATCGGCGGCGCTACGTATGAAGAAGCTCTGACAGTTTACAACCTGAACCGTAACACGCCCGGAGTCCGCATCGTCCTGGGAGGAAGCAGCATTCACAACACTAAAAGGTATCCGATGTTTATCACATTATTTATTTACCTGTCGGTTTTACTTTGTTTCATAATTCAGATAAACAAAGAATTCGATCTTTTCCACACCTCAGTTATTATTTTAAGACAAACTCATTAAAAACATCTTCAGGAGCCATAACTTCCAGAAACCGAGTTGTGGTTTTAGTTGATTTAATTTTCAAAGATTAAGAACAGCTCCTTGTGGTCACATCCCAGCAGTGAATAAAAATATTAATTCACATTTTCTGTTACATTTGGCCTAAATCTCGACTATTATCCAGGTGTCTTTACCCCTCTTTTCTATCTCTGTGTGTCAGTTTCCTGGAGGAAGTGATGCTGGCCACAGGACACAGCGGCGGCAGCGACAGAGCACAGGGAAGTGTTCGCCATAGCAGCAGGCGTTGAACACGGACCTTGCTCTTCTACTTCTTCACCAATCGATGAATAAACTGCATCATTCCCTCCATTTATGTTTGTGTCTGTGTGTTTAAAGGAACAGTCCAACATCTCAGTGAATCATCTGAACATCTCCTACAGACACTAAATTCACAGTTCAGAACGCAAGTCAGGTTCAGTTTAAACTGTTTAAAGAAATTAAATGAGAATTCAACAGGGTCCAGATGGCGGCTGGTCGATTGTCTGCAGAGAAGTTACAGCCTCTGGTTGCAGAGGTTCAATTAAAATCTGTAATGCAAGTTAAAACGCAACATTCATAACAAAAACAACTGTTTCTGTAGCTTTAAAATCCTGCTAAAAGAGATGTCTGACAGAACCCAACAATGTGCACTGTTACAGCCTCGGAGACCAAAAATATTCTCAAATTAAATCCAGGAATAGTCTGATCCACTGTTTTTATTATGCGTGTCACTCAATGACACTGTTGGCTCTGTGAATATATTATAATATGTGTCTGTGTGGCTGAATGTTAATGTGAAAGCGTTCACATTAGAAATACCAATAAGATAAAATAATGACATACTGTATTGTTGTTTTTTCTGTTTCATTAAATTAAATATGTACCCTGATTTAATGTAATCTTTTCTTGATTCTTGTTTAATAAAGAATTTATACTTGCATCAGTTCATCACAGTGTTTAAACATCAGACAGAAAAAGGAGAAATTTGAGTTATTTCTTTTTAACAATTAAATTAGCAAAAACAATCCAGTGTTTTAAGGTTGTTACTCAATATCTATTTTCACAAATGTTTGCTTTTTCCCTCTGGAAACCTCTGAGCACCCACAGTGTTGAATGTTTTTGACTGTCTCATATGTAAGTGTACAGTATTGGTTGTTCATGGGTCACTTATTAAGTGACTAAGCTGTCTTAGTCACTTAATATAACATGAATTAACAAAAAAAAATCTACTTATCTGAGAAAAGAACTGCCTTGAAAGGCAGAAAGCTATCTTTTAGAAAAAGCTATTTGAGGTGTATTAATATTTTTTAGTTTGGCTCATGTCCCATGTTGCTGCCAGTCACCAGGGGGGTGATTAAGATGTGCCAGTTTCAGATTCATCTAAATCTTAGGTTGGTCCATGTTTTTTACAGTCTATGGCTCAGACTAAAGCTGAACTTTCAGGCTTTAACCTTATGAGGTGATTTCATGAGGTGATTGATCCAATTGTTGTTAAATTCTAATATGAAAACATGTTTAACACTACAAGAATAATGTGAAATATGTTGCATCTGATCAGTTAAGTTCTGGGTCTTTGACAGCACACAAAAAATTAATTACAGAAATTGGTCATCAAGTCTATTAAACCTTTGAAATGATTGGGAACAGTGTATGTGCATATTAGCCCCATGTCTTCTGTCTATGCCTTTGGTTAGTTTTGCAGACAGCAAACAATTCATTGAAATTTATGCAAGCTATGGGGGACAAGTTTTTAGCTCTGTTATGCATGAAACTTAGCTTGCTTCATAGTTTGAATGTATGATCTGGAGGCTGTTGTTGTTGTACAGCCATGGTGGTGACAGTTATTCTAACACAAAAAGCTTGTTGAATAGGTTAAAAACTTGATCTTTATCTTAGAAGGTCCTTAAATAGACTTGGATAACGTTTGCACTCTAGTCTAGTTTAGTCGTGTTTTATCAGGAGGTTATGACCCTTTAAAAATATAAACAAAGCTGTCCTAGCCTGTAGATTTTTACAGATATTTCAGGAAAACAACGATTGTGTGGACTGTAGGCTGTTTGTCTCCAGCCTGTTAACCTTGTGTCAACACAATTATATGACAACATTTACGACATAACTACTACGTATTTCTCTCTGTTAATAAGCAACTAATATTTACTTTGAAAGTATGTTTCCTTGAAAGGAACATATGAAACGTTTAAGGATTTAAACTTGAGATTATAGATGTGTTAGATTATACAATTTCCATTTAACAAAAGTGGAATATGAGGTTTAGATAACAGTAAAAGTTGAAGAAGAGAAACTCAAGCAAACATAAGCTGTGAAAACACTGAAAGGACTTTCAGCATCAGTGACGAGCGACCTACTAAAGACAAAAGGAAGGTATTTCCTACCAGGCTCAAACCAAAGTAGTTTATACCTATTTCAAAGAAACATGGATTAACCAAAATGAGATGCAAAATATCCTCAGTGGTGCAAAGTGACATAAAAGAACCAAAGAGACTAAATGCAACAAGACTCATACCTAATGACATGTAGAATGAAAACAAATAGATTAACCATTAAAACACATAAAACTGCTTTAGAGCGATAAAAATAAACTACAGAAAAATGTATAAAGAGAAATGTAGATATAATCTAGAATTGACGGCACCATAGTGCCAGCAAGTTGAAGTTGTGTGTATCTTGTATTTGTTGAGATTTTCCTCTGAATTATTTTCCCGCAAACACAAAGATCTTTGAGAGATTTTTTTTTTCTCTTCTCACTTCTGACACCATTTAACATTTCTTATGATCAGCTATAATGCTAACAGAAAAGATGTTTACAAATGGGAACAGCTGAATGAGATTGAGCTTTCCAAAAGTCAACTACTGCCCAAACCCTGACAAGTTGAAGAGGAAATGCCCTGGATGTCGGGCAGCAGCAAGATGAAGAAAGAGGCAGAGAAAGTTTCAACCAAGTCTTACCTCAATCCTCATGTGGTAGGTCAGACCACTAAAAAGATTAAAAGGATTAGCTTGGAGAGCTTTTGAGGATACAGCAGGAATTTCAGTAATGCAGTATTCTGCGTTACACTGAAATGTTGTTGTAGGAGCATATACTGGACACCAATGGCTGTCTACCTGGTTTTCAGATGATATGGGCCGAGAGAGACATAAGGAGCAGCAATAGAGGTGGATGGTTGAAATCTCCAGAAATGGCCATGAATGCATGGCCATTTCACTGTAGCGGCTCCTCTGACCTGCCAGTTCTGTTGTAGGCAGAAGACTAGACCCTCTCAGTGCTGTGGTGGAGCAACGGGTGAGGAGGAAATCACATTCTGTTTTGGATAATAATAGACATCCTCTCCACAGCATCCTGGCAGGTCAGAGGAGCAGCTGCAGTGAGAGGCTCATCTCACTGCGCTACAGGACTGAGAGGTTCAGGAGGTCCTTTGTCCCCACAGCCATAAGGCTTTTTAATAGTGACTGCTGACATGTTCTTCTCAAATGTATTTATTTTGTCATTGATTATTATTATTATCATTATTATTATTATTATTATTAGTAGTAGTAGTAGTAGTAGTAGTAGTATTGTTGTTGTTATTGTTGTTTAGTATGAAATCATTGTAAATATTTATAATTTTTTGAGCTATATTACTCATTTGAATTTCCCCCACTGGGGGATGAATAAAGTATTTCTTCTTTTCTTATATTATACAGGATTTGAAAAAATGATCTCAGGAAGCTGATGAACTGCAGGGATGATTTGAAGCCACAGACTTTGATTTGACTCTATGAACCACATGGATATGACATCAGTGCCATAACTGAGTGTGTCACAGATGACTTCAAAACAAAACAACAACTTCAAAACAACAGCTTTCACATGAAAAAAACAACAAAGATAAGTCATGAACAATGACCACAAACATGTAACTTATAAGACTCAACAATGAAAACAACAACAAAATACAATCCATGAAGACATTACAAACAACCACAAAGATACAAAATGGCAACAAAAAAATATACTAAAATATATAAAATAATCACATAGATGGAAAAAATACACAAAACAAGTGTAATGACATGACTAATAACAACATGAAACCACTAAGACAAACACACGCACAAAAAGACACAAAATAACAGTAAAGGTATTTACCTTCATCCAGCACTGAAAAGAATGAATGAGGCTTGTTGTTTCATGCTGGACACACACAAATAAAAGGTCCCATTTGAGTGACTAGAACCAGAGTTTTGATAAAATTATGATAGAAGTATTATTCATGCGTCATCACAGAGGCAGACGTGGGTGGGTCTTTTGCATCCTGGCGTCCAAGGTCCAGGGGTCATCAGATGCTGCAGCAATCAGAACAGCAGCCAGTTTATCTGGAACAAAAAGCAAACAGACACTTTGAACTGTGGTCATCCCTGAATATTCCAGAGTAGGCTTTATAAGAGGGAACTCTCTCAACACAAGTCACAATCCCTTCCTTGAGTTCCCCTAAATCAGAACAGGTTGAGCTAATCCAGAATGCAGGTTCTGTTCAGAACAGCTCTGCTGGTTCTGATGCTGCTGAGCTGCAACACAGCATCTGCAGATGAGGAATGTGACCTGCCGCTGAGAGTGCAGCGTCAAGAGCTGAGCAAGGTGGGAGTACACGAAAACATGTGAAAACATGTGAACAGTGCTGGTAAATGTGTCATCGTCATGCCTACAAGGAGCCCGACTGAAACAGACAAATATGAGGCAGCCATGTTGTTTGTGGTCATCTTGTGTCTCTTCAGTCATGTGTCAGGTTGCTCCTGTTGCCTTGTTTTTGCTTGTTGCTTCCAGCAGAATTTAACATACCTTTGTTTTCACAGGTGTTAGAGATGCGGTGGATTCTGGTGGAGGCGTTCTCAGACTACCCAGCAGGGGAGGAGTATCTGAAGAACACCAGCAGCTCCTTGGTGGAGATGAAACACAAAGAAAACAATGAGACCTTTCTGTTCGCTGAGAGAAACATTGTGTAGGTTTGTCACACAGACGCTGATTTCCATTGGTACGTATCAGGCTTTAGATTTGATCTTGGTTCCCATGTTCATGTTTACATTTCAAGGAATGGAAAATGTCTTATCTACCGTGTCAACATGACAATCTCTGACCCTGAGACATCTAACCACACCCTGCATCTGGCCGTCGCAGGTGAGTCCCAGAAAGGCCAATATGAATTACCTCATATTCAAGGCATCGTCCTTTTAAAAGACCCATAATTCCTTGGGACATATGTTCATTTTATGATCTGTAGTTCAGTGCAAAGTTGCAAAATCTTTTGATAGGGTCATGACAAACCAAGATGGGTGTTTTCACACCTGAAGTCAGAAACAATAAGGCACCATGTGGACTGCAAAGGCGAATACCTTGGAGGATGTAAATCAAGACCTGGTTTTGGTCATTCATCCGTGTTGGTGGTAAAATGTGGGAAAAACTCTGGAGAACCAGACAAGTACAGTTCAAAGCTGCAAATCCAGAATATGACTCAACTCAGGGACTGTTCCTCCAATGAAATCAAGTAGAGGAGTTGAGTTCTTCAACAGGACACTGCAGAGCAGATGTGACTGAGAGTCCTCTTTAGGCAAAGATGCTGGTTTGAAATATCAAAATGGGAGATTGCAGCTGTTTAAAAACCGGAGATGGGTGGGACAGCAGCAGAATAACGGGAAAAAAAGAACAAGAGGGCTCCTAATGAGGCTGTTTTCGATGTGAGCTGTATTATTTGCTGAGCTGACATCATTGTGAACTCAATCTGTTCTTTCTAGGAGAGCGGGAGCTTGACGGTGTTGTGTCTCCATACGATGATCAGGGCCGAGCAGATATCCATCAGTCTTGTCCCCACTGTCTGCTCATCCTCTACAGTGGAGTCTTTGGGGGAAGGCCGGGGAGGATGCTGCTCATCTACAGTAAGACAAAAACAGAAAAACCGACAGACGCGTCCACAGGACAGATCATAACACCTGACACATCGCTGAGTTCCAAAAACTCATAAAAGCTGTAAATTAATTTTCCAATATTTGCCAAGTACAACACACATTAATCTAATACAGCAAAATAAGGTAAACAAGCTAAAAAATAATATGATCGATTGAAACACATCAACATTTATGTAAAAACACGAAGAAGAAACTTCAGGTGGACTCCATCCATCTGACAACTTTACGATTTCATGGCAGCAAGTTGAGATAAAACTTATTTATGTGTGCCGACAGCTTCTCACGTTGAAACAGAGCACAAATGTAATATTTCAACTGTTTAAAAACATGATATCTGCAAAGCTTCCCGTTTTCCTGCTCCCCTGAATATCAGAGTGCAGAGCCTTTTTTGGGGTTAAATTGTGGCCATTTTCTACCTCTTTGTGGTAGTCTTTTTTAATTTTTTTTATCTTTTGTTTGGACATTTTGAATATCTCTTTTCTTTGTAAGTTAACATACTTTGTGACTTTCAAACCAGATAAATAGGAGTCGCTTTTCGAGGAGCTCCGAGGTTCAGAATCCTCCTACCCCATGCTCTCATGAAGGGAATCAGATCCTAAAAAAAAACTGTTGTGTTAGAAGAAAAGGGACATTTACTGCACCTGGTTTTCCTCTTTGCATTGATTTATGGAAAAAAGTCGACTTTTCAGGGCAACATGTCTTTAAAAACATCCGTGTGACTGAAATATCAACCTTTTTTTAATTAATCAGTGCAAAGGTGAAAAGTGTGTTTAAATTGCCCGCTTTTCTTCACCATCTGTTCAGCTCGGCATGTCCCGGCAGACTTTTAGTTTACACCTGTCATCAGAGTTGTGATTCGCTCATTGGTTTCTTCACCTGCCGTGAGATTGCTGACTTCCTGTGGGGCTCTGTGACACAGGAAGTGAGGGGAAACACCGGGATGCTGACGAGCTGAAAGCTGCCGAGAGTGAACACAGGAAGGTAGCAGAGTGTCTGAAGTTCAGCCTTGGGTCAAACTTCCGCTACGATGGGAAAGCAGGTAAGACTCTTATAATCACTCATGATGCACACAGATATTGCTGAAACCCGAGTGGCACAAACACTTGGTGTTAGACCCTGAATCAACATGTCAGATTCATGGGATGGGATTGTGATCTTGTTCTTATGAATGTCATATCGTAAGTAGGCGATTATGTAGGACAGGGTAAAAAAGGCAGAGCTTGCTTATTCTTGTGTAGTTTATGAATCAGACTGGGCGCCCTGGGCATGGCTGGTGATCCAGGTCTGCTTCTTAGACACAGCAGAGTGGATCAGATTTAAACTTGAACACCAGGTCAAACTGCTGACTTTAGTCTTGTCTTTGTTTCTCTGCAGATTTTTGTCTGGATAAGAAGGAATAGAAGAAGAAAGTCTGACTCAACAAGATGGGCCTGTGATGTTAAAAGTCTTCTTTTGTTATATGACAAAGACATAAAAAAATTAATCCTTTAAACTTGAAACATCTGTACTAATTTAAGATGTGATAGCTGGAAATTACTAAAAGACTAAATGTTGGTAAAGGCTGATTGCATCAACGTTGATGATTTGACTTATAAGAAGGAGGATAGTTTCTGTTTCTGACAGCTAAATAAGTTCAGTTCTTTTTTTAGGTCACTAAAACTAATCACATGATAGTTTAAAGATAGAGTTAATTTGTACAACAAGAGATCCTGTTTCTAGTTGATGTCTATTTGGGAGAAATCTAACCGGTAAATTTGACATATTGAAATATTGTTTAATATTACCTAAGAATACATACAATATTGCTGACTTACTAGTCAATGATGGTGAAAATAAATCAAATGTATGTAGCTATCACTCATGTTTTATATAAAAACTGACAAAAACTGTTTATTGCTCTCTGAATAAGTGGACATGATTTAATGATCTATTAATTTTGCATTAATATGTCATTTTGGCCTTCTCTGATGTTTAACATGTTTTTTTTAGAACGCCACGAGTACAGCAATACTGTAAGTAAAGGAAGCAAGTTTTATTCTTATCACGCTTTTCATGTACAAATGCCACAAAGTGCTTCACAAATACAAGAATAAAAAAGAGAGGTAGAAAAAGATGTTTCAGTGATAAAAAGATAAAAACAGAAAGACTACAGAAGTAGAAGACGATCAAAGAAGATAAATGAGACACAATTAAACGCAAGCCGGTCCTCAGCTTCTTTTTAAAGGTGTTCACAGATCTCAAGTTCAATAAGAGACAGTTTCAAGGTTTGGGGGTAATAATCCCAAAAGCACAAACTCCTTTTGTTCTGAGTTGAGATCGAGGGACGACCAACAGCCCTGATCAGAGGACCCCAGGGTCCTGTTGTTGTTGCAGGGCTGCAGTAAGTTGAGCAGATAAATAAGGGCTTGACTATGCAAAGCTCTGAAAGTAAGATGATTTTTAACTAGATTCTGAACCTGATGGTGAGCCAGTGTAAGTAAATCAAGACTGTCTCAGTTATATGGGACCTTTTGGATGCAGCAACTGTAGGCAGTGCAGAGATTAATTGCTCAGACAAGTGAAAAGGGAATACAGTACACCAAACGAGGTAAAACAAAGCTTGGAAAATGATTTCCAGGGAAAACAACAGGGCTGATTTTAGGATAGGTCTCAGTTGGTAAAAACAGGAGTGAACTAAACTATTTACATGCTGATTCAGTCTCAAACCCAGGCTCATAGAAATTCCCAAATAATGAAAAGATAGTTTTACTAAAGCTGACAGAACATGAAGATTATTTGGGTCTAAACCTGAGACAGAAACAAGCAAACTCATTTTTATTTCTGTATTTAGCTGAAGAAAGTTGTCAGCCATCCCATATTTTATGGGCTGTATACTATACAGCTCAGAAACATCACCAGGCTTAAAATAAACATATAACTAAATATCATCTGCATTACGGTAATCAGATACACCTTGAAATACACTCATCACATGACCCAAAAGAAGCATGTATAGTGCACATATCACTGCAAGAATCAGTGATATGTGATTTAATCATGATCTGATGAGTCCGAATGTAAAGAGGGCTTCACTGTTTACATGAAAAAACAAGTAAAAAATGACATTACAATCTAAGCTGGGACAATACTAATCTGTAGCAAAAAGCCAAAATTCAGTTAAGACTTTTATTTTTAAAAGTGGTGAAATACAGTATTTCAAGGGATAATTTAAGTCCAAAGGGACTGTTTAGTATTTTTCTTTTTCTATAATGGTTTGTTTTTGTATTTTTCAGGGATTTTTAAAAGATAAATCTTTTTCTCTTTACACTCAACACGTTGAGATGTAAAATGAGAAAATAACATGTCCGTCACTTGTTGTGTTGTCGCTAATCTTGGTGGGTCGCTGAGTGTCGCTGTCGGGCAGCTTTGAGCACAAATGTAGGGTACCGTGCGCGTCCGCGTGGGGGAGAGCGTGCGTGGGGCAAAAGAGCGAGAGCATCTGCTTCCAAACGCGCGCGCACGCGCAGGGAGGATGCATCCTCTGTTCAGACAACAAACGCGGCGCTGAAGAAGAAGAACCGGCGCCGACCGAGCGGACGTAGGTACTCCGAAACCAGGACCTACTGGGACCAGAGCTACCGGTGGCCGGGCTGCAACTGCCGCCGGGCCGGACCTAACCCCGACGGTGTGTTTGTGTGGTGAGACCCGGTGTGGAGGGAGGATGAAGAAAAGCAACCAAAGCAGACGGGTCAGTCAGGGAGCGCTTTATTCACATTTTTATGGCTTTTCCCAGCAGTACGACTCACTTCTCATCATTCATCCGGTCGTAATTCACCACTCCATCTGTGATGTGGAAGCAGAGTAATGCTGTCCAATAACTCGGGCGACAGATTTCTGATCAGTATTCATTGTTCATCAATATTCATGTTGCTCATCGAGAAAAAAAAGGGGGTTGAATTCCTTTATTATCCCCTCATCTCTATTCTACTTTTCTTCTCTCTAGTTTAATTTGTTAGTCATTTATGAGATCAAACAATAACCTTTTATGGATTGTACTGATTGTTATGTATCCAGCGCTCCCTGTGATTTATGTTGGGTGCGAATCAGTTTTTCACTGAATCTTCTGATGATCTTCACACTTGTTCTGATTTGTTTATTTAGTCCTTCGGTTTAACATTTAAATCCTGCTCACATCTGCTGAAGTTAAGCGTGAATATATCTTCATATCTGTCACGTCTTACTGTTATTCAGTTGCTGATTTCTCCTGCTAACTTGCTTTTTGATTTGGGCCATTTAAGATGGTCGACACTTGATATTTTCATGCAGTTATGTTGGACTCTGAGGGCTGCAAATGACTTTGTGTCTAAACAGATCAGAACTGAAGAGTTTACGGACTCTGAAAAGAGTCCAAAGAAGTTGAAAAAAACCCACTTAAAAATGAGGCTGATGGTGTGGACAAAAAACAAAGCAGCAGCAGAGGTGCAAGTATTAAAGTTGTATATCTGTAGCTCCAGTCATCAGATACATGTTAGGGGAACTTATCGGAGTAAAAGCACAAAGGATTTCCCTTCATGCGGTGAGCTGCTCGCTGGAACTTGACAGGAAAAGCTGACAGTGAAATGTGAGCTTCATTTGAACAGAAACACATTGAGGACACTGGACTATCAAACAGGCTGAATGTCAAAAGATAACATACTATCGTGAGTTTAACTGCCTCTTCTTTTGTTATTAAAGAGAACAGTAGCGTAATATGAGAATGTTTTGTCATATAATCTAATGAAAAAGAAGTCAAACACCATTTTCTCAGCCCCACTTTGAGGTCGACTTTCATCTCTTTACGATCATTTTTTTTTTGTCTCTTTGAGGTTTTCTTGAGTCTTTCTTGTCTCCGAGGTTATTCCCAAACACTTTGAAGTTGCTTCCTGTCTCTTTGATGTTGTTTTATTCCTTTACTCGTTTAGTTTCTTTCACTGACTTTGTGCACAGTTTTCTCCTTCCTTCCTTCTGTCAGCGTCGTGCTGTTATGTAATTAAAGTAGGTCAGACTGACAGAGAGCAGCGGGATCATGACAAACATGATCATCGTGAAGATTATCACTCCTCCATCAATCACGTGTTATTCCGCTTTCACTTCTTGGCCTTCTTTCCTCCTCTTGGGTTTAGAAAGAAGCTTTAATCTCTAACATCCTCTTCCCCTACTCTTCTTTTCATAGTAATTCTGTTCATCATCACAGTCTTTTCATCCCGTTTCATCCTTCATCTTTTTCTGCTGTTAAGATTGAGCTCCTCATCCTTCATTATCGGTTTTTCATTTTACATCATCCTTTAGTTTTTAAACTTTTGAATATCAAATCTGAGAGATTTCATCAGGTTCTTTCTTTCTTTCTTTCTTTCTTTCTTTCTTTTTTGCTGGAGTTGTGGTCAAATGGATTTTACTCGTTTGTATTTCAAATGTAAATTCATTTCTTCCATCTTTCGGCCATCCTATCATTTCTTTCCTTCTCTGCCCTACGCTTGTTTTTATTATTTCCTTTCTCACTTTTCGCTGAACAGACATCAACACACATAAAAAAAAACAGGTGGATTTGCATCTGGAAGCAGCTTTTCCTTAATTTGCTGGTTTCTGTGGTCCTGTTCTGAATCTTTCTTGTCGTGTTTCAGGGTGTTCAGGACTTCGGTCCACCGGCAGTCCAGCAGCCAGAGAAGGTGGGCTGGATACGGAAGTTTTGCGGTCGAGGGATTTTCAGGGAGCTGTGGAGGAGCCGCTACGTGATCCTGAGAGGAGACCATCTCTACATTTCAGACAAGGAGGTGAGGACAGAGAGACACATCCTGGAAACGCTCTCAAACAGAGAGCGCTGGTTCCAGCTTGTTGTGCAGGACAGGGAGGATTGTGCACAGGTTTGTGTGTCGGACTGTAGCGAGGCTCAGAGCTTCAGCAGCTGTTTGGTGTCAGATATGTCACTGTGGGTTAGGGTAAGAAAGAGACGACAACAGTTTGTGTCCTCAAGCTGCAGCGGAGAGGACAAGCAGCAAGTGATTCAAGTATCAGATTTGTGATATTCTTGAGCTAAAGTCACCTCTGAGTTTTCTGTCATCTCATGCTGGTACAAGGAATGAAACACACAGGAGCTTCAGGCTGCCCATATGCAGAATCACAGTGAAAGGTTTTATAATTATTTTATAGGAATAATTTGGGATCAAGTGTCAGACCCCCCCCCCCCCCCCCCCCCCCCGTGTGATCTCAGTTTCTGTAAGTAACTGTTAACATATCCTGTGTGAATATGAAGGCCAAGAGATGCAGACAACTACAGTTTTATTACAAATAGGTGTAAAATAGGCACAGATCAACTACGAAGAGATACAAAATGACACCCACAAATGGACAGCTTCAAAGAGACACAAAACAACCACAAAGATGCTCCAAACCAGATGTAAAGAGATGCAAGACAACTACATGCAGAATGAACATTAAAAGACATTCACAAAAAGATGTTAAAGAGATGACCCACAAGAGACCACAAAGACACAACAAGACAGCATGCAAAATGACCAAGAAAAGATGCAAAACAACCACTAAGACATGTCCACATGAAGACATCCGCAGAGACAACCACAGAAGTGCAAAATGACTTCAGAGACACAAAATTACAAAGAAAGTAATAACCACAGAGACCAAAATTACCCTAAAAAAGACACAAAATATGATATCCACTAAAATAAAACAACAGAGAAATGCAAAAAGATCCAAAACAGATGAAAAATAACAACAAATAGACCAAAAACAAATGAAAAGATCCAAAATGACCACAGAGAAGCAAAAAAAAAGAAAAGAAAAGAAACAAAACTACCTCAAAAAGGGTCAAAACGAGCACAACAGGTCCTATTCAGCTGCCACGACTACTGACACGAAGCATGGATTAATCCACTGCTGGCCCTGCCCAGCATCCCAGTTTAATTATTTACATCAACAGGAGGAGACAGTGTGTTGATTGTGTTCAGGTGGTGTTTTGTTTGTAGTTTGAATCTGAATGTCGGAGCTGCTTACAAGAAGGAAAGAATATCAAAATATCTCCAGATTTACAGTTGAAAGGATCAGAAATATGTTTAATTGTTTCAGGCGTCACCTTGGTCTGTGGCATGATATTTTGTTGAATCAGTGCAGGAACAGAGCGCTCCTGATCTGTGTTTATTTCCAGCTCAGATGATGCTGAGTCATTTCTGAACATCGCTGAGTCACACAGATTGTGCAAACTGACCCATCGCGATCTCGCTTTATAGAAATCAAACATCCTGATGAGACACACCAATTTAGAGCTACAGCAACACAGAGAAGGTGTGTTTGCGTTGTTTTTTATGCTCTGTGACACACATTAGTAAACATTACTGCACGCATTAATTATGATGGAACAAAATAAACCTGCTGGGTTAAGAGCTGGCAGCTGTTGTTGATTTTATGAGACTTTTCCTTTAATACTGCAGGTAAAACTGAGGGATGGAAGTCAGTTTTAGTGTCAGAAATCAGAGTCAGAGTCAAACAAAGTGCATGTTTCCTGAGGACATCATTATCTCTGTCTGATATGCTCCAGATTCAAATGATGCTTTCATTACACTCTCAGCCGATAGTTCATCTTCCATGTTGGATATTCTCACAACAGTATAGAGTTTTAGTTTATAATAGAGTCCCTGAACACACAGTAGAAGTGTGTTAGCAGCAGGGCCAGTTGGATCCTAAAGTGCTGAGTGTTCACACTGTTTCTGCCTCACATTATGTAATAGTGTGTTTCAAAACTGCACACAGAGGGTTGTGGGTTGCTGAGTCAGAATTTCTAATTAACACTTTCTCCTTTCTGTGGCATCTCAGATGGCAGGTTGCAGCTCTGCAGGCACGCAGAGATCTATCATGAGACAATGGGTTGCTGGGCAGAGACCAGTAAATACACCCAACTCTATGAGACACATAACAAAAGTTATGTGTGTGCATCACATGGTTTGAGTTTCCCTGATGCCGGGATGCAAAACCTCTACAAATAAGCCTAAAGAGATGCAAAAGGACCTCAGAAGAAAAACAGACAAATATGAAACAACAACCACAAAGACATAAGAACTGATAAAATAAGATCTTAAGAAGTTGAAAATGCCTACAAAGAGACCTGCGATCAATATGAAGAGAAAACTAATCTGAGACACAAACCAGGGAAAGTCTGAGAATACAGATACATAGACACAAAAAATAGATGCAGAAAGACCACAGCCAGAAATAAATCAGCCACAAAGAGACACAATACAGCTACAGTGTGTCATGCTCTGTGGGTTTTTGTGTTCTGGTTTTCCCGTATTATTTTGGGAAGATCCTGCCTTTTGGTTCATTTCTGTTAGCTTAACTGCAGTTTTCTAACACCTGGTTTCCATTGCTAATTGCCCCACCTGTTGTTAATCCCCTCATCAGTCCTTCAGTATATAGTCTCCTGGTTTTTCTGTGTTCTGTTTCCAGATCATTGATGTTGCTTTGGATGATGTTGTTGCTTTCTTTGTGTCTCTGTGGTACTCACTTAGTCACTTAATTAATTTGTCTTGATATAGTCCGTTGCAAGTTTGACTTGTCCTACCTCGGCAGCACCCTTAGTTGTTTTTAAAAAATGCAACCATGTACACTTCATGCCAGTCCTCCTTCCTCTGGAAGGGTCGTACATCCAGTAGAACACAAATCCTGACCCAAAGATACACAAAACTATAGCAAAGAGATGGAAGGCGACTATAAAAAGACAAAAAAATCTACCACAATGATACAAAAAATGCCACAAAGACGCATAATCACCACAAAAAAAGAAAAACAAAACCCCTGCCATAGATGGCTTCTAAGACACAAAAAGGAACACAGCACAGCTACAAAGAGTCTAAAGAAGATTAAACAGATACACAAGATAAGAAAAGAGACAAAATACAGCTAGAAAGAGAAGAGAAATTCTCTAATGGATGCTTTAAGGAAAGCAGAACAAAAAGGCTGGCAACAAAGAGACACAAAACAACAACAAAGAGATGCAAGTTGACAACAAAAAAGCAGGAAACTGCCACAA
The DNA here is from genome assembly GCF_036924035.1 of Leuresthes tenuis. Lineage (NCBI taxonomy): Eukaryota > Metazoa > Chordata > Actinopteri > Atheriniformes > Atherinopsidae > Leuresthes > Leuresthes tenuis. The sequence goes on along the minus strand of NW_027325372.1, from coordinate 7,697,179 downwards.
AGAGACAAAAAATGACAACTAGAGATACAAAATTACCCCAGTCTGACAAACCACTGAGGAACATTGCTCCAGTTTTCTGTTTGGAGGTCTCATATCTGTCAGGGTTTGGGGCCCTGAAGGTGTTTGGCCCCAGGGGCCCTCATCTCTCGATGAGTCCGCGCCTTGTTCTGACATCATTAAGTTCGTGTTTGTGGTGTCACTATAAAAGTGACTCGACACGTCTGCTTTAAGAAGAAAAAGATTCGGCTAAATGTGGTTGCTGTGTCAGAAAATACGTTGTGTGTTCATGTGTTTCCTGCATGGAGGTGATATTTTTGTCTGCTCAGGTTTATTTCAGCAGCAGAAACTCGCGTTGTCGTTCCTGTTATTGTTCTATGGAGGTCGACCGAGTGAACCGAGCAGCAGCATAATGAGTCATATTTACTCCATCTGTGTGTGTGTGTGTGTGTGTGTGTGTGTGTGTGTGTGTGTGTGTGTGTGTGTGTGTGTGTGTGTGTGTGTGTGTGCATATTACTCATATGTGAGGACCTAAATCTGTTTGGATAGTCACATTAAGAGGATTTTTTTCCTTATGAGGACAAAAAAAAAACCCAAGTTCATTTAGATTTAATTCAAATATGAGGGTGAAGATACGTTAAGGTTGGCATTAGGAGGGCACTAGACCTGTTTATGTCTCCAATAAATTAGTTCAAGTCAATATAAAGTCCTCTGAAGTCGTGATAATAACAGTGTGTGCGTGTTTCCTGTAATTATGCTTTTTTTTTTCATTACATCGGTCCCTGTGCTTTGTCTTGTTTCTGTGTCTCAGCAGCACATTGACCCAGGACTTATAAATACAGCAGCATGAGGGAAACTTCACTGTATGTGTGTGGAATTGTGTAGTTCTATCATTGTGAGGACCAGTTTTACTTTTAAACTATAGTTCTGAGGACATTTCTGCTCGGTGATGATACTGTGATGAAAACTGCTCAGATCTGATCAGAGAACAGTACTGATGACTTAAGATAAGATATGGGATCATTTCATCACCAGACTTGATCACATGTTTTATACTTTAACAGCTTTCTCTGGCTGGTCTCTGTGTTTGTTGAGCTTAGGCATCATATTGATTGTGGTATTGACGAATGTTCAGCTCCACCAGCTTCGACATGTGACTTCTGGTCTCACTAGGACCCTGCAGCCATTAAACACACCATGTGACTTCAAATGCACTCAGAGGACACCATCGTTCTAATCTACACTTTAGTTAAGATTATCTGCATTTCTTTAATTTTAGTGGTAATGTTGAAGATATAAATGGTTAATCTATATAGTTTGATGTGTCTAAAACATTCCTAAAGCCAAGAAAAGTGAGTTTTATTTGTGTTAGATCATCAAACTTTGATATAAAGTCTGCAGATGCTCAATACCATTTCCCCAATGGTCCAATAACTGTGGGCTGAAATTGAAGCCAGTGTGGGGGTACTTTAAAGTGCACTACCCCTGATAATAACTGAACACAGACTGTAAAACATTGCTGGCTCCAACAGACTCCCATTAAGCAAAGTGTCATGTTCTTCCATTAAACATGAAGTCAGTATAATTAGTTCACAAGACATTAAGCCGTTGTTAGCTGAACTGAATCCTTTTGCTCACTTTGCATGGTCCTTATGAAAATATGTCCATCATTAAGTAAGTCCGTCAGGATAAGTTACAAGCGTGGATATTCATCACTTGTGACCTAAATTTAAAACAATTCTCACTCCCAAATTGTTACTTACTAACTGTTGAATGGGTCTCCCGAACTGGTGACGGAACAGTAGTGGGATGCATCAGCATGGCAATGTTGGGAATTGTTTTTTTAATATATTTTATTGTATAAATCAAAACCTTATCATGAGGATTTTCCTAACTTTGACCATGTACATTTAATGTGAAATGAAGTAGCTCATTAGCCATTCGAAGGAGGTTAAAATAAAGACAGAAATAAAGGAATTTATATGAAATAGTACATTCAGAATTGACCTTGAGCAAAAGTCCCATGTCTGGGAGTTGGGTTTCTGTCCCACTCTTCGTCACCAGTCTCCTTATCCAGTCCATGTTGGATCCAGAGCATGGTTCTACAACTCTGCATTGGGCCTTCACAAACACATATCTACATAAGTTCAGGGTAGATCAGGCAAATTCAGTCATCTGAAATGTGTCGCTCCACCCCGTCAGTGCTCACAGGAGTCTGTGCACTGCCAGGTTGAGCCTACAGGTAAACCAGAAAGTCCGGTTAAGCTTTATCAACTGAAAATCTGCCCATGTTATATGTTTCTGTGGGGTTTGGAGCATCTTTATTTGGGTCTTAGAGCAAAGCAGCTGAGATTGAAGAGGAAATTAAGATTTTATTGCTCTGATTTCACTGCTTTCTTGTCAAAATCAGGGCTCTGTCGTCTAATTTATTCTGGAGTTTAAATGTTGTGCTCACAAACAGTAACGACTATTCTTGTAGTGCAACTTAAAGGTCAAAGATTTTATGAGGTATTGTTGATGATAAACCTGAGATGACAGACAGAAAGAAACTGGAACAATCAGAAATGTTGAGTGCCGCAAGCACCACCCCAAAGGTTCAGGGTAGTCTCCCGGGTAACTCTTTTTAGCTCCTGGTTTTTGTGGCTGAGACAATAATCTCCTAAACGACACTGGTTCTCAGCTTCAGTTTATATTTGAAATAAGGTTAATAAAGTAAGAAATTATGTTTTTCCAGCAAAAATATCTTGAATAAGAGAATTAGTGGAAGTTGACTGGATTACCCAAGGCTGAAGCCACATTTCCTCTTTTATTGTTATGTCTGTTCCATTTTCCCAGCACTGCCCTGTGTAGCTAGTTTAATTTTATTCTGAGGTAAAAACATTATAAATATAACTAATGATGCATTTGATATTTTCCCTAAAGATGAAAGATGAAAGTAGTTCTTGAAGACAGAGCAGAATAATTAATCTTCCATTGATATAAAAATGGTGGATCTTTTTGGTGCTCATCTTTGCCAAAATCAAGGACTGGCATAAGTTATCGAAGCTGTTTAGTCTTTAGTCTTTGGTTCACTGTCATTTCTTCTTCTAACTGGGCTAACAGACATTGAAGGGTTTTTAGTCTGTAAAATTTTCTAAAAGCTCAATTTCAATTGACGTAACAGTACTTCACCTTTATCAGGATGGATCTTACCCTGTAGCCAACATGGAGATGCTGCTTTCTGTCTTAGTTTTCTACTCTATTCAGGGTGTCGCTCCCTTTGCTCCACTCGGTTTCTCATGTCGGGGACATCCTGTCACATAGTTATTTTGACCATAAGGCCATCGAAGCGTTCTACATCTGTGGTACGTTTTGCAGTTCTGCTTGTTGACAGTACCTTGTATCATACGAGTAAAACTCAGGACAGTAGATCTTGCCTTCGTTGGAGAAGTCATGACTGGACCGTCTGTAGGCTGAGTGAGCGCCTCATGATGCTCACATGGCAGGCGAGAAATTTATTCAAGAAAGTAGACGGCAGCTTTTATTACGGTTTATATACGTGACTGTTCTCAGTTGGTTACGCAACACAAAGATTTCTGTGTATAATCGATGTGTTTCAGGTTATATACATAAAAGTTTCAGGTTATATACATATAAGTAAAATTACGAGTTAAATTTAGTTAGAGATGTTTCCACATCTCGGTGGTAAGTTTCTCCCTGAAGAAACCTTTTGGAGTAGAAGTGAAATGTCTTCAAAAACCAAGAAAAAGGAATCCAGTTGCTTTTATTAAGTTCTTAGTTTTCCCTCTCCACTGTGAAGTGAGATGGTTTTCGTCTCCGTGGCTCCCACAAACATTTTAAAGTTAAACGAAGGGAAAATGTCTCTGATGAATGAAACATGAAAACCAGACGAAGAGCAAGTCGACTCATTTAACTCAAGCTGAACCTTTTACTGTCATGAGTCTTTTATTTAAATTACAGTGATATCTTCTATGCAGAGAGGACAGATATAAACTGAACAGCTGCGTATGCTTTGTTTGAGTGGAGCATTTTCTTTTAAAAAGCGGAGATGGTTTTAAGTACCTAATTTGTTGTTTCAGTAATGATAACTCGGATAGAAAGAAACCCTGAACAGAGAGCATCATGGTTAATTATCTGAATCAAATCAGCCAAAATTCTCAGGCTAATGAGCCAGATGTGGGGAAAAATGTGAACTGAAGCAGACACAGCTGGTCTGAGGCTGAATTAGGTCATTTTACAGAGTAATAATGATTTCTGTTTTTGTTTAAATCTTTGAGAAATTAAGTTTCATCACTCAGCGAACAAGCAGACACTGAGAGGCTGCTTCTGTTGATTTAGTTGTTTATTCATTACAGATTTGGGTTAATGTGCTGATCATTATTACTTTCAACCTTCTGTCTTTACCTTTTTTATCTTATTGTAAATATTTTCTGCACTTCTGTAATTACAACTCCAACAACATTGGGGCTCTGTGTACATTATGAATAAAAAGAGAATTCAATGATCTGCAAATCTCAAAAAAACTATATTTTGTTCACAACAGAACATAGAAAATATTAAAATGTTGAAAGAGACATTTTGTATTGTGTTGGAATTGTGGAACAATTTCAGAGTAATAAGACTTCACTCACATCATCTACAGTGTTTCTACAGAGTTTCAGAGAATTTGGAGACATCTCTGCGCATAATGGATACCTGATTATCTGTATTGGATACCTGTGATCTTCAGGTTCTCAACAGTCATGATTATGTCCTGGAAATCACTGCATGGACTCAGGAACACTTCCAGAAATCACTGTCTGTGCACACTGCTCACTGTGCCGGTTAAAGCTATCTTGGTAGAAACCATGATCCAGAAACTGGACCAAAGCTCATTTAAAACTGGCGGAGGCAAAGTATAAAATTGTTCTGCAGTCAGATGACTCAAAATAATTGTTTTTGGTAATCATGGACGCTACATCCTCCACACTAAAGAGGAGAGGAATCATCTGACTTGTTATGTCTGATGGTATGGGGGGGGGTGCATTTGTCTGGCAACTTAAACATCTGGAAAGGCTCCATCAATGCTGGAAGGTATAATCAGGTTTTAGAGCAACGTCTGCTCCCATCCACATTACATATTTTTAAGGGAAGGCCTTGCCTATTTCAGCAAGATGATGTTCACTTACTGCATCTATTACAGCAGCAGAAGTTGAGCAGCTGTATGAGACAAGAATGGGACACCAACGCTCTCTCAAAGCTCCAGCAGCTGGTCTCCTCAGTTCCCAGATGTTTACAGGCTGTTTTTAAAAGAATATGGGATAGTTGCATTCTCATTTTCACTTACATTTTAGACAGACTCCCTGTTTTTTTTGGAACTGGGATTGTATAAAGTCCCTCTGATTCAGAGAATTTTGACTGTTAATTGTTGCTTCACGTTCTGTGTCATAATGCAGAGTTTAACATGTGCAGTGATTACATCTGAAGACGGTCTGTGATCATGATTGTTTCATAAGCATTTATCTGTTGATTTTTGTCACAATTAATCATATAGAAGCAAGTTCTTTACAACTTCATATGCAACTTTTTACTCGCATCAGTCTGTACTTACAGACACAAACGGGACAATGTGAAGACCTTGTCAGAACCTCCACAGCCTGATTCTATTAGATAATCTGGAGTTCTGGTCTTGATTGGAGGTTCTGTTGAGAGGTTTATTGTAACATTCGATGTCAACTCAACCAGAGATTTCCCACCAAAATTTAGGGATAAAATTCCTGATGAAATAGAATCTTATAAAAATATACCATTTTTCCAATTCTTGTTTAACCCTAAACTTACTAAATACTGTAGATGAAAAGTGCGAATCACACCTGTCATCTGTAAAAAGTGGCTAAAAGGTGACTGATACTTTGTCTGAGTCCTCTTTAGCCAGGAGGCCGATACGTTATTACATTATGTGTTTTACTACAAGCCACGATATTTTCCTCATCTTAACTATGAAGCTTTTGTGTAAAAGAGCAACGAAAGAGTGACTAAATGCTAAAATGACATTTCAGTGTTAAGTTACTTTAAAACATCAGAGGTTGAAACGTGACTCAAACTCTGTTGTTTGGCTTCATCCTCAAACCTCACCAGCCTCCTTATATGAATATGTCATGACATGCTGTGTAACTGTGTTCCTCTATGGAGCAAAAATCATCTGTATATGAAATGTATTATATTTCAGTTTACTCTCTCACAACTTTATATAATCTTAGACTGGGTAAAAAAAACTTTTAGAGAACAAAAGGTTTCTGGTATTTTTATGTTATTATGAGAAATGATTATTTCGTGTTTGCAGGTGAAAGATGAACGTAAAGCACAGGAAGTGTTTGACCTGGCTGATTACGAGCGATCAGAGGAGCTGAGGAAAGCGAAGAGTCGCAGCAAGAAAAATCACAGTCGCTTCACCGTGCTGCGCTGCAGGCAGCCTGGAAACACTGTGAGTCCACCTGTTTGTCTCTCCTACTGTTTGTCTGTTTCACTTCCTGTTTATCCGTTGACCTGTCCATCGTTGTACCTGTCTGTCGGTTAGTTTTATGTATAGAGCTCCAAATCAATATAACTAACATTGGGGTACTTAACATAGCAAGCCAGAAACTTTAACTTGTGTTATTGTTTTGATGTCCACTTGTCTTGTGGTTCCCTCATCCTTTTTTAATCGTGATCTGAAAGCCTCTCAGCTCTTAAAGGAGACATGTTATCGCCTCTTCTCACACGTTGGTACAGTTTACAGAGGTCAGAGTTAAATGTTGTTAACGTTCTTTGGTAAAAATACCACAAAGAAAGTGTTCCTCAGGTCCTATTCTAACCTTAAATTTACACCTCTGTTAACATAAGCCTGTTTGATGGCGAGGAGTGACCCCTATCTCCACTACGCTGCTTTTTTCAGCAGGTTCTGCTTCTTTTAAGATCTGTAGTACTCAACTACGCTTGAAGCACATTATCGCCAATATAACAGAGCACACAGTAAATAACCTTACACAACCTAACTGATAGAAAAAATACTACACTCTCAAAGAGTCAAGAGTCCTGTGTCAAACTGAGTCAGATTGTTAAAAACACAAGACAACAGAGAGGACAGCTGAAGTCATGTACCAGCCAGCCAGCTGGTGATTCCTCTGTCTCATACCGACTCTAGAGAGCGCAGGCTTCACTCTGTTTAGCTCAGCTTTTTAGAGGCTGACGTTAAGAACTTTTACAGACTTTATAAGTTTATTTTTGTAACTCTGTTGTAACTCGGTTTAATGCTGCATTCATGTGACAAGTGGGAAATCAGAATTTCCAACTTCTGTCTGGGAAAAAATGAAAGAACACCACTAAGAAGTTCCATTTCCTCGTAGGGATGTGCAATAAAACATTACTCAAAGTACTGGTAGACTGGTATTAGACATGACTTTTTAAAGTTATGTAAACTATATAACAGCTAAAACAAAGCACAAGAGCAAAGAGCTTCGACATCCCTCTTCTGAATTGCAGAAGTCAACTGTAAATCTGAACCTTTCACTGATTGAGACATTTTCTATACCAAAGTGACAGGGCTGTAGTTTTTTTTACTTTTGATCTTTTATGTTGGTGATGGCATCATTTGTCCCTGTCACAACCTGACCCGTAAAGCTAGGACAAAAGTGGAGATCAGTGTGTTGGTGGAGTAGGATGAAGCATGGGGCTGAACATTCTGTGTTTGAGTGTTGTGTAAGGAACAAATCAACTGAAAACCATCACCATGGGGCTGCCTGCTGTAGAGGAGGGAGTGTTAAAGGCACTTACACCAGAAGCCTTAAGAAAGAAAAACAGTAATTAATACAAAAAGTGAATAAAAGGGTCATCACCGTCCCTTTAAAGGCCTGTGCTACAACACATGTTAAACACAGCCACAGCATCATTTCATTATCTGGCCAAACTAACCCCAACAACCTCAATCACACTATGAGGTCACGTAACTCTGGTTATCAAACTCTCATCAGTGCATTTAGAAGTGGTGTTGAAAGCACCTGGTGACCAAACAGAAAAAGGTAAGGGGTACATATGTTAAACAAGAAAAACAAACAAGAAGTATTAAGAATAAAAGAAAACTAAGTCACAGGTTAAAAGCAACATGGCTGCTGCTGAGAAAACCAGGCGAGAATTCTGTTTGCAAACTCGATGAAGTTAATTAGTTTATAAAAACTACCTCCGCAACATTAAGCTGTGATCAGATCTGACTGTAACTATGATTGTGGATTACATTACACAAACTTTATTCTTTCAGCTGCATTTATGATGTTGTTGAACTGCGTTGGGATCTGGAACAAATATAAAAACTAAACATAAGTCAAACCAGAAAGTAGGCATGCTTGCAAATGTCATCTCGTAAGCTCAACAAGTACAAGCTTCAGTGCTTTAATCGGTGTGTTTTAGACGAGCCGTTTTCTCCACTGAGATTACACAGGGCATCTCTCAAAGATGCTCATCAGGGAAATCCAACAGGTTTATGTGGTCTTCTATGCTCGGGGATCTCATGAGACATACACGGCTCTGGAGCAGGCTATGTTCTGAAGTGTGTTGTACCAAGACCATATATCCTGGTATGAAGTAAACTGCTGTCATAAATTGAAAGCTGAGATTAAACTTAATGTCACACCATTGACCGTTTATCTTGTTTAACATTACATGCATCAGGCTTTATGCTTTTTAAGCAGTCCGTCCAGATGTGAAAGCTCTGAACTGCAGTTCGTCCTCCCTCCGTGTCTCTTCGTTTCCGTGCTCAGAGATTACGCCGTCCTGCCTGACTCACACTGTCACCTCGTTGGTGGATTTCCTCCTACATCTGCCTCAGGATTGGTGGATCTGAGTTTAGGAAGCCCCTCCACTTTGAGTTGACTGTCCCGATTGGCTGAGCTGTGCTGTTTTGTTTTTTTTCCCACTGAAAAGGTTTAATCTGCAGAATCCCATTAGTCTGTGAGTTACAGCAGAATAATCCCTGACACACTCTCACATGTAAGTCTACCCTTCGTCCTCTCTCTGCTCAGCTGCTGCACTGAAATGAAGCGGAGAAAACGTGACTGATTCTGTTTCCTCGCGTGTGAAAACCCTTTGATAATGTGCACTTCTGACTGCAGAGCATAGTTTAAAAAGCTTCTCCACCTGAGGCAACGTGGGTGAAGCAGCAGCTGTTTGGGACTATAACCTGCTTCAAACTGGCATGCTCTGTGTTTAACAAATGTTTACCAAATCACACTTTGTCATTCAGCATTTAAAGGAATATTTTATAGATTTTTTTTCCTTTTAGTTTGGTTGTTTTTAGTACTCAGTTAGTGACTTCGTTGCAGTAGACAGCAGCTCTCACTTTAGAGAATTAAGTTTAGCTTAAAGCTTCTCAAAAAAAGGCATTGAAAAGATCACATTTTTCTCTATTTGAAGCAACTCAAACATTTCACAGTAGTTTAAGCAGGAGCTGCAATGTGGATTTTCACTTTAACATCAGACAGTTACGTGGAACATGACAGCAGTGCAACAGACCATAGACCTTTTAAAGGTAAGAAAATGTGGTAAATAAGTAAACAACCGTCTAATAGAGAAGTCACATGGTGTAAAAATCAGAAATAGTTGTCTCCACTTCTTTAAATCTGATGGAAAAAGCGTGGAGGAGGGGTATAGGAATGAGCATGTTTCAGGCTGAACTTAGGCTGAAAATCTACCTCTAAACCTGCTTTTAGTCTCATAAAAATAATTTACCCAAGCAATCTTTTAGATAGTTTTCTAGAACAGTGTTCTAGGAGCATCAAAGCGCTCCACTGTTTGCCTCAGTGATGACAGAAAAAAAGACCTTTACTTCTCAGCTGGGATATTCATTAAGAAGACAAGACAATACTCCTCTTTGAAGGTCGGAGGCTTTGGTTATTGCCTCTAATTGTGCATGCAGTGTAAATACTACAGCTAAAATAACATTGGATGGAAGTACAAAGGTCTTCAGGAGCTTAGATGGCAGATGCAGTTGTGCAACACCAAAGCACCAAATATACACCTGTTACACTGAACATCAGCTGTTGTAAGAACACCAGTTACACACCCTTGCAAGAATTCTTGCTTCTAGTCGTACTGAAAAGCCACACCACACAACTTTTTAAACAATGAAGGAACATCTAAAAAGTTAGTTTGTGCAGCATTTAAAGGGTAAACAACCATTACATGCTGTATGTAACTGCACATCCAATATATCTTTGTGCAGGTTCCTAACCTGGTGTTTCTGGCGGTCAGTCCGGAGGAAAAGGAGTCATGGATTAACGCGCTCAATGTGGCCATCGTCAAGGCCAAGAACCGAATTTTAGACGAGGTAATTTGTCGTAAAACTGAGTGCAGAATGACAAGTTAAATATGTAATTCAGGGTTCAGTTTTGCAGACAGAGAAGCTTTATGGTTATTAAAGTATTAACGTATTATAGACTGATGAATGAACTTGACAGAATATTCAACGATGTCAAGGTTATCTTTAGGTTTATGAAACAAAGCTGTATGTCTGTCCAGGTTACCATCGAGGAGGACAGTGCTTTAGCTCATCCCACTAGAGACCGAGCGAAGATCCCTCACGGCCGCCGGCTGCCGACCAAAGGACACCTCATGGCCGTGGTACAAGGATGCCATGTCATATCTTTCTGTTTCTACACATGAACATTATCTTTAATGATATCATATTGTCTTTCATCTCTAACCGCAGGCATCCACCTCCTCCCACGGCATGCTGACCCTCGACCTGGTCGCTGAGGAGGACGGCTTCTGCCCTGATTATGACGATGACTTGGATGAATCCTGGGAGAACAGCTTCCGGGTGGACTTGCAGAAAGGGGGCTCTGGTGGTCGTCAGCGAGCTGGCACCGATGTGTCAAAGCTGTGGGTGACTTCCAAAGAGCCCAAGGTGAAGACCAGCAGTCTGCCCAGGGGGAGTGAGCGGTCATGGGGCAAGCAGTCCCATCTGGAAACCTCCAAGTGCCAGCAAGTCCAGGTGGATCATTCTTATACTGTAGATCACATTTTCTGCTAAAGTAGTCAATTGTTACCTGAAACTGACCTTCTGTGATAGAAGCAGTGTCTAAAAGGGTCTGCATAACAACTGAACCTGAAGACCCACCAAGACTGAGCCCTAACTGGTGCTGGATCATTTCTGGACTATGTTTTTACTTCAGCTATCTCTTACCTCTTTCTTTTGTGAGGCAACATTAAATATGTTGCTGTTGGCTCTGAAAGTCCTCAAGTCATCAACAGTTATCGCTCACTGGTGGAAGACGTTAGTTCGCGTCTGCTTAGTCTAAACCAGCCCAACCCACCTGTGAAGCACGGATATAAACAACACATCTGTTTCCTTTCTGGTCTTGTAGGCTCAGTCGCAGACGCCGCAGCCCGGGAAAAGGTTCAGCATGCAGGGTCGAAGCCGCTGTGCCTCCATGGATGAGGTCCTCTCGTCCAGGTACTCAAACACCTGACAGTTGACTGATTGTGAAAACACAGCTGCGTAATTGAAAGCAAAAACAAAGTTTAATTGATAAATTAAATTAATTAATTAATTAATTAAAAACCTGGCTACCTCCTCCCCACACTGATACTGATGCTGCAACAACCCAGTGGGGAAATTCAAGCGCAACACAAGGAATTATAGCAATTTTAACAGAGATTATTTTCATTTTTACAGTTGAAAAAGAAAAAACTTTGAATAATGCCAGAACAAAAACAAAACATTTTGGAAACTGTTCAGTTTGACTAACTGTTATTAGCAATAATAATGCAATCCATCGCACTTTTAGTCTGCGCTAAGCTTGAATGCAAAAGTTTTGATTTTTAAGTTGAGCTATGTTCATGCACTCAGCTGTGGACTAATGTAAATCTTTCATAGCATCAAACCAAACAGGGCTTTCAAACGGTTTCAGTGCTCCCCCTTTATCTTGGTTCATGGTTATTCATCTTTTGTTGCAGAGCCCACATATCTGATTTACACAGACTTCAACCCAGTCTCACGGCAGAGCGTTGAGAGTTTAACAATCCTAACCCTCAATACACTTTTGTTGAGCAAACATGTTTCTATTCAGTTCAACTTGTGCTCAAGTTATTTTTTGAGTTAATGGTGACAGAAATGATTGGATGTAACTCTGGTTTTATAAGTGAATGAGAGTCTGGCAGAGCTTTGACAATGAGAAAACAGTGCAAAACTCCAGGTGCAATACTGCTTAGTAAGTCAGTGTTGTGAACAAATCTGATACAAGTACAGCCTCTTACATTGTGGGGTATTGTATTTGACGTAAGCAGTATGTAAATATTGTATTTGAAGTGGTTCATGAGGAGCTGGAAAGCACAGCTGGATAGAAGGATGACTCGACTAGCTCACTGCTGCCACAGAAGCCAGATTAGCTAAATGAAAAACCTTTTATAGTCCTTCATTCTTCATGTCTCTCGCTTTATTTTTCACCTCTTTCTCCAGGCCAGCAATGATCCGCTCAGAGTTTCGTTCTGCTCTTCGACGCTGTCCGACTGAGGAGGAGGCAGGGGGCGGGGCTTTGGCCCAGCCTGTCGGTCAGCTGCAGAGTCTCATCGCTCAGAGGATGCAGAGAGCTCAAGAGCTGCTGGAGGAGATGAGACTGCAGGTCCGACTGCTTCTTACACGAGCTGTTCTTTGAACAGTTGGTTAACAGTTCTGCAAAAATGAATGGCACAGATGGTAAAACAGAATGAAGTTAATGAAATGGTGTGATTGACAGGAGCTGCAGAAGGCCAAAGCAGAGAGGGAACGAGGAGGAAGCTCAACCTACCTGAAGGGCATCGAGTCCCCCCGACTTCATCACCTCAGGGGCTCTGACTCTCCTCAGTCCAGGTATTTTTTCTCACAGATTTGCTTATATTTTATAATCAAATGTGATAGAGGATGCCCATCTGTGTGGGCTTGGTATCTGAACTCATTTGTACTTATGCTTTTCAAATTGTGTTGTCATAAAATGTTGTTAAAGATAGATATTTATTGGATTCCTGTCCTCCTCAGCAGGTCATCAGGATCGCCGAGGAGCAGGAGTAGTGATTCTCCTCGCCTGCGGGGCAAAGACTCGCCTCGAATGAGAGGAAGAGAGTCTCCTCGATCCAAAGCCAAGAAGAATCGCTCAAAAGGGACCGACTCGCCTCGCTCCAGGCGATCCAACTCACCCGCTGCTAAAGCCACTGATTCTCCTCGACTGAAGAATTCCCCCCATCTGACCGACTCTCCTCGCTCAAAGAGCTCGGACACAGTTCACTGCTCACCAAATCTCAAGGCATCATTCAGTTTCTCTTCCAACAAACAAGAAAACTCTCCTGTACAGAAGACACCTGAACTGTCTTCATGCATCAAAGGATCTGAATCCTCTCAGGTTAAAGGATCTGATTCGCCACGAGGCAGCGAAACTGACTCCCCTCGTCTAGGGAGCATGAAGGAGTCGTCTTGTCACAGTCAGAACTTCTTGATTGTGTCTGGATCCTTCGATTCCTCACAGCCTAAAACGCCTGACAAGCACGGCCTGTCGCCTCCTCTGCCTGCCTCGCAGCTGTCTGAAGACGACTTGGAGGTGGAGCGGAGGCGAGCTGAGGCGGAACGCCTCCTGGAGGAGGCTGTGTCCTCATGGAAAGAAGCGCAGGAGGTCCTGCAGGAGGTGAAGGAGCTGCAGAGTCAGACGCTGAGGCGGCAGCGTAGGAGGACCTACGAGAAAATGACAACTTCAGCAGCAGCAGCTGGGCTGCCCACAGGGACCGCGGCGGCAGAAGAGGACGACACGCCCGCCTCGCCAACATCACCTGAAGATAACAACGAGTCGGAGACACCTTGATGGGGATTTCCTTTCCTATAATTACCGATTCAGTTACTGAATTTTGTCAATGGCGGTTGCAGCGTTTTCAGCATGCGATGCACAAAAAAGAGACAGGATTTGCTTAATTTGAAAGACTTTAATTCTATTTGTGACATGATTTTTATCTTTTAAGCCGGTAACGGTGGGATCCACGTGACCACCTCAGCAAATGTGGATTATTTTGAAAGCAGTTCTTCCCAAGGAGGTTTAATGACTTTAATCCTTCATATTGCACTACACCGTCACCAGGCAGAAGCCCCCTCGCTTGTGCTGCCTGTTTACTCGAGGAAGCCTTCCTGTGTGGCAGATGTGTCACATTTAATTTTACTAAACACAGTTTTAATGGAGAGGCCTCCCCTCACATTCGACACGCATCTCTAACGATGCTGCGCGTCGAATGTGAAGTGAAAAGCCTCTCTGTTGATTTCGAAAGAAAAAAAAAAAGCTTTGGACTTTAAAAGAAAGTCACACATTTTTCAAGTAAAGATGTCAACATTTATACTATGAAAACCTTTTTGAATATGACAAAAACACGAAGCTGCTGAAGAGCACTATGTTTCCTAAGAGCACAAAGTGGGGCTTTATTGTAAATTTCTTCCTTTTAAAAGTAAAAAGACACTGAAAATGGACTTCCGGTATCCACACTTGTTAAGAATTGTATCGATTTATTCACTGATATTGATTTCAGTAGTTTTGTGTGATGTTTCTGTTAAAAACAAACTTATTCATTGCCGGGCCTTGGTTTAGTTGTTGCCCTTTATTAGTGTGTGTCCTGAAATGTCCTTCCAGCTCACTGTTTGTATCTTTACAATCACAGGGAGTCTTGTCGAGCTACAGCAAAAATCAGGGAGTTTTAATGTTGTATGCGACGAACAGAGAAGAAGCAATAATGAACACAGGAAAAAGTATTTACTTGTTTATAACGTGTGGCGACACATTATAAAACATGTGCACTATGGACTAAATTCCTTTGGAACAAAACCACTTTGCCCCATTTTTTACTGTGTGATGAAAAATATTTGAAGCATTTTGTCCCTCTACTGAAAACATGACAGTTTCATTTGGATATTTTAGCCTAACAATTTATTTAAAACATCCACCATTATTAAATCCTCATAAAAATGTTAATTTTCTAAGGATGCCTTCAATTGATTATCCACAGGATTATGCCTGACACACAATGAGGGGGATGTCCCACTAACAGTCCCAACAGACATGAACCAGGAATTGAATAAACCGGGGACTAAATGAATGCATCACAAACACGTGAGGGAATTCTAAGTGTTGCACATATCCGAGAAGAAACCTGTGCATCCCTTAAACAACAAAAAAACTCTGCTTTACATTTTACAGATACACATGAGGACATTTATGTGTTGCTGTTAATAAATTATTCTAACCATGAACGTACAAGACAAATTCAATTACTAACAAAGGATCTAATTTTCTGCAGACGTGAAGCAGGTGCTGAAATATATGTGTCATGGACATGAATAACAGATTTAACGTGTTGCAGATGGGTCGCTGACGAATTAAGCACACGTGAGCACATCAGTGTCAGCAAACGTGAAAAATTACAGACATAAATGACCTCATCTACATCTTGAAGATATGATTGGATGATGGAATAAATACAGATTAGCCTCAAAGCATTATCAGGGTGAGATTGAAAAATGTGGGATGCTGATTCTACAGCTAGTGTCTGATTTGTCCATTTGGGCCACTGTAGGAACATGGTGGAGGGATGAGTAGGTGTGCCACATCTCTAAAATAACTTTCTCACATTATTCAACACTACTTAAAACCATGAATATGAGTAACATTAGTTTCTGCCAATAGATTGCCTTAAATTTTACACACTGGACCTTTTAAATATGTTTTTCAGATATGGAACAGTGTGTTAGGGTAAATTTACAAAAATCAGCCTCTCAATTTTCTCTGGTTAACAAATTTAAATTAAACTTAATATGAAATGAACAATTACCTTAAACATATTTCAGAATTTCTTCCATTTCACTTGATATTACAATAAAAACGCCACAAAACAAATGTCTGCAGGTTTAAATCTGCAGCTGCAGTTATCACACAGAAAATACAAATATTCAAATGAATATTCAATCTGGGCTAAATTCAGTCCTATTGTGGACTTAATAGTAGATAAAGCATGAAATAAATCTAAATGTTCGTACATTTTACAGAGACACAACCATCTGAAAGTGTAATATCTAATGGAACAAACATCAGCTGCAGCTCCTTATATTTGTCACAATGGGTGATATTAAGATATTAATAGATATTAATAGATATCAGTTTCATCAGCTGATATCTGACCAGTAAACTGTTTATACTCACATTTTGTAACGTCAAACATTCACATTTATTTATCTGAGGTCCTGTGGGTCGCTGGTGTGACAACGTTGTCCAGTTTTTTCCTTCAGTTTGTGTGTTTTTGCACATTTCCTGATACTTAGAGCATGTATAAGAATGCACTGACACTGAAAGAGCTAAATCACGTGATGGATTCTGTGTACTGTGAGTGACATTGAAGAGAGGATGTTGAACAAATGTATTTATTTTTATTTTTAATGTTGCTGCACATTTGAAACAATGTTTTTAAGCAGAGAATCCGATGCTGTATTCACTGTTATTATATAAAAAAAATAACAAGTTATTTTAAGTATTTTGTCGCTGACTATACTTGACTGTAGATGTATGTGTTGATGTTTTTGAATGATGTTTGAATTACTTTCTACAGCAATGCATTGTGGGTAAATGGCTCCAATATGAACACTGTTGACTGGCTGCCAGGAGCGTCCAAAGCTCATCGTCACATGAAAACCAAGCTAAGCTAAACTGCTGGTGGGACAGTCACTTCCTGATGCTCGGTGCACATGCTCAGACAGCACTGACTCTCTTCCTGTTCCCCACCCTGCATGGACATAAAAAATCTAAATGCTTCTTGGCTGATATACTTTGCTGCCCTGTGGTCTCCAAAACTGGCTGTAACTTGTTTAATTATAAAATGATTTCAGCTTACCATCACCTTTAGAGATAACAAGGCCGGGTTCAAATAAACTGTATTCAGTTACTGTGGGTGGCTCTAACAGACATTACCAGCTAAACAGCCAGAGCTTTGAGTGGATCTTTGAACATTTATTTAGTATTTGCGTTTCCCTTCTGTGTCCCACAGAGCGTCTGGCATCAGGCAGCGATTCACATCAGGTAGTGACTGGGTGACAGCTTTCACCTGCTCTGCCATGTAAACACAGATTTGTGATGGCTTCAATGTGCTGATGGGGAATGTTTGAGTCAGTCCGACTCAGATCAGGTGGACGCTTCTCACCTCACTGGCGAAATTTTTTCTTGTTTGAATAAAACAGTCTTGAAGGAGAAACACAAGAGTTAATGTTTGTGTGAATACATCACGATCTCATAACAGATCGGGACATACGCACGTTTGTCTCCCCTCGAGCTTCTGATGACTTTTCCACTACTTTTGCAACGTGATCGCATTGATGCTTGTGATGATGTAATGAAGTCAAAGGCTGGCACCATTGAATAGGACATAAATGCCTTTAAGGGGCTAAGTAGATGGAGTTTAAACCTTTGATTGCTGGTTTACTGGTTGGGGTTAAACGTTAAAAGAAGTTAAAACTACATAGATAGGTTTACCTATCAGAGAATACATTGTTAGGGTCAGAAAACCACACATGGTCACAAACTATAGTTTTATTCTCATTGTGATGTAACAGAATGTTGCCCTACACAAACAACATCATATAATATCAAACTTCATCAACTCAAAACACGCTTGAAATACACAGAAACCAACTATTTTCACATGTGAGCTAAGAGCATTCAGACACTTTCGGGACTTGTCACCAGTGAGCTGACAAATCCTGCAGAAAGCCCTGTCCTTCATCTGGATTATCTCACGCTGCCCCTCCGTATAATGTCATGAAAAATTGAGGATGGCAGTGCGTGTGTGAAAACTGCAAAAGCACCGCCTCAAAGGCAAGCGGGTATAGTTCACGCTCTGTGAGTTTAGAATAACACATGAACACACATCTCACGGCATTAAAATCCAGGTTATAACATTCAACACAGGACAAGACTTTCAACATCTTACATCATCAAGACTGCCTCATTTTAAATTCCAGGTTCTTTTTAAATGTTAAGCCAATGGTAGACATTTAAAAAGAGAGTTTAAATCACTTTACTTACTTTACCAAAGGTATAAAATACTTCCATCACAGATTTTATGTGATTCATAAACATTTTCTCTGTCTCGAGCCACCGTGTCACGATGAAAGATTTAAAGAGCAGCAAAATTGTGGGATGGATTAAACAGAAAAAAGCAACAAGAACACTTCATACAAAAAAAGGAATCAAACAGGAGTGTCAGATGCACTTAGACAAAATAATAGACAAAATAATAAAATACTTTGTAAATCTCTGAGAACTGGAACACAAAATCAAATTACTGTCACTGGAAATCTTGCTTCAAAGACAACCTTTATCCAAATGTTTTAAGATGACTAAACAGGCATGAACAAGAATATACATGGTGTGTTCAGTTATAACCGAACAGCTCAGAGACACCCCACGACTGTATCTAAATGCTTGCCTTTAAAAATGACCGCAGCTATGAAATGTGCTGTACAGTTTGTTGGTCTCTTGTTTTTCTTGTGATGATGCTGCTGAAGCAACAAGCAATTCAGGTAAACATGTAGAGAGTCATCTTTATGAAAACAGTCATAATGAATGTAACTCACATAGGATAAATATTACACTGAACAGTAGTAATTCATATTAAAACATATATGGAGACTCACGCCATCCGTACTGTTTGACTGGGCTAACATACTCAGCATGTAAAGCTGGTTCTGAGGATAATGGGTATAAAGGTAGAAGTATTTTTTCTAATTGTACCTACAACCACGTCATCTGTCCCCCTGGTGTGTGCGTTCTGCGTGTGATGTTGAATGTCTTTGTACCTATAAAGAAGCCGAGCCCCCATTGTCTCCACTTTAACGCAACACAACACAAACAGAGATGACCCTATCTCACTGTTTGAGTGAGAGGTGGTGAAGAGCTGGAAAAATGTAGGGCAGGACAAACGGTATCGGCCTATTACGCAGCTCCACCTCCGCAGCTCCACACCAACACCCACTGTGACGCATCAGGCCATGTGTGCGATCACGTATGCATGTGTGAGCATTTCTTAATGAGTAATCTGCTGCCATTACGTGTGTTGCCACAGGAATCACTGAGAAGCAGATTCACCTTGAAGGAACAGTCGGCCAGCTTTAATAAAACGTCTTCTCTGTCTGCTCCACTGTTTCATCTCTGTGACAAACTCCCAGGATCAATGAACCAGACGTAAAGTGCTTACAGTGCTTTCTGGACAGCAACAGAGCTCCCCGCCTGTGGGTTTATTTTTAACCTTGTTCTGCCACAGCGAGAGCAGCATATAAGCACTTTATCCTTCCATCTATGCAGGATAAAAGTCACTTTTCCTCATGCTCTAATAACAAATTGTTTTTTTAGATTAAGGTAGTTTAAATGTCTGCGTGATAGACTTAGCTTGTCATAAAAAGAAGATTGGAAGATATTTTTTATTGATAACTTAACAACAGCAAAATATATAAACTTACAAGTTGCTAAGGATGCTCAGAGCCGCTCATGTACAGTGAAACAAAATCCTTTTGTTTCTTTGACCCCTTAGAATCTGAACATGTCAATATTTTGTACTCATGCCTCCAATTTTTCATAGACCACTGCGTTTGTGTAAAACTGGACAAACTGGACTAGGTGTCATGTCTCACTGGCATCTGGTTGGTTGTTCTAACTGGGTCTGATTTCAGTCTGAAACTGGCAGAGAGAAAGTAGAGAGATACATAAAATCAGTTTGTGTTGTAGTTAAATTGTGATTTCTCAAATTTAGTCTGTGCTAATGAGTAAATGTCTGATATTCAGCACTTATTGTTGTGCTAAGAAACGGGCTCTTAAAGGTTAGTCGGGTGGAAAAAAGTCTGATTACCTGACCGCAGAACTGCCTCTTTGCTCCGTTTTTGGCCCTGTTTTCTTTGTCAGAACAGGACTGTCGTCAGGAACCGGGGTGGCTTGAGGCAGAGTAGGACACAGCAGGATAATAATCAGCACCTCCCAGTCGTATGCTGTGGTTCTACCTGTCCTAAAACATCTGTGGTTCTAATCTTAACTGTGACTTTCTGTGTGGAGTTTACATGTTCACCCCTGGAACTCCAGTTTTCTCCAAAAACACGCATGTTGTAATATAACCTTTGGAGCGAGTGTGAGCATGCCTGGTTATTCAAGTCGCTTGTCTCTGTGATGGACCTGCGACCTGCCCGGGGTGCACCCTGCCTCAGGGCAGCTGGGATAAACTCCAGCCTTCCTGCGACTCTGAATACGATGAAACGAGTTTGAAAAAAAGGAACGAATGCATATTATTTCTTCCTGTCTGTTACCCGATTCTTAGTTGATCGATAAACATTTGATACTTGAACTTGCAGTGTTTAAAATTTTAAACCCCCAGACATTTTTTGGTGTTTAGGTGTAATAATTAAAGTCATGTATGATGCGGTTCCTAACAACAACTGTGTGACAGCGGGGTGCTTTCACAGAATTATTTACTGAAAGATGGTCGAGGCTGATTCACGTTCACATCAGAATCTGATCAATTATTTACAACGATTCTCTCTCTGCATCATCACGCTCACTCGCTTACTATCTGATGTTTCTGGATTAGTTATTCTCTCCATTGGGATCAGGGGAGGGGCTGGGGGGTGTTATCCCATGTTTTATTAAAACACGCACACATTAACGCTCACTCAGTCCCAGTGTACCAGGTCAGTGTTACAGTTTGTTCTCAGTTAAAGCAGGAAGGATTACAGCGGGAGGTGGGGGATGGTAACTGTGTGAGTCAGAGCCCTGCAGCGTCTGTTCAAAGCCTCGACCTCGTTTATTCCCCTCAACCTTGCCTCCTTCCTCACCTCCTTTCCTCATTTCACTCCTCTTTTGACTTTGTTCCCACTTCCATCCTCTACCTCCTTCCCTTTCCTGTAGTAACATTTCCATTCACTTGATTTCATGTACATTTTGCACAACATGCTCCATTTCTACCTGATGATTACACCCGACCTGTCAGCTGTCAGTTAGAACAGCAGGATCCAGATATTACCCCTGAGCATTCATCTTTGTTTACAGTCTGTGGTTTGAACATCTGAAAGGGACTCAACTTCAACCTGAGGTGGAGCTTCTGAATGATATCCTGATGTCTGATCACACATCCCCCAAAACAGCAACATCCACCATCTTGTCTACAGCAAGATGCTGCCGTTCTTTTAAATTATTTTCTGTGTTACTGAAAAAAATTCAGGTTTTTTGAAGACAACAACAACTGCACCTTAATCCAGACTATTTCAGACGACAATGGCCAACCATCAGCTGAGTAAACTGGCTCACATCGCTCTGTGGAGGTTCTTTCAGGCGACACAGGCAGCATATGGTCCAGGGGTCAGGATCAGGTGATTCACTTGATCCTGATCTGCAGCATCGTGATGATCCTGGGGAGCATGTAGGCCCTGCGCCACGGCTGGAAGGCTGACATCATCAGGAGGGAGAGGAGCTGAAGCAGCAGTTTGTCGTCCTGCCGCTCTGGTAGCAACAGAACTAAAAATACTTCCTGGTTTTTGTCCACAAACAGACACACTTTGGAGGCCTTACTTTGACTTATGATACATGAATAACTAATACAAAAACCTTGTCTTTAAGACACAACTTCAGTTTTTGATTCAATAAGTGCTATTTGTCCCCGAAATGTGAGACCCATAACTTGAGTGATACAAGAACAGACAATGCAAATAACAAAGGAGCGAACGTGACATCAGACTAGCTGCAGCCGCAAGTCAGACTCCCATTGAAATGGATTTCCCATGCAGTGGGGGTTGAATAATTTTGTTGGTGACTGTACATTCGTCTGTTATAGTGTGCGCATGTTAGCATGTGCGTGCATGATCTGTGCTTTCTAAAAATAACTTGGGAACCAAAAAGGCTTTTATGTCAAAGAGTTTGAATATTTCAGAGTAGCTAAAAACAAAATGGCACTCTAACACATGCTCACGTGCACACGTTATATTCAAACGGTTGTATTATAACTGCATTTAAAGCTAAAATGAACATCTTTAACAAACACAGTCAATCTAATTCAGTTTTAATTTTAGCGGCAAATCACAACAAATCTAATCTCAGGGCACTTCAAAGATACAGTCCAATTCAAGCCAATTAGAATCCAATTCATCATAATCCAATCAAATCCAATTCATTAAATTCCAAAGAAGTCCAATTCATACAGAGCAAATAAAAAAAAAAGTGGCCAAGCAAAGGAAACTGACAGATTGCACCGAAACTTCACTTCGATCCAATCTCCCGTCCTGAGCGTGCATGAAGTGAGTCAATAGAAAAAACTCCCTTTTAACAGGGAGAGGCCATCAGAACCAGAACCAGGAAGGCCGGCTGTTCGCCTCGACCAGTCAACCCTTTACATGAGGAGACTGACCTTTTTAAGGGTTCTCCACAACCCTCTGAACATGAACCCTGCAGCCTGGATTTGTCTTTGTCTTCACTGAATCCATCAGCCTGATCTGCATCTCCACAGAAATGTAAATAAGAGCTGATAAATGTCCTGCATATTGATTCATGGAAACTAAACGTAACCAGCTCTTGTTATTTCTGACTTGGTTGTTCCAACTATCAGCCAAAACATTGTGCCTAATATTGAGTAAGTCTGCCTTGTTCCACCATGTTAATGTTTATGCATTTAGCAGATGCTTTTATCCAAAGCTGGTAAGTACCCCCTCGGGTCAGGGGGTCTTGCCTAAGGACCCTTAATACCTTTCATGCAGGATTTGAACGCAGGTCACCCATATGAAAGGTGGCAATCTTACCACTACACTACACATTTGTGGCAGATCCTTGAGGTGCTGCAGGCTGAGGATGTGTTCAGATCGCATCAGATTGGGAGTTTTGCTTTTTTTTTTGTCGTGTTCTTTGGGGCCTTTCTAAGCGTTTTTTTTTTTGTAAGGTCCACTGCTGTCCTGCTGGGGAAGGCTGCTACTGTGGGAGTGCTATTTCAAGTTGGGGGAGTAAACAACGTGCAAAAATGTTTAGATAGGTGGGTGAGGGTTTGTAAAAAGAGTTGTAGTGTTATTGACTTCACCTGCCAGGGTTGTGGCTGACTGCTGTTTTCTGCCAGTGTTGCTAGATGTTGTTTTGTAGCTTTTGTTACTTGTGCCAAAGAAATAAGATGGTGTGTTTGTCTTTATGTTTGTTGCAGAATGAATCTAAAACTTGAATCTCATGAAACTTCCCAGAGTTGGAACATTGGCAGAAGAACCAGTTGCCAACTATTAATCAGTTAAATTTAGGTGAGGAGCAGGATCACTTTAGCTGCCACTGACCTTAGCGGTGGGTTTGCCCTCTGACACTTTGGTCAAAGAACTGTTGGGACTGTTAGCTGAAAAAAGATGAACTCTGACCTGAGAATCTGTTGAGCTGCTGGACATGAACAGAAAACCTGAATTTATGTGTGAAACGTCGTCAGGAAAAGGAGGAAATATCTGAAAACATCCTGCGACCTCAGCTGGATTCTGTCACGTTGACCTGCTGAAACTAAACTGATTATAATTCAATTAAATAGGACCGATTTGCAACACAAGGACAAAATAAATGTATTAAAGGACCTAAAATTACATCCCAACAAAGGGGGCCCTCGATAACACAATGAATGACGACTCCTCTGTCTTTCCTCCATTTATGACCTTGTGTGATTGACTAAATCTATCATCCTCAGCAGACTGAATGATCCTTCAAGTGTCTTTCTGGACTCCACGCAGTTTACATGCCCAACAGGAACACACACTCACACCAACATGTCAACATAAACGCCCATTTGATCAACTGATTGATTGTAGCAGCTGCAGCTCTAATTTCCGTCCTTGTTCTCGGCTCCACAATGTGCCGTTACTGGATATTAAAATGTCCAAAGTCAGAGCTGATGCATGAATCAGAGACTTTGTCGTAGCGTATCCAGCTTGATGACAGGTCTTCTGTAATCACCTGACCTTTTGTGACCAACCAGAGCAGCTGCGGCCTGTGACCGACAGCTGAATAATGAGCAGTTTGAACATTCTCTCCTGGGAAGCGGTCAGGCAGGAAGCTCCCAGGGGAGGCAGCGGGAAGTGGGGGACATGTGTGTTAATGTGTGTTAATGTGTGTGTGGTCGCAGCTGTTGCCTCCGTTAAAGGACAATTTATCTGTTTGATCTGTTTAAATTCTACAAAGTCGATCAAGAGAAGGAGCAAAAGGAAGGGGGAGGTTTCAGAGGACACAGGGGCGCATCCTTATTTCACCTTCTTGTTTCCTTTGGTGGCTCACTTGTCTCCTTTAATCGCTGTAGAGCATTTACTGACAGGTTTTTTTTCCTTGTTCCACTTCCTGTTGCTGCACATCAGAAAAGTTGCAGGTCGTTTTTCTGGACAGAACTAAACAGAGAGCCGATCACATACAGGTCATAAAGCAGGATAGTGAAGAAGGAAGGAAAGGCAGGAGGAACAATTACAAGCAAGAGATTAAAACCAACTAACAAAAAAACCCCAAACTGTCCCTCAGTGCAGGTGTGAAGCAGGTCAAATATTTATGTATGTAAGTCAAAGATCAGAAAGAAATGAGCAGGGGGAAGACAACAGCTCTCCCTAGAGGACAAACCATGTACAGCCCTAACATTTGACTGTGTTTTAGGTTTTATGCATCATATTTTAGTACATTACTACATCATACAGGAGGACACTAACCATATGTAATGTTTGTATAGATAAAATCCAGATACTTGTTCTTATAATTTTCTATGTAAAATCAAACCACTTAGTTTTGTTGTTCTGATTTCACTCGATTTATTCATTTAGTTTGCTTTCATTATACATTTATCGTAAAAGTTCTGTTAAATATTGCTGAACCTATATGGTTTTAAAGGAATAACCTTTCGTTCACCTCTGTTTAAGATTTCCCACAAGGCCTCATTTATCAGCACTGGTCACCCAAGGTAATTTCGCCCTTTTACTGTCAGACAGGAACAGTAAAAGCAGCTTTTATTGCTGCTTTATAATAAAAAAAAACAGAAGGCAGCAAACTAACAGACTCTGAGCTTGTCCTGAGTTGGCTGAAACTCACCTGCTGTGATGTTCAGGTGACTTCACGTGGTTCCTGTCAGTCGATGGGAAGGGAAAGCTCGGCACAAGGTCGTTGAGGCTCTGTGTTCTTGCTGCTGGAGTTTCTCTTCCTGCAGGCCGACATGCTGTGAAGACCTGGTTCAGCTTAGAGCTCAAGTCAGTTCAATTTTAGTGAAATTGATTTTGAGTGGATGAAAAATTCTCCCATTATGCATGTTTTCACATCATCATGACATCCTGCCTTAAGATAACAAACTGTCAAACTCAGTAGTGATTTTACATTTTTTTATTCAAAACCCCTGAACATGTTTTAGTTACACCACAAAAAGTCAAACACAGTTTTTCCCCACAGAAGGGGGCGATGGAGGGCTGACGGAGGAGCCGAGATGAAGGGTCGAAAAGGGGAGTCTACAATAACCTCACTGCAGAAAACAAAACAGAAGAAAAGAAGTCTTTTTTCGGAATAAAAACCCAACCTGAAACTTAACCAGGAGACCATTTACAAGACTGCCATAGAAACCAGGGCACCCTGACCTCAGCGGGCCCGACAGATGCGACCTTTTCCCTTTACACTCTGAACAGCAACACACCTGTTCTCAACAGTCCTGTGTCTGGCTTTGTGACCAGAAGCCACCGGGGGGGGGGTAATGTATTATTCAATCATAATAAAATTTGTTAGTGGTTCAAACTGGTGCGTTACTGGGTGGGAACATTCGTGTCAGCTGGTTCATAAATTGCTGGCACAAACTCTGCAGATTTCTGAACTTAAACAAGAGGAAATGCATTAAATTAAAAATAACATTAAAATATCACAAAAGCAGCAGTTCTTGTTGAGTCTTTACTTCACATTATCATCATCAGCATGAAGTTCACCCCGTCCCGACTGTTCAAATTTCTTATGGCTTGAGTTTGTCCCGACTGTAACTCAACAAAGATCTTAAAAGTCAGGACACAAGAGACTCTTCGTTCAGCTCCTTTATCGACGAAAACCATCACACAGGCCTTCTGAAAACGGTGTGTTGCTTCCAAGAGTGTTAAAAACCAGAGAAGCTAGATGTTTACAGCGGTTAAATGGCTGTACAGAGGGCTGCTGCTTAATCAGGACCAAACAGGACACATCGGGACAGAAATAAACCTGGACAAACAGCATTTTATGTTTCCACGTCTACACTTAAAAAGAGTTATCTGATTGAAGTAGGTCACTTATTTGCTTCCCGGTCAGGTTCGGTCCACTTTAACACAGCCAGAAGAAGCAGAAACTTCTGCTTGTGTGGCTGCAGAAACCGACGCAGCGCAGCGACACCTGAAACAGTTAGAGGTGTGTCCTGTTTCAGGCTCCGCCTCCTTCAAAACAGCGAGATGAAGGAAAATGCAACTCCATCAAACAGAACACAAATTCTCTCATTTCTCATCTTTGTGCATCACCGTCTCCTCAATCCTGCTGAAGATCACTCAAATACCTAAAATACAACAAAAGGCGAGAGGAGTAAGAGGCTTGTTTACAATGTGACATTGTAAACTGAATTAAAATAAAAACGAATGCATTTTAGGGATCGTTGACCACAACAGCAGGTTCTAACTTAATGGACGTCTGTTTAAACGACGACTCTGATGAAAAGATGTGTCGTATTTTAAAATGTTTGTTACCTTGGCTGCTCTCTCCGGTCTATATCTCACCTCCTACATTTGTGTCTCAAGTGGGGGAGACTAAAAAGGGGGAGGAGAGGAGGTAAGGAGAAGAGTCAAGGACGCACAAACGGGGAAATTAGAGGAGATGGGCTAAAGTCCTCAGTGTCCCAGAATGGACTGCACATCTGCCAGGTGGAGTGGTGCGTTCAGGCGACTTCTGACAGCTTTTAATTATGCAGGATTATGTCATTTGCAGGAAAAATTCAGAAGCTAAGAAAGTGTGTTCTTTTGATTTGTTTTCTGAAGCAGGTTTTATTAATTCAGGTGTTTTTATCTTGGGTCATAGTCTCCTGGGCTGTATTTACCTTCCTATGTTTGTCAGTCACTTTAAAATGTATCACAGGTGCTGTATGTATATATATAAAAAAAACTGATTAACCCAAAAACCCGAATCAACCTGAACGTTGCCTGTTGAAAAACAGAAAACTCTGAATGTTTACATTTCACCCGAGGCAGAGAGCACCTGAACGCACCACGGGTTTTGTGTAAAGGTAAAAGGTCAGGTTGTTTCAGCCGGGGGACGAGCTGTGGCGCAGCGGTGGTCTGACTGTTTCAAGGGGACCGAAAATGAGCCACTCGGTTATTAATTATCTAAAAATATCAGCAGCCACTGATCAACAAACACAAAAACCAAAAAAAAATTAACACATTAACAAAAAAAATGAAATAAAATCAGAGCTAATAGTTCCTCCCACCCACCCACTACTTCCCCCACAAAATCCCTACAATAAATCAAACACACACTGGAACAATATCGTGACTAGGATCTCATTTGTGGACCTGAGCTACAGCAGGTCTGCATATTTCTAACTATGAAGGGGTGGAGACAGCAGAGTCCATGTGATCCTCAACTGAAAAATGTGACTTCCCTGACTGAATGTGAGGTCCTGAAGTGGGCGCTCTCCTCTGTCTGAGTCCACAGACTGATATGGCTGCAGTACGAACCAGTTTCTTGTTCTTGGTTAAAATGAACAGGTGTTAATCCGATCAAATGCAGATGCTCTGTCCGGTTTGTAGTTCAGGAATTCAGAGAAAGACAAAATTGTGAGCTGGTGTTCACTCTCAGGATCTGCTCTAAGGTTGGAATGGCCATACAGGAAAACCTAAAAGGGTAACCTGCCGGTTTGATGACATCCATGTGGTGGAACTGCAGACTTCGATGGTTTTTGAGGGCCAGTTCACGGTTTCCATCCCAGTCCATCTGCAAGGGTCCTCATATATAAGTGTGAGATCAATCTAAAGTTCAGTTTAGTCGAAGCCTGGTAACTGGATGTAGCTCCTGTTCTCTGATGATGTAATTGGCCTGTTTTCAGACTTGCTATCCACACATTTATGATCCGAAGCAGGTCAGCAAGGACACACAGGTGATATTTTCTATTGGACTTTTTCACAAAGTTGCATCACATACCAACTTGTACCGAAATCGTCAAATGAACGGAACCAAACGCACATCTGCAAAGTCTCATATGGATGTGGAAACTGGCCGCGACAGTCCCAGCTCACAGGGGTCAAACAAAAACCAGTGCAGACGATGAAGACCAGCTCAGTTCCACTGAAGTTATTCCACAAAAACTCAAGGACTTTTCTGTAGATGGAGCAGAGGTGATCATAAGACCACAGATGTGGGTTTCAGGCTGCGTTCAAACGCGTTTATCCAGAGAACTCAAACGTGATGCAGCGAGCCCACCTGAGCAGGACAGGCAGGAGGGTCTCTGCTGTGAAGTGGACTCTGGTGCTTTGTTCTTGTTTAGATGGTACTTTTGTTGCTACTTGCCTCTGATTTTCAGGAGCCACTGCAGGACTAACAGTTCTGAAGTCTTCTCTGGATGTTGGCAGGATTCTACCTCTGAAGGCCCTTTTAGTACCAGCTGATGAAAAGTTATCCCTGAAGATCCTGAAGAAAATCAACCTGTGCTTGATGGTTTCTGTGCTTGAGGACATAATGAACAGATTCGTACAAGTAGGAGGCGCAGCAGCAAGAGGAAGAACCGAGAGCCAAACTTCAGCCGTCCAGAAAGATGTTTAGACGAGGACCGGAGTCCAGGATGTGGAGGGAAGCAGACTTACTGGACAGACAGAAAGTTTGATCCTGAACCAGGTTTTAAAGGGAAACATGTGGAGTCGTCAGCTGGAACCAACAGGTAAAGTTCAGATAAAATCTTTCTCTGTAAATCTCATATAATATCTAAAAATAAACAAGTGATTCTATTACAAACTGAAACCAACTATCTCAGGTCACAGCGCCGTGGCTGCTGTCTGGTGGAGGTTGGGTCCGGAGGAGGACGGAGAAGGGACAGGATGACACACGGGCGACGGCCAGCTGGATGCCTAGTCGTCTTCATCGTCATCATCTTCCTCGCCTTCGTCGTCTACGTCTCTCTTCCTCTTCTGTCCCTGATCGCCCGCCTGTTCCTCTGCAGAGAGAAACCGAACCAATCACAGGCTGCACCGTGCCGCTGGATTCAGTGCAGCTGTAACATTTAAACTCACGCTCACCTTCCTCCTCTGCATAGTCGTCCTCATCATCGTACTCCTCCTGTGATGAAGCACAGACACAAATGAAAAAGAGGAGCAGTTTCACTTCAGCTGAGGGCGTGCTCTTTCAGAACTAATGCAGAAGGCACTAATGAAGCTCTACGGCTACGTCAGCACAACATCACTGTAACCAGGCCAGTTCCACCAGACCGACTCTGACAAGCTGTCCTTAAACACAACTTTTTACATTGTGTGTTAAAAGTATTTTCCAGCTAATTTCCATGAAATTTCCACAGTTTGGTTCTAAATATATCTGAAACAGCAACTTCTGTGGAAATCAAACTAAATATTAGTTTAAAAACAAGATTAAAACCTTATTTGTGACCACAGCAGTCATTTACTGATTACATAAGTGGGCTTTTCTTTTATCCAGACAGACTGAGGCTCTTACAAATTTCCTCACAGTGTTTTTTGGGGGTAGAACTGGTCAGATTCCCTATCAGTGACTGAAGTGTTAGATTTAGGTGAGGGTAATACACATTGTCGCATGCTTGCCAGTTGCCAGTTACCGCAATATTATGCAAAACTTTTAACTAAACGCAGCGTTAAAGCAAAATTGCATTCAACTTTGGTGCAAAAAGGTGACATCAGAGTCAATGTGTCGCAGAGCTATCTCTTACATTCTATTTCAGTGTGTAATAATTAAAGTAAATGTTCCGATTCTAATTATCAGTGTCCCGAGAAAATGTAAAAAGCATGATCCTGTAAATGTTAGCATGTGACGCATCCAAAGCACGACTGTATTCTCACTTTCAGTGAACAGCAATAAGCGTGCAGCTCACTGCATGCAACAATGACAGTTCCACAAAGTAAAAACACTGTTTGAAACTAACATCAGTTTATCAACCTAAATCCAAAAGCCTCAAATACATCAAAAGATACTTGATAAATGCAACACTTTCTGCCCTTTAGGTAAGAATCTCGTAAATATAATATATATGATAATTTGGACTGAAACTGTGGACATTGTGTGAACTATGCTGTAATTTACAGTTGAATTTCCAAGAAATTAGCAGGAAAATATGAGCTGATTTTCATAATTTTTTGTGTTTTCACTGAACATTTTGTCTTCACAAAAAGGAACATTTTATTACTTCTTATTAAAAAAGAAAAATTATAAAGCCCTCATAAAAAGACTTAAAATATCAAAAGAAATAAACGCTGCGTTTAGAGAAGGTTTCTGTCCTCGGTTTCAGAGGCGGCCATTTTGGAGCTGAACCTGGTCGAGAACACGTTCAGACCTGAGGTGAATCCATCAGACCAGCCAGAGAACTGAACTTAGATTCACATCAGACTCCAAGTCTGATGGGGCAGCTTCTGATTCAGATCAGTGTTACCACGGAAACCATTGATCAATACAAAATCTACAGAGAAAACAAAAAGCTTTGTAAGGAAGTCAGACTCTGGATCTGAAACTATGTTCTCTGCCTGGCTGAGCACAGGTGCATGATGGGATATGGGGAGGGGTCCTGCTGTGGCTCTACCTGCAGGCTAAAGCCTGAGATGCCCACCTGATTGCCCTGGTTCACTTGAAAGCTCAACCCCACCTCTCCTCCCTCTGAGCCGTCTTCATCCTCTTCTTCATCATCCTCATCTTCGTAGTCGCCGGTTGGCCCCGCCCCTTCCTCGCCGTTTTCATCTATGAACACACGTCACCATCAGACAGACCCCATCACATACTTACAAAGACGTTCCCACTATGAGAAGTATTCGCTAAACCCTGAACAGAGGTCACCGCCCCACCTTCATCGTCAGCCTCGGAATCCGGGGCCTCGTTGTCCTCCTGGTCAAAGCCGTCCAGGTAGGTGACCTGAGGAAGCAGCTCAAACACGCTCTCCCTGTAGTCCTCCAGGGATGTGATCTCACAGTTGAACAGGTCCAGACTCTGCAGGCTCTTCAGATTTTGCTGCAGCAGGAAACGGCACGCGAGCGTGTTAACACATACCAACATCCACAGTCAAGAGTTTAAAGGTGGCGAACAAGAGTGAGCAACTGACCAGCGCCTCCACGTTGCTCAGCTCTTTGATCTTGTTCCCGCTCAGGTTGAGGTAGGTCAGGTTGGGACATTTCTCTGCAAGAGTCTCCAGAGACCCTGACAGGTTGTTGTCGCTCAGCTCCAGCTGTGGAAACAAGAGAGGGCTGTGAGAACAGCTGGGGGATCATCTGGGTGGATGACCGTAACATGATTCCATCATTCAGTCAACATCAGTTTGATGAATAGTTCAAATAAAGAGAAAATTTGAAGCATTTTCATCTTCCTCTGAAGTCTAAACTCAGCTGTGGATCATTTGACTCAAACAAACGTTTGTCCTGTCAGTGAGATGCAAAGATGCTGTTTCTTTTTCAGTTCAGGTGTCTTTATCGGAGCTCAAAGAGGTCGTGTAAGGGGCTGATAAGTGAGATCGGTGTAAAATTCACACCCGTCTGTCCAGCAAGAGGCTGCAAACAGACTCCTGACAAACTGATGTCTAAGTGTATAGTCAAAACATTCATTTTTTGCCTGTATTTTTCAATCATAATCACAGATCATTCATAATCTTCCCTGTGTTAACAACATAAGGAGCCTCAGTTCCTACTATTTCTGTTTTTGAGCCAAAGCCCAACAGCGACACCTACTGGACGAACTGGCGTCCTACAGACTGTCAGAGGATTAGACTAAAGGCACCTAAACCGCCTGATGCTCCACTTCTTTTGAGTTTTTTTTTCAAAACAACACAACAGTCTAACAGAAATTAAGTTCAAAATCAAAACTCTAACACAGGTCTTTTTGTGCAGCACTTTCTTAATAATATCCCAAAGTGCTTTGCAGGAAGGAACAAGGTGAGTTATAAGTTAGAATAATAAAAAGTGTCATAAATATATCAGAGTTAGCCAGAGGAAAGTTTAGAGGAGGCAGGAAAAGACTTAGTGTGCCTGAGTTCAGTGGGCAGAGAGTTTAGTCACAAACTATAAGCAGGATGTGGGACTAACATAACTACCAGATCCCTAATAGCCTGCTTGATATCTAATAGGCTGTCAGGACAAGACCCAACAGAACTGAAAGAATTTCAGGGAAACAAACACAATCATCTCTGACTTATTGTTGTTAAATATAAGCTAATTCAGCACCACCCAGCATTTAATGTTAGAAAGGCAAGTGGTGAGATTTTTCCAACATTAAATCACGTTTTGATCTCATCTGCAGAACAAACACAGAATTAAAATGTCCAGTATTGTGTTTATTTCAGTGTACTGTAAGGCATTATGTAAACTGTACTGCTTGTTCCCAGATCTTCAGATATCCCAGGAACAACTCATACATAATGTTAATGTAAAGTGTGTAAAAGCGATCATTTCACTTAAAATTCTAAATTATTAGATGATAAATTAATATTTTAATTCATAATCAATTAATTAAGAACTTTTTTGCGACATTTTAATGAGAAAATCAAAGACTTCTCCTCCTCGTGTCGTCTGCCACACCTGGAGCTCTCCCCGAGGACACCCGGCAGGTGAGGAGCGCTTACCTTACGTAGTTTGGGCAGAGAGGGCAGCTTTGACAGTGAGCTCAGACCCACGTTGACCATGCTGAGGAACTCGAGCTCCGTGAACGCGTCCGTCAGACCTTCAACCTCCCCGTCAGCAGAGCGACTGTTGTCCACCACCAGCTCCACAATCTGACAGGCAGGACAAAAGCAGAGCTCTGTTTGGAGGACGTAACAGTGCAGCTGTCTGAGGAGCAGCTGCCCATTTTCAATCACGTTTCCCCTGCTGTTCATCCAACAACCAGCAGATGCCAGCGCGAACAAAAGCTTCCTGTACACAATGATTCCTCCAGTTCTGGAAGACTTTATAGAATACTTTGAATATGCTTAACTGCTGCTGATCGATCATTGCTGATCATCTTTCTTTCAGCAGACTGATCAATTTGCAACCTGCTGCAGCTTTGGCCAAACACTAAAAGCTGTCTTAGGTCTTTATATTAACATCTGGAGGGTTATTTAAGTTCAATGTCGGCATTTTCTGACAGAACAAACGATTAATGGAAAAAATATTTACAACAACATCAGACAAGATCATTTTGTTAGTCGTGTATTGGCTTATTTATTGATTGTTGCTCATTTTAACAACAGAGTTCATACAAATAAATGCAGACATAAATAACTGAATTTGAGGATTTTTTTCTAAATGTTATCTTCAAATTCATCTCTGTTGATTTCAGCATTTCTTACTTTGATTTTTTCAGCATTTCTGTACTTCTGACCAGGTTTCTTTTTGTATTTATAGATAACTTTAACCTAAAGTCATTCATTCAGCATCTCTACGTGTATTCTCCTTCAATTTCCACATAAATTCATGTAACTCTACATTTACCTGTTAATGCTCTGTATCTTTTTATCAAATTATCTGTCCATAAACAAAGTATTAGCTCCCAACTGATAGCTAATTTAAGGTTAGCACAGTTAGCTGACAGATTAAGACGACTAAAGAAATAATTTAACAGAATAATACTTTACTAACCCCTAAAAGCGAAATTACACTTATAAAGAAAAGCAGCTTGTAGAACCACCTTTAACAGCAATAACTAGAATTAGTAGATTCTGTGTGACGTTATCAGTACTTGGCGTACTTTTCTTTATATTGTTATTTCTTAATATTATCAACTGAAGCATTGCAACACTTTGCTGCTGTGTTTGGGGTCATTGTCCTGTTGATGACCCAGTTTCAGCCAAGCTTTCACATTTGACTCTACAATACTTTGGTATCCAGAGGAGTTCATGGTGGACTCAATGACTGCAGGGTGTCCAGGTCCTGTGGCTGCAGAACCAGCCCGGATCATCAGCCCTCCACCACCGTGCTTGACAGCTGGTATGAGGTGTTTGTGTTTGGTTTTCTCCAAACGTGCTGCTGTGCATTATGACCAAACATCTCCACTTTGGTCTCATCTGTCCAAAGAACATCGTTCCAGACGTCTTGTGATTTGTTCAGATGCAGCTTTTGTTTTTACAGAGAAGAGGCTTTCTCCTTGAAACCTAACAAACAAGCCATACTTGTTCAGCCTTTTTCTGACTGTACTGTCATGAACTTTAACATTTAACCTGCTAACTGAGGCCTGTAGAGTCTGAGACGTAAACCTTAGAAATGACAGAGGATGTGTTTTCCTATTCACATAAACCATATATTGTTTAAGTATTAACATGGAGAATAAATAAATGATCACATTAAAAAAGAAATATTGACAAAACTGTTGGAAATGTGTAAACGTATTAAAAAAAAATCAGAAATAAGCACAAAAATTCCTCCTAAAGTCATTCTTTTCTATACGTCAGGGCAGAAATAACAATAACACACTCAGTCAGAACTGTTGGTTAGGGCCGGGGTCCAAAACCAGAAGAATGCAATTCAGTTTCATTTCTGACTTGGTTCAACAACAATTCAAATAATTCAAATGTGTGAATCAATAAATGAATCACCTTTTTGGTCACGCTGCTCTGGGCGGCCATGCTTTCTTTAGAAAATGCTGCCACACATCTGTCTGCAGGTGTGACGGAGCTGCTCCTGCCATGTCCCCACCCCCACCCACAGACAGTACAGGTTCTTCCCCACACCTGCACCAACCTCTTACTCAATGTTGCAAAACTAGTCACGTGAAACTAGTCTAAAGATTGTGTAATAAGTCCTAATGTAGATGATGCAAAAAATCGAGCACTTTACAAATCGATGTTGGGTTTTTCTAATGAAAATACCTCTGAATTGGAACTGTTGATATAATAACTTATTCTTTGTTCATTTATAAATACTTGATTCATTTGTAATTAGTGTTTAAAGATGAACTGAGATGGAGGAATGTGACATTTTCCATTTAGTTTGTAAACAGTTTCAATGTTTTTCATATTGTTTGATGCTGTAAAAACGGCAGAGTTAATAATATATATATTTTTAAAACACATTGGGGAGATGATAGGGTAAAGATATCTGAGTGAGGCTCACAGTAGATAGATTGGACTGTGTGGTTTGAAATCCGGACTGGTGGGTGCTTTCATTTCCCAGAGTTCCTTTGCTCTTCCTGCTTATATAACCATAAGAGCTTCAGTTGAGCGTAAGCCTGCAGCTCCACTATCTCCACTGTGACTGCGCAGGGTTTAACCCACTATAATCTGCATGCAGCGTGGAGCCGCTGCTGCTGCAGGAGGAGGAGGAGGAGGTGGAGGTTTCTATACATTCACCATCTGCCGGCTTCCCCCAATTCATAAAACATGACAGCAGCGTTTCGTCTGCCGAAGTGAATTAGGCTGGAGTATTATTTGACTGGAGTTGCTGGTTATATAATACACACAGACACACGCAGCATGGAGTCCTGCCGTGTAGAAATGGACGACACAACCTGACAATTAAAATTAATTAGACTGAGTCCGTTACTGCGCTCGCGGCAACGTTTAATGGGGACGACAGGAGAAACACGACACGGGTAAAGTGACAAAGTTAGCTGAATCGGTTCGATCAGCACTCACAGTAATCTAGATATAATCTGTGATACTTTTAAAACCCGGGGAGTAACGCCGTTGTTTCTTCCGTTACGACGCCGTTATCCAAACGCCGAGTCGTCGTTACCGTGTAACCGACGTTACAGTAACGGGCGATAGCATAAAGCTGCATTATTAATGTTTCTTACGTTCATAAAGTCGAAATTTTCGCAGTTATCGCAAAACATAACAGTCGACACTACAGCTAATCCGCTTTCTGTAACGGTAAGTCGGTAACGCGTTACTGCTCCAGTGTGTGTTTGACCGACCTCAGTGCGCCACCGAACTGGGTCGCACCTCCTCGAAACCTCCACAAAAGCCCGCAAAACACGATACATGCTATTTTGAATTAATCTGGGCACAGTGCGACGCGACGGAACACGGTGAAAAGAAGTCTTGCATCAGACATTACTGTCGAAGTTTGAACCGCCTGAGACTTAAAATGTCCGCTCGTGAAGGAAGACGGTTCTATAACCGCCAACCGAGTTGTTGTTCTTGTTGACGCGCTTCGTTTACCCCGAGACGTCGAGCCCGAAACAGCCCGGTGCTCACCTTCAAACAACCGCTCTTTCCCCACCCCCCCGCCCCAACCAAACACTCACGCAGTTTTGTCATATTTATTTCGCATTATCACGATGTCCTCTGTTAAAGCCGAGCTGTTTTGAGCCACCGGGGGATGGTTGAAAGTTACAACTTCGCCTCGTTCGTGACGGCGTTTCAGTTGTCGGTTGTCGAGAGCTGAACGACTCGGTGGGATTAGGGGCATGAAGCGGTCGCAAGCTGGTGCATTTTATGGGATAAGTTGAACCTCCGTGACAGACGAGATTTCACCGAAAAGCAGGAGGGGGCGGGCGGACGGCGCAAACCGTGAGATGCTCCACATCTCCACTGAAATAGCTGATGATAACTGGGGCAGCAGATCAAAACGAGAGCTGATCTATAATTGTGGTTTAGTAGGCGAATATCCGAACGCACTGATGTGAGAAGTGGGGTCCATGAGAGCAACGGTGGGGGAGCAGCCAGACCGGGCTCCGGACGCACATCACCTCACGGACTATTTCAGGCAACAATTAAACATGTTATTAAAGTCTAAGTAACTCACCTCCGCTGGACTCCGGTTCCGCAGCTCTAAAGTGATCCTCTTCTTCATGTCCATTTTGAAATATGAGGTGTTTTTGTTAAGAAGCGAGCGATGAACAGTTGAGAAACTCCCGGGGATCAGAGCCGTGGCTGCCCTACTCTGCTGGCCGCAGTTTGCCTACTGATCCTCCATGATACCTCGCGCCCTGCCCTCTCCACTACAGCCCCGCCCCCCGATGCTCGGGGTTGGCCGTATATGTGTGCCCTGCTGCTGATTGGGCAACGGACATGTCAATCATATCTGATCGTATTAATCCACTAACTAGATGGCTGTATCCCAAAAGCCACAGACAGCCGCGCACAGTCACATGGGAGATGTAGTGTCGGATTCCATCGATAATACCAACATTTCGGTAATTCTTCACGTTTTACCCATAAACACATAAGTAGATATCGGTCTCCATCATCAGGGCTTAAGAAAAATGCTCCACTTTTGATATTTTTTCTGACAGAAGCACTCCAGGGAATTTAATGGATAGGATTTTCCACATAGATAATTAAATTAATAAATAAAAACACTATTTATCTTTACATTCACGAGTCAAATTTAGTCATTACCATTAAATAAAATACTATCCCTTAGTTTAAGAGTGAAGATTGTTTGGACCTGAACTGTTAAAATGTAATAAGCATCTAAGTAATCAAGTTCTAAGAGAAAAAAATGTTAACCTTTGAAACTTCAGACCTAAATATGTTGAAAATGTTATTTATTCCATTTCATAAATGCATATTTTAGCATGTATAATGTTGCTTTCAATGTAAAAAAGACAAATTGCATCATTACCCAATAAGGTTAATTCCTTTTACTGGTAAACAACTAAATTGACATTTAAAAAAAAATCTAGACTAACGGTGAATGCTTCCATGCTGCAGAGCTCTGCTGTCGTCCCAAAAAACTATAGAAAGCTCATAAACAAAAAATGTAAGGTCTGGCCGATAAAGGCCTCAAGAAGAGGCGTCTCAAAGATTTAAAAACACAACAAAAAAGTTCTTATTCCAAAAAACAAGTTTATATTTCAGATTAACAATGCAGGCAGCCATTATCATCATAATCGTCATAAGCAATCAGGTACAGTTAAAAAAATACAACTTTATATGTACATACAAAAGGGTTGGCTTTTCTGAGGTTATAAAAATAACTATAACTCAAAAGATGCAGGATCATAGATTAAAGGAAGAAGGGAAGGGAGGGAGGGCACAACAGGTGGCTGAGAGGATACAGGTGGGTTTAAAAAGCTGCTAACAGACATAAGCTCACAGATAGCATCAGCAACTGGTTTCTGAACTGAACCAACATGAAGCCTCTTAGAGGAGTGTGCCTGTGGCATTAGGTGTTTCTTCTCCAACTAGAGAGTTCACTTTAATTAGACACTGTTGTACAAGTGACATTTTAAAACCCTGCAGCTGTAAACCGGTCATTCTGCTGCAATTTGTGGTGAAAGCCATTTCGATACTGCTGAACTGAGAGTTTTACCTGTCTTTGTTTGACATTCAGAGGGAACATCAGCGGCTAACGATGAGGTGGAAAACATATCGCTGCCCGGGAAGCTCCTGACATTAGTTTAAATTAAGGGATGTTAAAATTCCTGCACTAAGATCAGCTGATTATCAACACAAGTTTTGACTCTACTCTATACTCCTACTGATCTGTGTGGATGTCGAGATAAGAAAACTTCAGAAACTGACAAGATCATATTTTTTGTCATGACACTGGGAAGTGTTCAAGACGCAGCATCAGTTGTCAAACATTATGATCCAACACATGGCTAAAGCGCCCCGCTGAAAGGCAATTCAAAGTTTCATCCTCACCTGCCCGCTGGGGTTCACCGGGTCTCCCTGTAACGGCTCAGGCTCACTGCGCCATGGGTCTGAATCGATTTCCATTCAAATAAACACGACAGAGAAAACCTGGTGCAGAAGAACAAGGATGCTTGTTTTGAAGAGACACTTTGCAGGGGAATCGACGCTATCCTCACTTCACTACAGTCACTTATATATGTCCAAGCTTCAGTGCAGCCGATCCAAACGGTAGCAAGTTTAAGACAGTATGTGTCTGCACATGTATACTCAGACAGCAGGCACCGGCTTAATGTTTCCTGGTTCATTCACTTGATTTGCAGCCAGAAGATTCTTGTGTAGAGTGTATTAAATCATTTTGCACACGTAAAGCTGAAGCCAACAGAAACACAGCACTACTGTAACTCTGAGGCCGTTTTACAAACCAGCAAACTGAGACCGTGGACGACACACCGAGTGTTTCATCTGGACTTTAGATCAATTCAGCAACTCCAGCACTGTGTCACAGCCTCATATGAAATTATTCAATACATGAAAAGTTTCAAGTCGAACAAGAACTGGCCAAACGGATGATTTTCAAGTCTTTGGGTTTTCAGAATTGTTCACACTGCAGAACGAAAAAAATAAGCTTTCTTTTTACTTCCAAGAAGAGAAATAAAAATCTGCTTGAACAAGTGACGTGTTAATATGTAACATATACCTCCTTCTAGAAACTGATGTGTAAATCTGTGGTATTTGGACACCCAAAGAGTCCCTTTTAGGAAAGACCAGATAGAGGACCTGATAACTGGTTCATTGACTACATGATGATTGGAGGATTAAAGAGGAAAGGGACGATATTTTCTTTGTTATAATTCTTGTATTACTTTAGGTTTTAAACTGTTCTTTGGGGAGACTAAAGTTGATGGTCATCTTGGACTGTGGCAAAATTGGATTTATTTTAAGCCTTAAAAATAAAAAAAAATGATTGGGAGACTGATCAAGCAGCTCTTTATCTTGGTCCCAGTCAGACAAACAATGGCTTTATTACCAAAAAAAGGTTTTAAATAATAAGCGTTGGAATAATTACGGTTTCAATGATGGATGTGGTTCAGCTGTTGAAACTCGGACGTGTAATGTGTTTCAGATTTAAAACGGGAAATGCTCCCTTTGCTTGTGAAAGAATTCCAGACAGTTTAGTTATCGTGAAGCGAATGAGAAATGCTGTTTGGTGCTCAAACATGATCACATCTGAAAAAGCCCCAAAACAAAAGTTCATTAGAAGTGACGCGAAGAAAATAACTAAAGATTGGAGATCAATTCAGAAG
The DNA here is from genome assembly GCF_036924035.1 of Leuresthes tenuis. NCBI lineage: Eukaryota > Metazoa > Chordata > Actinopteri > Atheriniformes > Atherinopsidae > Leuresthes > Leuresthes tenuis. The sequence goes on along the minus strand of NW_027325372.1, from coordinate 7,657,103 downwards.
GAGTTGGTGTCCTTCTGTTCTGTCCTTCTGCTTTACTGTCACCGGGAAGCAAAATGGTGTCAGACAGGGCAACACCTTCCCCTGTCAGCAACATGTGTGGTTATGAAGCCATTCGATAAATTGTGTTGACTCTGACATTTACTAAATGAGAGAGCATCGAGGAAAACTGAATAACATGTAATCAAAAGGGCATACATGGATAAGGTAAGAAAAAGCAAAGGTATTCACAAAAATCAAGAGGGGAAATTGTAATTAAACACAAACTAAAACTCAAATATCTTGCTGCGTATCACTTTTTCTAATTGAACCACCTGTTTTAAATCATCTTGCCTTCAGAACCACTCACTCCGATTCAATCAGGGAAGCAAAATGTTGTGTTTAAGCAGTAAAAACACAGCACATCAGCAAACCTCTGAGTGAAGGAACACCTCCTCCTGAGTTCATTCATCTTTTCCTCGCTGCTGGGAAGGAAAACTCCATCTGGCTGCAACCATTTGAGGAGGCATTAAAGAAAAACCAACAAGGAGGAACGCAACACTGTGAATGATTGAAGTCCTCCGTCTTGTCCTTCCACATCTTCCGTTAGTAACAAATCATTCAGGGAATCATGATGGTGCAGACGTGAACTACACCATCATGACTAGTCTCATCTATCGGCCCGTGTTTCTTCTCTGAACATTCTGTTTAGAGAATCCATTTAGTCTCTCTTCTCCCACAAGTTGGTATCAGATCTTTGAAGGGGATTCAAAATGGTGAGTCAGCTCCTTCCCCCTAGTCTCAGTTAAATGCACGAGTTTAATCAATCTGCTATGACGAGTCTTTTCATTGGTGTACCTCCCCCTCCTCCTTCTTCTTCTTCTTCTTCTTCTTCTCCTCCCTCATTCTATGTTATGAGCTGACCTGTGTTGTTTCTCCACCCGTCTCCACCAGAGTCACCTGACCCTCCTCTCCCTCCATGATGATGCCACCCTCCTGCAGCACCACCATCTCTCCCTCTTCTTCCACCACACTGGCGGCGCCCTCCTCTTCATCTTCCCCTCCAACCACTTCCTCGGGGCTGGCGGCGTTGGCAGCAGCGCTGCCGGCGGTGTTGGCGTTGGTGCTGTTTGCCTGACTTTGGGACATGGCCTCCAGCTTGATGCGGTACTCCTCGGCTTCCTGCTCCTTGCGCAGCAGCTGCTGTCGGTACTCCTGAGCCTTTCTGTTGGCCTCCAGCAGTTGTCTCTGCAACAACTCCTGAGGAATAAAAAGGAGACGAGGGTTTATTTATGAAGGCATGCGAGCCCTTGAAATTCTTTTTTTGTTTTGGTCAAAAAGATAGATAATCACGCCAACTTTGACTAAGACCTGCTGGTTTTAGCTTCTAAAAAAGGTTTTCTGTTTATATTCATCCATACTTGACATATATGATCATTATGGTCATCAGTTGTAAAGATTTTCTTTTTCATATCTGATCATAAGCAATAAATTGGAGGGGGTTAGATTGTTGTGTGAATCAAACAAGACATCTGATTTACTTGCAGAATCTGCAGAATAATCAGTTACAGCAGGAAATTGGAACTGTTGTTCAAAATAATACTGAATAGTCGTGAAGAAGAAGATACAGTACATCGGACTGAGACTGCAGATGTGACGAAGCAGACCTGTGACCATGGTTTTTACTTCTCTTCGTACGTAAACGAGCTCCACTCACCGTCTCGCCTGTGTCGTTGTGGTTGTTGGTTACCTCCAGCTTCCTCTTCCTGGAGGGTGGAGGCTGAGGCTCCTCCGTCACCACCTCCTCTGTCACTGTGTTGGCGGGCACCGCCAGCACTGAAAATAAAGCAAACACTCAGCAACAGAACAACCTCAGGGCTACTCGGAGTCTGATGAGAGGCATTACTGTCTGAGCCGTACTCTGCTGTCCGTGCTGCATTGTGACAAAGAACGGCTGCGACATCCCTCCGGTAGTCTGCAGGTTGCCGTGCTGGTCCGTTACTATGGTGATAACTCTCTGACCACCCTCGTTGACGACAGCAGCATGCTGGATGTTTGAGTCTAGAGCGCTGGCGGCCATCGCTTCCTCTGAATCTCCTGAAGGACAAAAACATTAAACCCGACGCACATGGTTTAGTCCTCAGTTGTGATACAATTCACAGGTTTAAGAGTTTAATAATCGGGCTTCTATTAATGCCTTTTATGCACTTTTCAAAGTAAAAAAATAAAATAAAATCTTCCCCAGTTTCACAAGGTTTTCACAAGGAGTTAACTGATTGTTCTGTCATCAAAGTGTTTTATTTTCCTTTTACCTCCATGCGGTCTGTCACAGCCAAATAATTACACAACAACACGGCTAATTAGCAATCACAGTGGGGACAGCAGTGTATGGTGCCAGTGTGTGTGTTCATACCGGCGTTGGCCTTGTTGAGGAGCTCAGCCAGGTTGACCACCCCCCCTTGGATGGCAGGTATCCCCTGGATGATGAACTGTGGCTGGTTGGTGGTGCTGCTTGTCTCCACGTTCATACTCACTTGGTTCATGTTCACCTGGTTCATGTTAACCTGGTTCTGCATACCCTCCTGAAGACACATAAAAGGGAAACGTTCCTCTAAGTCTCCATTAGAGATACTTATGAGCTCCTAAACAAATCTTTTTCTGTTTTAGCCTCCATAAATTTTATTTGTCAAACATCTTGAGTGCACTGATGTTCGGCTCCACTTCCCCGTTTCAAACTACACTCACATTAATCCGACCAGATTTTCCTTCCCAAACACATTAGCAACAACAACAGAGCTGCATCACGAGAGAACGTGACAGTTTAAAATCTGAACCGACTAGTTACGGAGGTTAAAAGTGATTCAGATTTATTTCAGCTTGCATTGATCATGTTTGTCCTCATTTTGGCTTCCCACAGCTGTGAAGCTGCAGAGAACTTATAACTATTTTTTTTTTACTGAAAGTCACTGAGACATTAATGGGATGAATAAATGAAAATGTGCTTTATCTACATCCTTAACAAAAAGTACAAACCGACACATCCAAAAAGAACCGGAGTACAACAGTCTTAAGGCTCAAATCAGCTGACTGGATGTTTAAGGTCTTGTCTCACCTGCAGCAGCAGCATCAGCTCCGTGTTCTGGATGTCTACCGCGATGTCAAACGGCGTCTTGTCGAACTTGCTGAGCGCGTGCACGTCAGCCCCGTGTTTGATGAGGGTTTCGGCCACGCCGTTGTGTCCGTGCTGGGCTGCCCAGTGAAGAGCCGTCATCTTCAGCATGTCTTTGGCGTTAATGTCTGCTCCGCTCTGAAAGCAGTTTTTTAACGCAGATGAGAGAGAGCTGCAGACACTGATTCCCTGATTCTGAACCAACTGTTTCTCTGACAGCAGGCGTTTACATTTAAACATTGAAAAATCCCTTTTTAAGGCCTTTCAGGCACAAGTAAACACAGAATGTAAAGACAGTGGATCCTCTGTCCACAGAAAAGATGCTAAAGCTGTGGTGGAGGTCTGAAACTGACCAAAGCAGTTTCAGAGCTGGTTCTGGTGCTAGAGCCGCTTCTACTTGGTCTCATAAACAACCAGATAAAAAGGTTTTGATTTCCCAAAGCCAGTGTGCATCTATGGAGCTGCGTTGCTTTAAAAGCTTCGTCCAACACGTTTCGACTTCCCTCTCGTATACTCTCAGGTTTCTGTAGAGGACCTCAGAGTAAGGACACGGATTATCTTCACAGATATCAGTATTTGCCTAATTGTCCATGCAAACCAATGTCTTAATATCACCAGCCTAGCTTATAAACACCTTTTTAAACAAGTCTACGTTTGTGAATATTTCTTGTAAATCTGTCGAGAGTTTAAAAACACTTACTGGTGTTTATTAACGGTGCTGAAAATGATATTTATACACACTGTCTCACGTGGTATCTATAAACTGCAGCTCGAAATATTAGAACAGCGGACAATGTTTGTACAGTAAAGTTATCTGCAAATTCAGCTGAAAATTATTATTGCAAACGCTATTCTATGCAGGTCATTAGGTAACGTTCACAAATACGACTTTAGATGTTAAAAACATTAAAGAGCAGGAAAACGAGAGGAAGACTGAGTTCATGTTCTTCCACTGGTGCTTCAGCTTCAGCTCCAGCTCCTCAGTTTTTTTACTGCTTTGTCTCCAATCAAGGAGACTAAACCAGACACTTTTTTTCTTTAAATGTGGCAGTCACAACATTTTAGTGGGTCTCCATATGTCCGACCTCAGCCCTTTGCTCAGGATCGGTGCTACTGTAGCACCAGTTTTTCGGGGCCTGAGAAAATGCTTTGGCGTTCAATACAGAAAGAACTGGTTCAAAGTTGGGCCCGGTCCCCGAATCAGGACTGGAGCTGCCTTTGTGAGACCTGAACTCCCCCTGAAAACGGATTGTTTTTATTTTGCTGTGACAAACTCACAGCTGTAAAGGTGCAGCAGCAGCCAAGCAGTTACTGATAAATCACAAACTGATTATTCGCTATAAATAACATAATTAAATAAACCGTAATGCAAAAAAAACAAGAATATCTGATGGAACTGCACAACCAGGAGGAGTCTGTTAATGTATGATGAAGTGGAGATGCAGGTATTATTGCTCACCACCAGTACAGACTGTAAAAACGTGCATTCATTGTCTCTGCGCACTCTTGATGACCTCCGGAGCTTTAACTTCCTCTGAGTTGTTATCTGTCTGGTTTAACTAGCTGCCCTCGGCCTCATATGTACAGGAGCACCAGGACTGGCTGACATTCTTCCAACAACATTAGCTTTAAAGCGTTTATCATCCGAGGATGGAAACGTTAGCGGTGGTGGAAAACAGGGAAGGCTTTGAACATCTGTTCCAGCTGTAAACAGGTCACTGCATCTTGTAGATCAGTTCTGAGGAATACTTTAGACAGGAGCTCTAAAATGTCAAGTTAAAATTCAAAAAGCCTGTTTATGCAGCTGGTCATTTAATTCATTATGTGATTTAGTATTGCCTTGTATCTTAGGTAGAAAAGATTTAAAACAGTACTTTAAGCCTATGGAAAGAAATGTAAAAACTAGAGGACCCACCCTGACCAGCAGCTCTACGATGACTGTGTGACCCTCGGCAGCCGCCATATGCAGCGGGGTCCTGTCAACTTTGGTGCGGGCATCCCTGCTGACGCCAGCTCTCAGCAGGACGTCTGCGGTGGAGTAATGGCCGTGCTGAGCGGCCAAATGGAGAGGGGACGTTCCCAACTGTGGGACACGGGTAAAACACGTGTGACATCAGTGCAGCAGATAAACTGAAGCTGAATGACCTCAAACATGTCTCTTTGGGTACAGAATGATGGCAACAGCTGTAGCTTCAAAATGCTTAGAAGATAAGAAAATTATGTAAACTGTCACAGAAGAAGACTCGACATAAATATCTTTAGTTTGTGTTAACGACAACCTGGATGACTCGGTTTCAACATTTGAGGTTAACTCGTTAATTAGGAAACATTAAACAGATATCACTCCAAGTGGCGTAAGTGAGGCCGGCCTCTCACCCAGTCGGTGGTGAACGGAGCTCCGTTGGCCATCAGGTTTCGGACCTCGTCATCCTGACCTTTCCGAGCCGCCTCCAGCAGCCTCTTCCCCAGGTCCACCAGCGACATCTGGCACAGATCAGTACAGGTGATCAGTCTTAACAGGAAGCACCACTTGGGCCCTGAATTATCTTCCTGCACTTAAGGTCTATTTCACACTAAATAGCCTTTTTCTTCCCCATTTCATGTCAAGTCTCTATGGGATTATGATCTTCTGTTTGACAAATAGCAGCATTAAAGTTTGTTTCAACCAGAAATAAACTGCCACACTCCTTCAGAATAGTCGTCTTTTGAAATGTGAGAAAAGTGCATAAACATCTAAATATATTTAAATAGTACAGACAGAATCCAGTTATCGAGCAGAACCACATACAGTTCTTTAACCAACTGAATACCATTTAATCAACAGGTATCTGGTCGTTCTCTGCAACTCCGTTCTTCTATTAAATGTGGTACCACCATCCTCACGAACAGCGAAGTCTCAGTCCAGACCCTTTTATATATAGGAACCAGCTATGAAGAGCAGAGCAGTGGCGTCCTTATCTGCCTATAAAAAATCTTTTGGGACATGCCTGACACATTCTGTACAAATACCCTCTTTTATTGTCCATTAAATACATTCAGTACCTAATGCTTACAATTGCATTTTTTACTGTAGTAAAATGCAAGTAATGATATGCAAGTAACTTTGGATCAAACTATCTGCTAAGTGAGTGAATGTAAATAACTAGTTAACTGCTTTATTCCAAACAGAGAACCTAAATATTTGATGATTTGATGCTTCTCTTTGTTACACAGCATTAAACTAGATATATTTGCCTTTTTGGACTCAACTTGTCACTGTTTCCTGTAGACAGTAACACACTTTAATCTTTTTGTGATGTTTTATCTAACCTCGATGATACTTGCAGCTCATAAAGAAATGTACAGGTTTGTCTATTTCCTAAATTAACTATACAATAACTATTCAAAGTATGTATGAATTAACTGATCGTGACAAATGACTGAGAGCCTATGACAAAAGGAAACTTAAAAAAACGTTCTGACTTTAGGGGGTAGGTAGGAAAGGCATTTTGCACTGACTTCTTACATTTTATAGAACAAAAACTAACCAGTTGAAGTGGCCCAAATTTAATTTGTATGACTTGAGAGGGTTTATGAGACGTAAACTGTATTACGTTTTCATTTCACAGCATTTAGTGCCTTTGTGTGTATGAGAGATTGGAGGTTTCCATATAAAGTAATTTTTTCCATGAGAAAGGGCGTTCGTTCGTTTGTTTCCCCCTCCCCATCCCCAGTAACTAAGCTAATTGTTAGGTGTCCATTATCGGACAAAGCTCCCGCCTATTGCTATCAAAATAAATCTGGAAAACCCTTGATGGCGTTCCTCTTTTCTGTGTATTTTATTACGTCTTAGCAACATAAACGTAGCAACTTTTGGTGGATGCGACCTGAATCATACAGATGATTAAAGTTCCTCTGAAATGTGGCAAAACAACACGATTGTGTCCGATAATGGATTAATGCATGCGGGTGTTCTCAGCGCTAACAACACCCATGACATCCTCAAAATGAGACTGCACAGAATCACTCCATAACTGAACAAAAAGTTACAGTTTTTAAAGTATAGCCTTGGAATGGGGGCTCTGTTGAAGTTGAAATAAGAAATGATAGTTTTCTTTTGCAAGAAAATTCAACAAAGCCGTGTCCGATAATGGAACCTAAGCAGACAAACAGCATATCATATTGCGAAACAGCGAAGAAGGACGAGGCTTTTCTCTTCGCGGCCGAGGAGCCATTTTACGCGCCTTCATGGCCAGAAAAAGAGTCCGCCATGTGCCACGTACCCCCTTGTCCTCTCTCTAAGCTGCTATCTACCGCATTTGACGTGTAAATCTGTCCACCTGTGCCACCTATATATTTACAGTAGCACAGACAGGAAACTGTTTGATATTAAGTTGTTGGTTTTCCGGGGGAAGTCACACAGAAATTTCCTATTTTACACACGGAGAAAAAAACTACTTCCACATCCGGTTAAGTTGCATTCTGAAAGCGTGCATCGTCAAACCGCTTACCGGAGACTCGACTGAAGATACTCTTCAACTCCCCCCTTTATTTTCTGGTCTTTTAAAGTGTAAAGACTAATAAAGCATGCATCTTCTCCTGGCGTAGGACGGCGGAGTGGCTACTTACCGTGTTCAGGTTTGTTAGGGGCCAGCCGGGCTGCTCCTCTCTGCTAATGTTAGCACGCTAGCCGGCTAAATAGAACAAGCTCCCCAATGTGAGGAGGACTTGTAGGCTTTTACAGTTCCGCGATACGTAGGAAGAGCTGATGAGGTGTAAACTTTATTTCAAAATGCGCAAAACATGGACATTAGCCGCCACTGCAGTCTGTCGGGTTCCTCAAGGCTTGTTTACTGCAGAAAGTTAGCGAGAGGCGGCCGTTACCAATTCCGGATGTTATGAGTGTGGCCTTCAAAATAGGAGTTTGATGAATGCGATATCTTATCGCCTCCATAAGCAAACATTCAAATGTATTATTGAATTAACTTCCACCATCAACGTATTCATAATAGATTAAATGATTTCCAACGTATTATTTTGCTTAAAATAACTTTAATTTAACTGTTTTATTGAGATAAATACTTTTTAAAAATAAAATAAAAATTCAACAGTTATCTAATAGTTATTGAAACGGATGCTTCCATTCTATATCGAAATTAATATTAAATGTCACAATCAAGTAAAGTGATAGAATTTATGTTACCAGTTCCAGTTGTGGAGCCGAAGGTACAACCGTCTCTTTGTAGGTAAATGATTTACACACATTTTTAAAAGGACGTTTGCATGTCTGCATTTGTTTAATTTTTGTTTGATTTATTATTAAGTTTACTATTTAACAGAATTTTAATATGATTTAAAATATGTAGTTTAGCGATAGCACTTAACCTGTAAATATGTTAAGTTTTCTTAAAGCACATCAGCTTAACTGCTAACTTTTTCCTTTAAATATAACCAAAAGGACTGCTTGATTGTGAGAAATAAATACATACGAACTTCCCATGAATAACTCTTAGGTACTGCATATTTGGAAGGTACAGGCTGTATTTTATGTTGAAACTTCTGACAGGAAGTTCATACTTTTTTAACTCTGCTGTTTACCAGCTGGTGGTGTTAGCCGTTAGCTTGAACACATGCAGATGATTAGCAGGTCAGATTAACGCGTGTTTTACCTTTTTTTCTTGGTCAGTCTCGTAACTGTACGCCTCCTGACGTGAATCTGTGTCTGACAGGTGTTCACCTGCCAAGGGCGCTTTAAAAAGCTCTTTATTTTTGTGTTTTGTCCAGTACAAATATGGCGGCCTCGCGACACCGGAGGTGGAAGCCAGGGTGTGCGTTAACCTCCTAGTGGGCGGGCTTTTGTCGCATCGCGTTAGAACAGACCTGAGGTCGGTCTGATAAGCACAGTCTCGTTTATACCGCGGGACAGACGCTGATCTAAGAACAGTGCAAAGAAACTACACATTCCTGCCTGTAAAGAGCATGTCGGGTTCATTTGAAAACTATTAATTAGCTGAATTGAATAAATAAGAATCGGATCTAATTGTTAACCCGGATATGAAGTCTGTTTCAAATGTGAACATTTATTCCGATTTCAGTAGTTTGTCTCATATTAAACTTAACAGAGAAGAACTAAGTATGGTGTTGCGGTAATTGCCCATATTCAGATTTTAACTTTTGCTTTACATTTGTAATGAGGTCATTCACAACTCATGAGCTCAACTATATTTTCAAATAAACTGTTAAAGTTTTGCAGTATGTTGTATTACCCCTAAAAGCTGAGTATGAATAAAGTGTTTAAATCCAAATTTTTGTCTTTCACTTTTTTATATCCATTTATTTAAAAATAAAATGTTTAAAAGATATGATTGTGTAACTGTAGAGAAAATAGTTATTTATATGTAGGTTTTCAATATTTCAGTTTTCTTATAGAAAATCATTTTATAACTCTAAACTTCAATAAAAAAGTGGAAAATTATTTAATCACTTGTATTTTTTTATGTTTGTTTTAAATTATATTACAGACTGATTAGTTTTAATATACAATTTTTTTGTGTGTGATTCTTCCTGAAACCATCCACCATATTGGCTTTGAACTTTTACAGCTTTCAGCTGAGAATGTCTTCTTCCTGTATGAGAATTATTACAAATGGAAAATGACAAGCGATTCCAGTCAACAAAGGACATTTTATTTTATTGTTGTAGGCAGGTTTCCGGTCTGTTCCGACTGGAAAAAGTGAACACAAGTTTAAAAGCAACATATAGATCAGAACAGAATGGGGAACTTACGTGTTAATAAAGCAGCTCTGAAGGAAACAAAATGAAACATTTAAACTCATCAGAAAAACATTCACTAAAGAAAAATAAAGGCTTTATTTCACAGCAGATGGATCATGTCCAACAAGCTGCTGGGATGGAAACAAACAGGCTTTAGGACACTTTTCCTTTCATCCCGTTGGTAAAACTTTAAGATTAGGAAAAAAAATTCACTCTGTTAGCAACTTCGTGTCGCCTCCTTCCGTCATAATCGTGTGATCAGAGCATCTTATTTTAAATTGATATGGCACACAGACATTTTTGACTGAATGAATTGATGCAAACAATGTTTTGATCATCAGTGGGTCAAGAAAGTGATGCAGTGTTTCTGTTCTGTCACCTAAAAGGGTTTAAAAATCCAGTCTGATCAGAATCAGATTCTTTTCCAGTGTAAACAGTCCTAAATCAGGTTTGAAAGCAGCATTAGGTTATTAAACTTAAACAGACTGAACCAGATTCATACAAATTCAGTCCAACCCCAGGTGAACTGAGCCAGGATCAGAGTTTAATATGAACCATGATCAGTTTAATCCCTTGTTTTATCCAAACTCTCTGTGTGTGATCATGATACGTCCTCCCATGTCTGTGGTAAACATTTAACACTGATCCAGGGTCAGAGGTCAACTGAAATCTAACTGATCTGGGTCTGAAGGTGCTGATCAGGGGTTAGAGGGCAAGTGATCTTGGGCTGGTCTGGGTTCAGGTTCTGGTAGTTTCAGAGCAGCAGGTTGAGGTCGGCCAGCAAAGCGTCCACGTCACCGATGGGAGCCCTCCAGTAGTTAAAGGAGGAAAACTCTGACAGCTCACCCTGTTGGGGGGAGGAAACGGTTGTATTTACAGACCCGAAAAAGAACAACGTCACAGCAAACACAAATTCAGGTTGTCGCTTAACGAAGTCTGCATTTTAAATAGGGACTGAGAGCACAAATGTGTCACCTGCTGTTCCTGACTCCACAGCTGGGACGTCTTGTCTTTTGTTTTGCTGCCGCTGATCGGCTGACCGTCAGTCAGACCCAGGTCCTCCAGTTCGGACAGGTCAACGACCGGGATGGGCTGCCTCCAGAACAGGAAGGAGTCATACTGGCTGTTTGATTTCTCCATCATGTCAAGAGTCTGAAATGAGAAAGAAAAGCACAAACCTGCAAACTATCTGGCACCAACCATGGCTGGACAGAGTGCTTTTACCAACACTGTGTTTGTGTGTTTGTACATCTGATTAAAATACTTTCATTTTGATATAATTAAATGAAATTGATATCTGATCTGACGAAACTCAGGATTAAAATCTGTTGAAGCTCCATCAGGTGGAGCAGACACCAGCAGCCAATGAGCTCCGTGAAATAGCAGCTGATAATTAGTGGACAGAGAGGAGGTCTATCTGGGTCACTTTATACGCCGATTAGTCGATTATAATAGACGATTTCACGATAAAATGGCTGATTGGCTGCAGCCGCACAGAGTCTGGTTCTTTCTCAGGGGATGTGGTTCCGGTCCAGCATCAATTAATCTTAAGGGGAATGATGCGGATTGTACCTGAGACTGCAAACAGAAACAGAGACCAGGTCATCGTGTCTCAGCAGACTGAAATAAACATGCCACCAAACCCCATTCATATTTCTGCCCATTTTATTTTGGGCTGCTTTTATTCTGGGACGCGGATCCCGAGAAGTCGGCCTGGTTTCTGCGGATCAGAACCAACGGAAAACCGGTGGCCTGGATAGCGATGAATAACCAATGTGTGATTTAATATGTGTGGCCAGTATTCGTGTTGAGACTATTGATTATTGTATTTTTTTTTTTTTGCGACAGGGGAGCATCAGCCTGAGTTTGAGGCGTTGGCCGGAGCTCAGGCGCAGAATAAAATACAACCTCTCATCAAATATAGGACATATATATAGACCAGATGACGAATAATAATAATAATAATAATAATAGTAATAACAATAAACGACATCACATATCAAATCGCTATTTTAGTATTTAATGAGCGTCTGACCCTTTTCTGGCTTTAAACGAGAATCATTACAAAACGAAGAAGAAGAAGCAGCAAAGTGAAAATGACGCAGCTTTACCTGGTTATCTATCAGAATGCTTCCGATGTGGAAATAAAACAGGATTTTTGGGATTTTCCTCTTTGTTCAGCTGGTTTTTGATGTAGGTGGATCAGATGGTCCTCCTGATGCGCTGCCGCAGGTCAAATGAGCTCAAAGGCAGCGTCAAACACCATAATTTATACCTCAGTACTTCCTGTTCCACGTTTAGAAATAAAGGTCCGCGTATATGGACGATTTGTCATCATATTCATTGTTTATTTCCCACTAAGATTTGAAATATTGTTTTATGCCACCATCTTCACGAGGACTCACTGGAAGAAGAGTGTGGTATCTCAATAGACTTTCCTGTATAAATAAAGGACCAATAATATCTTGATGGATGGTTTCACTCGTGATGAGTCTTCCCACGCTTCAGAAACATCTTTAAAAAATGACAAAAAGGTCGATTTGGTGACTTGACTTGGTGGGGATTGTCTATAAGCTGTGGCTGCTTACAACTATTAATATTGTCTGCTTAGATTTTCATTGTTAAATCAAGGTTTGTGGATCATATTCAGCGTTAAACTGTTAGAGTACTGCATTAATTGTTGCAAATGGTGCACTTTATAAAAACAAGAAAAAATTAAATATCAATAATATGCGTCATGATATTTATATGATGATTATCAATTTTGCTCAAATTGTAAAATTTAGAGAAGAACAAGCAAGCAGAAGCTAAAACTGAACTATTATGTCAGTGGAGCCTTATGACTAACCTTATGACTGATTATTTTTTGCTTTGAAGCATCTTATCCAAACAAGATATAAAATATAATCCAAATTATATCTAACTTTTTCTCCCATTGCAGCGATATTTGAAATTCTTGTCATTTCCAAACATCTTGTTACCAAACAGTGCACTTTATTTGGAAAGAAACACATTTCCGGTTTGTTTGACTCGCACCAAGAGCTTTACGATGACATGCACTTACAAACACACACTGTGGTTTGTGCCATTATAGGGTTTGAAAAAACGCTGTAAATATACAAAATATTGGTGTTTTCCCCAAATAACTAACCTCATATCATGTTAACAGTAAATAAATAAATGAATCGACACGAGATTTATGCAGGTTTTTCTTCTTTTTGCTTATGCCATTCTCAGTGAGGGGCAAAAAGAATAGCCACAATCATCATAAAATGATGATAAACACACCGATAAACATCTGCAGCAGTAAAAGTTACATCCAAAGATGCCTGCAAACAGCTGGCGTGTGTTTTTCATCAACAGGGGGCGCTGTTTGATTGAACAAACACGGTCTGAATCAGCTTACACACATCCACCACAAACGTCATCTCCAAAAAAGCACACAACTCTTATTTTAGCCTGCTGGTGGAAGAGAAAAGACCTCAGCTTGTAAGACCCTGGTTTTGTGTACAACTTCAGATTCAACAATTAAAAATAACAACGTCATCTTTTATGCAAAAAGTTAAACATTCAACAGTTTCAGGCTTTTAAACGAGACATAAAAACAACTATTTTTTAACCGTCTTATTTATAGTTCTTGGTGTTTCTTGGTGGCCTGTAAAGCTGACCGTGTGATGGTCTTTCCCTGCCAACAGGGGGCGCTGTTTGGCTGCACAGGAACACAAAGAGGGAGGGAGAAGGGAGAAAAATGAAGTTCTTTTGAAAGAAAAGAGGATGGATTTCCTGTTTGGAGCCACACCTCACAGAGACACTGTCAGAGCTGCAGCGGGTTCAGAGAGCAGTTTTTTCAGCCGCCCTGGTTGTCTGCTGTCCTTCGTCTCTGGTAAGTCTGCTTTTTTCTTAATGAAGCTGCTCCCAGCTCAGATCCACATGCAGGGGGCTTCCAGCAGGATAACAGGAGATACATTAAAATGCTTTAGAATGTGAAATGTTCAGCTGTCACCTGAAGTTACCAGTTCAACCACCTCCCTGAAGGACAGTTTGATCTGTAAATGATCAATCTACAGGGTAGAAGAGTCAGCTCAGGCGTGTTCAATGACTGTTTTTTTGTTTTGTTTTTTACATTAACAGAAAATAATTGCCATTTGAAGGGTTTTTCTCATACTCTTCCCTCAAGGCAGCAGGAATTAAGAGGCGTGTAGCTACAAATGATGTTATAGGACCTTTGAAATGCCTGTGAATATTTTTAACTGCTGTTTCAGTGTTTCCCTCTGTGACCCTTGATCATCTGTTTTCATGTCCACGTCAAGTGTTGAAATCTGTTTCCCTTCAGAGTTCAATTTGCGTTCAAGAGACACAAGAATGCATTTCAGTTCCTCTATCAGGTCGCAGAATCTGAGGGTCACAGGATACAGTGTAACACCGCCACAGTTTCTGCTGGCTTTGGTTTTGATCCCTGTACGGTTTTCAGTTGAATCTGTTCAGCAGGTAAAACCGTTATGAAGTGATTTCTGTGTGGTAGTATGGAGGACACAGAAACGTGTGGGTTTTAGATCTGATAAGTGTAGCTTAGCACAATGAACAGAGGTAGAGGGGCTGCTTGCCTAGCTCTGTGAAATCATCTGTGAAAATATCTGTAATTCGGCACCAAACAGGCTGCGTAAGATCATGGTGACACTGCTGTCAAAGTCTGATAATCTGTTACATGCAGCGCTTCTATGGAATATCTTTATACTGTGTAACAACCCACTTGTGTTATTTTTAGCCACAAAACTGAGCTCTGTGTTATGGACAAAATATTTTTTGATGCTTTAAACATTTCAGGTTAGTCACTTTGTTCCCAGACCAGAGAATTTAGTTGCTAAAGAGGAAATTTTCCTTTCTAGAAAGTTGAAATATTTGTCTTTTTGCTGACAGCTTAGCTTTGCAAGATTTTATCAAGATTTTATCAAAATGAATAAATAAAACAGCCTGATAACATGTAAACACAGTGGGACTGTGATTTTCCTGAAAACATCTATAACATAAAGCTTCCATTATGAGAACATCATAGGTGACCTGCAGTTTGGAGGTTAGAGGTCAGAGGTCACAGGGTGCAGACAAACTCTGCTGTAGCTGTCAGGCTCAGGATGAACTCTGAGAATTGTTTCCGGAAAGCTATGAATGCGATCCTCGCCGCCCGTGATGGAGCAAGTTCCTTCTTTGTGGATCTGCAGTGTGAAGATCCAGATCCGGAGCCAAATTACAGGTCTGCAGAGAACAGAGCCGCTGACTGTGGTGAGATGGGAGAAATACTGCAAGTCTCTGTTCTCAGTGTTAGTGGGATGTGTTCGACCGTTAGGCTGCGTTCAAGTGCACTTAGGAAACCGTTCAGTTTGGAAAGCGGGACTTACATTTGTGTAGAAGAAGCAGTATTTTAACAGGTCTTTGAAAAAAACCTCTGAAGTTACGGATATTTCTTACAGCCTCCGCAGCTATTCTGGGCCTTAAAGCCTTCTTTAGAGCTTTTTTTTTTTCTTTTTTAAATAGCAAGTTTAAATGCAGCCTGTGGACAGTTGACCTCCTCACAGATAACCTAATTTTTGCTGTTTACAGCAGCAGAGTGTTGGTTTTATTTCAATGTGTGACTGTGTGTGTCATGCAAACACACTTAATAACTCAGATTCTTGAAAATTGGACTGTTAAAGCGCCAGAAGAAGTCTCATGTTTGTTTTTTTTTAACCCTCTGACAGGAATACATGTGCAAATTATTAGTTTCTGGAGTGATTCAGGCTAGTTACTGTATTTATTTAGTTTTTCATAATTTGATTTTCTTTAATAAGTTGAGGTTTAGTTCCTGGTTTCTGTTTTTAGTTTGTTTCTGGATCCTGTTTTAGTTTTTGTTTGTTTCAGGATGTTTTTGTCACAGTTGTGTTTCTTAATAGTTTCCGTATTGTCATGAGTTAGTTTTCTTGCTGTTTGTAATTTCTGGAGTTTTTCTGGACTGTATGTGAACTGTTAATCTTATTGATTTCCGTGTGGTTCTTGGTTTGCTTCTGGATAGTTTTTGATAGTTTCTCTCACGTCTCGGGGTGTTTCTGGTTTCCATGGTAGCACTGACTCACAGTTCCTGATCTGCAGGTGAAGCCGTGACTTGGCTAGATTTTGGTTTCTATACAAACGTCTCAGGACCAGCAGATACGTGTCATCAATCTTCTGCTGCGTGAGAACTGAACACTTTGCTGAGCTCATCTTTCAAACAGTTTAATCATTGCAGATGCCGTCAGGACTTTCAAACTGACTCAAGGCTTTTTTGGAGGGGACTGGGAATGTTCTAAAGTCTTCAAGGTATTTTGTGTATTTTAGCAGCTACACAGACTCAAAGTTTCCAGTTGGCTAAGAATCCAATTTCTTGGTCAGTGTTTGTGATGTTATTCCTGCAGACAGTCAGAGGAACAGGAAGTGATTCAGGGTTGTGTTAGAGCGGGTCGTTTGGCGGCATGTGGCTGCTGGACTCTGACCTCAGTGGCTGTTGTAGGGAGATAAATGACTAACTGCTTTTTGTCCTGCTTTTGATCATGTTTGGTAATGAAGTTTAAATTTAGCTCTGTATATTCCTGCATGCTTGATAAATACTATCATCTAATTGCATGATAAATACCAGTATCTGATCACACACGGTCTGTGTTGAAATGGTTCAGCTCTCAGCTTCTCTCCGTTTCTGGTTCTTGCAGATTGCTACTGTATGTTGTGCTTTTGAGTTTGGTGTTTGAGCTGCTGAACCTGGAAACTCACCTCAGTTTAAAGTATGTTGGTGTGATTTTATTTTCCAAGAAGTGAAAGCTGCTCGTTGTGTTCAAACAGAGGGGTTGGCCGTTAACCAGTTGGAAAGTTTTTCCTCTAAATGTGTGAATGAAAAGAGCTCATTGTGAAGCCGTGTGCTCTCTTGCTCTTTCTTGCTCACCAACACTAGCTATGATTCTCTCTACCTGCTCCCTGTCACTTTCTCCACATGTAAGCACAGATGCACTCACCATGGACATGGCCATGACAGCACTGGGTGGCAGTGATTTATTT
The DNA here is from genome assembly GCF_036924035.1 of Leuresthes tenuis. Taxonomy (NCBI): domain Eukaryota; kingdom Metazoa; phylum Chordata; class Actinopteri; order Atheriniformes; family Atherinopsidae; genus Leuresthes; species Leuresthes tenuis. Next base: position 7,640,149 of record NW_027325372.1, on the reverse strand, counting down.
TTAACTGAATAAATCTACAACATCCATATAAATTTAAATTCATTACAGGTTTTATCTTTAATCGTAACGATGCAAAGTGTCTTAACTTCATGTGAGTGATCATTACTTACTGCTTTTGGTATCTCCTCCGTGCCAGCATACAGTAGAAAGGGTCTCAGAGTAGATCTGAGTAAGAGGATTGTACATTTTCCCAAATCAGGGATGTCTCCTGAAGTCGTTTCCAAACTGTCAGTTTAAAAATCACCAGCTGAAGCACTTACATGTAAGTTAAAGGTACCGGTTGTGCAGTCAAAAGTCTTAAAGAAGATCCAAACTGTCTTCATCAGCAGAGAGGAATCTTGTTCAGATGGGTCTAAACCAAACCAGGAAGCATCGAGGCACTGTTTTTACACCACCTTCAGCCCAAACAACTGCAGCTAAGAAAAAAAATTTTAAAACTGAAGCTGGTACACTACATAAAGTATGGAACAATCAGTGTGTTTAACACCACGTTACAAACAAAGTTAGTCCCATTAAAACCAAACTTTTAAGATAGATGTTAACTGAAACTGTTATAAATTAAAAGACCCTCGGCTCCACAGATCCTGCTTTGACCCGGAAGTAAGAGAAGAAGCCGCTACCAGCAACCATAAGTGATAGCATGCAGCTCATTTGTTTAAGAAATGAAAAAGTAGAGCGAGCTGTAAAGCTGTCCAATTCACCACTCCACATGGTACCAATTTGCTGCCAGCTGTTTTGTCCGTCAATTATTTTGATCCGTGAAGAAATAGGTCAACTGTTAAAAGCTCGATACTAACGAGCTGAAAGAGGGAATATTGCCAAAAGTCGTTTATATGCTGGAACAAGGAGAGCAGTCCAATTAAAAGGCTAAGCTGACCTATAACAGCAGCTCAACTTAACTGTGCGCATAAAGGTATTTTGTAAAAAAGAACAAACCATCAGTTAAAAAAAGATGGCTGAAACTTGGATAAATGTGAGTATTCAAATGGGAAAGTGACCTCACATTTATCTAAACCTGCTGTCGAACTGGGAAAACAGGCTAATGTTGAAGTTCCCATGAAATCAAAGGAAGTGCTTTTTTTATGTTTCGTGTTTAGTGACAATGCTCAACATTTTGTACCAGATGTAGCTAAAAGCCAATTTTCTGTGATATCTCCAAAGAATGTCACAAAAACCTAAGCGTCTAAAATACAAAGACAACTTTAATGTCCAACTATCAACAATCCTGGCCATCATTTATCTTCCACCACATGTCACCAATACACCAGATGCTGCTTTGTAGGTATTTTTCAAGGTATTTTACAGTCTTTCAATTCCTGGAAAGCAACTGAAAATGTTGATGACAAATCCTGCACTTGGGGGCGTATGCTAACTTTGTGTCCGATGAGATGCTTATTTTAGATTTTGAATTAAAACAGGGCTGATGCGTTCAGGGGCGGAGCTCCAGACCGCTGGAGCCAACCAATCGGAGTAGGGAGGGAATTTTGGAAGATCAGCTTCTGATTTAGCAGGAAATGTGTAAATACAAGTGAGCAAATGCCACTCTGCTCGCTGTTTCTGGGCATTTTAAGATTTGTTATTTGTTAAAAGTCAACCTCAGGCATATTGCAAATATGTGAACAATGCTTCAGAATCGGGTCTATGCAAGGAAATAAACAAATTAAGGGTTCTTTACCAGAAAAGAGGTTACGCGTGCAACTGGAATTCTGACAGATGCTTGTTGTTAACTATCGCTTCTCTGGTCAGTTTACAACTTGCCGATTAACTGCATACGAAATGTTTAATGTTTGATTGCGACCCTGGTTGGATTTAGGAAAACAATGATTTAAAATACTCATTTTGCCCCAGAAAAATAGAGGTGAAAACCGGTTCTGAATTCACACTAGCGCGTCACTATTTTCATGTAGTGTTTTAACAGTTCGTCAAACATTTACAGACTTATATTGTTGCATTTTTTTTCATGTCAACAATCCAGCTTGTTGCTGGTCTAATGATGTGGAGCACGTTTTCTTGGCCCCTCTGGTCCTCTGGATGCCAGCAGTCATGGTTTGAATGCCACAGCCTGTCTCAGTTTTGTTGTTGTGTTCATACTTTTATGGCCACGGTTTACCTTCTAAAGCAGAACCCATTTCCAACTGGTGCCTTGAATGTGATGGGGAGTTCAGGGGGTTCAGTGGGTGCCTGATGCCTCCGCAGTCAGCGGGTGTAAAACCAGAGGAGAACCTTTGTGATGCCGTAAGACAAATCTGCAGAAATATTGATCCTAAGAGAAGTTTTACAACCTCTAAGGGCTGAGAGAAAAGAGAAGTCCACCTTGGTGTTAGTGTTGGGTTTTTCCGATGAAATGCATGTGCGAAAGGTCAGAGTTTCACGCTCTCATGCGTCTTTTCACACTGTATATGTTGAATATGTGCATAGAAAAACGGAAATTTGAAATATGTTAGCAAAGTTTTCTTTCTTGTTGCAGGAAGAGCAAAGTTGATCAGATTTTGTGCATGAGATGCGTACACGGAACCTGGCAGACTTTAACCTTCCTCCTCAGTCCAGGCTCTCCGGAGCTCAGGATCTGCTGTTTTAAAGACGAAGCCCTTGTGTTTTTTCTTATCACAAGCTGCTGACGCTCTGAGATAAGCAGCAGCAGGAAGTCAGCGTCTGAGTTTAGAAAAAGGGAAGTGAACCAGAAACCAGAGAATAACAATTCAGTCTGTCTGTTATTAAGAGTTCAGCTTCCATGAGGGACTGTGCAGCATTCATTAAGCATCAATCTATTTACGCATTGTCACGCATCGTCTACATATTGTTTTATTTTCAAACTTTTAATCCAGACAATTTTCTTTGTCTTTTCTTTCTACAAAAATATGTAAAAGTAACAAACTGGTGGTTTTAGAAAAGAGAAAAGAAAAGCAAAGTGCTTCTAAACAAGGTACATTATATTTAAAGAAAAGTAAAAGTGGTTTTATTTAAACTTTTTATGAAGCACACAGACGTAGACGAAGCAAATAGATTAATCAACCACTTGTTTTTGCTTATTTAAGTCGCATCTAATTGATAATCTCTCAGGATATGTTGGCGTTTACCTGGTAAAACTGACTTAACACTGTTACAGGAAACTCAAACGACATAAATGATTAAATGTTTTCTTTTCTAATAAAGCATATATATGAGGAAAGAGGGGGAAAGTTATTAACTAATTAAACTTCACACATCAGCTGGAGGTCATATACTGACTTCACTCACAGGGCCAGCAGGATCGTTGTGAGGCTGTCAGAGGTCAGACTGCTCAGCAGACTTGTGTAAATAAAGATTTTCTGCTCAGCTGCTTGAAGCGTGATCATGTGACCCACAGGCTGCCTGCCCTCACAGACAGACCGCTGCTGTTGTTGTTGTTGTTTAGTGGCGTTTCAGCTGATTCTGCCCTCAGGCTGATGAACAGTCAGAGCAGGAGGTCAGTGGTGACGATGATGATGACGCGGAGAGGGCGACGACATTCATTTGTTTGTCAGGGTGTGATGTTTCAGAACATGAAACGACAGACGTTATCCGTACATAAACACGAATCAAAAGGCAGGAAAAACTCAAACAAAATGACAAGATGTTCAACTTTAATTAACTTTAATTCATTTCCCACTCTTGCTCTGTTAAACTTCCTAAGATTTTGATTTTAGACAACACAAAAGGTGTGAGAGGGTGGCGCTTTGCCTTCCCACAACAACATCATGAGGCAGACATTCTGCTAACTAACACACAAACAAGCAGGAGGTCAGGAGGTTTGAATTAATTTTCTACTTTTTCCCTGCTGCACATTCATCTCTGTTCTGTCATCCACTCATTCATTCATTCATTAATTCATTCATTCATCTCCTGCAGACAATCTGAACATCGTCCACCATGTTTCAGAGATTTTTCTCTTTACTGATCTTTAATCAGCTGAAGTTGTTTATAACTCTCCAGTTACAGTGAACTGTGGGAGTTAAACCAGTGGAAATTAATTTGACAGAAGTAGGCGAATGCTTGGAACATCTTTATGTTTCTGTTTTTATATGGCTGCACAGCTCTATCCATGGATATCCTGGTCTTTTAATGCTCTACATTCACCCTGACCTCTTCCTGTTGACTCTAATTGAGTTCACACATGTGGAGCTTGATTCACTCAAAAAATCTCTGATCATATCCTGCAGCGATTACGTTTTCCACCACAGCCTAACAATAAAACTATTCAGTGATATATGGGCAGCATGTGCTCCACAGGAACAGGAACAATAACGGGCAGCATTACAAACTGAACAAAAAACGCTAAACAAAGACACTGAGTTTCCAAAGAGCCCAACTCTGTCAAGATGAGTGTTTTGCGTTAGATTAAGCAGCGACATGTGGACTCGGAAAAGCACATATTCTTCCCGACAGACGAATAAGAAGTGGTGCTAGAACTGGAACTAGCTGCTGAAGTGAATTGGAAATTGAAGCAAGACGCAAAGAGCGGAGGAAAATCCCCTTGTCTTGTGTGGCTTTCAGTTGCAAACTGAAAGTTTTTGGTTCATGTTCGGTTCATTTAATAAACTGTGAATTGTTTGATTCACTAACAGGAAGTCCACCATCAGGTGGAGCATCTGGATGCCAGGGCCTCAGGCTGAATTCCTCTCTGCTGATTTGTGTTGATGTGAAGCATGAAGCTACATGTTTCTGGCCTCCACATTCTTTCCTTATCATCTGCTGAAATGTGTTGGAGGGACTCCAGACATTTCTGCTGCAGGACCAGAACAGACTGAGAATAGAAACACAGTTTAACCATTCTTGTAATCAGGAAACGCTGGACGCCTCCTGCCATCCAGTCGAGGCGAGCTGCAGCAGGATTCAGGTTTGTCTGTCAGAGCAGTGTTCAGATTTAGAGGTCACCTCGGTTCATCGCCACCCCGGATTCTCTCAGGCTGAAGGAAATTCAAATCTCACCACAATGATCTCCTGTGAGACATTTCAAGCACCGTTATGAGTTCACACGTCTCAGATTTGATGCCTTCAAGTGTGAATTTCGTTATCAGCCATTTGACATGTGATGCACTCATCCGCATGCGTAATTTTTTCCGTTTCACGCTGTTTTCCAGTGTTGTGGATGTACCTTTGGTGGGAGTTTAGAATTGTGTTTAAATTGTGATTACTAAAGGTCTTATTGGTGAGTTCCTCAATATTTCTCAACACTTACTTACAAATTATTATGAAATCTAGTTCACATGATCCCGTAAAAGTCAACAGGAGATTGAAAGTGACATAACATCAACTTATTTTAGCATTCTTTAATGTTCAGAGCTCAAAACAAAACCAAAAGACATGTCTGAGTTAATTTTTTTTCAAACAAGATCGTGAAAACAAGTCTTAAACCATTAGTCGTGGTTCCGTGATTCCTCGATGGCAAATGTATTTATGATCAGATAGTACAATGTAAAATAAAACTGAAGCAGTAACTGCAGGTCAGAGTTAAGTTTGAAAAATAAATGTTACAGTAAATCTCCATCAGAGCAGGAAAGCCAAAGAACTGGGTGGAGAAACAGAGGAGCTATTCATGTTCACAAACCAGACTTCATTCTGTGTTTTTATTGCAGTAATCGCTCATTACTCTGTATAAATCTCACCTGAGGAGGCAAAGGTCAGGTGTGTGTGTGTGTGTATGTGTGTCTTAAATCTTCTGGAGTTTAGGTTCAAGTCTTCTGATCAGTTAAAGTTTGTTCAGTTTGTGTCATCTGGAAACACGAAAAGCAGAAGACCAGAGACACAAATTCAAAGGAACAGCCCTCAGTGTGTGTGTCTGTTACTTCCTGCACTGTGCTTGGACCACACCCAGTGTTTAGTCATGCTTAATGTGCTTGCCTTGTTGACGTCTCAGAGGGTTTGGTTCCCATGCAGCTCAATGACAGAGTGTATACATGTTCTTCTATCATTGTGAGGACTATACGGGGAAAATGCTTTGGGGAAGTGGTTGTTTTTGGATCATAAGTGCTGTTTGAGAGTCTAAAAACTGTAATCAGTTATTACATTACATTGTTTTTCATGCAACGCACAGGAATTTGACTTTTGTAACCTTATTTGGTAGCTGATGGTGGCTGACTTCAGTTGATACTGTAGACGTCTCTGTGTTACTGCTGTTCCTGGATCAGTTTGGTGAATTTTATGGCTTTGATTTGAAACATTTTTTCTTTTCTGTGAAAGAGGAGACTGAGTAAAGGTCAATAGTTGGCAAATACAGCTAGGTTCAGGGTCACTGGTACATTATAAAGTTAGATAAATCAGAAGTAATATGGAAGCATTTAAAGACTATTGACTGAGTCTATCTGGTTGGTTTTGTGTTGATGTGGGGACTTGAGGCAGTTTGACATGAATTTTTCAGGCGGAAAACCAATGAGACGATAAACTAAATGCAGGGCTTTTGATGGATTAAAAGGTTTATCAGTGAGAGGCATATTATCGCAGATAAAAGAAACCACTCTCAGTCTGATTGCAAAAGAGGAACTTACACAACCAGTGGCAGGCTTCCCGAGACAATAAGTCATCTGAGAACTTCCTTCTAGTGAAGAGAGACAAAGTAAAGAGATGAAATGATGAAATGTTTGAATCTCTCCCCACTGGGGAGGTCAGATGGACAGACAGATACTTTCTTCCAGGAATTTTTATTTATTTAAACTGTCTTTTGTTTTCTGTCTCCACAGATAAAACTTGAAGTTTCGGCTCTGAACTCATCACAATTTGGATTTACGGTCATCTGATTTTGAGGAATAACTTTTTTTTTTCTTTTTTTTTTTCCCAACTTCTGAGGTTTCAGCAAACTAACTTGTGGACAGCCCGGCTTCATTTTATATTTTTTTAGTCTGAACCTCCTGGAGTCCTTCTAAAGACCATTTTCACTCTGAGGTGGGGTACATTTGAGGGTTCGTCCTCTGAGTGTCAACTGTGTAGTTTGTTTGTCTGGATGCCCCAGGATTATCCTCAGGCTGCAGTTCTTCCTCCAGCCTGCAGGGCGGCAGCAGAGACCAACAGCAGGCCGCTGGACGGGCGGAGCGTCGGTATGAGCGACTTCTGGCACAAGATGGGCTGTTGCGTGGTGGCTAAACCTCCACCGGTGAGACACTCACACATCTTAATCTTTTAATGACATAATGTCCAGGAACAGTGAATCCTGTATAAGCTATAATAAATAAAATGATCAATTTTATTTGAAAAGGAAATGTCTGCTTGTAGCTACTGTGATGTGTGAGTACTGGAAACTTGACTTTTATATATTCATTAGTGTGTAAGCACAATCGGTGGGGAATACTTTATGGGTTAAGCTTTAGCTAACCCTTGCTGGAACAATAGCTCAAATATAGTTAATCAACTGAGCTCTTATATCCTCTTAGGCTGGTGGTAGATGTAATAGATGGGGTGGGTGTGAGGGGTCAGGGCTCAGAGGTTGAGGCGTAGTGAACTTCAGGAGTGATGTCATTTTCAAATGAAAGTCAGAGTTCCTTAAATGAGGAACTTTCAAACAAAGGGGCACAAAAAAAAACACCCTAATTTATGCTCCCAAGAACAGAAAGAAGCAAGTTGTCATAATATGTACCCTTTAAAATTGTCCTTTCCGAGGCTTCCAAGTCAGTATGGTTCCCACAAAGTCAAAAGAACAAGAATGCGTGCACCTCATACAGGTGGCAGAACTTCCTGTTTCACCTTGACCTCTGACCTGTTTCTGCTGCAGCCTCTCACTTCCCTTTTTTTCACTTCATTTCACGTAAAACGACCTGAGATACATTACGTCCACACACGAAAGCAGTTTCCTTCCCCAGCTCTGCATTCAACTTGCTGCAGCTCCGAACAGCCGCTGAACACTGATGGATCATCTTTTTTCTTTGTGACTCCTCTAAAAGACAAACATTTCAGATTAAAAGAGACGTTTGAAGACGTCAGATTGGAAACATCGTAAATGTCATATTCAAATGATTAATAGATTAACGGGGAAACAATCGGAGCGAATCCCTGCAGCCATGGGAGTAAACCCCAGCACGCCACCATGTGCAGGTTTACTACAGTAATGTGTTGTAGACACGGTGTGTGCTTGTGCTGCCAGGAGGAAGTTGTGCAATGTTGTGCTTCTCTCCAGAGAGCCTCCCTCCTTCCTCTGCCTGTATTTTTAGAGTTTTCTGTTTGTTCTATTGTGCCGCTGCAACAATACACCTTTAATAAACATACTCAGACACACAGCAATGCCAGAAGTGACTTCACTCAGGAAGTAAAAACTGAGTCTCTTTGTAAAGATTGACTGTAAAGATCAGGCTCAACAACTGCTCCATCTGTAGAAAATAATGTAAAGATCCTTTTCACACATGAATGAACAGATGATTAGACATATGTCTCTTTTTCATGAGTGAAGGAGAAACAACAGAGCTCCCTCCACAGTATTTTGGTTGTATTTTTAATTCCATTTCAGTTTTTTTGAGTCTCTGTCTTCTCAATTTTGTGCTCAATGTGTTTGCATTTCTTTGTAGTCATTCTGTGTCCTTGTTGTTGTTTTAGTTTCAGCAAAGCTTCTCTCATTGTTTTGTACATCTTTGTGGTATTTTTGTGTTCCCATAATTTCTATTTTGATTATACCGAAGTTGTAATTTTGAATTTCTTTCCCCTTATTTTGTGTCTTTATAGTCTTTTTTTATGTCTTTTTGTAGTTGCATGTCTTTCCTGCACTTTGCATCTTTGTTGGGTTGCTTTTGTCTCTTTGTAGCATATCACCAGTATTCGGTGTTTCTTCGTAATCATTTGTTGCTTATGTCAGCAGTAGTCTTTGTTACGATTATTGTTTTGTGCCTTTTCTTTGTAATTCTGTGACTTTTAATGCTGCTATTTGCATGGCTGCCACTTCAAAAACAAAAACTGAAACTGAACTTAAGTATTGAGTTCACTTGGTTGATGACGAGATGCTGTCTGACATAAGTTTGAAGCCTCCTGCACAACTGTTTGTCACCGATACGTCTTTGCACATGTATAAACACCACAGTACAGATTATAAAATACGACCCCATAGAAACCCTGACCCCAGGGGCTTGTGGACCTATGACCAAAGAGCCCGCTCAGGGCATGTGCGTGATGTTACCAGCCCTCTGTAGGAGGTCTGTGAACAGCTGATGGTGTGCACACAGTAAAACACAGGGCCCGGACTGGTTTTCTGTATATGTTTATATATCTGTGATGTCACTCCTCAGCCTTTTCTTTAGAAATTCCAGCCTGTTCCCTGCCTTCATGTAGATGACTCAGAGATTACATGATGATGATGATGGTGATGATGATGGAGAGCAGAACTGTTTATCAGCCCAACACAGAGGTTGCCAGGAGTCCTTTTATTTTTCCCCCTCCTGTTTGTTCAGTAACTGAGCAGCAGCCTGACTGTTACGCAACAAAAGTGCTCTCAGATCAGTTTGTACCTCAGTTTGCCATGTTAAAATCTCACATGATTAGGTTCTCGTGGTTAGCAGACGTCCAGTGCACTTCACAATTACATAGAATTGAAGAAATGAAACAAAAAAAAGTGATGAGATATGGCATAAATGTGTGGCCCTGGGCTGTGAGGGGCGGGGCCAACCACGTGAATTCATCTGATAGGATGCTGGAGTTTATAAAGGCTGTCTTGTGTCAACGCTCGGCTGAAGCATCCCAGAGAAATAAAGGCTTAAAATTCTTCCAGTTTTTCAGCCTGTGTTGCCAGGTTCCCGTTTCAATGTTGTTGCCATGACGACAGCTGTCGCTGTGGAGGAGGTAGCATGTAGGCTGAGGGATGATTCACTCCCAGCTGGTTGACCACAGGATGCCAGCATGCTCATGTGTTAGTGGACCAGTCTGCAGTATTAGGTCTGATTCGAGTTTCAACCTCCAGAAATGTTCACATGTAGATGTGGTGCTTCTGAATCAGACTGCAGATGAAAAAAAAACAGACAATAACAGTGAGATGACGTCACCATGTCTGCTTTACTGCCTTATCTCCATTATGTTCAGTCTGAATGTCCCCATCAGAGAGTCAGTGTAGATATTAGGCTACAAGTCAAGCTCTGATTGTTTTTGTTTGAGATTTTAAAATGAAGGTCATTGTATGTAGCCGATAAACTGATATCAGTATCTATAAGTTTCATGGAAGGACAAAGCCTCTTCATGGTGGTTTTTGCTGTCGGACATTATAAATCTGCAGTGTTGAAGAGAAATTAACTACATGTTCTTGAACTTTGCGTGATGTCAGATAATTTGTTGTTCCCTAACCGACCACTGGGGGTCAACACACCTGATTAGTGTTGAGTGGAGCGATGTAGAAACAGTTCATTGTGTTCATTGTGTTCCTCTATTTGCTGTTCAGTAGCCGTGTTTCATTTGTAGCTTTAATTAAAAAAAAAAAGTAAGTGATGCCTGGTTAAAATCAACAGTAGTTTAACCGAGGTTAATTGTTATTGCTTACCTTGCTGTTCACTGAACTATACGTTTTATATGTGAGAAACCTTAGTTTTACGTCACAGTGCCAGACCGTCGCGTGGACGGATTCAAAGGGCCGAAAATCGGCAAAACTGAACAAGTAGATTAACCACGTTTTGTAGTAACTTGTTGGTGGTTGAAATATATTCATACATGCACAGTAACTCAAGTAGTTAGTTACTTTTTGGGGAATAAACCAATTAGACAAAAAAATATATTTTGAGCTGTTAAAGAAAAGGAATTTTATTTATTTTACATTATTGTTTAACAATGCTTTTGTATTTGACAGGCTTTACACATTTGTTTTTAATCCTGGTGGGAGCGAAGGCATGCTAAGTTAACTAATTGCCCGACAATTATCAGTAACATGCTGATTTGACCTTTGTGTTTGGGCTTGTGCAGAAGGATGGATGCTGATCAGCACTCACACAGCATAATCTTCATTGATACACCTGAATCCAAAAATATCACCATGTTTATTCTTAAGCAAATACATGACAATGACTTGTTTCACCAACAAAACCTTTAGTTTTTTAGTTTCATATCGCTTGAACACGATCATTTAAATGTATTTTTCAGTGGGAACTACTTTGGTCTTTGGTTACACAGACTTTTCAGTTAAGTTCAGTTTTTCATTGTATCCCTAATAATTCAAACAAGCTACATCCTGATTGTGAACGGCTAATAAACTGTGCAGAGGTAACAGAATGTACTATCAAGAAGATTTTAATATTTTTATTCTTTAAGATAAAGAAACTCTGTTTAAAGATTAGGTGTCTCATTTAGGCTTTAAAAAGTAATATATTTATACTGAGTGAATATGTAAATATAAATTTACATCAAATTTGAATGAAATGCATTAAAAAGAGTAAATTAAAATGCAAATGAACTATAAGTTACGTTTATTTCACACCAAATGAATAAATACATTAGCTGATTTTAAAATGGTAAACTTGTTAATGAGTTTTAACACTTTCAGTCTTAACGTTTTTAGCATAAAACTTCAGAACTCACTCTAGAAACAGTTACTTTTATTTCATCTACGAGAAGATTTCTTGTGGTCTTGTAGACTTGTCTTGATCTCTTGGTCATGTTCAACCTTTCACTTCGGTTCTGCTGTGTTACATAAGATCTCTGAATAAGCCTGAGGAGCATAAGCCTCTTAAATAACATCTTAATGGTTGTGATTGTGGTTGGGATGTGTTTCAACGCAGCAGGATTTACTGGACTTTGGGAGCAAAATGGGATTTTAATGAAATGTTCTGTGGCTGTCTGCCAGAGCTCTGAGTGTCCCTGAATGCAGCACAGAAACTGCACTATGGGCTAGCCTAAAAACCTAATTTCAGTTGTCAAATGATAACTTTTATTAGGAACACACTGTCTTCAATGAAACTAATTGTATGTGAGTCATATTATTTAATTCTGAAGTCTTAGCCTACTGCTTCTTGTATTTGTTTTCTTTCTCTCTTTCTGTTGCTTCATATTTTTGTTCTTTCATGATTCCCTAAGATGATGCGAGTCGGAGAGTATGTGGACATGTGCAGACACACCAGAGACACATTAGAGACAAATCAGACTATTAAATCCAGAGTAAAGAAGAAATAAATCAATTTTCTGGGTTTGTCACATCACAGACAAATGTGTTGTTAACAGCCCAGCTAACTTTGAATGACTAAAGCAATTATCAAGTAAATTAAATTAGGTCTCTGAATCTGTGAAAATGAGCATTGCTTTCTGCCCTAAGATGCTGGGGCTGTGTCAGTGTATGACTCCCTATGAGCAGATCTCAGATCAGCTCAAATTAACCACTCCACATGGCAAACAGTGGAGTTTAATTTGAACCAAACTAAACTGCTTGGCATGAAATCAAAAACACACAATAAAGGCATGAAATATTTAAGTCTCCTGCTGTGGACTAGGGTATCAACACTGTTAACTTCTGCAGCTTACTCACATTCTCATGGCATCTATGTCTTAGCTGCCAAGGATTCAGCAGATACACATCAGTGCAGTGTGAGCACGCGAGCAGGAGCCACAGAGGTGTATAACTGTATCCGTTAATCCCAGCTACCACCAATAGACATTTTTAAAAATACCAACTGAACAGTGAGGCTGGCTCTGAAAAACAAAATGAACCCTCCAACTCAAACTTGGTAAATCTGTCGACCTGGAACCTAAACGGTGCAGTGTCAGATCTTCACAACATTATTGTGTGGCTCTTGACTAAATTAATTAACTTTTTCTTGTTCTCATTATGTCTCTTGTGGTTTAAGACTTTTCTGGGGTAATTCTGGGGTATGGGAAAGATTCAGGATGAAGATTTCCATGAAGAAGACAGAGCAGTTAGCGAGCTAGCTGCTCGTATGAGGCACTTAACGCATCTTGTAGGTCTGTTTATAACGTTCCAGTGTCAGGGGTGGACTTGGCTTTTATGCTCGATCCCCCTGCATCATGGAATTGTGTTTTTAGACCGGCTTTAAAAATCCTGAGCAGAAATTATTTTAAAAAAAAAAAACTGTTTAACAGCACAACTCCGTAATTCAGTAAAATACAGCTCTCTGCATTGTAATACATTTTAAGCAACATGTCTCTATGTAAATCAGACCATGTGATACATATTAAAGGGATATTAGACTATTAGAGACATGAGACCAGCACACTTAAGACGAATGTACACTTGTGATATATTGAAGACACATAAAAGACTAAAACTATTGAACATGTAAAAAGCATCAGACCATCATCGACACATCTCATCTCATTGTTGGAGACTTGACAAGAAAAGATTTGAACCAATAGGCATTCATTAAAATGAGTTCTATGCCTCAGAGCTGTTATTTTATAGCAACATCATAAACTCGTAGTGACATTCCGCAAAGTGGCATAATCTGACAGCTGTATTTAATGATCTCTGTCAGATGGGCAAAAAAAAAGAGAGAGAAGCAAGAAAAACCCACCTTATTAATGTCGGGAATGTGTGTTTGATTGTGTCTTTCCATGTAGAAGAAGAAGAGGAGAAAGATTGATCGCACTATGATCGGGGAGCCGACGAACTTCGTCCACCTCACACACATCGGCTCTGGAGAGATGGCGGACGGCATGCAGCCAGTGAGACACCACACTTAAGTACACCTGTTCATCTTTACCTGTCATACGACCTTGCAGCAGTCATTGTCATGCAGTTATTTAACGTTTATCAGGACAAGAATTAAATGTGAAACTCTGCAGCTCCTCACAGCAGAGACGACTTATCTACGGCTCGGGCGTCAGACCAACACCAAGACAGAGCGGCATTGTGTGTGTGTGTGTGTGTGTATGTGGGGGGGGGGGTCAGGAAGTGTCATGGGGCACTGCATCCGTCGTGCTTCTATTTTGGCATTTTGGTTTCACATCTGGTGTGTGAGAGTATGCATCGGCTGTGAGATTCAACAGCCCCTATGAAAAAATAACAGAGTTAAAAACAAACAAAAAGACAGGAAATTCATAACGACTTACATGAAAAAGGGAAATAAAAGTAAAGAAAATCGTGAAAATTTGAGTTAAATCTAACATGGCCATGCTTAAAGAAACATCCGTCAGCTGGGGAGGTGTGACATCATCAGATGACATCATCAGTTTTTAGATTTAGTCAGTGTCAGCAGGTGCTCTTCCTTTAAGATGAGGTCAGAGGTCAAACATGTCCTTCCTTTTTGATGCTTCCGTTGTTTTTTCAGAGAATCTGAAGGAACCAGAATGACATATGGACATGGAGTAAATCAATGATGTCAGACCAGTGTGAACCACATAAATAGAATAAATATATCTCCATTTACATGTCAGTATATATTCTAAAATACCAAAGAGAGTTGGGAAATCCTCACATTTAACCTGAAGTTTTATCTTTCTTGAACAAGAATTTAAGTTAAAAACATGGCAAAAAGGTTAGAATGAAATCTAAGTTCTAACTTATTTTGAATTTGATTGTATTAGATGTTTTAGTTTCTTTGCCTGTGGGAGAACTTTGACTGTCGTCCATGTTTTAAAATGGGATGTTTTAAGAAATACTTGTTTTTGTTTTACAGTCTGGGTCAGTTCAGGAGCAGATGAGGTCCAAAGGCCCAAACGTGAACGGGAGGAACAGCATGTTATAGCCGGTAAATAACAACTTGTAACGTCACTCTTCATTTCTGCTTCGTCTAACACTTGCAAGTCTTTAACCCTTTAACATCCTGCTTTACCTTTTGATAAACATTTTTCAGTGACTACTTTGTATCTTATTGAAAATTTCTGACATAAACCGTCTGTTTAGGTTTGATTATAAACGAAAGTATACGTTAAACTGCTAATTTTACCATTAAGCATCAACACAACTATTTGTGTTCTAAGTGCAGACATTGAAGGCTTAAAGGCAGCAACGTACTTTGCACTTTCACCTGAATGAATGATTAAAAGAATGAATGAAGTAATTCTTTCGAACAATTATACGATAAAAAAGCGATAATGAGATGATGAAAACTTTAATGCGCTTCATTAAAGTATCATCTAACTTTTATGATGTGCATAAAAGTTAGATGATATGAAACTACAAACGATGACAGTCAAATAATCTATAATTATTGTTATATTCTGATTAGTTAGGGTTAAATATTTCTGTTATTTTTTTAGGAGTGTATTAAATTGACCCAGACCAGCTGACTGACCTCCTACGCACTCTAAACCTCTGAGCCTCTTCTCCAACATCCAGCCAACAGCCAAAGGCTTTGACTCCGCTCTTGCCCTGCTGAAGTGTCCTTGAGCAACTGCTGCCACCCCACCACTTTTTGCAGGGTTTTTTAAGTGCAACATTTTAACCTTTTTTTTTTTTTTCAATACCTTTATTTTACCATCCACCCACAATTTCATCTTCTTCAGGTCCAATTAACCTGCAGCTCGAGACGTCATCCTGTAAAACAAAGGCAAGGACTTCTCCCAGCATGCCTCTGACTGGCCTTTAATTTAATATTTTACAAGAACAACACACCACAAGAGACTATTTTACCATCACATTTAAGATGAAACGTAATCACTTCGCATCAGAGGAGTTGAGCATGGTGTTCGTGTGCTCACCAATAGAGGGCAGACTGAAGAGGTTCCCCCATCAGTATTGAATTAAACCAACCGATATCACCACTGGACTCCATTTCCCAGCATCAATTACCATTTATGATAAACAGTTAATGACAGAAAGTCTGTATTTAGTAAAGAAAAACTGAGTTTAATTCCCACAGATTGATAAAAGGACGATGTTTTCTGGTTTTGAGCGCTGTCTTACAGGACGCCAATTTTCAGGATGCTTCATTGTGCTAAGTTTGCTCCTTATATTGAGTTCCTAAAGGATTATTACACCTTTCTTTGGTCGAGGGGGGTGGGTTGTCTGTTTTCAAACCCTTCCATGTGTTGTGGGGTCACATGGCCACAGTGATGACATCACTGGACTTCATCTCTCAGGATGCCTGTCAGGCCATCCTCACTGCTGGTGCTTGATGATGACAGACTCTTGTTTTAAGAGATGGGAAAGTCCCACAAATCCCTGCTACACTGGACCGGACTATGTGCGTGCGAGTGTGTGTGTGTCTGTGTGTGTGCTCTTTTATAGTCTTTTTGGGGACCACGTTCAGTTCCCAACCTTATGGGGACATTTATGATTAGTCCGGTCCTCAGTTTCAGAACCAGGTTTTGGGTCGTGGGACTGCATTATGTCAACACATGTTCTAACAAAGATAGAAGCACAAGTATGTGTGTGTGTGTGTGTGTGTGTGAGAGAGAGAGAGAGAGAGCGAGAGAGAGAGAACGCCCTGTTTTATTTTTAACATTCAAACATGTTTTATGTAACAAAATTGTTTCCATCCCATCACTTTACTCATACTGCAGTTCAGGGACTCTAAATGGGTCTTCATCTTATTTTCAGTCCTTCAGTATCAAGCTGAGATATTTTTAGTGTTTCTGTTCAAAACATTTCATGCTGCATGCTTTCATGTTGGAAGATCAAATGTTTTACTGCTTTGCATTGTGTGCATGTGGTTGCTTCATGCAAATTTTCTGCTGTTTTGAATGATTTGCTCTTATATCTCTTGATGTCAGTCTGCTCTGTTTTCTCCTGATCCTTTAGCTCAGATTAGCCTTTTGTTTTCTTAGTGTTCAACCTTCTGGACATTTGGGTTGATATGGTGATATGGAGATGATTTCATGTCACTCACAGATTAAATATGTTTCATGTAAAACGTTTTGTAAAAATAACACAAACACTTTATAATTTTGTTAAACAGAACATATTCAAAGTCTTTGTGATAAGTACGTTCTTAATACAAAACGAAATTTCTTTTTGCTTGATCAAAAAGTTTAATTGCAGCACTTTGTAAGAAACGACCTCTGGCTCAGGGTCACACCCACTCACCAAAGTGTCCACTGTTATTCTCAAACAAATATTCTAAAATGGAAAAGACAGTCCTCATTTCATCTATTTTTGTAAATATGTTTTGCCATATTTTTCCAGTTATACCTGCACGATGGTCCAAATGTGTCAAAGGCTACTTTACACTAACTGACACACAGGCTAACTGCAGTTCAATGTAATTTATTACATTTGAAGGTATTCATATTGGGGGAAAAATACACTTTTTGTGTCAACAACTTTTCACATCATTAAAACTCTTAAATTACCAGTGAATTAGAGATTAGATATATATGTTTGGCAGGAGCTAAAGCCCTATTCCAGACTTCTATTGCCAGATTAGCACCTTTACCATCTGCATTTGTTGCTGATCGTTTTAGCATTTCTGACCATGACAATTTATTTCAAATCTTGATTTATTTAAGTAATATTGTTATTTATGCAACAATCCCAACGCTGCTTTAATCGGTTTGTTTCCAGTCTGCTTGATCAACATATAATTAAAGGAAAAAAGTAGGAAATATGTCTGGAAACTTTGCAGATGTATGTGAACACAGACTGAACTGTGTCCGTAGCTGTAACTCCTTGAGGGAAATCCATCTGAATGGTTGCCACGGAAACGACTGAGTCGCGGTGTTGCCCCTAACTGTGGCGACTGGCCACTTCCTCCCCAAGACTGAGGCTTAAGTAGTCGAAAGTCTGTTTAAGGAAACTCTGAGCTGCTGCTGCTACTGGTCATGGTGTGTTCACAAGCCCCCTCAAAGTGTGGGAGTTTTTACACTTCCTCTTGTCTCAATTAGCTCTCTATATGAAATATATATTAATGATCATCAGGGCTCAACCAAGACAAAGCTGTACATTCTGTGCAGACCTGGGAGTCTTGGGTACAAACACATATCATCTTCAGCTTTGCTTCTAGGGTAGGAAATGTGTAAATCCAGAAACATCAGGAATTCGTAACATTTAGAGAAATATTAGTTCAACTTAGTTCACACCACACATGCTTGAACTGATGTCAGAAACAAATGTGGCTTCTGTAAAACAGGGTTTTAAGACCTTTTCATTCACTTTTCATAGTTTTATTTACAGAATTAGTTACCATTTGGTCACCACGTATCTAGGGGCCTCTTACATCCTCTTTAAGCCTCATGTTGGAGTTGTTGAAGTGTTTAGGTTCATGTCAGCATTACTGCTGTCAACCTTCTGGCTCTATCTGTCCCATTCCTCCTCTAATTCTTGGAAATTCAAACCTGGCTGCTGAACTCCAGTTCCTTTTGTTTATCTCAACCATAGTTTCTTTCTTCCTCTTCCTCTTCCTGTTTGATTCCCATCTATACTTACAGTCCAACAACACTGGAAAGCACTTTCCCTTCAGTCTCACCTTAAAGCAGAATGAAAGAGATTCAGTCCTGAGTGTAAAATATGCTGTTTATCTTCTCAAATTCAAACTTTCTTATTATCACTTTATTTTCCTGGGGTTTTATTTGTTGTTGTTTATCAAAGATACTGATTCTGTTTAACTATATATTTGTATTACTGTCCCATTCTGAAAACATTTCTTATTATTATTGTATTGATGCATCTATAAAGAGTATTGATTGCAAACTTTTTCTGTGACTTTTCACACTTTGAGCCTCTGTGGATCCTGCTGTCCAAAACCAACAGGAATTAATGAATACAAGGTCAGATTATTATTATTACTGTTATTATTTAGCTCATTTTCCTCCTTTAGCAACTGTTTACATGCTCACAAAATTCCTGGTAATGAACCAAAGTTTAATCTGATATAAACCAATCAGCAACCTTCACAGTTGAATATTTAAGTGTGCTGAACTGCAGTTTTTTTTTTTATTCTCTTCTTAATTTTCACTGACCACTTTAAAAAAAAAAAAAAAAAAAAAATCTAATTTAGAAACTGAAACGTTGCTTTTGTTTTGTTCTCCTTTGGATGTTTGTTTGATTTACACGTGTCCCAGCTTATCAGACTCCCCTGTGGCGGTTCCTGTTTGGGGTTCGGAAAACTGTGAGCATGAAAACCTACAAAATGATGATCTATATTTAGAAACTTCTTGCTGTTTCAATGATAGTCTGCCAACCTGGTGAGATTTGAGGAACATGATACCACGCAGAAGTTAACCTGAATCCTGTCACGGTTATTTTTTTGACTAGTTTAAACACTACAATTGTGTATTGAGGCCCAGTGGATTGAAACAAATATTACCTTAAAGACTGAATTATGCAGCGGCCTTATTTTTTTTTTCATTGTTTTAATTTTCATAACAGGATTTACTGTCATGTGTCCAAAAGATATTTTATAGATATATATCAGTTTCACGTTTAGAACAAAGAAAACAGAGTTCTGTGAAAATAATGTTAACAAACGAGGCAGATATGTTGTGTGAACTCTATTAGATACCCCCCCATGCAAAGCACATAATGAAATATCAACTTTTAGTACTTTTGATATGCTGAATCCAGTCATTAAACATAAACTGGTCAGATTGTAATATGATTTGTGAAACCTTCTGTTGACACATTAAGAGACTTTGCTTTAAAGTGGAGTTTATATTTGATGCTACATTAAATTGATCTCACATTAATTTAAAAAGCTTTAAGCAGACTTCACTCGGTATATGCGGCGTGATGTATTTTGAGTTAAAGTGACACGAATGTGTGGTTCTGTGTGTGACTGATTATTACTTTTTGTGTTTGTTATGTAACTTGTTCCTTCTCGGCAGAAAAAGAAATACAGATCGACTTTATTCCTCCTCGTTATGTAATAAGTGTCTCGTGGCGGCTGAATAAATCTGCTGTTTTCTCTCAAAACGTGTGTGTTTGTATGTGTGAAGAGCAATTTATGCCCTAACTCAGTTTGTTGAGGAGGATGGACATTAACATCGATGATTTGAAACAGGCTAAAGTTGTTGTGTTTCAGTAAGTCATAGTTTTTTGTAAATAATGTTGTGATTCAAAGTTAGTGCCACAGTTTTTTGAGAACAAGATTCTTCGCACTGAAGCTGTGGGAATTTTAAGAATAAATTGATTGTGATTAAAGAACAACATCATGGTTTAAGAACTGTGATGTTTCAGGACTTCAGTCTCAGTGTTTAAAGAGTAATTTTAACAATGACACCTCTTTGTATCAAGACTAAAGTTGTAGTAGTGTTCTTATCGCAGTAGATATCACGTAGCATTAAACATTTGGCGAGTTACAGGAGCCAGGTGAGATAATGCCTCTGTCCTTTAAAATTGACTTGAATTCCCCCAAAGTTATTAGAAATGACAGTTTTAAATCTTTTTGCAGAAAATTTAATGGCCTTTTTTTTACCCAAATCAGTTCTGACTTTTGGGACCTGCAGCAAAATTATGTCCTGAGAGTGCAGACCATAATGGCAGAAGTTCCAACACAGAAGTGACCATAAATATGTGGGAAAAAGTCCAAGAATGCATTTATAGATAAAAAAAAAGTGAGAGAGTCTGCGGTCAGATAGAGACGGACAACTTGCTGTTGCATACAAAGTACAGTGATGTACACGATAATGACAACTTTTTTCTGGAATAAAGTTGCAGTGTTTCAAAAATGAAACTGTTTCACCACAAAAGTTGTGGTAATTTAAGAATGAAGTCATTGCACAGTTTAAAGATAATGGCAGCATGATTTGATATTTTAATACTGAAGGCACATTGTTTCATACAGTTTGAAGCCGGAATTTCCAGTTTGTACATGTTATTGAATGCACCACCAAAAGGCACAGAAGAGATCTTATAGCAGCTGTGTTCAATAAAACTATGCAATTAATGTATTGAAACTATAATTCATGATGTAATTTTCTCTAAACAACAGTTAAGTCAGATTTCACTGTCAGGAACTCTGTTTGGTTTGTCGTCCACGACTTACGAATGTTATGACATTCTCCAGAAAAGTTGTGAACCAGGTAAAAGTAAAAACTTTCATCCGAGTTTCATGATTTGATTTTAAAATCGTCGACAAAGCAGGTCTACTGGGAGAGTATTTTTTAGCTCATTCTTATGCTAAGTTAGCTATATAACTGCATAAAGTATCAAAGCAAACCAGAAGGCAGCCATCTTTCTTTTCCCACTTTATACATCAGATGCACAAAAGGTAGAAAATTAAGTTGTTCTGACTTCTAAAATGAATACTGCATGATGTGAAGCTGTGGGTGGACTGTGATGTCTGAGCTGACCACAAATGGGAATTTTCACAAAATTAAACTTTTTTTCAGATTTAATCGACCCTAACACACAATAACAGGGTTGTTTTATGTCTGAGTTTACAGTCATTTCAGACACCCAAACGTATTCTCTAGTAGAGCAGAAGAAGGAGAAGTGATGCTGCTTTTTCATAATATGTCCAGTTTAAGAATAATGTTTCAATACTAAAGTTCTTGTGTTTCACGAATGAATGCAGTTTTAAAGATTAAAGATCGTTTCAAGTAGAAATTAGCTGTTTTATTTTAGGTTCAAGTGGGTTTTTTTAACAATAAAGCTGAGATTATTTCAAGAAATAATGTAACATTCAAAGAATCAAAGTGTTATGGTCCAAAAATTAACCTGAATGTTTTCCAAGAAAAAAAAGAAAGAAGATTAACTCATAAATAAAGCAACATATGTAAATAAGGAATGAGAATCTTTAAGGAATTCAGTTTGCACAAGGCTCTAGACCCCCCAAGACCCTGAACTGGATTAACTGGGTGTAGAAAATCAATGTTTTTGGAAGAATACATTCAAAGCCATGTACAAGATATTTGTGAATAAGCCTTAACTGAGTGGTACCATGCTCATAATGCTTTGTAAAACTGTGGAAATTATAGTTTAAAGATTTATTGATCGTGTCTGTAAAACAGTAAATCCATCAAGCATCACACATAATCCAAACACTCTCTTATGGTGCTGCGTGTACACGTGTGTGAGTGTTTGTTTTTACGCACCCTGTCTTTTTGTACATGTATGACACTGTTCACGGACTGTGTCGCACTTTAAGATCACGTTTTATTACAAGCAGCTGTGCAGAGACCGCAGAGCTGAAATAATGATGGTTGAACTCTGCGTTGCCACGGAAACACAAGTCGAGCACCGAGGAAAAGGAAACACAAGTGGAAAAATTGAAGATGTGGTCGCTGGTGGCTTGTTCTGAGCTGAGTGTGTGGGAAACACACATGCTAAACATGCGTGACGTCATGTGTTCTCAATGTTCCAGCAGCTCAAATGAATCATTCGAAACTTTTATAAGAAACTGACCCCCAACGAAAAAACTCTGCTTTGAACTGAGCCACGATTAGCTGGTTTTTAATACAGATTAACTCTTGGGAGAATGTTTTTTCATCGACTTGGTGGCGTTACAGACACAAATAAGACTCACAAATGCAGTGAATGTGTGTATTTTTGACCAAGAATGGATTCCATTCGGTATTTGAAGCCATATTTACCCTTTCCCACAGCCCTTTTTTAATGCATATGCTGAACTCACAACCCTATAATACACACAGATAAAAGCATTGGGATTCATGGGAAAGCACTGGCTTGACTGTCAGTACAGTCCTCTGTATTTTCATAGAATGTTTTTAATGCTAATGTTAAGATTTTATTTGAAAAGTCCTCTATTTGTTCGTTATGTCCCGGTTAGACTACTGCTGCTGCTGTAACAGTGAGCCTCATATCAATTTCTTTGCCCTGGTTTTTAAACGCAGCAGAGGCTGATTTTTATTTTAATCTTTTCTCCATTTTATTCTATTTTATTGTGTATTTTGCATACTTTTATTGGGTGTTATTAGTTTTTAGACTGTACAGCACTTTGGGCAGTTGTAAATGTGCTGTATTAATGAACTTCACCTTGACCTATATGAGCAATGTTTTACCTCTTAGACACTGGCAGCAAACGCTAACGTGTCTACTTATGAACAAGTGACAAGGTTCTCATAAGGTCGCTGCACGATAAGAGGTGGAAATTCACAGGACCTGAAACACGAGGATCACAGTTGAGACTGCTGTTTCTAACTGAAATGTTATAATTAATGTGTTTACTTTCAGTTCCATTCGTGGTTTTATTAGGTTTAGAGTACACAGCTGTATCATGGTATTCAGGTGCCCCAGATATTGATACGAATGGAAGCTCTTCTATTTGAGTTTTTGTCACACAGTAAGGCCGTGCTTAGGATTTATGCATTTGGATGTGGCATTAATTGTCTGCAAGTGGCACTAACCATACTACTCTTTGGTTCAGCTTCCAATTCATGATGCCTTTTATCTTTTCTACTATACACTGTGGAGGCGTGAATGAGAGCGCTTAACCTGCAAAGTTTTTCTTCTAAATAGGCATCCATGTTGTTCTTCTGTTCCTCTTCCTCTCTGGTATCTTTTTTTTCTGAATGGACATCGATCCAGGCTCATATGTAATTATTTGGGATGCAGGTGGTCATCCACGGAGTGAACCAGCAGACCCTTATGGACCAGTAAAAATGTCATGTCACGCAGGCCCAGAGCTTAAGCCGATGCAGAAACCTGGAATTAGCTTTAATAGTTTCATCAGGTAATTCCTTTGTCAGCACAATCTTTTTCCTTTGATAATGACCAAATGACCCAATGTTACCTACGTTACACATACACATGTACCAAAGGCTCTCAATGTTATTTTCCAAGTTTTTTGTTCTTTTAACAACACCCCATCTTCACCACTAAACAGAACAGCTTGTTTGTCCATGGAAACAATGTAAAACAAACCTTTTAAACCCTGAAGAAAGAAACACAGAAAAACAGACATTTGTTTCTTTTAACAAACTAACATAACCCTCGTGGGTTTATTCTGTGATTAAAGGCCTATTCGTTCATTGAAAACATGTTGAAAAGTTCTAAAATTATTGTAAGTTTTAAAAGATGACAAACGGTGGATTTTACATATTTAGCAAAGAACCAAGTTTGCTTATGCCTAATTTGTTGTAAATGTAAAAAAAAAATCTTCATGGTTACAGCCTCCTGCCAATAGGGTGCAGGGGCCCCCTCAGCACCGCTGCTCCATGCATCCCTTTTATACTGTTTTCATACCAAAAGGAACATGTTTAAACTGTTTTTCAAACATAGATACACCCACTAAATCAAGCTGATTAATGCCTATCCGACTGTGAGAAGTAACTACTGGTCCAGCGTACCTCTACCTCCCAGAGGACAGGTGTGTCACTATGACAACATGAGGTTAGGGCATTACACTGTATCCTGAAGGCTGTGCTACTATCAGGGTAGTTTACTACTTTTTACAGGACCACAGACATCAGCCCCACACAGCAGGATGGACAGCCTCAGTTTTAGAACCTCAATGTGATACGTTACAGTCAGTAAATGACTGTTTCTGTTAGGAAAGTGTGAGCTGTGCCCTTATTTGTTGCCCAAGTCCAGAGCGAAGATTAACACATCAACCTGGGTCTTGTGTTCCCACTGTGACTCCTGCAGAGTCATTTGAGAATGCCAATTAAACACTATCCCATTGTTGTCAAGAGCCAGATGTTAGTGAGTCTAAAGCCCTTTTTATTATCTATAAACTCTCCATATTTAATCCATTCTGTTTCCTGTACAGGATAATGCAGCAGTTTGTAAACTCATACCAGGAGAAGCTCATTTTAGCTTGGCATGAAAAGTTGGGGGTCCACAGGGGTGTGATGGTTAGCAGTGAGAAAGGCTTACGGCAGAAAGGTTCCTGGTTTGAATCCCGGCTGGGGCCTTTCTGTGAGGAGTTTGCATGTTCTCTCTGTGTATTTGTGGCTTGTTTCCAGCTTCCTCCCACCATCCAATAATGTGCCTGTCAGGTTAATTGGTGATTCTACAATTGTCTATATGTGTCTCTGTGATGGTCCAGCAACCCGTCCAAGGTGTACCCTGCTTCTTGCCCAACGGCCACTGGGATCGGCTCCACTACGGGTTCCCACTACAACACTCTGAGTGGGGGATTAATGGAACGTTAGTGTTGTCTGTAACAAGTTATTGTTGTGAATAAGATGTAAATCAGACCTTCAGGGAATGTCCACATTTGGTCCTATGGATGATATTTTCACGATCAATACCGATCAGAACATGTCTGTTTTTTATGTACATCAATAGAATTACTGAGAATACTAGTGCAACAACTGTTATCTCTGAGCTGCTAACGAAATTAGTGAAACACGAGGTGTGGGAGAACTGGGTTTAACTTCTTGATGGTTTGGCTATATGTAACCTTTAACATTTCAGTTCTGAATTTCCAGAAAATAATTGCTCAGTAAAAAAAAAAAGGAACCCAACACAATGACGTGGCTGAATGTCTCAGGGACTTTTTTTTGTTTGCTGGAAGTGTGTGGTTCACTTTGGTTAATTCCCCATCATTAGGTTTTCATTATACGTTACACTGAAATGAGAAACAGAGCCTTAGACACAGGAGGGACACCCGTACAATTAACAACGATGAGTTTCTGCACGTATTTAGATTTTCATGAATGTGGAAAAATTCAGAAAAGTAAGTCAGCTTGGACCTGGATTCACACACAGTCTGCTCTGTGTTTTTGGAGTTTCCTCAGCAGCTACATCACTTCCTTCCTGTCAACCTCCATTTCCTGACCAGCAGCTTGATTCATACAGACCATACAAATTGTTGTGTTTCCATCACTTCGGAGGCCATTACTTTGACTTGCCATAACCAAACCTTACTGTAACCTTACTCTAACACTGATTTCACAGTTTAATGTGATGATCAACTTTATGGGAAAACCCACATAATGACTTTCTACTCTCACCGTATATTCCTGAGACATGTTTGCTGTATTCAGGGCTCAAACACTGAAGGTGTTCACACACAGCTCACTCTGTTGTGTTTATTAGTGACCTAAACGTTCACAGAGAGCCATGGTCAGAGCCAGATTAACTTGCTGGGAGGCCACGGGTCAGATAAGAGCAGGGGGCCCCTGATCCAACCCAAAAAGTTATCTTCAGCTTGCTTGTCCCCTGTGTACTTTGTTTAAAATGACTGATATGACAAGAAAATAATATTTGTAAGTAAAAACAAGTAAAGATACATTAATGGCAGAATCTTAGATGTCCATTACACAAGATATACAGTAAAATAATGAAGACTAATTTAACAGATTACCATTAAATAGGAAGTGGGGAGTAAAATGTTGTGTTATTTGTAATTCAACTCATCTTTCAGAAGAGATTTAAAACTTAATGAAATGACATGATCTGCTCTACAACAGCCTTGAACATTCAGCAGCATAAACAAGAATAAATCCTCTCAAATAACTCATATTTGGGGACTTGGATAGTGTCTGCCCAATGCATAAACATATCTAAACAGAATATTCTATTGTGTATATACAGCAGAATATACTTATTTTTCTCAGTTATACAGCCACAGTTACTTGTACATACTTGATACAATGGGCTCAGAGAGAAGCACATCATCCTCAAGATGATTTTCCCTTCTTAGTGTTCTTTACCCCAAACCATGCAAAGTTGTCAGATTGCAGATGTCTTTTTAGTCTTTTCTTTTGTTCATTTTGTTTATGCAGTGTCATGGCCACCAAAGAAAGTGCTCTGAGTTTATTTTGCAAATGCTATCCGTTCAGCCTTTAAGAGTTTATAATTATGATGAAGAAACATATTTGTCCTGTAGGAATTCCAGTTGCAGTACCACTTCTGGCAGCCGGTCTCAGTCTGTGTCGATACGTCCAGCTGTGATAATAATCCCAAGACAGAAAGCCAAGAGAGTTTCTGAGTAAACATGGTGATGCCTGGCACTGGAAGGGCCTTGCAACACCTCCCCAAACTTATTCTTGCATTTCTTAATTTGCTATGTTCAAAGTGTTGTCAATACCTCTTTGCCAGGATAGTCTAAGTCTCAGAGTTTTGTGTTTTTAAAAGCATCAAATTGGAAGGAAGACCCACATTAAGAACTTTGATACACAGTTAAAGACATGCTTTTACCAAGTTTCAAACAATACTGAACAACTATGATTTTATTCAGCATCACAAGTATGCAAACACTGGTCCTGGAAGGACTGATGAGTAAACTCGTGCTGAGGAAAATGAAAGTGCACAATGGGACAAGTCTTTAAAACCTTCACCAGGTCGGAACAGTTGCTGACTGAAAATGGGCAACTTCAAAGTCTCTTTGACAGTTCAAAGTATTCAACTTCTCAATCAGCTGAAATTAAAATATTAAGATAAACTGTCAAAGAGATGTGTTTAACCCTCTGTAGGTTTATAACTTGCATAAACAACTTTATGAGGAAGATTATGACTGAAGTATCATGATTTGCTTGCATAAAAAAACACTGGAGACTCTTAAATGCACACCGAGTCTGTGAGAATGATATTAGTCCATGTTATTTTAAGTCAGTGTCTTAGTGCAGGAGGAAGCACAGCATAAAATAACTGATAAAACTGTTTGGTTAAAACTAATAAGTCTGAAATTCTGTCTGAAAAATACATTTTTAATCAAAAAAATCATACAGTTTGAAATCAGGGAGGTTGTATTCTTTTCTAGTTTACATCATACTGTATTTTTTTTGTTTTGAAAAGGCACATAACAGGTTAATCTTTTTTATCTTTTTAATCTTGAATATCTGGGACCAAAGTCACCATCAACACTGTTTTCAGACGATCTGTAAATTAGGCTAAATCTCATGTAACGACTGCTTGTTCTTCAACACCATATCAGGGCAGTGATCCGCCCTTTTATACTGTCAGGGTTTGTCCTTCAGCACGGACTAAGTGTCTCTGAAGAAGACGCTGGTGCTCCTGCTGGAAGACATGCTCGGGCAGCTGTTAGTATCTAAATGACAGGGAGGAAAATTCCCAGCGCCCAGCATCACCTGAGCTTTACCTGGACAGGTTCTGGTCGTACCTGCGGGAAAATCAAAGACATTATCAGGATGTTGATGCATTTCTGAGCTGAAAAACATTTTGTCTCTACTTCTAAAGTCATCTTTTTATCATTTTTAGAGTTCTCTGATTGATCCCAGACTCCAGACAGCTGAAGTAACGATGATGGATGTGTTCCCTGGGTTTATTAATCCAATAAAAACTATGTTTTCTTGTTTTCTATGCGTTTCCTATGAATGAATGAATGTCACTCACTCTCTGACGCTGTCTGGGATCTGCACGTGCTCAGTGGGGATGAACTGCGAAAGCTCCTGAAGACTGTCGACGAACTGCAGCTTCCTGCTGAACTTGGAGCTGAGGAGGAGGAAGAGGTGGAGACGAAAAAGTGGTGTTAATATGTTTAGATGCTTATCTCAGTAACAAAAGAGGGATAATGAGGAAGCAGCAGACCTGATGAAGGGCTTGATGATGGTAATGAGAGCTTTGATGTACCAGGTGGGATGGACCACGTAGAAGCCCTTCAGGTTCTTCCTCAGCCTGCAGACAAACAAGCAGATGAAAAATCATGACTCCGCAAACATCAAACTGCAGCTCATCCTCAACTTCAATCCTCAGTCAGTCTTTATCTACACAGCAGCTTCAACTCAAAGAGCAAAGAGTCACTTTCACACACAGGATGGTAAATATGTAAGAATAAATAAAAAGTTTGGGTAAAGTTAACGTGAGAAAATACATGAAATAAGAAACAAACAAAATTCATGTTAAATTCTGCTGCAACAGTATTGATTGTGGCATTTTCAGTGTGTATCACCTTGTTTTTTTTTTATTAAGCATAAACTAAAACAAGAGATTGATTTATCGTAAAAACAACAAAACAGTCGTGTTAAAGAGCTGATTTTCACAGCGAGGATGTGGCGCCCTCTACTGGACTCTCACTGAAATAACCTGAGAGCTGAAACCAAAATCAGGAAGGCTTGGAGTATGTTAAGTTCCTCCTCTGCAGTAAATCTCTTAAATAACTCACCACCTGCATATTTTTTAAACACTCATCTTGATAAATGAAAGAGAAGAAACAATCAGCAGCCGAATTCCATTATTGCAAACCAGTGACTGAAACCAAAAATACAGAAAATTATCGTAAATTTAAAAAAAAACCTTTTCCTTCTTTGTTTTCCCTCAGCAGCTTTAAAGTTAACATCTTCTTACTCACCCCACCCGAAAGAATTAAACTAATCAAACCTAGAATTAAATTCCTGTGATGTTCAGACAGAGGCTGAACAACCCGTGTAATGGCCAAACAAACTGAAACGCTGCTTACTGTAGACGATCCTGTAAGTAGCGCAAACTGACCAAATCCGGTAGAATCAGTTATACATATTTAGTCTTCATGCTTCAAAGCTTCAGCTTTTACCCTGAGGAGAACCTTATAGTGTCAGTGTCCTTATTCATCTTGCCTGGTTTTCTTACCTCCGGTCAATGGTGGTGTAACACTCTTTGAGCCAGCTGATTCCTGGTAGTTTGTCTTTCTGGCCTCCAGCACAAAAATACACTATCACATAGTTCTCCGCCACCATCAGATCCAGAGTGCCAACGACAAACCTGACGGATGGATGGAAAGAAGTCAGAGTCACAAACAAAACCATCTCTGAGCCGATTGATTAGCTTATCGGTTTAAAAATCTGACGCCCGGCTAAAGAATATACATCATTTCATGAGAACAGTTCAACAGAGTCAGTGGGGAGTAGTTTGTGCTGTTCAGGTGTGGATGGGTCAGAACTGACAACAGACTGGTTTTACTGTTTCAGGTTAGGTGCCTGGAACTACATTACAATTACACCACTAAATGGGCCTTCGAGCAGTAAGAATGTGTGTGTATGCTGTACCTGAACAGGTTATCCATCACATACTGGTAGTTCTCCAGGCTGTTCTCCGGCAGGTAACAGGAGGAAAACACAATGATGTCATCCATGCTGTCTCCATAGTAACCTGAGTGATGACAACAGGAGTTTAATTTGAGTTAATCAGATAAACCAGTGTGCAGGTATCTGGTCGTACCTCCGTGTGACAGCACCCTGAGAAACGGCTCCAGGACGCTCATGTTGACCTGGCTTTCCTGCGGCGGGTCACCTGTAGAGAAGCAGCGCCACCTGGCGCCTTCGCTGTCTACTACATCCTCCCTGTCCAGTCCGCTCTGATCAATCCCTCGTAAGGAACTGGTATGAGAACCTGACCTGGACCTGGAGCCAGACACTCTGTGGCGGCGGGATGCCACGCCAAGACGCCGCAGGTCATCTGTAGAGCAAACCAGTGATTGATCAGAGATTATAAATATAATAAAACAGGTTGTCACAACATATGGAGTTCTACACTGACATCCATAAAAAAAATTGATTTGATCTCTCACCTTCCAGGTCCAGGTCATAGATGGGAAAATGCAGCGATTCACTGTCAGAAGGCGTCTCGAGGGCGTCCAAGTCAAAGTCGAGTCCGGTGTCATCATCATTTTCAGGTGACGGGGAGATGAAGGCTGCGCTTAAGTCGTCAGAGATGATCGACTCGCTGCCAACTGAAGAAGAAACACCATCATCTGAAACTGTCATGTGACAAAATGGCAGCATCTAACGGCTGATCCAGAGTCGACCCTTTTGGCATCCAGTAGAGTTCCACCTTCGCTAAGGATTAAGTACTGATACAGTCTAAACCCTGTGGTAACCTCGTACCCACAGAGCAGGCTCATTAACGATCCTTTTAGTTGAACCAAAGAAGCACTGAGACCGAGATTCACCTGAACTAAATCGAAGTAGCCATCCACACTCATGAATGATGTGGAACTAATGAAATATTCATACAGTTACTTAAAATCCAGTTCAGAACCAGGGGCTTTTGTTCTGTGTTCTGGATGATGACAAAAACAGCCATTTTTTGTTACCTAACGACAGACTGAGAGTTGGAGCCACCAGGACTTTCTTCTTCATGGGTCGTGGAGCTGATAAAGCCAGGCTGCTGGGAGGAGCTGCAAACAGGAAGTGCAGACACAGAGCATCAAAAAGGACGTGTCTTCATGATCACACACTTGTATTTATGTTGATGAACTCCTTTAAATTCACATTTGTCCTTATTCAACAAGAACAATCATATACAAACTTTAGTCTTATTTTCACATCTTATTCTTTAGTATTTGATTAATTTCCAGTTAAAACAGAATATTATATTATTATATTTCTAATAACTTTGTTTTACACCACATGCTTTAATTTTCTCACCATTCTTTCATTTTATTTTTTTCTGTTCTCTAAATATGGTTGTTTCTCTGTTCCTTATACATTTTTTCACACACTGTTAGTACTAACTGATGAATCACATGATGATGGCCATGTCGTACACATGTACGTTTTTTTAAGTGCAACTGGATACGATTTTATATCACAGCAGAGAAACTTGTGTACCTGGCCTGCCTCTGCTCGGTGTTGATGATCTTTGCTCAGACTCAGACTTTGACTCCTCAGACTCTGCAGCTCCTGATCGACAAAACAGGAGGAAAACAGGATGTCAGAGAGGAAACAGCAGAAGAACGAGGGCAATGGCTGACTTACCAGGCTGGAAATCAAACAAAACACGTTTCTGAAAGCGATATTATAATGGAGGAGTGTTCCTCACCCTGCTCCTCTTTCTCCTCCCCTTCTTCATCTGCAGCAGATGCTTCCTCCCTGCATGTGTCCTCCGCGTTGTCTTCGCCTTAAAAACAAATAGATGTGACAGTAAATGACAAAGGCTCACCTAAGCCTGCGACACATGTCAATTCTTCCTACCTGCTGAGTCAGCATCTGTCACTGTGACAACACTGTCCAATCCTGTTTTCTCGTCTCCTGCAGATAAATATTTAGAAATAAGCTGCAGATTAAGGTTTTAGCCTGCAGTCAGGACTCAAATCTACCAGCCCTTTCTATAGGATATCAGTTTGTTTTGTCTGTCAAACCATAAAAATGCAACTACATTCAACACAAACATTCAAATGTGACTGGTCACTTGTGAAAGTTGACAACATTTCTCACGACTTAAAGAGTTAAGGTAAAGTGATATGATCATATATGCTGATGACATACATTTGTTTGTCAAAGATTGTAAGTTTTTGCTGTGAACAACTTTACAACTTAGTTTTTATTTGATGTTCCAAAATTAAATTTACTGAATTTCTGGGTTGATTTTACAGAAAATATATGAATCTAAATTAATAACATGTGCTGTGATACTTTAATGATATTGTCTATAACGTTTCTTGTGTCCAACAACACAGTTAATACCTGTTTGATCATCACTCGAGGTACTTCTTGAAGCCGCAGCAGTAGTTGTTGTGACTGAATCAGCAGTCATGCTGTTGGTGGTTTCAATGGTTTCTGTGTTTTCTTCTACCACAGACTGCCTGCAATTGACAAACACAACTAAAGGATAATTTAGAGATTTATTTTATTTTTTGGTGTGACTTTTCATGCCTCACATCGCTGCAAAAAGAAATACCTTTACCTTTTTTTTTTTAGGGTGTCAGGAGAAAACTGACGTTGAAATCAGCAGGTAAGCTTTTTAACTTTAAACCGAGCCAGCCTTCAATCTGCCGTTAGTCTTTATGACAAGCTAACAAATGTCCTGGCTTGGTGCAATGCATTTAAATGCTCACCTCACTTATATGAATCCATTCTCACTAAATCAGCTAAAAAAAGACTTCCTTGTTGAGCTACTGCTCTTCTTCTGTGGTTACTCATACTGACTGAATAGAGACAGTGTATATCCATTGATTTGCAGATGACACTGCAGTATTCCTTCACCCTAATGATAACCAGGAAATTTTCACTTGAAGTAATTACGATATTCTCAAAGCCATCACTGATTTTTATTACAGCTTCTTTCCAGTTTTTAAGGCAAAGAGAAAGATGTCAGTACATTTTAATCTTTCTCAAATAATTATCATAACAAATAACTGACAGTAATATAGGAGTAAATACACCTTATGCCCAAAATAAAGAAATTAAAACTCTCAGGTATGTGTTCTTACCTGTGTGTTTCTTCCTCTTGTTCTTCTCCTCTGGACTCCATATTGTTTCTCTGGCTGATGGGTAAGTTCTTCTCCTGGTCAGCAGCTTTAGTTTGAGTTTGGACCAAACCAACACTGCTGCAGCCTGATTTAGTAACAGAAGTAATAAAAATGTAATAAATGTTTGTCAGCTGCATTTTATTCTACTTTTATTCTATATCGATCTATAACAATATAATCTCTATAACAGCAGTATATACCGCAGCAATATGATTTTCCTTTGAGGAGGAATAGAGCATCATTGAACTGAACTGAAATTTAATTTAATTTAATTTTCAGTCACAAGTTCTGAGGCGTTAAGTTGTCTGACAAAGGAAATTAAAAAAATAAATGAATGTTAGCACCTTTGTCGAGAATTCGGCTTTATAGATTTATACTTACACTTTACTGTTTAAAGAAACTTTGGAGAATTTGTGGCGCGCCTCGGTCCATTTGAGTCTAGCTGAGTGTAAACATGCATGTGATTCAGTTTCAGCCCACATTACCCGTCTGTGTATGTCCAGTTTTTAGAAGCTCCATTTCATACAGTTCTGATCAGACCGATGTGCACTTTAAAAGTCTTGTTTTGGTGGGACTAACATAGTTTGTTATGGTGCCATGGAAACGGCTGATTATATGACAATCTTTTTCTAATAGCAAGTAGTTTCCAGGTCCAGGTGTCAGACTCAGGTGCACTCAGTGAATACTGTAGAACAAAGCCGCTAATTCATTAAATAAAAAGACTCTTCTTGCTGTCTGGAGAAATGCTCTGGGTACTTTGCCAACAGTGTTTCTTCATGTATATTTCCTTACGCGTTGAAACAAGAAACAACTAAAACAAACCGAACCTGTTGGTACAACAGGTTGAAATGCGAGAGAAGTCACCGCATCAAGATTTCACCTGGCTGGAACTAAAACAGGAAAACAAGCCCTGTCCACACACTTCTGGGTTTATCAAGCTCATAATCACACTGCCGCAGCAATCTTTGCTCATACAGCTCTTATCTGACTTTTACAGGCGAAAGGGACAGAGAAAATTTGCGAGACATAATGAAAGTACAACTTTACAATGATCGGGAACAACCGCATAAAGAAATCAAAGAGCGAAGAGGACAAACTTGGACGGACTTACGGCAGTTCTGCTTCCTCAGCCCGTCGACTGCCAGCTAAGGAGAGAAAACAGGTGAGACGGGTTCTGGACTAGAAACCGAGATCACTGAGGGACCTGCAGCACACCTGACGTCTCAGCTGATGACATCACAGCCTTTCTTTTTTTTCCAATTCATTTTTTATTTTTTTATGAGATGATATGAGCGACCTCTGACTCCCACACAGCCCCCACCACTTGTCTGTCTCTGTACATTTGGCCGACAGAGGTGTGGTGAGTTGCAGCAACACGGGTGACGCCCGGTTGCTATGCCAACTATGACTGTTCAAGCAGGAGTGCCGGGTTGGAAACTGCCGCGCGCATGTTGCTGCCTGCTGAGCGCACCCGCGTGGATACGCTCACAGTCAATTGTACAACTGATGTTGTTGAACTGTTGGTCTGCAGATTTGTTTGTTCTGAGGGTTTGGACTGACGGACTAAAATGTTTATTTTCCGTAATAAACCAACAGCAGCGCCAACATACTTCTGACTGCGCGCTGCTCATAACAACATGCATCTTCATGAGAGAGAGCAACTTGTTTTATATCTGTATATAAATATATGTTTTTATATATAATCCAAGTCGTTGAAAAAAATTGCTTTGAAAAAAAATGTATGTAATAGAAATTGTATGTAGTACTGACAAATGCAATTAACTATAACGTATCGATTAAGCTCTAAATCGACAAAAAGACTTCTCAAAAGACTATATGTTTGATAAAATATTAGCCCGTGTTTTTTTCTATAGAGTAACAAACATTTTTTTTTAAATTTTGACTCGTACTTTTTTCTCCTCCCTCAAACTAATCAATCCTGTATAACCTGTACGAACGTTATATTTCCTCCAATTGGAAGGTCGACAGCTCCATCCCCAGCCCCTCTACATGGTGAAGTGTGCGTGGGCAAAACATTGCACCCCACACTGCCCCTGATGTGCTTATCAGTGTGATTGCACAGAAAAAGTGCTGCATGACTATAAAATATGCATAAACAGGCTAAGAATTGGTGAAGAATGAGTGTTTCAGGGAACAAGTGAATGAGAAACACAATATAAAGGAATTCAAAGAAACAAAACAAGACAAAGCACTGTATAAGAATGGACAAACAACAATTATCAATACTAATAATCTAACAAAGGCTGCAGCTAAACCTCCACTAAAAACTTTATGTGTAGGTTTATATTTGAAGCTTCAGATTTCTGCTGCTGCTTCACAGGAAACAGTTCAAAGTGAAAGTCTCATCTCAGTGGATTCTGTAAACTGCTGTAAGTCGTCGCCATGGATTGGATTTGGTTAAAAATGAATTAAAGCTAGAAAAAGGCTTTGTTTTAGGGAAGATAAGGGAGTTTTATTATGACCCACAAGCTTCATGTTTGTGTGTTGGCTTTAATTCATCATGGAGCACATTTGAGTCTGCTAATCTAATTTAAATCTCAGTCTCTTTCACCTAAAGTCATATTAATCTTTGTTGAACTCTGAATTGGTTGTTAGTTCATCATTCAACTGAAGACACCACTGTGACGTGGGAGCATGATGACAGTGACCCCAAAACCGTCCACATGCGACATGAAGACAGAGACAAGCGTGATGGTTAGCTCGCCGTCACAGAGGCCGAACGTCAATGACAACGAACACGGCAGACCTAGGCCTTACTCTGACCCAACCACAGCTGCCTAACAGTGGCAGCTACATCTGCATCATCAGCAAGCTTAAAGACCAGCTGAGACTGATTGACATACAGCTCAGGGTCAAAGGCCGGCAGCATGGTTACATGTTTTCCATGGTTACGATGCAGTAAAAGGCCCACAATTGTGACTATTAAGCACTTGGCAGATGCTATATACTTGTAGCAGGAGACTATATCCCTGCTGAGGTCTGATTCGACCAAAGATAAGTAAGCACTGGTAACCAAGAGTCCAGTAGTGTCAAATGAAAACACAACTACTCATTCAGCCTGGGCCGAAACTCATGCATCTATTGCAGCCTGTCATTGGCTCATCTACTGTCTCGGCTGCCCATTAGCATTTCTAGTCTGGCAATCTGGAGATAACAAGAACATGAGCCAACTCAGCAGCTAATTCAGTTAGCCTGGACAAGCTAAAAGCCAAAGCAGTGGACTATTTAGAAGGTTGCCAACCCAGAAATATTAATGGCCAGCGTCTTTACTTTTGTTTGATAGAGAGACTGGTCATGGTGGGAGACCCACTGCAGACCTGAAACTTTGCTGCTGAATGGACCCACCCTGCTGGACAGCGGCACCTACGTCTGCACCATCAGCAAGGATGGACTCATCCTGAAGAGCTGCAGGACTGTGATGTGATCGTATGTTCAGTGTGTCTTCCACAGACGCCACTCAGCTCTCAGATGATAGAGCTGATGCAGAAGATCGTCCATTAATTCCTCCAACTGCCTCAACTGATCATCACTCTCCTTCAATCATGATCATGGAATGAATGTCGTCTGAAACATAAAAACATTTTTGTTTAGTTGGTTTGTTATTGTTTATCTTTTATGGAGGTTTTGAAATGAAGTATTGATCATGTCTGCAGAAAGCACACACTGATCAGACCAAAGCAACTCGTTCAGATGTAAAACTGAGAGAAGAATCACGATTTTTGTGGATTCTTGATCTGAGTTTACTTTTTTAAACTGGACAATGGAGGACCAAACTGTTCGACAACCTACTTTGAGCCACTCAGCTTATGTTTTTTTTTTTCATTTTTACCCCTTTTTGCTTTGTAGATTAAAGGAAATTTGCTTTTTTTTCCACCTCCCCTGCCTTTTGTTTTCATTTTCACCCTGTTGTTCAGCTCATCACTTTGTAGTTTCTCTGATGTCAGCTGCCGACAGTCAGCAATCATCAGTTTAGATAGAGCAAGACAAGAAAAAGGATGAAATCTTGTATTTTAAACTAAATATGTGCCTCCCAAACGATTCTCTGCAGCAGCTGTTTCAAAGTGACTTTACTTCTCATGGAAACATCTCAACTTGCACATCTTATGATTCTGTTTTTCATCTGCTGTCTGTATTAAATCAACACTGAATATGTCCATTTGTTGTAATTCCTCTGACTGCAGCAACATGTGGTACCACAAAATGTTTATCTTCAATCTTCACTGTTACTACTAAAAGAGAAGGAGGAGAACTCCTTATTCTCCATAGTCTGTGCTCATCCTCAGGTCACTAATGCTGCTGAGTCACTAGAAAATAATTCCTTCATGTTAACATGAACACCCAGTATTGGAAAACCCTGTGTGTGTTGAAAGAAAAATATTCTAATATGTCATCTGTTAAAGGAGAAAGTTTCTTTTTTGTACAGATGGTCAAACTTAAAATGTTTCTGAGTGTTTAAAAGTAAGCACAGCAGACGAGACAAGTGAAAATAAATGTTGATTTAGAACATTTAAAGAACAAGAGTGTTTTGCACAATATGAAGGCACAGCAACTGCAAAACAGAAAGGAGGAAATAGGAAAGAAAAACATGACCACGGTAAAGAGACTAACACAAAGCTGCGTTTGTCCATAATACTTATGTTGATTTTTTATTGATCATTTTGTTTGACTGTAATTTGGTTGAGTAACCTTTTAAGTATTCCAGGATAAGTGATATAGATGCAAAAGTTATTCTTTGTATGCTGATTTTACTTTATGCAGAAAACACAATCAAAACCTTTATTTATGAAGATTGTTATCATGAAAATTCTGGTTTTTATAAGATATTTCTTTAAATACACTGTCTCTCCAGAAAAAATGGCATCTTAGAAGTCTTATCTTTGTATAAACACTGATATTTTTTAACACTTAAAAAAAAACTTATTTCACAATGATTATTCTCAATATTATCTAATACACTTAATCTTTGAAGATATATTTCAATCTAAAGGTTAAAATTCGAAAAAAAACATCTGTCTCACTTGTAGCGTTCATATACAGACGGTAACTATTCCAATCAGTAGGTGGCGGTAAAGTTGCGCTTGGTGACATCAAACCGGCTCCTTGACAAGAAGACGGTGTGTCGTCACTTCCTGCATATTCATCATGGCGTCGAGAGACTTGAAGCTGAATTTCTGGGAGAACGGACCAAAGCCCGGAGAGTTTTACTCTCTCCATGGCAGCAGCGGGCCCGGCACTTCATGCGGACCTATCAAACACACACTGTGAGTGTGGGTTCTTCGTAACAACCTGAGCTTTTTAAGGCCGATTTAAGCCGAACACCTCTGTCAGTTTCGGTTCGAGCTTCGCTTCAGTGCTGTATCATCATGGAGAAACGGCTGCTAACCGATGCTAAGCTAACTGGCGGTCTACATCAGGTTTAATATTTTCCGGCGAATTTAAGATTGGGTGCTACTCAAGTAATACATTTCTGTACTGACTATTTACCACCACATTACAGCAACCATTGCAGTTATTTTGATTTTGGTGTTGTACTGACTGTAAACTGCGTTAGCAATGTTAGCCAATGGGGATTTTTTTTTGTTTGTTTACAGATGCGAAAACTTCTTATAAGGAGACTTCGTAAAACTACGTAAAACACGAGAAAGTGAACAACATTACCTGAGTGAATGGAGGATTTGTTTTAGAATCGTTTGGTTCCGCATCTTTCAGATTAAGTTGTATATTTATGTTTTCTCGTATAGTTTCAGTTTCTACATCCATGATACACTGCCTAGATGAGCTACTGGCAATCAATTCAGATATCAGATATTCAGATCATTAAAATAAGTTGTTTTTACCTATCCCTATAATTTAAAGTAACTATTAGTTGTGCATTTGGCTGCTACTCTCATCTCTTAAGTTATTGAGCTAAACCTTTTGTTAATTTAATTTAAAAACTAAAATGTACTCAAAGTGTTGCAGTGTCGTGGCATTTGGCTTTCTGGTGGTATTTGACTTTGTGAGACAACAGAGAGTTTTCAACTAAAATATTAAGGATTAGAAATAATCTGAAAGTTAGGCTGTGGCCTTACTTCAGAAGGCTTCCACTTGTAGGCAGACATCAAAGCTTTTATGCAGTCATATTCACAGATGTTTGTTTAACTTTGTTTTCTGACTGACTGTTAATGACAATAACACCTTCCTCTCCGCAGCAAACCGATGGTGACTGGAACATCAGTGCTTGGTGTGAAGTTCACAGGCGGCGTTGTCATCGCAGCTGACATGTTGGGCTCATACGGCTCTCTGGCTCGGTTCAGAAACGTCTCCCGTCTAATGAAGGTGATGGTCGCTGTTGACAAAAATACCAACAGCTGTGATGTAACTGAGTGAAAACGTGCTGAATCTGTGTTTCTTCTGCAGGTGAACAGCAATACTATCCTGGGGGCGTCGGGAGACTACGCTGACTACCAGTACCTCAAGCAGGTCATCGAACAGATGGTGTAAGCAGTGGATCGTTTTGAAATACAGCTCCCTGCCTCTTTATTACATCAGTCTAAAAACATTCTGGTTGATCTGTCAGGATCGATGAGGAGCTCCTGGGTGACGGTCACAGCTACAGTCCGAAGGCCGTCCACTCCTGGCTGACCAGGGTGATGTACAACCGCCGCAGCAAGATGAATCCTCTGTGGAACACAGTGGTCATCGGAGGTTTCTACAACGGGGAGAGGTGAGACTGTTCCCTCGCTGCTGTAATTTCTAACTTTCTGTTCAGATATAGCTCGAGAAGAATTTCTTAAAATTTGTATAAATGCATAAATTGAATAATTATTTAATCTGATTTTCTTTTTAAAAAATGGTTAATTTGTAAATTGTGGATTATTATTTTATTCTTTGTGCACATTTATTGAAGAGTTTTTAAAAATAAATTAATTTTAAAAGTTTAATTTGAATTCATCCATCTTTTTCCATATGACACTTTTTAGTTGCTTACTTGTTAAGAAGTAATTCTTTTGTTTACATTTTCATTGATTTAATACAAATCTGTTTAATTGATTTACTACTTTTTTTCTTCAGTCTTTTTCATTTTTTTATTTGCATTTATTTAATTATATTTCTAGTCATCACTTTGTTATCACTTAGTTTCCATGAGAAAACTGTGTCCACGTGTCATAAAACCTGCTGACATGAAAAGAAGTCTAATACAACTCCTAGGTTGTATTTAACCAACACATATCAAATTATATTTCTATGATGCAAACATGAGAAATAATTATTCACACATTCCTGTTGAGTGTTAACTCACGTTCAGAACAGACGACTATAAAAAAACGGGTTAATAAATCAGCTGCTTCTCTTGCTTCTCACTTTTGTTTTTTAAGATAAATAACCAGGTGACCATCTCACCTCTGTAGTTTCCTAGGTTATGTGGACAAGCTGGGTGTAGCATATGAGGCTCCCACAGTAGCCACTGGTTTTGGAGCGTACCTGGCTCAGGTGAGTTTGATTTCTTGGTTTGAATGTCAACAAGATATTTTTTTATATATATATATATATATATATATATTATATTAAATTATTGATTAATTTTTAAAAAAATCATTAGTGAAAGGACTTCCTGCTTGTTGCTGTTCATTGCAGCTTAATTTAAACTACACATTTACAGCTACGTTTGTAAGGAGGTAGTGAGCTACCATGAGGAACGTGGCCTTTGTATGTTCTGTGAATGAGTTTCAGCCATACAGTTTGAAAGTGAAATCTGCTGTCAGTTATATAAAAGAGGTGTTCAAGCACTGAATTGCTGGAAATGTGTGAATGAAGCTGGCCTGAAGCTCTGCAGACTGAGTGAAGCCCACGAACTGTGTGTGCTTGTGTTTTCAGCCTCTGATGAGGGAGGTGTTGGAGAACAAGGTGGAGATCACAAAACAGGAGGCCCGTGACCTGGTGGAGCGCTGCCTCAAAGTACTGTACTACAGAGATGCTCGCTCCTACAACAGGGTGAGTTTACGACCCATCATTCATATTGACAGAACTTAAAAAACAGTGTTTGTTTAAGTTGTTCAGACCGAATTGCTCTTTGTTTTTCTAATTGTTTACATTGTTGTTTTTTCCAGACTTGAGAGTAACTGTAGACCCAAGAAAATGAGCGTTTTTCTGTTTAAATCGTCTCATTTGCTCCTCATGTGATGCAAGGTGATGTTTTTATTTCAGCATGAAATTGCCATTGTAACAGAGGAGGGTGTGGAGATCATTGGACCTCTGTCTTCTGAAACCAACTGGGACATTGCCCACCTGGTCAGGTAGGGTCCTTTCTTTTTGTTGGTAATACAGGGTTTGACACGATTGTAGCTTAATTTCAATGTAAGGATTGCAAGTTTTATAGTAAACCAAATTTTCAGAAGGTTAAACGTCATGTCGACATCTCTGCATTAACTTCTATTTCTTGTCTTGTTTCTGCGC
This sequence comes from Leuresthes tenuis, assembly GCF_036924035.1. NCBI lineage: Eukaryota > Metazoa > Chordata > Actinopteri > Atheriniformes > Atherinopsidae > Leuresthes > Leuresthes tenuis. Next base: position 7,598,864 of record NW_027325372.1, on the reverse strand, counting down.
AGCGGGTTTGAGTGAAGATGAACTGCGAGTGTTTCCCTGCTGCATCAGAAATGGCTACTCACATGCAACTTATCTGTTCCGATTTAGTTTCTTTTTGCTTATCGTCACTTTTGTATAACGGAAAATAAACGTGATAAATGACAAACTTATTGTGTTTTTGGTTTTATTTTAAACCCCTCTCTTTTCTTTAGAAAACTATTACATTTCTGTTCAATAAATAGTTTGGCTATAAGTTGTTTAAATTTGTTTCAGTCTAACTACCATTAAACTAGTCATATTTTTGTGAGTATGAATATCCTTTGGGTTTTGTCAAACTTCCAGTGTCAGACCAATCGTGACTTATTGGAGTCAAATGCATAATTTGGTAAAGATTGTGATATTTTTGTAGGTCTTTTTTATTTTTTTATGTAATTGTGTAATTGTAATTATGCATTTGTGTATTGCCAACAAAACTTTGTGCAGCATTCCCATACCAGTTCCCATAAATGATGAAAGATGCATAGAAATAATATAAACACTAAAAGTGCAGCATTGGTAATTGCAATATTGCACGTCTTATATTTCCATACATATGGAAAGTTTATTTTTCCCGTATATTTTATGTGCTTATAAAATAAGTGTAAGTGTATGTGTTGCTGGTTGTGTTATAAAACTCATGACTCCTTTCAGTTTCCTCACGTGAAGGCGCGGCTGTTGCTAGGCAGGTTTCGCAAGATAACTTCATCTGTTTTGTAACTGGGCAGACCAGAAAACCGCGTCCAATCAGAATAATCTCTATGAAAAAAATAATTCCATTCCACGAATGGAAATTCACCCACTTTCTGTATCCGAGTAGATGTTTGACAGCTGACCAATCGCAGTAGACGTTGGCTTTGTAGTCAGGCAGACATAACAAAGTCGTCCAATCACAAAAAAATCTGAAAGGGGATTTTTGCTGTATCTTGGCTCAGGTACTTTCTTTTTCTTTTTTAAAATAAATATTGAAATATGAGTAACCCGCCCGATCATACATTAAAAAGAGAATTAACTGATTATTGTCCTGAATTATTTTGAAATTGAAAATAGCGCGTAAAAACCGGTGTGAGAGATCTTTCATTGCTTGCTAGCTAATGCTACCTCATAGCACGTAGCTAACTTTGCTAGCTAGCCTTCAACTGTTAGCGACATCCTCAAGGTATCCGAATAAACAATTAGCCGTTTTGATATCACTCTTCTCTATAGGAAACACTTTTCGTTTTCTATGGCTTTCAAGCGTTGTTAAAATTTGATCGAATTAAATTCAGGTAACGGGTGAAGGGCGCCTATGTTGTTCGCTAGCCAGCTAGCTTGGCAGTAACATGTTGAGCTGGGTCAATGTGTTGGTGTGTGTGTTGTGTAGTAAATGGCAGGCACATGACCATCGGCGCTGCGCCCGCTGTAAACACGGCAGTCAGACCTGACATGGTAACTCTGCTGGCACACGAGCGTTTCCAACTAACGCTAGCGGGTGTGTCGAGGGGCTGTGGTCAGTGACCGATTGAATCTGGCTTCTTAGAGGCGTGTGACCCGCTCCGTTTGTGGAAGTTAATAACAGCACTGTGACAGTTAACATGTGTTACTACCCGGCAGCCAGCAGGCCTTTTTACCAGCTGTCAGCGGTGGAGTCTTAGCTTAATGATAACATGGTGTGTTGCTGAAATGGATCGAGCTGCTCTGATCGGGCTGCAGATGCTGCAAAGACCCGAAGCTCCGGGTGACAACAGCAGCCTCAACGTCTCCGTACTCAGAAAAACACGCCCGTTTGCTCATTTGAGTCTGTGGTACCTTTTGAGTAAACACTTTTAAATTCAGATGCTCATTTCTCATTGTATTGTTAGTTTGAATCATCTTAACGTCTTGAGTAACTGCGGCATGAACAGGTGGTAAAAATGAAAGGCCCCTGGGAACCTGAGAGCTGACATGCAAAGGCCCGCCCTTACAGATTAATACGGTTTCTCTTCATAGTCATTATGTGTTCTATTTTTTTGTAGTTTTTGTGGTGTTTGTTTTTTTAGTGGTTGATATTCAACTACATAGTTATATATACTTTTGTCAATTATTTTGGTCTTTCTGGGGTTATTCAAACACTTACTCTTCAACATGACAAAAAATTCATGTGTATGGCTGTTTATTGTTGTGGTGTTACACCTCGTGACTATAGAGGGAGCCAAAAATGAAAAAAATAGTTGCCAAGTTCTCGGTGTTACTTCAGGCCTCAGGGCCTTGATGAGGGTTAGCTTTAAGGACCAAAGCAGCTTTTTGTACCGGGCAGTAAACGTTTATCTCTGCTGTAAAGTTAACCATTTAACTCTGTGGTCTACATTGATCTGCTCTCTTTTTCAGGCAGTTTTTTTTTACTCTTAGATGATGCTGTTTTTGTATAACATCGCTGTACTAGCCAGTGCCATTATTCACGTAGATATTTAATCAACACAGGAATCCTGATATGGTTAATTAACAAGACATTCATCTGTAACAATTCTGATAGATAATCAACCACTTTCAAAGGGAAAAAATGTCAGAAATTTCTGTTTTCAGCCTCTCAGATGTGACTATTTCTCAGTTTTCCAGCTGCAAACCCGGCCTCTCTGTGTTTTAGACCTTTGTTTTTTAGTTTTTTAGTGTGTTAGGTAATAAAGGAAGCCAACATTCAAATGTATTCATCATGAAAGTAGTTCTAGCCCCACATTTTTCCCATGGAGTCTTCTGTAACTAGATAAACCACACAGGTGATTTCCTGAGTGTTACTGTGTATTAAAGCATCTGTACAGATCCAAGGTGGCATCTGCGTTTCTTTTTATTTATTTGTTTGTTTTTATTATTTTTTTTTTTTTTACGAAAGCTCAAAAATCTTCTCTGAGACACTAAAATCTGTCTCAGCTACATTTGACATTTAACGTTTCTATTTAAAAATGGCTCCTGTTTGCCATTTTTCATGTTCTCATCACAGAGTTTTCATGGAGTGTCTCTTGCTCGTGTGTTCTCAGATGGTGGCGATCAGCACCGGTTAGTCGGTCCAGATGTCGGAGGACCAGCACCACCCGCGGGCTGAAGCCTCCCAGCGAGGGGAGGGTGCCCTGGAGGCAGCGGAGGGCGACACCGAGCCCAGCATGCTGCTCCAGAAACTGAAAAGCAACATCTCGTAAGTCTTGCAGGAAACCAGAGAAGCTCTGAGGTTTCTTAAAAAACGAATTGGAAAATTCTGACTTTAATCTCTTCGAGCAACTGCTTCACGTTTGATTCCTTGATGATGCAAGAGGAAAATCCATGAAGCTGAAAGTCAGAAGACAGTCGTCTTGATGTGTGTTTTTAATGGTCTGCATAAGCGGAACAATGAATGAAACACTTAAACAACAGTTTTAGCAAACAGTTAAAACAGCAACGTAAAGAGGTTAATCAGAGATAACTCAGTATTCCTTTTCCTGTTTTTTATCCGTCTCTCAGTGTCAGTGAAAATATCCTGTGAGGTTGTTTTGGTTATTCAAAGCTGCCGCCTTAGGGAGCGTCGCGAGGCGCTTAAACGCATCGTGTTTGAGTGAATGTGAGCAGGTTTCTGAGTGCTGTGTTCTCTGTCTTGCAGTAAGAATGTTCAGACCAAAGTGGATCAGATCTTGGTAAGAACTTAACTTTGACTTTTAAAATCCTGCTTATTAAAAAAAAAAAACATGAGGCCTGCATGGTTTTGTGCCTCCTTGGTGCTTGGCTTGATCTTTTCTATTCTACTTCAACAGCAAGATGTCCAACGTTTCTCTGACAACGACAAGCTGTACCTGTACCTCCAACTGCCCTCTGGACCCAGTTCTGGGGACAAAAGGTCAGAGATGTCCAACTACGTAATGCAGGGCAACGCTTTTAGTTCAGGTCCCGTGTTTAACTGTATTTACAGAAGGTCTTTGATCTCTTGAAAACATATTGTGGAGGATAAGTTTGCACGGGATGCTTTTAGTTTTCATGTTTTAGAGAATATAGCACAGGGTGCTCCTATATCATTAGAACCAGAAACAACCAGCTATTTGGAACTGAATTCTCTTGGATTTTTAGTAAACTGTTGAGAAATGATTCAGTAAATAATCTCAGTCACCCAATGATTTTCCAGGAGGTGTTGACTTAAAGGTGAATAGATTTAGTAGCTTATTAGATGCTTGAGGACCATCCCCGTTTTTGTCTATGTGAACTATCTTCAAGCTTCTACTGCTAACTGCAGTAACCTGTAATTTAACCTGTCTTTGGTAGTAGGAAATTATTCGGGAACTGCAGGACCCGTTCAATAAACATTATCAAGTATATTTTGGCAGGGAGAGACATTTGTGGTTAATACGCAGCTGAATATTTATGTTTGTGGACAGTAGCAGCGACTCCAGTTCATTCAACACAGCCGACCAGCTTCACACCTGTTACTGGATCCGCAGTCATCTGGAGGAGCATTCGGACACCTGTCTGCCTAAACAGGACGTCTATGAGACATACAAGTGAGAAAACACACAAATTCACACCCGTTTTAATTAGATAAAGAGAGACAGAGTCATATTATAATCATTTTAAAGCCAATAAAGATCAGATGAAAAAATGAATAGAGCGAGAAAAGAACAGGCCAGAGTGCAGCCTACAAAATATGAGTGGTTAAATCGTAATGGTTGGTCATGTCCTGGTTGTCCCACTGTTTGGTGAATGGAGGTTACATTAATTATTGAATTCTTTTATCTTCTTATTTAATTCTTTTTCATCAAAAATGTTAATAGTTGACTGACAATCCCGTGTTTCTGCCCGCTTTGTGCCGCAGGAGATACTGCGAGAACCTGCAGCATCGCCCCCTGAGCGCTGCCAACTTTGGGAAGATCATCAGAGATATTTTCCCTAACATCAAAGCGAGACGACTCGGGGGCAGAGGGCAGTCCAAATATCCTTTTCTTACAGTCGAAACAAACAAGAAAAGATGGACAGTCTGCTGCTGTTCTGGCTTCTGTTGAAGTCCTCCCAGACATAACTGTTTATAGAAGAGGAGCTGAATGAATGTAACGGCTCAAAGAGTTGCTTTTATTCAGCCAGGCGAGCAATCAAATGCATTTATCATTCTAATGATCGTTATCTATTTGGAAACAACAATAGTATTCAGTGATTGTCACATAGAAAAACATTTGGTGAATACAGAAACAATAAGCTGCAGATGGGTAAGTTATCAGATCAGAAATCATACAGTTTCATTCAGCTGCTGACAGCCAGAAAATGTAGTAATAGTGATAATGATGATCATATAAAACAAAGACCCTTATGAACAATAATTATTAATCTTACTGTAATCAGAAGAACACAAAGCTTTCCCCTGTTTTTTTGGTGATCCAACACTTTTTAGAAAAAGTCTATTTTTGCTTCAACTCAGATGTAACCTTGATGGAAATACTCAAAGACAAACAATTTCGGGGGCTGAGATAAAGCAGCTCACGACTTCGGTTTCCAGCACTGCTGTATGTAGTCAGAGCTCCAGCCATTAAAGACCTCTGTGTCACAGCCAGGATTATACCAGCTAAGAACAGCTGGGATTCAGAACAGAAACAAAAAGCCGCAGAATATCTCCAACATTTTCTCACACAGACCTCATAGTTGCAGTCAGACATACTTCAGTAAATAACTCGATTCTCTTTGCGTGCATGTAAACACTTACAAGGATGGTGGTCTGGTTAAATGAGTCGAGCTGTGGCCGTAGAAGCGCCTCCAGTTTTCTGCCTAACTGCAGAGGTGCAGACCTGTGCCTGACAGACACAGCTGAGGGTCTTCCACCTGATTTGGCCAGTTAACGGATGCTTTTATTCTCAGGTGTTTGTAAACGTAGCTCCTGTTAGTGCAGATCAGGCTGTGAAGGTTGCCGGTTGAGCTCCTTGACCTGCTCGGCCGATACGTACTGTTACAGCGGCATCAGGAGGAAGACAGTGCTCAACATGCCTCTGCTACCCAACCTGGACCTGAAGAATGACCCGGTACTCATGCACCGAACGTGAAGCTCGATAACGTGTACATTATTTTTAGGTGAGCCCGAACTTACGCTCGTTGCTCTTTGTTTCCAGTCGGAGCTGACAGAGCTGGTCCAGACCTACAAACAGGAAGTGACGGAGGCAGCGTGTGAGCTGATCTGTGACTGGGCGCAGAAGATCCTGAAGCGTTCCTTCGACACAGTTGTGGAGATTGCTCGGTACCTGATCCAGGAGCACATTGTAAACCCTCGCTGCAGCCAGGCCGAGCTGGTGACCTCTGCAGCGCTCGCAGGTACGTCGCTCTGTGTGTGTTCCTGTACTTGTTACTTCATTAGTACCTTTTCTGGTATTATCACTGACCTTCATGCGTCCTGTAATCCTCATGGGAACCAAAACAGAGTATCAGTAAGGCAGGATACTGGTTATGTTAAATTCAAATATGTTTATTTATGTTATTTTAATTGGGTTTGGCTGCTTCTAATGAATTAACATGATGTTCTCATCCAGAAATTTTAGATTTGGGCTTTTTGATAAACAAGGACTGTTCCTGGACAATTACTGGAAAGTTGGTACATATTTTGTAAACTGGGGACAGTTTTTTTTTAAAGTTTAGAGAGAAGTTGTTTTTATTTTAGACGTGAATTCTTCCCTGAATGTAACAGTAAAAAGGACTTTGAAACTAGAAATTGGATGGTATAGAACTCATTAGAGCTACATTTGCTCAACATTAAAAATGAGTGGGCTGGTCTCACTGGGCAGTTTTTTTTAAAAGCTAGGACAATGGTAACTTAAGACTTTGTTAAAGCTTACAGCATGAGCACTGAATCACTGTAACTATAATTCAGACACAGATGCTGCTCCTGTTTGTGACAAGATGTCTCAGCTGTTGCTCCTGTTGCTTGTCTGCAGGTGGCCCCGCTAAAACCCACAAAGTCATTAAGAAAACTCCTGTGATCTCTAAAGCTGATGGTGACGGAGCTGCAGATCAGAAGGTTTGTTCCTGAACAGTCGTGGATCTCATCGAGCTGCATGTTCACTGCTCACTGCTTCCTCTCTGTCTGCAGAAGGAATCCGGAGACCCGTCCTTACTGAAGCTCACATCTGGAGATAAATCAGCAGTAGGAACCAAATCTTCTTCAGCAGACGCTCCTCCTCCTCCTTCCTCTACCTCTTCCTCATCTCTGCGTCCAGCGGTGAGTCAAAACAACTTAGTTTCCTTCAAAAGCAGCTGATGTGCTGCTGTTGAGAGAGTTGTAGTGACCCATGCAACGGCATGATCTGATCTGGTCTAAACCGCAGAAATGGTCTGAAACAAAAAAAATATCGGAACAATTTCCTTTTAAGCTGCATATCACTCTGCATTTTCCAGCCTGTTAGAAAGACGAGGTCAGAGAGCGGAGCAGCTTGCCGATGCTGTGGGTTAAATTCCCAACCTCCTGATCTGTTCTGTAACAGCTGCTGGATCTGCTGACTGTCAGTCGTAAAGCACAAAGGTCACACCATCGGTGGTCACTACTTGTCAGATATGAAGATTTACGGCCTTTTTTTAGTGCAATTTAAAAGCCGGCTGACTATTCGCTACAACAAAAAGCTGATATGTTTCAGTAAGTACAGTTATAAGTGGGGAAATCAATAAAAATAACACAAATCTCTGACTTTGCTGCAGATGCAGGCGTTCATGAAGCAGTTACCCAGAATCCTCCCTCGCAGCTCCATCCCTGATAAGACCCTCTCTGTCCGCTCCTCTCCGCCCTCGCTGGCTCCCAAAGATGCATCAGGTGTTGGAGCCGCGTCTGGACACGGAGGTCCTGCTGCTGCTGCTGCTGCTGCTGCCAGCAGTGGTGGGGTGAAGGTCATTGCCATGGCAACGCTGCCCCAGCAGCAGGGCGGGCCTGTCCCTCTGATGATCCTGCCTCAGGGCTGTCTGTCCTACGAAAGGGAGAAGATTGCCCCACCTCCCCCTCTTCCTGCTCAGCAGCAGCAGCACAGTCCGGCAGCCCCCACCTCTGTGGTCCAGAAAGCACGAGGGAGCGCCACCAAGCGCCCCCTGGAGGGCGTTTCGTCAGGCGGCGGTGCTGTTGGTGTGTCTGGTGCCTCTGCTGTTAACGCTCCTCTGGTGAAGCGGAAACGCGGACGACCAAGAAAACCTCGTCCGGAAGATTCCCTTCCTGCTCCTCCCGTTGCTCTTCCTCCTCAGCCTCCGCCTCCTGCACCTCCCGCACAGCCTCCGGTCATCACCTCCTTGACGGGCGGTGTCATCCAGAAGGCTTCCTCCTCCTTGTCATCCTCCTCACAGCCGGTGCTGGAGCTGGTGATCCAGGAACAGTCGGGACTGCTTCTAAGTCAGCTGCCAGCGATGCCGGACACGGTTCACCAGCTGGTGGAGCACCGCGGCGTGGTGGTGCAGTGCCAACCTGGCGGGACAGCCGAGCCAGATCGTCAAAGTAGGCCGCTGCTGCTGTTCCAGAGTTCAGGGAACTCCAGCTTGGAGCTGGCGCCGTCAGGACGGACCCCAATGGTGGAAGTCATCCAGAAAGCTCCTAGACCGAGCAATAACAACACCAGCGCCGCTGCTCCTCCTGTAGCAAACCCACAGCCGCCTCCTCTCCCCCTGCCCACGCTGCACGAGGAGCGAGGTGAGGTGGAAATAACACTGACGCCAGTGGAACTGCCGCCTCCCTCCACCTCCGCTGCTGCTCCCGTCTACTCTCCTCCCGCCTCTCCCATCATGGATGTGAAGCTTGAGGAGGAGGGAAAAGAGATCAGCAGCCCCTCGAAGAGAGAAGGACATTAACTCTCATCAACTCCTTTTTGTCTTTTTTTACTGTCCTCCCTCGCACAGCTTTTACTGCACTTGCTCTGAAGCCCCGCTCCTTTACCTCTCCTTCTCTTTATTGGTGGAAATCCCAGAATGGCGGCAGCAGCAAACAGCCAATCGAGCGGGATAAATGAAGCCAAAATGTCGGCACTCTGTCCTTTCATCGGCTTAAACGCACTTATAAACTGAACCTACGATGCTGTAACTGCATGTGTGTCTGTGCTTCGCTCGTAGCCGAAATCAGAACCACTCCTCTTCCCTCGTTCCCTCTTCCTTCCTCCCTCTCGTGCTTTCTTGTGTCCTCACTCTTAAATTTTCCGTGCCGAGGTTTCATCGTCTGCTGCTTTGCTTCATATAAAAAAAAGAAAAACTGAAAAAGAAGAGATTCATGCAAAGGAGGTCAGGAAGTTGAAAATAGGAGGAAGAGAGAAGGGAGACGTGTTCCCCGTTGAATCAGGCCCCGGATATAGTTGATAGATATCGTAGGTACTTACGGGTCAGAGCCTTGTGAAGGTTCTCTGTGCTTCAATTAAAAACGACCTCTTTAACAGAGCCCAGCCTCGATCCAGCTTCTCCTCATGAAAAATAGCTGTTTTTAATCCCTGTTTTAAACAGCTTTGTATTTCTGATCGTGTGTGTGTGTGTGTGAGAAAATACCCGTCACCCAAAAACTCGTTTGACATGACTCGTCAGTGTTGATGTATATTTAAATTAAATGAATTATTTCAAGTCATTTATCAGAAAACAGCTTCTGGCCGACAGCAGCAACAGAGTCGATCAAACACTGGAACACTTAAAGTCGAGTCTTTTTCCTGCTTTTCTACCGTCTGAGTCACAGAGCTTCTTAGAAACAGTTAGTTAAACCTTATTGAGCTGAGAATCGGTTCTAAACCAAATGCCTGGTTCACCAAAGCAGCCGGGTCAGTTCACACTGTGTACAAACTTTTTAGTGGCCTAAAATGACACCCTAAAAGTTGAAAATGTCTATAAATGACATGCAGAAATGTGCCCAAATAAAGTTTTTTCAATTCTGACACAGCTGTAGATGAAGCTACAGCCGACTGCTTTTAACTTAACTTCGAGGGAGGAGATTGCTATGTTTGCTCGGCCCAGACGTAACAAATCTAGTGGTCCAACAGCTCTGTAGCCTGTTTAAAACTATATGTGTGAAACTGAACAAGTGGATCCAAGAAAGAAGTTATCCAGCCCCGATGATGCCAAGCAGACCCGACTTTTTGAGTTGAGGGAGACACCAAACTGCTTCATTCACACTCAACAAAGCTTGATAAGATGCAAATAAATTATGATATATGCTGACGTGCTCAATCACAGCAGGAGTAAAATTAAATTAGTCCTCAAGGGCTGAAGAAAATGCTTCAGCTCAGGCACTTTGTGCAAAGTACAAAGATACCTGCTACGTAGAACTAATACGTTAAGATGCAGTAAAAATGACCTATTTATGGGAGATATTTTGCATAGGATTAGCTTTCGTTGCACTAAAGCTGTTTTAGCTAGCTGGCTTAGTTCTCGTTGTATGTTGCCATGCGCCCTTTGCACTAACTTAACCACCTCTTTGAACTTGTCACTTCAGCTCTGTCTCTCTCTGACTCTAGATGTTAAAAAAAAACATTTTGTCCTTATTTTAAAGTCATTTTCAGTTGACACACCAACTTGAGCTCAACTTTTAAGTTCAAACATCTCAGTTTTATACTCCTAATTGCCCACAAATTAGAAAAGCTGCAGTTTCTGTGCTACAGAAAATGAAATACAGCCGTCGAAGACGCTCTTCTTCACTGAAAATAGACCAAATTGTATTGCGGAGACTGTTTTTTTTTTTTGGGGGGGGGGCACTATTGTAGTCCTCCTTTTTTTTTAGTCCTCATTTAATCTCTTTTGTGCGTCATATATAATTAAAATATGGCTAATGGAGGTTAGAGCTTGTTCTCAAATGTCTCAGATTTAAACTGAGGCGCTTTAGAATAACTTCATATATCTTTTGCAGGTTTTGCATCTTGATAAACATCTAGAATTCAAAACTGTTCAGAGGATTAATTGATAAATTGAAATATTTGCTAAGATATTTGGTGATACTTGTTTGAACTTTATTTATTTTAAAAAAAACAAGTCAGCTGAAGGAAGGGTTTTCTCTTCCTCCTCCTCATATTTGCTGATTTCTAAAGGAGTTTGACCTTCTCTCATCATGGAAATGTCACATTTTTGACCCACTGCTGTTCTTCACCTCTGCCGAGCGTCCTCTCGCTCTTTGAGAGGGTGTCGTCTTCATCGTTGGTGCTAAACACAGCAGGGCTTGATCTCGCCATTTTCCATCCCTAGTGTCCTTGTTTCCCTGCATCCAAAGGCTTCAGATCAGTTAAAGGGACCCTTAAAAACGTCAGACTTGTTGCATGATGGGAAAGCGAGTTTTAGAGAAGGCTAGCTGATGTGCTTGCTGTTTTTGCCACTGCCCACATTTCCCTTATTAAAATGAGTACTAATACTATGTGTTGTTCAGTCACATCAGTTTAGTGAAGTGCCAATACGCCACATCTTACCTCATGGAGAAGCAACAGCTCGACCGAAATGTCTTGGTCTGAGCCTCGGCCCTTTTCAGACAACCGAAACAAACGTTGCACCGTTGAGTGTTAAAAGAGGGAGTCTGTGTATTCTATGAATTTGTTAATTGAGATAATACACTGACGAGTATCTATGGGGGATGTAGCGTTCTGCTTTATGCTCACACTCTGCTCGAGGCTGACGGTCGGTGCTATTTTTTTATGGCAAAAGATTTGGTCAGGATAATAATCCTTGTTCAAACTACACTGTGTCCAGTAGTTGTAGGTAAAAAGAAGATGAAGAAAACACACTCTTTTATATTAAAGTTTGTTGTAACTGGAGGGGTTTGAAGGGACGAGACGTGTGGTTACAGGCAACATTTCACTTGTTGGGCTTTGTTTGCAGTAAAGTGTGAATGCTTCTTTAAAGGCCTCAGTGTGCTTCCAGTGAGCTGGTCCTTTACAACAATGTCAAAACCTCATCTGGACGTAACAGCAGAGATGTTTACGCCTGTCACATGACCTGGATTTTTGTCAGCAGCCAATCGCAGTCGTGTTTTTTTACACTCGCAGTGGTCAAGGACTAGGACCTGGCTTGATGATCATTTCTGATGTTGCCGTGGTGTTTCTCGTTCTGCTCGATGACACAAATGTTATGTTTAAACCTGGTCATGTCCTGAGTAAACACCTGGGACTTGATTTGTTTCTTACTGGTCTTGATTCAGGCTTAACTTTCTTTATTGTAACTTGGGAATTTTGATCAAAGTTAGTTTTACTTTGCTCTGGACTTCCAGACCTTTGTTTGGGACCAGTTGATCTTGGCTCAGGTGCTTGGAGATCTTGACTTTGGATTTGACTCGATAGATTTTTCCAGACTTTTTCTTTTTTTAATGCTTTTCTTTCTTGTTGGTCTTTACTTTAGACCTGCTGGTCTTGATTTGGAGCTGGTTTAGATGACTTAACAAGCACTTCCGATGTGGTGCTCTGAGGCTTGAATGTTTTCAAAATCCTTTCGGTCTAAAGTAAACTAAGGCTTCCTTTGGGGAAGTGTGGAGTGATCCAACAAGTTGCACTTCCATCACTCATCCATAAACATGTCCTTTTACTTGTTGTTCCGAACTTCTAACCTCTTAACACCAGAGACAGACGATCGTGATCTCAAAGTGAAATGTTGCTTTTTGATTTAATGGTGATGCAAAAGGTTCAGACTGAAACCGGAGGCTATGCAGCGGCTGTTTCTGTCTGCTGGACCTACTGGGCTAAACTGGTCCAACTGGAAAACATGACAAAGATCTAAAAGGAGCTCAAAAATTGCACAGTTGAAGTCAAGTGGAACGAGGATCCAGTTTGAACCTGCTGTGGACATTTCTAATTAACACCGTGTGAAAGTTTGGTAAAATTACTCTACACCCAGTTTAATGGAATTTGGCTCCTCTGGACAAGTAAAGCGGCGCTGCTGTGTTGTTGTTCAGGAGGAGCCTGAGAGACGAGTAGCTCACCACGAGGAGCTCGGAAACTGGGTTTGGAGTTCTGGAGTGTTGTCTGGAGAAGATGGTTTGGAGCAAGTCAGCATGCGGGAACCAGTTCAGCTCAGTTTGAACTCGTATATGGAAAACTTTGGCTTCTTGAACATGTGCCGTTCTCTTCATGTGAGAACGTTTAAGAGTCGCAGCATTGTGGAAGTCAAAATCAAGAAGATGTCATGATGGGACGTCAGAGTTGGGTCTGTGTCAGATATGTGGAATATCCTGAAAAATGAGACGTGAAACAGCTTTTATGAATGGTTTCAAGCAACTCACAAAGCCCAGTTTGGCTGAGCTCATCTCTGAATAGGAATGACGGGATGTAGATGTTTTGTTTGAATGTTTTTTCTTTTTTATGTTTTGAAGAAGCCTGAAGGATCAGCAGGACTCTGAAAGTCAAGCTCCAAAACAAGGAAGTCAAGGCCCAGTTTGGCAAAGACACTGGATAGACTAGAGATGTGGAGTTCCTTACAGGGTTTCCATCAAAAGTGGAAAAAGTCTTGATGTTCGACAAAAGAAAACTCAAAGAGATGGTTCAGAGCTAGCCTTGGAAGGCAGGAAAGCTCTATCATGACTCAGTTTGATTTACTTTGGTCCAGTTTGGCCCAGTTTGGCCCAGCAGGCTTGAAAGTGGGGCTGGTTGAGGTAAACTTTCACTGTGGAGCGGCGCAGCTCAAACAAACAAACTAGAAACGGGTCAGATAATCAAAGATAAATGGATCGGGATTCGGGTAGCGGTGTGTTGACTCTGAAGGATCAGACTGAATCAAACAACGGCCTCTGATGTCACTTCCTGTCCTGTTCCTGTCGTTATTTACTGAAGTTAAAGTGAGACAGAGAAGCTTTAGATATCTTATAACCAAACATTTTACTGAAACTCTTTTTAATTCCTGAAAAGCGGCTCATCTCAGCCTTTGCTACGATTATGGGAGCCACACAGCGACATTTATAATGCTTTGGGCATCTAGATCGCCAATAATTACAGGCCAGGGTGGCTCAAGTGAGATCAAATTAAAAGAATCTATGTAACAACAATGATATTTATCTTTAAAATGTCACAAAGTTTTACAGATAGAAGAACCTATAAAACAAAGTGGATGTTTTTATGGATTAAATAGAATAGAAATAATTAACGGGAGCAGCTAAAGGAAAAGCCAGTTTAGAGCTAAAAGACTACTTAAGAGCGAAGGTGACGAGATGACGAGACGTTTGTTAGAGCGAGCTGATCCTGGTCAACCCCGCAGTTAATGTGATGATGGTGAACTCTCAGTCTGACGTCAAAGTAGCTCTGTTTGCTGTCAGAAGCCCACTCTGGATTTTTTTTTAAATCTTTTTTTTTTACCCTGAAAAATGCAGAAAAACATTTCCATGGGGAAGTTTTTCCCGCCCTGAGTGAGGCCTTGCAGGTGCTGTGCCTCCCAGGCTCAGGAACTCTGGGTAACGTCGTCCTGAGTGGGATTTCGACACCAAGCAGCTTCTTGCTGCCGTTTTCTGTTCACTCTGCGAAGATGAGGATTCATCAGTGCTTTCATAAATCTGTTTACTGCTCTGTCGTCTGTCTTTGGTTCTGTTTGTTGCTGTGTGTTCGCTGTTTATTACAGTTGTACAGCTTCTCGATGTGCAGTTTTTCTTCCTCTTGCTGTAAAATCGTTTGAACTATGTTTAATTTGCGGAAGACGCCGTCGGCTTCCTGCATGGTTTTTTCCTGTGGTTTCTTGTCCGGTTTTCTAGATTCTCACCTGTAAACGTTTGCTTTTGCTTTTGTCTGTGACCTGCTGGCTTTGTGTTGTTTTTTCCCCTTGTTTTGCACTTTACTTATGAAGTTCGGGGGGGGGGGGGGGGTATTTTTTGGTTGGTTTGCTTTGGAGATGACAATAAGCAGTGAAATGCACCTTTACTTTGCCCTGTTAGTTTTGCTTGTTAGTTTTCGTTTGTTTGTTGTGAAGAGAAACAGAGTGACTGAGGACAGAAGCCAGGACATTAATGTGAATCTATTTTCCTACATTGATGGAATAAAAGACGTGACGTTCACTTATTATGTGATGCCTTCTTTCCCTCTCTTCCCTCCCATTCTTTCTTTTTATTTCATCACATCTCTGTCTGATTTCCCCCTTTTTTTATTGCCTCTTCTCAGTCTTTCTATTTCAAATGCAGCAGAGTCTGAATCTCTTGGACCGCGAATGAAGATTCTTTTGATTTTAGCATTTATTTAAAAAACAGACCCAAGGATGTTTCCATGCTGAGCAGGATGTGACAAAGCTTCTAACAACTTCTTACCGTGTCAGAAATGTTTGAGGAAAGTCTGTGACGGTTGTCACTCATCAGGCCTCCTTGGTCTTTGACATTATCCCGCAGCAGTGTGAATCCTTTTCCAAAAAGCTGGAAAACCACAGGGTGGAGGACGTGTCCTGTCACTTTTTTGGATGCTTCTGATCCGGTTTCTATAAATCAATCAATTGGGCTACTTGTTTAGCACCAAAGATGCAAAGTGAAGTGCTTTACAGTGGTCCAAATGCAAAGAAAAAAGTAGAAAAGATTAAAAACTATACCAGCTCAAAGCACTGAAGGACTGTGCTCTGGGAAAACAAACTGAAGAAGAAAAGGTCATATTCAGATCACATAAGCATTCAAAAATAGTATTTACGGATCATAAATATAGATAAAATGATGTAAAAGGTATGTTTGAGATTAAATAAACAGACAGACCATTTGTTGAAAGCAAATGAAAATTGAATTAATTTACGGATCAGACTAAAAGTTTGGTATAAATGAGCTGTGGGTTTTAGCTCCTACCTCGGGTTTTATCAAGAGCCCTCTGCTAAATATAACTAAATATAAGTCAAGTCAAAGTTAATTTCTATAGAACATCTGATACAACCGCTGTTGATCGAAGTGCTCTACAAGCTGAACAAGTTTATTTAGCAGTCCCTAAAACGGCAATAAATATGTGTTAAAATAAGCAGTAAAGCATTAAATAGCATCATTTCCTCCTGTGGTGTTTCTCGTTTCGTCTCCTGTTTCTTTAAACTTTTCCTTTCCCTCTTCATGTTCTCCCTTACTTGTCCACCTTTTATGGTTTTTCCTCCATTAATCTCCTTTTTTCCTGCTGTTCCAGCCGTCGGTCACGTGGAGGCGCTATGTTCTGACGTTGAGGATAGCGCCACTGTTGTGGGTTAAAACCTCAAAAGGTTTCTAATATTTAAGATTAATGCTGTCCCTCAAGACTTAGATTATACAGATAGAGATTGAACAAAGAGGTTTGAAACACGTGTGATAAATCTAACACATATCTACATATCTATCTATCTATCTATTACACTATATAATTTAAATGTAAAATAGTTGAAAAATGGCGGAAATGAGGTGGCAGTTATTGTTATTGGAAAAAGTTAATTAGTTTGTTAATTAAAAGTTTTATTAACGCATTTAGATGAAAAACTGAGTGGGAGGACAGGATGAATAATTTGGTCAAAACGGAAATACAACCAAAAACAGCTGCTCTATCAAGGTAACCTTGGTAACACCAGAAGTGACGCCATGCTGCCTTCAAAATGAAAGCTTCAAAGCTTTTACTTAGCTTTAAAGCTTTAAACAATATTCAGATTAGAAAGACTGAAACTAGAGAAGAGTTTGGTCAGGGAAGAAGTGAATAAAGATGTTGATCATTTATTTGATAAGATCAGTATGAGTTGTATGCATTAAGAAAAAGCACCAAGACTAGAATAAATGGATATTTTGGATTCTATAGAATGACTGACTCAAAAAACGGGATTTAGTGTTAACTCTTTATGTTTTATTTTCAAAAATCTATGTTTGGGGTTGATTAGGAGGTTGATTATCAGTTTTTTTTTCAAATTTGTCCAATTAGAAATAAAGATAAAAACCTTCCAGAAATCACATTATACACATAGCACAGTATATACAACAAAAAGTTAGAAATAAACACATATAATTTCACGTATATGTTTAGTGACATTAATGTGAATTTGACATATATTGTGAGTGTTTCAGATAATGTTTCAGCCCAAAAAAAGTCACCAAAAATTGCGTGTTTCAGATGATTTTCAGCTTGTATATATTCTGTTTAACGAAATGTATTTTCTATATGCTTTTATTTTTTCATCAGCCTAACCGGAAGTTCTAACAGTCCTGGACCACCGTTGTCTTGACAGATGTTGCGTCACGGCTGCTTTAAAGCAGCCCGAGTCGAGACCATCCAGGCTCCAAATCCCGGACCAGATGGACCGTGTCCGAGCCTGAAATCTCGGACTAAAACACGCTCTGACACCTGGATTAAAGACCCGGAGTCGACTGGGACAGACCCCGGACGGAAACTAGAATATATCTCGAGTGTCGGAGCTTTTACACGGAGTGAAGGCGCTTCAGTGCCTGGTAGGTCCCGTTTTTCTTTGCTGCTTTTACACCATTTTACTTTTGGTTTTCCCCTCTCGACCTGTTTACGTTAGTTTGGTTTAGCTAGCTTACAGGCGAATGTGTTCTTCGGCTGCTTTGGTATTAAATCCCCGGGCTGTGGGCCTGCTGAAGCCCGGCTCTAGTCCCCCTTCCTCCAGTTTGTTTTCATCAGGAGGGAGCGGCTCCTCTCCTCCTCCTCTTCCTCCTCCTCCTGCTGCTTCTGCTTCTGGCAGACAAACCCGTGTATCTCAACAAAAGGCCCATCCTTACAAGGTCTCTACATTACTATATCCCACCACTTCCACTTTTTCTTGTATCTTTCTGTTTAACAATCCATCTATCTATGACCTTGCAACCAAGATGTATGCCAAAGCAATCTGTTGGATTTATGAAAGTGATATTTGTATAGTAGAAATAAATCAATACATCAGACACAGCAAAGAATAGAAAATCATACAGCACAGAATGAAAGTAAAATATTTGCAACGTGTATGTGAGTAGAAATATGGGGGAGAGACCACAAGCTTTGAATATTATAGTTGCTGAATGTGAGAACCATTCAGGGGGTTTTTAGAGTTTCTTGTAGGATTTTTCACCGGGGATGTGCCCATGTATCTGTATTTGTAAAACTAATAGGCACACACAGAATCTGTGAATAGAAAATACTGTGTTTGGCCCAAGTCCCCCGGCATGTGCTTGTTTTCTAACGCTTGACAAAGAGCCAAAGGGAAGTGTAAAAGTCTAGTTTCGTACCAGCCCACTTTCAGGACAATATGCTGAAAGGTTGCAGTGGATTACTATTATTTTTTTGTATGCCAAGTGATTACTGCTTAAAACCAGCTTTAAAACCATTTCAAACGGGGAGTGTTCACAGATTCCTGGACAAGATAAATATTGACAAATTTGGTATCCTGAACAAGATTTTCATCAGGTAGTACGCTCTCCATAGAGTGTGGTATTTCCTGTTGCTGGGTCTGAATCTAAGATCAGAAAAACCTGTCGCACAGACTGTCTACCTTTCACAGAAATATGTTTTATTTCCTGCTGCTAGATAAAAACTGAGGTCTTGATTTTCCCTGGGAGTCTGTTTGTGTTTAAGGTTCGTGGACGGACTCTGTGGCCCCTTAACTGTGATGCCTTCCTGATAACTTTCACACTTTGCCCTCAACTCACACGTTGCCTCTACCATCGCGCTGTGATTAAATCAACTTCCCTGACCTCCGGACTGTTTCCTCCTCTGCTCTGGTTTCAGCTGACACCGAAACCACTTTGTGTGATTTGAACATATTCAGAGAGGGTTTATTCTTTTAAATAATTCAGTAGAATCTAAAAGGATCTTATGTTTAACGTAAACAAAGAGCGCTACAGTGCACGGCTCTTTAAGTGGGACCAGCAGTCAGCAGGTCAAAGGTCAAACATGTGACATCACTCAGACCTTTAAACTAAAAATTGATTTTTTTTTCTTTACCTAGTATCCACTGCTTTGAGATTTCAAAGATATTTTTCAAAGAATTCAACATCTGGATTGTTATTATAAAAACGTAAACAACATGGTTAACTGTCACATTTGCCCCAAAACTTCATCAGATGAGTGATTCCTGTCTCCTTATCACTGGAAATGTCAAAGTAGCACGCTCCAGGTTACTGTTAAAGGCACTGAATGCAGTTTTTTACAGTGGTTGTTGTGAAACAGACTGCAGGTCGTGTGCTCGTGACTTGAAACAGTTCTGGTAACGTAGCATCTGTGCGCAGGTGGCGTATCAAATCTCAGAACCCCTCCCGTGTCTGTATCTTTGAGTTCAGGATCTGCTGGACGTTGTCAAGAGTGTGGAGCCATAACACAACAAAGATAAATGACCTGATAAAGCTCTTTTTGATGATAGAATATAAGTTTATGTAGAGAGATTTGTGGCGTACCCAAAATGCTTCATATTCTTATAGGAAGCTGTGTACATATGACCTAAAGCGAATGATTTAAAGTCCTAATCTACTGTAAATTACTTACATTTAATGATTTATGATGAAAACACAGTTGGATTTTTAATTAAATTAAAGATTCTGAAAAAGAAATGTTTTGTTATCAGTTTTATGAAAGAAAACCGGTTTTGGGAACCAGCCTTGAAAACTGCAGTGATTGCACGTCTAATCAACTCTGTCTGCTTTTATTACGAGTTTAACGGGCTGTGACTGTAACCTCTTTCTGGATAATTAAACCAAATGATCCAGACTGTCTGAGCCAGGGCTGTAACGTTCGGCGCATATCGCAGCAAATGTTTACTGATGATCAGAAACGGCCTCGGAGTAACCTCGGCTTAGACACAAACACCAGCGCAGCGAAGTGGTGCACGCTCCCCCCGTTTAAACACCGTCACCATGGCAGCGACCTCTACGGCCCGCACATCTGGAAGCCATCACACACACATATTAACTCACACACTCCCTGTGCAGTGCGATGACCTCATGCTCAGCCTCTCCTCCAAACATGTGAGGGCTCTGATGTCATCGGGAGTAAATCAGAGTAATTAACTTATTTTATTCAGCTTTGGGGGGGTGGGGGTGGTATTCGTAAAGTAAAAACAAGAGGTGTGATTTATAATTGTTGATGTCGATACTGCAGCAGATTGCATGCCAGATGATCTAAAACTTTGGCTGAGTGGATTTTCCTTTTCATATCCTTTGGGTTTTTGTAGATGTTTCACTGATGTCGTGATACTCTCGCTGTAAAAGGTCGAGTTATGAGATCGTTATTTTCTGGGGAGCTTTACCCAGCTGCTGCAGGGCTGTGCACACCTTATCCCAGCTTGTGATATTGCCAGTTTGGATCTCTGCCGGGCTTTCCTATCGTTTCTTAACAAGTTGCCGTCCTCTGAGACGTGATACGACCATGGCTCTTCCTCTGTGGTATTGATATCCAGGAACTTAAAACTTTTCTCTGATTAAGTATGCAAGCTGTGGACATTATGCAGTCATTGAATTTCCACAAAGCTACGCAGTTGAACATCGAACAGTAACTCGGCTGTATGTCAATTCTCTTTATGTTAAGTAAATGTATTGTTTCGCTCTTCGAGATATAATGTGCGTAGATGCGTTTTTTACAGGTTACCATGGTTGCATGTTACCTCCAGTGTCTTCCAGAGGTAAGATGGATAATTCGCAATATTCTTGAGCATGTGAAAAGATAAGATACTAGTGTTGGCAGAGCTCCAGACTAACCTTTCGCGATACCCACAGTAGGTAAAGTTGTGCATTTTAAATGTTTCTCCCGTACTCGTTGGCAGTTATGCAAATGACTAAATATTGGTTGGATTAAGATTTAAACCAGAGGATGATTTGTGACTTAAGTTTGGTTTAGAAAAAAAAAAAAAGCATCTCTTCTTTGGGTTTATTGTGGGCAACGCTGACTTTTCGGTTGAAATGGGAAAGGAGAACATTTAGGTTGTCAAAAATTTGTCATGACAGATGTGTTTATTTTGAGATGTTGTGTTTTTTTTTGGGTTTCAGCTCTGAATGTTGAAACTATGACAACAAAACCACTGCTACTGGTCATGCTTTGGTGGCATTTGCTGCAATAGAGATTCACATTGGCCATTTTATCGTACCTAAGGCACGGACGCTGCACTAGCCAGTCCTTTTGAGATTCATATTGTGTATTTTTGCCTTTTTTATTCTAAGTTTGCTCTTCTTAAAGCAACACTCAAGAAGTTTGTGAACCTGAACCCACATTCTCCGGTCTGAAACTGCCCCACAGCGCCCAAGGGCTGTGATACCGCAGTTCACGACTTTGTTTTCTGCATCACGTTGTTTTGCATGATGAGTTCTTGACATTTTTGTGGGCTTTTATTTTGATTTGATTCTTATTATTACAATTATTTATTGTGAGATAAACAAAACAAAACCCATCTTAAGAAGTAGTGTTACAGACACTGAATCTTATGTAAATGAGGGCTTTAATGAAAGCATCGTCTTTAAAACCTTATAAAACAGACGAAAAATAATTAAATGGAATATTTCTGTGACATCACCAACAAATTAACTGAATCTTCAATAAAAAGCTTTGTCGGGAGACCAAAACTCCTCATTTTTCTTGTATAAACAAAAAGAATATTGTCAGAGACGTGAAACTTTTATCACGAAGCACTGTCATGGAAACTGAACATTTCATGTAAAGCATTGTGATCTGAGAACAAAGAGATACCGAAGGAAACAAGGAGCTGAGTCTGTGATTAAAGATTAAAATAGAAACCAGACGCCTCCTCAGACAAACGGACGACGACGGTGGTGATGATGGTGATGCACGCAGCCTGCGTCACACCGATCTCACGCCAACACAAACACAAACAGTGACTCCCTGACACTCCTCCTCGCTGTGTCGTGGTCGACCGGCTCACACGTGCTGCGGAGGTTACTAAACACAACAAACGTTTTTGGACCTAAAGACAGAATCCAGATCAGACCAGATCAGCTGGTCAGGGATCATCCACACATTTTCATGATCTTATCCATGTCATTTCCATCCCACACACACATCCAAAGTCCTCCTCCCTGCTCACCGCTCTGTCATCACAGGTGAGCAGGAAGCCTGTTAGATCTGCGTTTCAATCATAAACCATTCACTTCCTTCCAATAAACCTCTGACACTCACCGTTGATGCCGGTGTTACCGCTGTCCACAGGAAGTCCACCTGTCTTCAAATTTACATGTTTGAAATGAAACATGAATTATATCGTGTGATTCTGTAGCTGTTGCCATCATTTAGTACCTTTTTCAGAGGTGATTATGATACTAAAAGTTTGAGATGAGTTGGAAGACGTTGTAAAATGACTCATAATAACTTTATGACAGATGGAATGAGAGAGATGGCAACATAGCAGGTGGTAAAAATGCAAATGTGAAATAAAGGCGACAAATGTTGATTAGAGTTATTATCGTCATAAACCTTGTGAAGCATTTCTGTGATTTGTTGATTTTATGTTGTTCAGGTTCTGTTTTGGTTCTAATTTGGAGTTTTTTCTTTTTACAGCACTTTCCCTCCAAAATGGCCGACGCCGAGGTCTCCTTGTCCCCGGCTCTGCAGCCACTCCACCTTAGCCCCTCTCACTCCTCCCAGCCTCCTCTGCCAGCCTCTTCCTCCTCCCCCACCACTTTCTCCTGCCCCTCCTCCCCCTCCAGTGCCTCATCCTCCTCTTCCTCTTCCTCTTCCTCGTGCTCTGAGAGCTCCTCAGATTGCCCCAATCACCATCATCATCATCATCACCACCGTCCCCGGCCTCAGCTGCAGCTTCCCCCGCCCTCCCACAGCGAGCAGCCCTCCTCCCCCAGCGCCAGCCCTCGCAGCTCCAGCCCCAGCGGGAGCATTGGCAGCACCGGCAGCCTCGGCAGCAGCAGCGCCAGCGAGGGCATCGGCAGCAGCGGCATGTCGAGCAGCGGCGACCCACGGGGGCCAAGCCCCCTGCTGGACGTCATCTCGGAGGACGCCATGGAGATGGACCTGGTAGTCGACCAAGGTAAAGGAATGATTGAGATGTTCAGTCAGATGAGATGAACTCTGATCTAAGAAATGAAAGAAAGTGCGCAGTTGAATTTCTCAGTTAAATTAAGTGAAGTGGTTGTTCTCTTAGGGTCAGATTGTTCCACATCTGAAAATCTTCAACAGCCTGCTAATGTTTCCTTTGGGTCTGTGAGGATGGAGGAATGAAAGCTCCACTGGAAGCTTTTTCAGGAACTGGGGTCTTTTGTCTCGGCCCTTTCCATTCCCACCACAGAAACCAGGGTTAAAACGGAATGGGCCCTGGTAGGGAGGTAGTACTTCTGAGACTATCCTGAACGTTTGGGGTGAGGCTTTCAGAGCTCAGCATTTCTGATTGGTCAAATATTCCAAGGTTTTATAGCCACAAAAGCTCATAAAACATGTTAACTTACCTCAGGAGTTGTTGTTGGAGTTGTGAACACTCAAATTCAGACTTTTTTCTTGGGAGCTCCTGAATGAACGACGAGACAGAGCTCAGATTATGACAAGAACGCAGTTAAATCAAACATTAATCGCAGATTGTTTGTCTGTCTTTTTTTTTCCACAGTGATCGATCCAGAGGTGGCGCTGAAGGCTTGCCAGGAAGTGCTTCTCAAAGTGAAGCTGCTCGACAACAAACAGCAACAAGATGACCAACAACATCATCATCAACAAAACAACTCTGATGTCACAGAGCGCTGCAGCTCACAGTGGCACATGAGCCCTGACACCAGCTCCATCAAAGAGGAGGACGAGAACGAGGAGGAAGGGCAAAAAGCTGTCGTTGCGTCCCAGCAAAACCCACCTCTGTCAGCCCCGTATGGGTCTTCCTCACCATCATCATCATCTAAACAGTCATGGCTCTTGCGCCTGTTTGAATCCAAGCTGTTTGACGTTTCCATGGCAATCTCTTACTTGTACAAGTCGAAGGAGCCGGGGGTGCAGGCGTACATCGGGAACCGCCTCTTCAGCTTCCCCGACAGCGAGGTGGACTTCTACCTGCCGCAGCTCCTGAGCATGTACGTGCACATGGACACCGAGGTGGGAGACGCCATCAGACCCTACCTGGTGAGTCCTTCACGCCTGTTTGGGTTTATTTACCCATCGCAGCACCACATGGCGCTTGTGTTTTGTTTGTAAATGTATTGGAAGCTAAGGCTAACATTGTGGAAATTGATTTCTCCCTCAGATCCATCGCTGCAGAGGCAGCATAACCTTCTCCTTGCTGTCGGCCTGGCTGTTGGGCGCCTACTCCTCCGACATGCACATCTCCACCCAGCGTCACTCCAGAGGCACCAAATTCCGAAAGCTCATCCTGTCCGATGAGCTCAAACCTTCTGCTCCACCGTGTGATTTGCCTCGATCTGTGTCGGCGTCTGTGTCCGACAGTCCGCTGTCCTCACCGTCCAACTGCCGCTGCCACCGCAGGCACAACAGCAGCAACACGGAGGCCTCCATCGCCCCCTCCTCTGTTGTTGGCCCTGCCCCAAACGGCCCCGATCAGGGGGAGGTGTTCGTGTCCCCGTCCAGGAGGACCCACCAGAGATCAAAGTCAGACGCCACCACCGCCAGCAGCGGGCTTGGTGCCAGCCTCCGTCGGACTGGCAGTAACCCGAAGGTGGAGGCGGTCCATGAGGAGGTGAGGGACAGATTTATCAGGATGGGAGAACTTGGATGGTGTTGCCTGAGGGGGATTAGAGGCTAAGGAGTGCAATGTTGGTTCACGAGGGCGGATTAACCCGTAACCCATTTAAACCCCACTGCCTCCAAGTTCCCCCTAATTCCTGCAAGCCTGGAATTTTTGATTAAACACAACTTTACATGTGAATGTAATCCACATAGGGATGACGTGCATTAGAATGAAATACGAGCCCTCTGTTCACTGGGTCAGATACTTAGCTAAAAAAATCTTTGGTTTAGTTCCAAATTCACATCTCTAACTCATCACTAAATGAGTGTAAAATAAATTACTTTCTTGGTGATGAAGATTATAAATCAAAGCTCTGTATTATCTGGTTAAAAATGCACTGGCAGGGAATCTGTCCTTAATTTTAGATGGCCACTGTGATTCAGAAACCTGTGATTCAGCACGTATTAAACATAGAAGTTTGCCAGAACAACATTTATACCCTCAAAGTTTTTCTTTGTTCACTTTCCCTCCGATTGCGTCTCATGATGCTTTTTGTTTGCGTCCTTTCTTTCTCTCATTTCAGCTTCTTTTCTTTTGTTGGTTACATAATTTTTGTGCAGTCAAAGAAAACCCTGTTTGTTTAGCGACATGTGAGAGAAACCGGAGTCCGCTTCATTCATAACCTGTTTAATCCCAAACAGCAGCTGCAGATCCTCTTCTTATGGTTGTCCAATGACGGGCCTTAAATGATCAGTGAAAACAGAGATTCCTAAAGCGTAGTCAGCAGGTTATCTACAAACAGGAAGTAACAAATCTGAAGCTGCGCGCACGTTTAGATTCGCTGTATTCGTCTCTTCCTGAGGACATCACCCAGAAATCCACTCATAAACCAGAGGGAAAAATGTTGCAGAACTTCCTTGAGAATCCTCCTGTTTTTACATTTTTCCTCAGTATCAGTGCAACCTACTGATATTTTTCTGTGTGCTTATGATACACTGTGAGCAGAAGCTGCTTATACAGAATTCTGCTTGTCTGGGTTCTGCATCCTGTCGGTGCCGACAGAACCACCCGTGAGAGCTGCTGCTGCCTCTCATCTCAACCAGTCAGATGAGAGGGCAGGAGCTGGTTTCCAGTACGAGTCTGTACTAAGACAGATACTTGGAGATCAGCGTGTGTTTTCTGGGTTGGACTTGTCCTTCACATTCCTGACTGGCGGCTCAGTCACATGCTCCGAGGCTCTCCATTGGCTGAGAGCCAGATGCATTGTGTGATGCGATTGGTTGCTCTGCAAAGACAAAAACAGACGAGCGACAGACTGAGTGAAAACTATAAACCTCTCTTTTTTTTTTTTCTCCTCCTGCTGCTCATGTTTGATGTTATTTTCCAGTTATTCATGTGCTTTAGTAGTAGAGAGATGCTAAACCTGAAAGACTGAAGCAGGAGAGACTTAAGTAGAAGACGATAAACCTCCTTTTGTTTCTGTTGTTGAGTGTCCGACGTCCTGATCAGATTGATTCTGATCCCGTTGTTTCCTCAGAAGAATAAGAAAAAGTTCAGGACTGAGGCTAAATGTACAACAGGGATGTAGAACTTTTCCTTAACACAGTCGTGGTTTAGGTAAGCTCACAGACTTCTGTGCGGTCATGGAATAATGTTTGCTTTAAGCACTGTATAGATTTGAAGGTTCAGAAACAAATATTCAGCATTGTACTGCTCCACATTCATCTGGCAGCAGGCATTGTGGGTTAGTTTCTAGACTGTTCAAAGAAAACGTGGGATCAGGCCTTTAAAGAGATGTGCTGCTTCCCAGTGGTATCGATGCAACAAGAAAAGGAAAAGCAATTTAATGCAGAGTTATTGAGACAGTACTGTTTCACAGTATCTGTCGGTTCAGGCTTTTGTTCCTTGTGTTCGAGTGTGCAGACTCACAGACTTTAAGAGTTTGAACTTGGCAAGTCAACTCTGTGCAGGCTCCGCAGTTAAGACGGCAGGAATGTTTGCAGCTAGATCAGCAGCTCGGCTCTTTATTACACATCACAGCTGTGGCTGCACTGAGACAGAAAAACCTTAACTCAAGGCCCCGGAAAAGATGCTGCCTCGACGACGGGCTCAGCAAACGGGTTTGTACGTCTCAGAAAACATCAGAACAGATGATTTGGAGTAGGTATAATCTTCATAAACTAGTTTGAGTTTCCTTCTCACCTGGAAAAAATATTAAAATTGTAGAAAGCAAACATCCCAGCTCTAACATGAATCTGCACAGCTTGATTTAATGATTCATATAAGTTCTTTATTACGATGTTTGAGAGCAAATGTCTCACGGATGAATTATTCCTCCTCTGATTCTTTGTTTATTTCCAAAGTTATAATTGGGTAAGAGCCATTTCAGTTTTGGTGTTTTTAATATGAATGAAGGAAATATTCATCTATAAATCTTCCTTGAGTGGATAGCCCAGATACTTGTGGACTTTTTCTTGATGAATGTGTTTGAGTGATGGATGACTGAAGTTTTTAGGCTTTCTGTAGAAGTTTCTGGGAGTTTTTGTGAGTTTGAACATTTGAAGGCCTCTGGTTTCTTCAGTTCAGTTTAATTAAGCAGCAGACCCACAGCACAGCTACAACCGGTGTAACAGAGACATACTGTGGTGAAGTTACAGATTAACAAAAGGCAACAAGAACCCTGCTGTCCGCTTAGTGTCATTTGTTTACAGTCCGGCTTCAGGAAGTCTTCTTCTTCCCTGTTATCATCACATGTTGCGTTTGTCTCTCTGTCCCTCCTATCAGACAAACGTATCTCGAGCGTGGCATCAAATGACAGGAATAGCCATCTTCAAAAGTCTTGTCTCAAACCTAAAATATTATTCTAACTTTGAAAGAAAACAGGAAATCTGAGCATTGAACACTAACAGGAGAATGCAGAGCAGGCCCCGATACCTGTTGTAAGTGCCATAAGTGTATCACATTTAAAGCATTTGGCACTTTCTGCATGAGCTGAATCACAGTTCCTCTTTGTTTGTTCACTTCCTCTGGTTAAACGATTAACCTTTCACGTAAAAGGCAGAAGTTTAACAGGAACTGTCTGTCTTTGTGTCTTTGCAGTCTCACTTAGTATAAAAGAAGGAGACGTTCTTCGAAAGAAACGTGATATAATGCAGTGAAACGTAAACCCGTCACAGAAGATAGCCTATCTGATACCTCGCCCTCTTTGTGGAAGGCCTGGGTTGTCATGGTGACAGAGGGGAGGAGGTGAGTGGGAGGGCAGGAAGCGGAGGGGTGGACAAAGATGGGATGAGTGTCAGCTTACAGCCAGAGGCTGCAGATACTTTAAACAACAGTGTGTGAGAGCACCAGACTCTGTTTAAAATATTCCTGATTTACATCTAAAGGACGTGAAGGCAGCAGATACGCGTTCAATCTTTATTCTAAAGATTGAACAATCAATCTTTATTCTAAAGATTGAACAGTAACAAGTTTCATATTTGCTGTTGCATGTTTTTATTTAATTTCTTCTGTTGCTTTGGCACTTTCTCATCTGAATAATCTTCAGATGCTCTGCTTATCCTGCAGAAAGTGGGTCATAAAAATATCTTTAACCTTCTTTCCTGTCCTTGATTTCCTTTGTGAAACTTTGTGTCTGCGAAGGAGCTCAACCTGGTCTGGTTCTGGGTATGTGTGAGTGGATGGGGGGTTACGCATGCCTCTGGAGGAGGATTTTAACCCACATGATGCTGAATCGGCAGCTCGGTTGTCACTAATCAGCTACTTTGATACAAAGACTTTCTGCATGCTGCTGGTTAGAAAACGTAGAACTTTTAAGATTTTGACCTGCTTCATTAACGTCTCTCACTGCTGTCAGAAATGGAGGACGAGAAGAGGTTGAACTTGATGACTGAATGTGCTGGAAAATGTGGACACAAAAACTTTAATTGCAGTCGACAGAATTTGACAAAAACTTGAGGTTTTTTTGGTATGTTCTCATTGATTTATCACAAGAAAAAAATCCAGGGACTTGTGGGAAAAGATGACTAAAAGGCCTCCCACCTTCCTATTGATGACGCTGCACGCTGACAAACTGGTTGCATCCACTCTGGTTGGTTTTGTGTCATTCAAGCAAGAAATATTCATCACAACTTGCTGGGTTTGTACCCTGCTGGCTGACAGGGACGTGTTTCAGTTCACTCATGTGGATTTGACCGTTAAAGTGTGAGCTTCCATTTCAGCGGTGAACTGTGTTTGTTATTTGTCTTATATTGTTGCTCCCTGGCTGCTCAAACTCTCTTTGAAAGGGTTTTTCTTCCTGCCTCTTTGTAGCCGGAGCGTCTTCGTCCTCAGAGGGAGTTTGTCAAGTCTCTGTTCGGCATCGGAAAGCGTTTGGCCACGCTGCCCACCAAAGAGCAGAAGACCCAGCGGCTGATCTCGGAGCTATCGCTGCTCAACCACAAGCTGCCAGCCAGGGTTTGGTTACCCACAGCTGAGCACCAGCACCACGTCTGCAGGGTGCCCCACACCCAGGCCGTGGTCCTCAACTCCAAGGACAAGGTGACTCACACTGTTGACACCCGTAATCATGACCAACCCTGTGCAAAAGGCTTCATGTCTTTATATGTTAAAACATGTGCAAACATAAATGGAAATATTGTATTTAATATTTGGGAATACCACCTTTATTCTCCAACACAGCCTGAACCAGCAGCCTGTCATTTCTTTAAGGAGTCTTCAGGAATAGTTCTCCGGGCTTCTTGAAGGACATCCCAAAGCTCTTCTTTGGATGTCGGCTGCCTTTTGTTCCGTTCTCTGTCAGATGATCCCACACTGCTTCAGTAATGTTGAGGTCCAGGCTCTGGGGAGGATTCATCCCTCCATAAGACCTGTTTCCACTGGTTTTCAGTCCACTTCTTGTGTCACTTGGCATAGCTCAGCCGTTTCTCCCGGTTTCCCTTCCTTAAGAATGGCTTCTTGACAGCCACCCTTCCACGGTTTTCAGCTAATAGCTCCTTGGGAATCCCCTTGTTGGTGGGGAAAAAGTTAAATTTCTTGCTTTTCTTTGGAAGTGCGACAAGATAAATGGGAGCAAATGATCAGTCTTCTGCTATCAACAAAGTGCCAAAGGATATGATTTGAAATAGTCTCTTTGCTTTGTTGTCTGTTATGTGTCTGGTTCTTAAGTACCTTTTTTTCATGTGTCAGTCTTAAGTGATTTTGCAAACAAATGACACATTCCTCTGAATATGGTGCGGTAGACTGAAAACAAGTGAACAAGCAGCTAATGTCCAAAGAAAAGCCTGGAGAACTACTGCTTAAGACTGCTTTAAATGGTTACAAGAAACTGGCAGCTTGGAAGTAAAAATCTTAAGAAATAAGATGTGGTTTAACACTGTAATGCACAATAAATGGAGGACGTCCATTAACTGTCAGACTGTGACTCCTCCTGCAGGCTCCCTACATCATCTACGTCGAGGTCCTGGAGTGCGACAGCTTCGAGACGTCTCCTGTTCCTGTCCGGATCCCGGAGACGAGGATCCGCTCCGCTCGCTCTGCAGATAACCTGGACTGCGGCACCGTGGCGAACAGTAATGCTAATAGCGGTGTTATGACATCAGAGCACAGAGCAGGGAGTTTCTCCACCGTCCCAAACTACGACAACGACGACGAGGCCTGGGCCACAGACGATATTGGACAGCTTCAAGTGGAGGTACTCGCTGTTCAGTCCGAGGTGTACCGGTCCAGGTAAACCCTCAGTATTAACAGGTTTGTGTGCGTTTGCTGCAGGCGGAGGCTCAGACCAGCAGCAGTGACAACATCAGCCAGTTTTCAGTCGACAGCATCACCAGCCTGGAGAGCAAAGAGCCGGTGTTCATCGCTGCAGGAGACATCAGGTAGACGCACGCCGCAGGGGAACGACTATATAAAAGGACCAAAAGTTTTACAAGAGCTTTCATTTTCTTGCTCACATTTCTAACAGTTAAGCTGTGATGTGCTGTAGCTTTTCATTGGCTGCCACGAAGATGCACTTTTCTTAATCCGTCAGTCGCCCAGCTCTGAGCTTTCTCTCTGTTTCTGGTGGCTTCTCAGACGCCGTCTATCAGAAAACCTCGCTCACCCACCGACATCGTTCAGGAGGGACCCCGAGGACCCGTCAGCCGTCGCCCTCAAAGAACCCTGGGAGGAGAAAGTCAGGTGTGTCCACGGCGTCGAGCAGAAGAAGGCTTCTCGCCCGCTTCCGTGTGTCTCCGTGGTAACTCTGCGTTTGTGTTCAGGCGGATCAGAGAAGCCTCTCCTTACGGTCACCTGCTCAACTGGAGGCTGCTGTCGGTCATCGTGAAGTGTGGAGACGACCTGAGACAGGAGCTGCTGGCCTATCAGGTCCTCAAACAGCTGCAGGTACAGACGCACCTGTTAATCAAGCATATCGTCCACTGGAAGGGCAGCAATCTCGATTGTTTTATCCCTTAAAACAAAGAATATTTACTTATTTGTAACCTGAGTGGCAGCAGACAGCCATGAGTGCATTTGCAGGCATGTTGTGTAACATCAGTGTGAGCAGCATCAGTTTTTATCTAAAAATGCTCATATTTAAACTGTTGATTTTACAGAAAACTTTATTAACATACAAACTTTTCAGTTGGAGGCATTAATGACAATTCTGTAGACACTTTGAGAGTTACAACTTGACTTCAGTGATAATGATAAAAAAACTTATTGGAGGATAATAGTAGTAATGATGCTGCTCATAGTTGTAATATCACCATTTTATTTAGGCTGTTGAACATAACGGAACTAAAAGAGAATAATTTAATTCAAGAAAAAACGCAAAACATAAAGAACATGACTCCAATCATCAGATTTCAGAAAATGATTTCCATCCTTTTTAATGACCTCTGTTCCGATTGGTCTCATCAGTCCATCTGGCAACAGGAGCGAGTTCCTCTGTGGATCAAACCTTATAAGATCCTGGTGATGTCATCAGACAGCGGGATGATCGAGCCCGTCCTCAATGCCGTCTCTCTGCATCAGGTACACAGGGGATCCTGGAAAACTTTAACACATTTCATGTTTGTTTTTTTCCCCTGAAATGGTCTTTATGTTCCACGTAAAGGGATGACGAACTGAATGTTTTGGTTTGTTGTCCGTCCGCCAGGTGAGAAAACAAAGTCAGCTGTCGCTGCTGGACTACTTCCTGCAGGAACACGGCAGCTTCACCACGGAGGCTTTCCTCACCGCACAGAGGAACTTTGTCCAGAGCTGCGCTGGATACAGCCTCATCTGTTACCTGCTGCAGGTCAAAGACAGGTGAGACGCAGAACGACCACAAAGAGGCACATATAGACCAACAAATGAGGCAATATGGAGTCTGCTGAAAAGCTTTTGGTCTGCCTTTGTGAGCCTTTCTGTGGGTCCTGCTCTTTGTAAGGCAGTAAAGGGTTTTGCCAACAGTGTAAATACAGTTTTCATCACACAAAGGAATCTGTCTGTGCCCCTCTTGCACGTTTGATAAACTGCTGGTAGCTGCCTGTGATGTTTTCAGCTTAAACGCAGTCAAATGTGACGCAACGTGCCTTTCAAGCCTGACGCAACGCCGTGTTGCGTCATTTTTAAGACCCACCGTTACGTCTTTTGAAAGATTCTGACAAATTTAAGGGACAATATTGAATCATTTTCAATATTTTGTTCTCGTTTTCTGACCAAGACAACCTTTTTAAGTTTTCCAGAAAACGCTCAGGTCTTAAAAGGCTCACAGGGAGTCAAAGAGGAACTGTTCAAGTTGCAAAAAGCTGATCCAAAGGAGGAGGAGGAACATTCTGGAGTGTTTTTAACCTGTTGAAGCGGTCCTGTAATCCCACAGTTTTATGTGACATCATTTGGCACGATTTATTATTATCTTGTATTTGTTTGAACCTGATAAAGTGTAAAAAGTTAAGAAATCCTGTGTTTCTCAGTGCTGAAACTGGCATTTTGTGATCGCTGCAGACACAACGGGAACATCCTGCTGGACTCTGAAGGCCACATCATCCACATAGACTTCGGCTTCATCCTCTCCAGCTCGCCTCGTAACCTCGGCTTCGAGACATCGGCTTTCAAACTGACGTCAGAGTTCGTCGACGTGAGTAAAGACTTTGCTTCTCTATATCTATGCAGTGAAAACTGAGTTGAATGTGAACCAGCTCAGATACTGATAATGAGAAATATCTGCCAGATGTTTGCTAAGGAGGTGTAGAATAAACAGGGAGCTGTTCATTGAGAATTTAGGAACTTTTAATGATGGCAAGTTGACAAAAACAGGCACATTTGGGCTTAAAATGTGACCGAGCAGCAGAAACTCCCTGTATTTGACATGAACAATCTCACTGCTGACATTTCATATCGTGCATTTCAGGTGATGGGCGGCCTGGACGGAGACATGTTTATCTACTATAAGATGCTGATGCTGCAGGGCCTGATTGCAGCCAGAAAGCACATGGAGAAAGTGTTGCAGATTGTTGAGATCATGCAGCAAGGTAGCCACTGACGCATGTTCCACAGCTGTTTATGAAACAACCGATTTATGCAACACTTAAAGCATAAATCTAAACATAAATGACTTTATTGTCTACAGGTTTGTGTAGAACTCTGAATGCTTATGACAAAAGAAACGATGAATCGCATCAGTAGACGTTAGGGCAATTCATTTGACTTTAGGGAGTTTAATCATATGTTTCTGTAATATTTTAAGAACCTGATATTATTATGTTACAAGTAAGTAAACATTCCAGATAAAAACGACACAGTAAAATGCAATATGATCCCCTCCTCGTCTTTTTGTGTACCTGTAGGCTCTCACCTGCCTTGTTTCCACGGCTCCAGCACCATCCGTGGCCTGAAGGAGCGTTTCCACATGTCTCTGACGGAGGAGCAGCTGCAGCTGCTGGTGGAGCAGCTGGTGGACGGATCCATGCGCTCCATCACAACAAAACTCTACGACTCCTTCCAGTACGTCACCAATGGCATCATGTGACCGGAGATACTGGGAAAAGCTGAGGAGTCTTCAGACTGTGCGTTGGAACTCAGATCGACTCCGCGGATAAAAGTGGTGGCTTTATGTTTGTTTTCCTCCTTCTGATGAACCAGGAGGTGAATGTTGGCACGACGGGATTAACTGGATCCGAAGTTTGTGATTCTTCTGGAATCTGATTAAAGGATTAGATCAGCTTTTTGTTGGGATCTTGGAAAGTATGGAATCTGTAACTTTTCCAGGTCAGAAAAACACTAAATGGGCTAATTGAGGCATCACAGACGTTTGCTGTGCTGCGGCTTTAG
Source organism: Leuresthes tenuis (assembly GCF_036924035.1). Classification (NCBI taxonomy): domain Eukaryota; kingdom Metazoa; phylum Chordata; class Actinopteri; order Atheriniformes; family Atherinopsidae; genus Leuresthes; species Leuresthes tenuis. The sequence continues at coordinate 7,565,144 of NW_027325372.1, read as the reverse complement.
ATGACTTCTACTGGACTCGACTCTGAACCGGCTCACAAGCTGCTGGTTTTAGGGATCCTTCTGTTTCCGGATCAGTTTAGATTGTTAAGCTGCTGCTGAAAGGATTCAATGGAAAGAGAAATCATTTCATTCCATCACAGAGGAATTAATTTAGTCATTTATTGAGTTAAACTCCCAGGATTTGCACAGTGCAATGTTACAAAACTGAGCCATCGCCTCTTCTGGTCACATGATCGATAAATCAATCAGCTGGCAGCAGAGCTTCTTCCTTCTGTTTTATTGGCAGTTTTGGATTTATTGTGTTAAATGAAGTCTCCACCAATAACATCAGCTAATTTTACTGAATAATTGGGATGAAATTGGCTTCATGGCGTCAAATGTTCAGAAATTAGAGTAAAGAAAGCACAGGGAAAAAAGAAAAAGGCAAATCTACCAGAAAAGTTTCAGTCATGATCATTACAGGATATAAGTTTCATCATCTCATTACTCTGAGATAAAACTTAATCTCAGTTTATGACCTCAAATGATAAAAATCAAGGTCATGTATAAGTCTTGAATATTTACTATGAATTTGTTGGGTTCTTCAGAACTTGACAACTGACTGCAAAGTAGTTGTGAAACTGATTAATTGTAACCCCTGGTATTTTATAATCATTCTAAGATTAAGTCCTCAGAAGATCGTGTGGGTCGTACCTCTTCAGACCAACAAGAGGGGGCGTCCTGTTCCTGCTGAGCCTCGTCTGTAAAGTCCAGCCCGACAGGGCAGCAAACGCTAGCAGGGACGTCTCCCCGCGACGCCTCGTATCAGCCGAAGGAATTAATCTGCATTTGTGGTTGTTCTTAAAGAACAGAAACACTAAATGGTAAAAGCACAACCTAAAACTAGGGTGTTTTCTCTGGATCTGGTCTCTTGAAAAGCAGAGAAAGCGATTTCTGGAGAAAGGAAAGACTTAAATTTTTTTTTTTATTATTATTTTAAGTTTGAAATGATGTCTTGGAGGAGTTTTGTCTCTCAGTAGGATTCCTCGATGTGTTAAACTTAAGTTAATTTCACCAGATGCTTAAGACAACTGCAAATCTGAACCCATTAAAACTAATCCCATCAGTATAGTAACTGGGGGGGGGCACTATGCCACTATAAGGTAAACATTCTCACATTTCTCATACTTATGAGATCTCAGAAGTCAGTGGCACAGTCCCTTTGTAGTCTAAACTGTACACAACATGCTGTTATGTTTAAATGCTGCAACATGTCTTATCGATTTTCTAAAGCTTGCTCAAATTATTAAGTATTGATAAGTTGTTGTACAATTTCTGCTAACAAAAGCATGCTTACAAAATGACTGACCATTGTACTGTGTTTAAATGATGGATGTAGCCTCTCACCTAGAGGCATTAACCTCTGTGGAGGCAGCATTCAGTTAAAAAGACTTCCAGTTGTATAGAATCTTGTGGGAAAATGAATACATTTATTGACAAGTTGTGTGGGTTCAAACCTTATTTGATAGAGCATAAAATATACAAGCATGATTGAACCCAGTGGGCCTGGGTAGTTCTCACATAGTTGTCCCTTAGGCCCATCACTTACTGGTAACGTCAGGTTTCACAGGAGCAAGATGGCAACGGCCAAAATGCTAAACCAACGAGAGAGGTGGTGGCTGCATCCATTCCCCTACAGTCTACGACTGTGACCCTAGGATTTTTCTCCAACTTTATTAACGGTGGTTGTTTTTTTTTTTTTTTGCCCCCCCCCCAAAAAATGTTGAGATATTCCAACGACTGATGATTTCTCTCTTTCAGAAACCTCGCACGCTGCAGACTTCGCAAATGTGAGAAGTGTCTGGTGAACGATTAACTTTTTAATGTTTGTTACATCACTTTAGGTCCGAGTTGAATTTCAGAAGAAAATGATGTTATAAATTTTCAATTTCTGCCAACATGCTCCATGGAGACTTTAAAGATGATAATAATAACAAAAAACCCACATGCATTTAAAATGAAGGCTAACAGATTGTCTCCACTTTAGGCCAAAATGGATTTTTAGAAAGAATCCTCGTTCATCATCCATATTTGGCTGTCTTAATTTACATCTGTGGTTACAGTTACACGAGTGACATTTGCATATTTAATTAACACTTACCATTCTTTCTTCTGATTGGCTTCAAGACGCATTCCTGTAAATTCCGGCCAATCAGGAGAGGCAGCTTTGTGGATTGGTTGAATGAGACGAAGGGACAAAAAGTTTATTTCTGCCTTTTTTTTATTTTCATTTTTTTTATTTAATTTGATTATTTTAAATAACGGTCCACTAAAATGTTGTAACGTTATTCTCCTTAAAAAAAAGACGAGTATTGACGAGCAGAGGCTTAGAGTTCCTAAACCGATCATTATGTTGGACTAACATTGTAACACTGGCTTTACTCCACAAACAAGTATGAACAGATGTTTATACATGGAAATCATTTTTTTTTCTCCTCATGAGGTGAAGTATTTCTTGTGTACTTTGAATATCTACTAACGCCACTATGAGCATTTAAGATGTCAGTTGACTTGCTTACCTAGCGAACAGTTTGTCGAGGCCTGTTAATTGCAGCTTGTTGTTCTGATGTAAAAACACGAAACAGGATAATTCGCAAGTCACTGCTATCTTACTGCAAGTTTATACAGTTTTATTTATATCATAACAACCATAATCAGCTTGAACAAGCTAACTCCTATGCTGCCTGTCGCAGTTAATTTAGCATCGACTGCTCAAGTTACTTTTCTCGCATTAGAAATTAAGCAGAATCTGACATGGAGGCAAAACTGAACTAAACATACTTGGTCCGTTGGTCGTCAACCATTTTGTCATTGTCATACTAATAAACCACTGCTTATTGAATTATTTGGATAAATATTTTATAACAGAGTATGAATATTTTCATATTTATAGAGAGGGTCTGTCACATATCTTATGTCCACTTACTTGCTGACTGATCTAAAGACCCATTAGCTGAGTCACTATCATGCTAATTTTCCAACAGTCACGAGAATTTTGTACTGTTTGATGTTGTTTTTTTTTTATTGTTTTTTATTATTATTATTTTATTTTACAAGAAAAAATTGTTATTAAAGGAGGTGGTCTGCCTCTGATTAGGCACACATTTTGGTAACATATCTTTAATGGCTAGCTAGATAACACCAAAGCTTTTAGCTGAGTCATTATCATGCTAATTGCTAACAACCAAGAGTCACTGTAGAAGTTGTTGCATTTCTTTTATTCTTTAAGTCATTATCGCACAAGTAGTTAACAGAGGTTACTGCAAAATGTGAAATACATCAGCAGAAATTAGGCATTTCTTTTAAGCTTTAAATGCAGAAAAGTAATTAATTTAATTTAATTTTTTTTTCCAGTTAGTTTGTTGCATAGTTGACATCACACATCAGTTTGTTTAGATGTAGTACAAACCCTGAATTCTTACCTCAGAATAGGGTTTCTGTGCTCAGACTGTTGCGGTTAAATCATTTCTCAGTCCATTTCTGCTCTTTACAACCGAATGTTAAACATATGTAAGCTGAAAAAAAAAGTTCCATGATTAAAACGCACAACTATTATTAATATATTGACATAAAACCCACAGCATGTGACTATAATAATCAATTCTTCCTCTCAGTAAACTTTCTTTGTGCAGGCAAATGAGTGAAATATTAGAAAAAAGTGAAAGTTAACTAACAAGAAAAAGTAAAATTTTAGACTTGGGATTTGTTTTAACAACCATATTTCAGATTTTATTCCATTTCCAAGCTGTTTGCTTCAGTAATCTTATGCATGAATGTAAAATTAACTGCGACAGGAGAGCGTTTTGGCTTGAAAAAAGCAAATTTTTACACTTAATGAGCCGTCAGTAAAGCCAGCCGAGTTGTGGGTAAAGTGAGGAAAAGTCCCTCACTTTAAAAAAAAAAAAAAAAGGTTTTTAAAAAAGCCGTTTTTAGGGATGTTGTTGGATGTTACATCTATGGTTATTTTCTGAATGTGTTTGTGTTTTGACCACTATTGAAGGAGAAGCACAGATTTGTTATGAGTCGGTGTCGCGTTACCTTCTGCTAACCATACGAGTGCTACTTTACACACAGCTGTGACTAAAGTTTACCAGATAAGCAACTGAAATAGCAAATGTCTTTGCAATCTTTCTTTTTCATTTGTGAATATTTATTTGTGTATGTACGTTCTCCTGTGAGAAAATTGATGCCTTGAGATGTACAGAAGGTACAAACTCTTTATCAATGCAACCGGAGGGACGATGGTGTTCGGACCTCACAAGTGCTTTTATATTAGATATTTGATAGCTTCAGGGGCGAGTTTCAATACTTGGATGTCCTCCTACCCTTCGTGTATCTCCAATTCAAGTCACATTTGAGCAGAAATCTTTGATAGATTGAGGAACAATTTAAAAATGTTACGCTTACGTTTCCACATGTTTATGTCCACTGTCAGTTGCAAAATGCCTGTAACATAAAGCTAAGATGGCTGCCACATCATGTCCGTTGTCTTGATGAGGAAAACACCAGCATGTTGAAGCTCGCCCTGCTACAGAAAACCTTTCATTGCCTTTTTTTCTTCCTTTCATCAGCTCTGAACAGTCTATAGTTTCAATGTGAAAAACTAAGTGCATTTATCTTGAATGAAAATGTTTGTCATATGTAAGGATTCCTTGTTGTTTTTAACTTCACTTGGAGCTTAATATGTAACACTAAAGTCATTAAAACCGACGTGAAGTTTTTTTTTCCCCCCCAAAGGCATTTTGACTGAAGTCCAGAAGAACTTTGAAAACTTAATCAAAAGATGCTAAAACAAAAGGAAATATACATATTTATTTCAGGGTTTCTAAGATATTTCACAAATGGTAAAAGCTCATAAGGCAGAATAAAGACCAGTAATTATTTAACCATTTAAAACACATTAAAATAAAACGGCTGAATTTGAAGCTACAAATGGAGGTAGCATACCGTCCTTCCAAATTCTGTTGTTTTTGGACCCAAAAAGTTTGTTGTTTTTAATCTGAATGAGTTGAAATCTAACGTTTTAATGTTGTAACTGTCAGAAATTTTACAAAGCCTGATGAAATGTTTCAGTGCAGACAAATCTTTTTCCCCAAATACAGACCGATCTACAACAACTTAATCTCTTTGAGTTAACAGTTGGTCTCAGGATTACCCGAGACCCTTCATTTTCTGATCAAATGTCCCATACAAGTGTTCACTTTCACTGTATAAAGACCAACAAAGCACCAAAGAGTGGAGCTGTAAGGAGATTCTGTTTTTATTGACAATTTGACACGATGGCAAATTAAATACAAAAGCTTGAACAGAGCATGGCGGCAGTCAAACAGTCACACTGAAGGAAAACCTCTGGAAAAAGGAAATGAAACTACCGGAATGATGAAACAAAGCGCTGGTGACACCCGAAACACTCAGACAGGCATAATGGGAAAGGTTTACAAACTGAATAATCACCTCGAAACTGCTGGGTTCATTAGAAAACAGTTTTTACTCTGAGTCATTAACAGTTTCATTCACCTTGGCCTTAAAGACATTTATTTAAAATTAGCACAAGTTACTTTATTCAAGTTTTTGACTTATATCTTGGTTCAAAGAAGAAAATCGAGACAGTTTAAAGAAAGAAACCATATGAGAATCAGCAACTACAAGCCATGTTTGACGTGTCTTCAGGAACTCCGTTCAGATTCCGCTTTGATTTGGTTTCCACAGCAGCTTTTAAAATGTATTCAGGCTCAACAGTCTATAGAAATCCCCAGAAACAAACAAAAGTGATTGAACTACTCACCCCTTGTCATGAGATACCTAAATAATACATAACGACTCTTTTAGACAGTAAAATTAAATTTTGAGACATGTGGATGTAAATTGGATTTCAACATCTGACGACAGTCCAAATAAGGAGATTTTAGATGCACGATGAGATAAACAATCTTTACTTAAAGGTTTAATAAGAAGAACTACTCACAAAAATGGTGTATAATCAAGGGTTAGCCACACCCAACAGTGTTTTATTGTTTAATTCAGACTGTTTGGAGCCAATGTTTTCAATATTAGCAATTTAATATACTAAAGAATTTATAATCTAATTACAAAAGTTTATTTTACTATGGTAGAAAACGAGAACTGGGATCTTTTGTATGGTTACATCTCTCCCTCTGCCCCATGGGACATTAAGGTCAAATTATAAGATAAAGAGTCAAAATCTTTCATGAATACAGGTTTCCTACAAAAATGTACATATTTGTCTCAGAAATCTTAAGATTTCAATCCAAATCACGTGATAAGTCAAAATTCTGACTTCTTGAACCACATTGTGGGCTCGCCAAGTCAAATTCTTGATATGCTTTGTGCTTTTTCCCTACTTGTATGTAAAAGATTAGCAATCGTGAGACAAATTTGTAACGAGATTATTCAGCAGGTAAAAATTTGTACCAAAGTCAAACTCACTGGAGATTAAAAAGTCCAGAATGATGTGAAATGAAGTGAAAAAAATTTGACTTTTTAAAGGCAGCAATGTGTACCGGTAGTCATGGCAACCAGCAGTACTAATAAGGAAATGCAAAGATGTTTAAAATGCAAATGGAGACACTGTTCATCTGGTGCTCTTAAACATCGACAGTTTGAACCCTCATTGGACTGCTGGGAAACAAAATCTGTAGAAATCTGAATGAAGCTACATGGAACTGATCCTGTTTCAGGAAGTTACTAAATCCCTGGTTATAATATGCCACTTCCAATCAGCATTGAGAAGCAATTATTGGAAATGGATCACTCTTAGAGGACATTACGTAACGGAAACGTTTTAGTGTTGCTGAGGAGGAAAAGATCTGAGCGCATGTAACATTCATCGCATCTAACGGCGGAGTTTTCAGCGGATTTCCTCTCAAAAATGATCCACAACTTCTTTTGAAATTCAAGTTTATCAACAAAAAAGAATTTCCTGTAAAGAAATCTGCTTCCCACAGGTGAAGGCAGACACCGTAAGAAAAGGTCCGTGAAGTAGAAATTCAATGAGCCAACCTTTCAACGGTTTCCCTTCATCACCAGTAAGTGCCACCTTCTGTGAAACCATCCTTTCTACAGGCTCTACAAGATGTCTTTATAGATGGTTAATAAACAGTTGAGTCACCACTGAGAACTATGTGTGAGCGGTTAACTTTATATCTGGGATTCTTTGGCTCACAGCTGCATTTAAAATAGAGCAAATCTGTATTCTGGCAGCCAGATATTTTCAGGTAAAATCATCGAAAAATGCCAAATTCTCTCTGAATTACTGCTTTTTCTTGTATCATTCTTGGGTGACTATTTGAGTTTTGGACTATTGACTGAACAAAATGAGACATTTGAAGACATCTCCATCAGCTTAGCAGCGTTTTTTATGCTTCCTGTTCTTTCCACTGACTACACTGTACAGAGAAGTTGTTCGGTGACATTAAAGGATAATTCAGTGGGTGCATTTTGTAGGCGATTAGTTCCGCTACATGCTCCTTCATTGTAGCTTGAAGCAAACGTTTCAAATTATCCGCGTCATCTGTTTTTGTGTAAAGCAGCAAGTTAGCGTGACCCATAAATGGGAAATATTCCAGGTTGAAATAGGGCAGAATGATCTTTTAAAGTGCTTCAATCTGATGAATATTTCACTTCCATTTTTAAAAAGTCCTGTATCAAATCAGTCACTCATTTGTGTCGATGTTAAGTTTTACATTATATTTATTATAAAGACGGTTCAGTGGGGGCGGCAGCAGTGTAGCAGTGCAGTTCCGACACCCTGTAAGAAAGATAACTATTACTGATGTCAAAGAAAGTTCACTTCCATCAGGAGCTCAAATATCTTTTGTTAGTTCCTAAAATGTTGTTAAAGGTGTTATGAATGTGGAGCAACATCTTCAGGTGTCTCGCTTTGTTCACCCCAACATTTTTCACAGTTTTACCTTAAATCATCAGGCTGGAAAGTTTTGACTGTTGGCAGCACAAAGTTCTTCTTATTAATTTGAACCTGATCTACAAGCAGCAGTTAAGGAGTTCACTGACGATAAATAAAGACTTCAGTTACTTAATAAGCCCTTGATCAAGGCAGATTTGTTAAGTCAGTGGTTACCCGTGTGTTCCACCCGACTCCACCGTTTTATTCTCACAACTTTACAAACTGGAATCGCGGCTGAAACAGACTGTGACCTGCTGGATAAAAGCACTGGGGTTTGGCATCAAAGCGGACTCAGTGTAAGTCTGTGTGCGTGTGTTTCTGTGTGTGTGTGACCGCCCCGCTGCAGACAAACTGGACTCGGGAAGTTTCAGATGAGTCTATAGGATGACACAGTCCGAGTCCTTCTCTCTTCTCCTCGGTGGCTGTGACCCCTGACCTCTGACCTGGAGAAAGTAACAAAACACTGACATCTTCAGATACAGCTCTGAATTTTCACGGCTCAGGTTACAGATAAAGGATCCTCACATGTAAACGCGCCACCTACCAATCATTGAAGTTACTCTAAGTTAACGGTTGCCATCTCGACCTTACAAACGGCAGAGCCAACTAAAATCGAGCAGGTATGTGTCTGTATTACCCATCAGATGTGTTGAAACGGTGCAGCTGCATTAGAATATTGTGCTATCCCTGCAGTGTGGTGGTGTCATTCACCACAGCAGCAACACCTACTGTTTAAGGTGAAGACTGCAGTGAGCCCAACGGCAGACCGTCTAAATCCCTTTCCTCACAGAGAATGAACTTGGACACATTTCATTATTTGTTGCAAAGACCATTTCACACAGCTATGCACACAAATGTTTCCAGTTCCTTAAAAGACACCTGTGTGACTGAATTAAATATAGAAACATATACAGTCAGATCCTCTTTTGCTTTATTGATGAGACATCTTAGGATCTCTCGGATTATTTAATTATTTAACATCTTAAGTATCATTTGCTTGTGTCCAGTCCAACCAAATCTGATCAGAAAAGTTTTTAAGTTCCACGTCAACATTAAAAGATTCACGTCACACTCAGTGTGGGTTTACTATGTCTCAGGATGTGGATGTTACCTGCTGTGTTGTCTGCGCTGATCCTGGTTGCTGCTGCTGCTGCTGCTGCTGCTGCTGCTGTTGCTGTTGCTGGTACTCCTCCTGTTGGAGCTTCCGGGCTAACTCCAAGTCACTCAGGGGTCCCGGGGCACCGCCCTGCTGCTGCTGGAGTGACACCGCCACAAGGTAGTCCTGAGACCAACAACCACAATCAGTGGTGCTTTAATATGCCAATCACCTCTGCTCATCAGTGTCACCTGGTGGCCTCACCTGGTCAATCTGCCTCTGCTGCTCCTGGGCGCTGGGCGGCAGGTGGGAGGAGGGTGGAGTTCTCTGAGGAGGATGGCACAGTCGAAAGTCCGAATCGCAGAAGTTTCCATCTCCTTCAACGTTATGAAGAGACTCCCAAACCAAGCCCTCCTCCTGCAGGAAGCCCTGGTCTGTCACCAGCAGGTATAAGTGACCCTGAGAGAGTGCAGGAAGCTTTAATAACAGCTACACTTTGTGTTAGATCACGACAGCAAACATTGCGCCTAACCCCACCTTGTGTTTGATCATGGTACTGAAGTGGTTGTTTCTGAAGAACACGGAGATCTCTCCCTCTTTGGCCGTCGTGTTGAGTTCACACAGACCGTGGTACGACAGCTGAGTTGCTGTTGACTCCAGAAACTGCTCAGCCACCAGACCTATGGAGCACAAGAATATTTACTGTGTAAACACACACATAAATACAGACAGCATATATACAAATATACAGATGTGTACGTTATGTTCACTGTTGTTATTTATAGAGAGATCTAGGAGATATGGATGCAGTACCGATCAGGTGCGTTCTTTCAGGTTCTGACGTTATTAAGCTGCCTGGTTCTCAAAACTGCAATAATACATGAAGGCCAGGACTGGCAGATTGAGGTGGTGGTCTCATATTTTAAAAAGAGGATGCATTCGATTTTAAGGGGGAAATGACACATTTCAAACTCCCAGGGAAGGTCAAATGCTAAATCAGTGGAGGGGAGAGTCTGGTTTTTGTTGGGGTTAACTCTACTTGCTCGGAGATACTGGAGGCTGTATGGGAGTTTGCTAACCTGGACTTGACATAACTGCAGTCTATGAGATGTGTTGTGGGGAGTGTCGGGTCTGGGGGGCTCTGGGCTGCATCTTTAGGCCTTTTCACATATGATTTTCAAGCCGGGACTCATGCGTCTTCATTGATCAAAAATGAGCTTCTTCCTCAGGGTGTGTAGGTGTTTCTAAAATCTTCTCTCCATACCTTTGTCTGATGGATGTCAGAACTTAGCATCTTAAAGTTGCAGAAGCCCTTACTCTGGCCAGTCAGTGGACGTTTGGATGAGTCTTTGCTGTGATCCGCTCTCCAGTAAACCCTCACCTACAGTCGTCTTTGCTGCTTCTACAAATCAGGGGTTTATGATCATGTGTACATGAGCGTGTGTGTTACCTTCACTGACTCGGCTGCTGTCGGTAGAGTGTTTGTAGTCAATGATTTTCTCTACCAGCTGGTTGTAACTCAGCTTCCCCACAGCGGCCACCATCTCTGGACTCTAAGCACAGCAGACACGATGCGGAGACACATATTAGTGACTTTTAGGATAATGGAACAGATTAACATCACATTTTAGTTCTTAGTTAGCATACGTACAGATTTATTACTACTGTTATTATTGGTTATTTTGTTTGAATTTAAACAGATGCATAATTTAACTTGAGCACACAAGAGCATTGCAATACAGGTATGGTGTTACCTGTGGGTCGACCAGCCAGCCGTGGTACAGTGGGATGTCCAGCAGGTCGAATACGATGCACTCCGGCGTATATTCAAAGTCTGTGACTCCAGTGAAACGCACGTTCACATCCAGACCTGTGGACAGCTTTGGAAGGACAGCCATGGCGTCGCTCATGTTCTGCAGACACACACAGTTCATGTCAACTTGTTATCGATCCCAGGTCAACAGTGCATAATGCAGGAGAAAATGTCGGGAAAAGAAGAGTAAAGCTGCAATGATTTGTTATAAGAGACATTGTTGTTTAGAAAAAAATGCAAATTTTGTAAAAAGACATGACTTTGAGACCTTCTCTTTGACTGTTCAAATTGCATTTTAGGATACAGGTTAGAATTGGCTGGTATTCAGGGAGCAGAGAGCATGTCTATAGCCACGTTTATACGATTGGGCCATTTGGAGGTTTGAACTTTAAAGGCTGGAAGTTCCGAGCCTTTAAACTGAGGGGCTGTTGGCCCTGAAGCATTGTCCTAGAACCCGCCCACAATATACAGTGTCACTGTGAATGTCACCCAACCTGCTGTGAAACAGCTCTGAGTGGAACAGTGTGCAATTCATGCATAACACACAGGAGCACTGAATAATGGCATAACAGCAAAAGGTGTGTGCATACAGGAGCTATCAGGTCAGAAAAAGCTTAGAATCTTTCCCCCTTCAGACCAAACTTTAAGTTCAAGTAATTAGTTGTTTAGCTAGCAAAATAAATGGTTTAAAAAAATGTCTGAATTTGAATCCTGTGGCAGAGCTGTGTCCTGGGAGATGTGTTTGCTGATTATGGCAGACACTGTTTGTGTGGTTTCGTACACAGTACGATTGTTGCAGCCGGACAACAAAACAAAAAGCCATTTGTTGGGCTGCAGAGTGAACTTCCTCTTTATTCAACACCAGGTAGCTGCGTTTAAACCCACAGGTAAGCTCGCCTTTAAAGCCACCTCATACCAGAGCAGCCCTGTCTGGCCCAGAGGTATCTGTCAAGCCCTGACCCCTATCCAATGGATCAAGCACCACTTCAGCCCTGTAAGTGAAAGTGGAAACGTTCTGGGACTTGGCACACACTCACTCACAGGCTGACTTTTGGCCCGATAATTTAAATGTGGCTAATGACGTTCTTCAGAAAGACAGATGAACTAAAAACGGTGTGTGTGTGTGTGTGTGTGTACCTGCTGGAAGTTGAGCTCCATGCCATTAGCCTTCTCTCTGGGAGTGACAGACAGAACACACTCTCCTACACAATGAACCAACACAAAAGCCAGTCAGTAACATCAGTCTCATGCCTATAGTTTAGACTGATTTGGTTTTGTTTTCCACAATTAATGTGGAATCAGCCTGAAAAATCAATCTGAGAGGGACTTTTTACAACTTTCTCAAATTTTGTGGACAAAACAATCAGTCATTTAAAAGGAAGAAATGAAGATGTGCAGATTAATATTCATCAGCCTTGCAGTGATCTTACCCAGGTGAGCCATAAGGTCCTCAGCGGTGACCACTTCAGTCTGAGCAGGAAGTTTAGCCTAAACACAAACATACGTACACAATCATTATTGTTTTCTTTCTTTCTTTCTTTTTCTTCTTTTCAAGGATTTTTGGGCACTTGTGGCCTTTATTCGACACTGAATAGGCCCCAGGAGCCCGTGGGCCCCAGGCCAGGGGTCACACCCGGGCCAGCTGTGTCCTTCAGCCTCTGTATATGGGGCATCTGCTTAACCAGTATAGCTATACAGCACCCTCCACGTATACTGTAAAGGCTCAGTTCACCCAAATCACTGTCAGTAGTTGCTGATTTTGGAGCTTTTAGGTTCAAACACCAGATAACCACTTACTTTAAAACATTCTCCTTTCAAAATGACAGTTCTAACATGTCTGAATATGATGATGGAGACTTAAAGGCAACCTGATAATAGTCTGAATGTAGCAACAGGTACATGGAAATAATGTTTTTTTTTTATATTGATGAACAAAAGCCAAAATCAGGATAATGAGATGAGGATATAAGATGATTTAACTGCTCAAATGTGTTGATTTCACACTGTTTCTTCAGCAGCTGAAGAAAAAAACAGGTTTTAGTGAACAGTGGCAGTTTTGTTCACGATTTTTCTGTAAACCCTCAGGTTTTAAGAGGCTGGGATTACACCAACATACAGGTCTATGTGGAGGCCAATAAGAGTACAAAAGAAGACCTGTATGGGTATTCATATACTGTTCTTTAGCTTCTAACTTCTTTAATTTAACTTTTTCTTTAACTTCTTTAGCTGCCAAAGTTGCCTCCTGCTGGCCATCAAAAAGAAAGTAGGTTGATATATACAAAGAAGGTTATCAATGTGTGTTTTACCTTCCAGCGCAGGAACAGTGTGTTCATGATGGCCAGCAGGGGGCAGGGTCCGTTCTCACTCTGAGTGATGATGGGAGTCTTCTTCTCCTTCCAAGTGATCCACTTCACCAGGTAGTAGGCAGGCATGGAGGGTCCAGGCTCTGGGACGGCAGCGGCGCTGGAATGGGGAGGAGCAGCTGCAGCAACAACAGCACCCCCTGTGGTCAGGAGGGCAATTACAGTCACACTGACTGAAAAGCAGACGAACATACATCTGTCCTAAACTCTAATCAGACCTTCATCACACCTGATGTGAACCACACAGCACAAAAAAGACCAGAGAATATCACTGAGGATTATAAAGTAAACTAAATGATGAAGCTGAAAGGCCAATAGAAACTATAAATGATTACAAACAGAGACAGTTATGTTGTGGAAATTTAACTGTAAAAGCCCACAGTGCATGGTGCCAGTGGATCAGAGCGTAGGTACACAAATCAAAGAATTCAAACGGCCACAAAGTGACACAAAATAACTATAAGGCGACGCTAAATTGATTCGTAGAATTACCTTGGAACAATTTTGGTCATTACTGCAGCAAAAATAACAAAAGTCTTAAATGTGATAATTCGATTTCTTGCTTTTCTAAATATGTATGTTTACAGAATATTACTGGATTCTTTGACAGAACAAGCACATGAGGTTGGGACTTTGGACTGCTGAGAACTACACTGGTAATTTTCCTTCATTTTATCCTTTACTTTAGCGGTTACCTGATTAATGCAAACCATTTTTAATTTCAGTTTCCATACTGAATGTCATGGCTGCATCACTTTAGATAAACAAATTAATTATAAGAATGGCTGGAATGATGTTTCACAAATGAGGGCTTGTTTTTACTTTTGAAGTTTTTATCATCTAAAAGAAGAGGATTTTTACTGAAAATTTAGTATTTTTGGAACTCTTTTTGAAGTGTATATGTTCTTAATGGTTTTAAAGCTAAATAATGAACTGAAATAAATCAGTCAAAAAAATTCATTCAGGGACTGATTGAATATTGAATCCATTCCATAAAGCTAAAATTGGACTGACAAGAAATGAACTCAGTCTGACAACCAGATGACACCTCACCAGCAGCTTCCAGTGTCTCGTCCTCCTTCAGACTGGGAACCTCAGTGGAAGGGGAGCACCCCTCAACACCCAGAGCCGAGTAGGACGAAGACAAACCATCATCGATGTCCAGGGAGTTCCCCGCGGCCGTGACCCCGTCTGAAAGCTCCAGACTGGGGATGGAGAAAGACGCAGAGTCGGTGGACTCCCGCTGATCATCAGAGCCACCCCCTGTCATTACTGAAGAGTTCTCCTCCAGGTCCTGGTCCACACCTGGAGACAGGAACAGAGACAGATGAGAGGAACCTCTGAATTTTAAGGCAACTGACGCACAAATAAAATAAAACCTTGTTTGTGATTCGTGCTGACTCTGAGCTAACATACATTATAGAGCTGTAAACATCAATTAAACTAAAGTCTCTGCTGCATGTTGCTGCAACTGCATTCATAACTATAATTACCACAGCTGCGGAAATGCCTTAAGTGCATCGCTCTAAATCTTATTTATGGGGCGTGTTGTAAGTGTTCTCACAGCTTCCAGGACAGGATAGAAATTTTCTACAAGTGATTCACAGCAGGTTGAAGCCAGGGTCGAAGGACGCCGTGAGGATTCTTAAAGCACTCTCATTTCCCACCTGAATCCTGAAAGGTGTGCTGGAGACCAAAGCAGCAGCAGAGCAGGAGCCAAAACTTACAGCTGACCGGAATAGCAGTTAGAACCGTTCATCTAACCTGACACAATCAGTGATGCTCTTTGAGATATTAAAAAAAAAAAAAAAAAAGTTTTGTGTTTTGACCACAAACTTAAGCCTGGAGAATCTGTCTGCCTCACAAGGTACACCGCGCTCACTCTGGTGATTAAAAACACCAAGCAGAGATCACAGGAGATTTCTACAGATGAAGAAGATATGAGAAATAAATATTATTATATGAAACAAGTAAAACCCCACCAGGTTCTTTGCATTAGTTAGCTTTGGGAAAATTAGGATGATAAGAGCCAGTATTTCTTCTACTCATTATAATATTGACAGAATATATGAATTATTTAAGACAAGTGCAGCAAAGAACAGGAGAGTTCACTCGACAGGGCAGTTTTATTATGTAAACAAAGACTACCGAGGCAGTGGATAACCAAGCAGATTAACATTATGTTAAGCATCACCTACATGAAAGCAGAGATAATACAGCAGGAAGCATTTCTGCAAATGTTCACCTCATGCTGACATCTGGCATTACAACAGGATATGAGCGAAGGAGAAATCACAAACAGCATCATGTGTTTTTCTTCATATAGACCGAAACTCTGGTGCGCACAATGTTTGCACATCATTTCTCTTTGAAACTGCTGTGAAAACAACGGTTGGAAGTAAAGCTGCTGTGGATATTGTTTGGTCTTGTCATTTTGCACACGTTGTCCCGACTGGCCCGCAGCCACCAATATCTCAAAACAACAAAGGCTCATTTAAGGCGTCTCCTGCTCTACACAGTCTCAGCTTCCTGAACGTTAACCCACTGAAACACTCCAAACTCAAAATCAGCAACATCACATATTTGTTTGCATGCGCAGCCACTTAATCGCAATCTTCTGCCGTCAGTTGGTCATGTTCCAGTGATTCTGTGGGGGACAGAATCCCTACAAAGACATGCGATGAAATAACCAGGGACACTGTCTGTCGTCCATGTTACAGACTGCATGACAACACCAAGTTTTCTTCTTTTTTTAACTTCCCCACCTGAACTTCCAACAGCGTGGACAGGTTTAATCAGCACAAAAAGGGTTGATTGTGTAAAATCCTCCTTTTAATTGCCCTTTTTAGCCCCTAAAATCCTGCTAGCTTTTAGTTGGTTTTTATGTTTCTCCTTTTCAGTTTTCTATGTTTGCAGCTGTTCTCTTAAGTTCTGCGTCTGCTTTGAGCCATTTTGTTTCATCAAGGAAATAGTTTACGGTTAGGGAAAGAGCTGCAGAGCATCTTGACCAAAATCCACTTCCACAATGTTTTTAGCATTTACAGGTGTAATCTGATTCTGGTATGTCAGTTTCATAACTTATACACAGAGTTTCATCTGTTCCTAATCTGTGCTTAAATAGTTCTAATGTATGCACCATAGTTATTCTGTTGTTTGAATAAAAGCACAAACATCAGTGTTAAGATCTTGGACAAGTGCTTGCATTTGGTAGAATTGATGTTACTGTAATAGCTAAAATAATTTCTTATTTAGGATATTATTTAGAATAAGTTGGTAATTATGACATTCAAGAACAGAGTTACTTATTGTAGACAGACTATTATTAATTTACTCCCCTCTTTAGGCCTGGAATCATAAAGGCTTTTGGGTCCTGCAGTGCCTCATCAGTGGTTTCTTAAATAAATCAGATTCTAAAGTCAAGGAAAGCGTGTTAATGACTCATAGGCAGTGAAAAGCGTATCTACAGTAGATACGTGTATTAATTTAAGCTTACACAGACTTTGTAAACAGGCCTTGTTAGAAAGGGGTTCTGGTTAGACTTCTCTTACCTCCTCTGTCCGGTCCTCCTTGTCTCTTGATGTGTTTGAGCAGGGCTGACAGATTTTCTTCCTCTGTGGTAACAATGGTCAACGTCTCATTTTCAGACACACTTGGTGATGACTCTGGAGGTGTGGGGGTGGCCTCCTCTTCGGGAACTTTGGCAGGAAGAGGTCTGTCGGCAGAGCCGTTGCTGCTCAGGACTTTGGCTCTGAGGTCTGGTCCCTCTTTTGTCATGGTTACACTCAGTTCTTTGGAGGGGCTTTCTTTGCTGAGAGCTGGCTCCTCTTTGCTGCGTTCAATCAGCAGGTCTGCTGCAGCTGTCAGCTGCTGTGAGCTGGATTCTGCCATGATCAGCTCACTGTTGGATGCTGACGAAACAAGACGGACCGGCTTCACAGGACACAACAACTGCTTATTTACCTTAAAAACATGTATTTCAAAATGAATCACGAAACACGTTCTCAGACTCAGGCGATGTGCTTCGGTCAAATGGCTGATTTAAAGGGAAGGCAAGGTAGTGAAGATGGCAGGTAGCGTCAGATGCTCCAACATGGCCACCAGGAAACACTGTGGAGACAAATGCGACTCTCTACATGCGCAGGTCAGGTCTTCATCTTCAATCACTGTTGAACTTAAAGGCAGAAAATCCACAGAGCAATTCAAAGATGTTTCTCTTTTTCTTCTTTATTTAGTCAGCAGATGTCCGATCAGACCTTAGGACAAAGAAAAAAAATCAACAAAGACGTCTTTGAGGTCATTCAGTGCCTCATTGTAATCACTCTGCATCTCAATTAGACTTTTAACAGAGCTCAATAATTTCCAAACAACAAATATAAACAGTCACTTCAGACAGAGGTTGGGCATCCTGACATCTGGGATTCCAAAAGTCTGTGCAGTCATTGATTAGCCCTGCTTTCATTAGGATTTTCAGTGTTTTTACTGTCAGGTGAACTTACCGCATCTTATCTTGATGGTGATAACAAACTGGTTTATTTTCAGCCACAAATATTTGACTAAAAGGGGAAGTAAAAGAATGAAAATACCTATGAGAGTTCATCGCTCTGTATGAGGTGAAAGGGAGCAGATAATTTCTATAAAACAGTATAGAGTGGACTCTGAGGACAGTCATTAGTCAGCCAAACAAATGTTTAAGTTTCCCCATAATGCCTCTTGGTCAGATAAGAAACCACAGCAAAAGCTCAACGTCACTCTGATTAAACATGTTTTTTTGCATCCACAACTTGGGACAATGGGTGTCTGTACTAACTACTGATAGCATTAAACTAACAGCAGTCCTCAAAACAACCGTCACTTCAGCAGAAACCCGACAGAACCTCTGTAACACGCGTCTTGCTGACGCCTCAACATTAAGCAGCTTTCTGCTCTGACACAACTCTGCACTAGCTAACCTGAAGCTAGCTCTCCGAGCTAATTTAGCTAAGTTAGCTTTAATTCGCAAACAGAAAAACCATAGCGGTGTCCAAGCTACGGCACTAACCTCTGTATTAATATCTGAACGAATAGTCGGCTTGTTAATCTTCGCCTTACCGATAACAGTTGTGGGTCTGTGATCTGCGCTGACGTTAGCTGATGAACAGCCATGCTAGCTGTTTACATTCCTACTCCGACAGGCACTCAGTAGGCTCACAGGCCCCGCCCACCAACGTGTACCCGTAGAAACCCGGACATTGCGTTAGCCACGCAACATACGCGAAAAAAAACCACAGCTCACCGTAACAAAACACTACAGATTATTGTACGCGCGTTGAAGATAAAAAACACGATTAACTGAAAACAGTCTTAGACTTGACGTGATTACTTCAATTTTCCGCCATGTTTTGTTCAATTCCATAGAGAGATGAACAGTAACGATAATTTGAGTTCGCCCGTTGTCGTTGCTTTTATTGGATTACAGTTCAAGGTAGTCAGGGATTCATTTTGACTAGAAAACTATAGAAATTGAGAGGTAAAAAGTGTTAGTTTAAGATGTATTTATCTCACTTTTTACAGTGACTTAAATAGATTCACAGATCAAGCTTTGTTGGATAAGAAATGTACTTTTTTAAACTCCTTTTATACAATTATCCCCTTTATAATCTGTTGTATTTTACATGAAACGTGGGATCATTTATTATTATTATTATTATTAGTTAACTGAAAAGTGTTACTGATAAACCAGATATGTTAATGGAACTGAAGCAGGACTTTAAAGATTGAAGATTACAAATTTGAAGAAATTTGATACAAAATTCCAAAGACTGATTTTTATTTTACCAAAAGAAAAAAACAACACATGTTCGTTAAGTATTAGTTTTTATTTTAGTTGTGGACAGCTTTTTCGGACTTATCTTCCATTTTGTTTCTGTCAGGACTTTTAAAGGATTGGTATCTGTCATTTCTTGTGACAGACATCTCTGAGAAGAGATGGAGAGAAGGAGGAGAAGGAATGAGCCAAACACTATTTACATACTCAGAGATAAGGTAGAGTTGGTGGAGGCAAGCTGCTGCCAGGATGTTTAATTTGGACTTGAAATACAACACTGAGGCTGTTTGAGAGGAGTGTAGACTTTAGCTGGGAAGGCTGAGGTCATCAGCAGCACTGCTCGCTTCACTATTCTCATTCTGATAAAACATAAACTCTCCTGGTCAGTTTTCTGTCAGGGCAGCAGATGGAAACCTGGTCATTTTATAATGGCTCATTGCCACTGCTGGCCTTGGGGTCAGTCCAAAGGTCATGTGTGTACAATGGGTTGCTAAAAGCATTTGAATGATAGATAAAGTGTAAAGCATGTGTGTGGCCTTAGTTGTAGAGAGGTTAGCCTGTGTCTCTGTGTTTTTTGTTGTTCATGTCCTTTTCTGTCTCGCAGTGGCCTGTCTGTAAATGTTTCGTGTTTTTTGTGTGTGGTTGTTTATGTTTCTGTGGCCAGTTTCAGTCTGTGATCATTTGGACTGTCTTTGTAATCATAATGGATCTCTTTATAGTAATTTTTTGTCTCGTTGTACTCTTTGTAAGTTTAGATCCATGGTCTTTACCTTTTAATTGGGCCTTGGGACTTTAAAATCAGAAACAAAATGATCCTGTGCGAGCAAGCAGGACAGGAGATTACAGACTTTAATGAAATAAAGATAATGCTTTTGGTCTGAGAAATAAAACAAACGCATTCAGTGTTAAGATTTGCTTTTATTTTACTTGTAGATACATCTTTTGATAGATGGTGGCCATTTCCTTTTGTTTCACTCAGGGCGTCTAGGGACTTGCCTCTGGAGCAGATTTCTTATGACAAAAATCTGTGACAAGAGAACACAAAAGGAATGTTAGGTTTTTCTACGTTTTTTTTAATAAATCAGTAAATATTTCTCATTATTACTTATCTATCTTCCTTTAAAACACTTATAAATAATGATCTGGTCATGCTGACTGTCTTTCGGTGATAGTGTAGTAGTGGTTCACGCTCGCTCACCTGCGAGTCCATCATAGGTGAATGGTTTGTCATGGGGGAATTTCAGACATTCGGCCACTTTCTTCAGGTCATCGTGGGCGGCTTTCATCAGCTCAACATCCCGATGTGACCCCTCCCTCTCTGTTATGCGAAAATACAAACAAACATCAATGAGATCATACATTTTAGCTAAACGTTGGGTTTAATGCGCATCCCGATCATGAGGAAGAAACATTGAACTATTGCCTTAGGTTTTTATTATAGTTTCATGGCAACAAAATAAGTGAGTGTTTGTATTACTGTAGCTGAGCAGGAATCTGTGAGTGGATGTTTTGTAGCTCATCAGCAGACAGTCGGAGCAGCTCTCGTAGAAGTCAACGTCGCCTGTGTCATTGTACTCCTGAACAACCCCATCCTTCTCCACTCCTAACACCCAAAACAAATATAAAGCACAGGCAACATTAATAACACATCAACATGTAACACATCAATACAGACAGTAACAAAAGCAGCGATGTAGGATTTGTAGTACACAGTTCTACCTTTTTACATATATTTACTATGAGTTTACTGCACAACAAGTTTATGTAAGACAAGAAAAAAACTAATTATTGTATTAGTATGACCAAAACCAAACGTTTAGAATGCGAGTTAACATGTTTGTCTGACTGAAATAAAAAATTCCTTAAGAATTGACTAACAGACCGAATGAACGAAGATGGAAGTCTAAGTACCCCTTCATGTATTTGCTTAACTTGACTCTATCTGACCAGGCCAGTCCGTGCATGCTCCAAAGTTTTCGTCCAGTACACAGGAGAATGTTAAGATGGTAACAACTAAGAATAACCACATTTTGTATCATTTTGTAAGAACAGCAAAGTGTAATCATCTACAGCATCACTTTTAACAGTTTAGAGGCCAGAAGAAGTGGAGGATGGAGCCACACAAACACTTATTTGCTGAGTTGAGGAGCAAAACTGAATTAGTGATGACCAAGTCTCATCCCATCAACTTAACTAGCAAAACACATTGGAGAGACAGACAAACACTGTTCTTCTGCCATCCTTCTATCTGACTTGTACATTACCAGAGCAGAGCAAACCACCCTCTTGAATAGATCACGGATAGGGAATAAAGTAGATCACACAGACTTTGGTATGTATGTTTGTGTGTCAGTAGTACTTACTGATGACATCAGTTTTCAGTGTGTGGTGCTCAGTGCTGTTGTCAGAGGGCACCGTCATGTTGACGAAGTATGTTGTGCAGGAGTCAAGACTACCACTGAAGTCAACACAGAACAGTCAGAAAAAGTCAGCCTGGCCTCAGAACAGACAGAACTTTTTACAATCTACAAATTAACAATTGCTTCTGGTTAATGGAGGCCAAGGTTACTAAAGTACAAATGATCTCATAGTAGCTCATTTTTCATCCACTTTAGAGGGTTAGCCTTCAGCTCCCCTTTTCTGTTTCTTATTTGTTTTATGGTTGGTTATCATTCTTCAGTAATTCACAGCCGCATGTGTGGAGTGTCTCTTAACATCTAGATATCTCAGTTTAATGCATAACATGTGCTTAGACTTGCTTCTTATCATGTAAAAACTCTTTATTTCCTGCTGAACCACTACTAGAATTGTCTTTATTGTAAAAACTCACAGGTAGACGTTCCTCTCGTTGTACTCAATTGTTTCATTGTCAGACAGGAGTTTGAACTCAACGTGTGAGCTGGAGGAGTTTGCCAGAATGGAATGACCCAGGTCATGGTCAGAGACAGACCAGACCAGAACCCAATCTCCAAAAATCTGCAGGAGGAGAAAATAACAAGTCAGAGTCAGGGGGGAAGCTTTGATTGTGTTTCTCTGGAAATGTTCTGCAGGGGAGGAAATTTGTTGAATACCATTACTAACAGTGAAAACAAAATGAAACATTACTGGCCGTCAGTAATGGATCAACCAGCATCAAGTAGACTAATAACAGAATTTTAGATTAACAGACAAAATATGTGTAGATAATGTGATTAATGGTAATGGAATAGATTAAAGCAACAAATATTTCATGGTAAAAACTACAATAAAGAACTGAATAAGTCAGCTCACACTATCTCAGTTTAATGAAAAATTACTTCCAGGTTCTGCTTCTAAATAGGAACAATGGAAGAGAACTGTGCTGATTTTGACTTTTTGTGCAATGTGGTGGCTGGTGGTGACGATGGATCTGAGGGGCCACGCTGATCAGAACCACTCACCTTGTGCAGGTCTTTACTTGGCAGCCTTTTGGTCAGACCTTCACACTCTTCAGCGGATGGTTCTGCATTGGAGCCAATCACAGCCAACAGCAGCAGCACTGCTACCTTTGATACTCTCATCGTGCTCTGAGATGAAAAACAAACGCACCTGGTCTATCAGGACAGCAGACTGACAGGATGGACTCTGGTAATCTTATAAAGAACTGGGGCCCCTTCTGGCCTGAGGTCAGTCCGAAGATCATGTGTGCTTAATGGGTTACTTAACTTACCCTTTGATTTACTCCGTGCTTGTCAATCTTCAGCTTTGTGGTTTTGTTTATTGATGTTTGATGTTTATCCGTGCATGCTGTTCCCTCACAAGGCCATACCAATAGATGTTCTAAGAATTTAGAACCGACTACTCAGCATACTACCTTATAGTACCTTACTACTCTTTGGTGGATTGAGGTAACTGCGTGACCAAGAGATGTTGTCCCCACATTGGAGGAGTCTGGCAATGCCATGCAGAGCCTAAAACCAGAAAGAAACCCATAATCTGTCCATGTTACACATTTTTGTGGGGTTTTGAGTGTTTTTATTTGTGTCTTAGAGTAAAACCACTGTGAAACAGTTAGAAAGATATGTTTCATTTCTCCGATTTAACAACTTTCTTGTGAACAGCCAGTAAACACAAACAACTTAAAGTTGTGACTTAAAGTTCCTATGATACAACTTAATATTAACATATTTCATGAGCTGGATATCAAACCTGAGAATACTTGACCAATCAGAAACGTTCAGCTCTGCAGGCCCCAACCCAAAAGTACTTCCAACCATGCGCCTTTTTGGAAATGCACCTCTAAAAATAAACAGTGATGTGATTTCAGATAGATGATGTCAGGAGCTGATTGTAATCCCAATTAGATGGTTAGTCAAGTTATGTATTTTCCTTTATTTTATTTTTTTTGGAAGTTAAACTTTCAGGGTTTACGCTCATTTAGCTTCCTCGGAACCAAAACTGGGGCCAGCTGACATCAAACTGGTGTTTATTGTTGTATTACAGGTTTTTTGTCTTTCTTTCTGTATGGATTGTTTATAAAGTTTAGAATGTTACCCTCTTGATGAAAGTACAAATGTGCTTAAATTAGGCAAACAACAAAAGAATTACTCAATATGCAAAATGTCGTCTCCTTTTCTGGATTTCATACACGTCCAAGACATGCTTGATGTCACTGACGCATGTGCAGGTAGCCTTTAACTGATTTTATGGGAAGGTGATGCATGATTCTTTGCACAGTATCAGCATTAAAAGAAAACTATACTTTGCTTGCTTTTATTTCAAATCAGTTTTCTTTATACATAAATCATTGTAGCTGTCAAATGCAGACTCATGCAGGTTGCTGCAATAAATTCTGAGACTTTGTTGAATAAACAGGTTTGATTGTTGATACAGCCATTAATTTAGTGACTTAAGGGACTGATTTATTTACTAAAATTACACAATAGTAATGTTCTGTGGTGAACTTGGTACCATCCTGTGTGCGTGGGTGTGTATGGTGCCAGGGGTGGCACCAGTGTTGACCAGTCAGATTTCAGGGGAAGGTTGCCAATGGTTCTGTTGTGTTGAAACCAAAGTAGTTGACTTAAAACACTCATCCACTAACTTACAATTACTCCTTTATTCTGGTTTGAATCTCTGTCACTGTTTTGGAACAATTTCAACAGTGCTTTGTGAGAGCGTAAACATGACAACATCACCACAATCATAGAAAAATCATCAATAAATTCAAGCCAATAAACTTAATAATAAACTTAAATAATAAACTTAACGGAGATCCATAAAGTAAGGATCACAACAAAAATAGAAAGAGAATATGAAATAGGATGAAATAAAACAGCCCACAAAAACCACACATTTACATAAAAATTCTGGACAAGAGCCTGACTGTTCAAAATTAAACTGCAAATGTAAAAATATATAAAAACTACACATATGTGCACATGTATGTATGTATGACTGAGCTGGAGAAGGTGATGGAGGCCTGGGGTTCACTGCTCAGACTGTTGTTCCTGTGACCTGGATAAGCAGCAAAAATAGTATATAATACTGTATATATATAAGTATTTATATATGTGTGACATAACATCAGAGCTGACTCCCCAAGTGTTCAGCAGCATCTTTATACTGTCACTGTCATCCACTGAGATGAGATTGCTTTTATGCTGCAGGACAGGAGGGGGCAGACATATACAGAATAATATATAGAAAATTTACTTATGATACTGTTTTTGGGACATTTTTACACTGTCTATGAAGACCATCCAATAGATCGCTGGTTACTACACGAACACTTTGTAAGGAACCATCAGGGGGCAGCATAATACCAGAGAGTTGTGGTGTATTTTTCCACATAAATATCACAAAGTTTTATAAATGCAGAGTAGTTACCCTTTTTTCAACATTTCCTCATTGGATATAGTGGATTGCTTTTCCATGCACAAACTCCACGTGTTACTAACCAGCTGAAGAGTAAACGGGACCCAGATCTTATTAGTACGAGTTGTTTTTTTTTTTTGCTGTGTACTGCAAATCATGACGTGGTTATCATGACAGAGTACGAAAGCAGGACAAATATTCATGCTGATATCTGATCCCCTGCACTACCCAACCCCTTTTCTAGCCCCATAGTTAAACGAAACCAAAAACATTCAGCCATGTGTTCATGTTATGGAGTTTGTTTTGTTTTGTCAGGCTCTGAATTATGAAAGATGTTTTTCCTTCTTTGCAGATATATTTGACGTTTGTTAAAGTTGGGTAGAAACTGACTGAATCTTGATTTTACCAGTTAGTCCTAAAAACACAATCCCAAAGGTGCAGACCCCCCCCCCCCCCCCCCCCCCCACCCCTCCACATGTAAAGGACGATCTCAGTGCAAGCACGATCCTCAGAGCTTTGTGTGTAAACAAAACTATGGGTGCAATCGAGTACATCTTCAGCTGAGTTCATCCAGCTGACAAGAGCTGCCGGCTCTTGTCAGGATGTGAAGGATAAAACGACAAAAGACTGCAGTCAAGGTGGCCACAGTATACAACACAAATATCACAGTCAGGGAGGAAACCTAACACTTCAATGAGAAATCAAGCACGGCAGCTGATGGTAAATTACGGTGGCTGAGAAGTGCAAAACCCTTTTACAATAAAAAAAAAATAATAATTGTAAGAAAAATTTAATTTTAGGAAACAAATGTATTTTTGAAAAACAAGTTTTAATTTTTGAAAACAAATTTACATTTTAGGAAACAAATTCACAAAAAAAATTACAAAATTCAGTTGTTTGTACTACAAGTTTGGGTCACCGTGACGTCACGTCCGGCCTTTAGGACGTTCCCTTTCTGTCTTCTGTTAATTTGTTTTTCGCTTTGTAACTTTGTAACTGTGTTTTGCCACTTGTAGTTTTGTGTCGGCACGCATGTTTTGTAAATGTGTTTCCAAAAAATTATAAACATTTTTTTTTGCTAATATGTAATTTTGTATGTGAATTTGTTTTTAAGAATTAAAACTTGTTTATCAAAAATACTTTTGTTTCCTAAATTAAAAAAAAAATTTGTTAGTTTTTATTTTTTTTTGTAAATTTGTTAATGTGTTTTTTTTTATTGTAAAAGAGTTTTGCACTTCTCAGCCACTGTAGTAAACACATCATGTCTGCACTCGTGCCCAAAAATTATATGAAATTTCTGTCTCTATGTGATAGATTTTTATGAACCCGTTGCTGTGTTTCCTGCATCATATCATGGTGGGAATTTCTTTGTTTCAGTGGAAGAAAAAACACAAATCAGGCAGACTGACAAAAGTAAAATACGGCATGGTAAAAACTTTCTTGGCTTGCACTACTGCTTTCAAAAGTGTATTACTCTTTCGTTTGTCTGTGTACATTTAATGTTATCTCCACTGAGTCACACATGTAGCCACATTTTAGTCTGTTGTGTCTTTTATTTGCAGAGACAAATAAAAGTGTACAATTGTGGTTTGATAAAAGCAAGTTTATCCCTTCTTTGGGTTGATCGCAGATGAGGGACCCAACAGTCCAAAAATCTTGGTGTTGAAGGGTTTTCTTGCATCAAAATGGGAGGACAGGTTATCAAGGGGGATGAATTTGCTCATTGCGCTAATCAGGCGGCCATTCCCCCAAAATTCTTTGATGATATTCTGATGCCTTCACCTTCTGCACATAAACCTGCAGAGAGGTACACAGATATTAAAATCAGCAAAGATCATAAGTTAATCTTGATTTCAATGATAGCAATTTCAAAAAGGGAAGTTTAAAAGCAAAGTACTTTTCTCAGGATTGAAGAGGTAATCTAGTTCTCCAGAGAAGCCGAGGCAGCTTGCCTGCTTCTTGAAATGTTCCAGGTCAGAGTCCTTCAGGGTCAGCTCTGTGCCTGGAAACAAAAATGTAAAAATGAATGGATCTGGTTGTAAAAGTATTGTTTTCTCCCTGATTTGGTATGTAGCTTTCTGACTTAATAAGTTTCTTCCTACCAAAAAGATAAATGGCCCGAGCTTCAATGTCGTCCGGCCCATTTAGGTTGCTGATTTTCATGGCCTCAAAGAGCTTTTTTGCTGTTTTTAACTGTACAATTGATACTAAAAACCAAACAGGTGTCACAGCTTGGCAGCACATGAGATATCGTGGTTGTGTTGTTAACTGGGAAGAGACAGACAAAAGGAAGAAGTTGAATAAATACAACATTCCCCAAAAATAAAAGGTCACAAATATCAGTCACATGATCTTTCCGACTGGCTTGGTGACTGAAGCTTTGTGTCAGATCTGCTCAGGAGACTTACTTGTCACTGTAAAAGTGTTGCCTTCGGTGGTCATGTTTGATGTTGAACCAATGCAAGTTCCATTTCTGGGAAAATTGTCAGAAGAGGGGGTGAGTCGTTAACCTCAAAGAAATCTTTTAGGAAACATTCACATTGGTTTAAAAGCTGATGAATACTTTTAGAAATGCTGTGTGAGTGGACTTAGAGTTTAGCCCCTCATCAAAATTAGAATTAAAACAATTAATATGACTGCACCTAAGCAACCACAGATGAAGTGGTGGATCTGTAAAAACCCAGTAAGTGGGCGTTGACTCAATGTTAGTTGACCTGTAAGTAACTGCTCTAAGGAAATAATCTCAGAAATAATCTGGTCCATATCAGGTATTAAAATGAAACAAATACAACCTTAGATGAACTACAACATGTGACATAATCTTTACTGTCCTTAATTATTTATTTTTTGACAAAAATTAAGCTAAAATGCTTAATTGAAAAACTAAACACAGCCCGAAGATTCATCAACTCTTTGAACAGCAATAACCTGAAGTTATCATTTTCTCGCATTGTTGTGGAGGAATTGTGGTCCATTTTTCTTTACAACGCTGCTTCAGTTCAGTGAGCTTTGCTTACATTTGTTAGCAAAGATAATAAAGCTAAATTGTGTATTGTTTTGTTAACTCACATCCTGTTCTCCTGGGACATAACAATTTCAGTTTTGCTGGACGGCGACTCTGTGATTTTCATCCAGGAGCTGTCAGTTATCTTCAGGATGGCTTTAAAAATCTCATGATCACTAAATCCAGCAAGGAAATAAAATTTGCCGTCCATCTGCACACAAACAGGACACAGATAGCTTTCAGTCAGCATATCTGAATACTGAACCTCTTTACTTTTGTGACACCAACCAAAATCTGTATAAAGCTCAATGTTGAAAGTCTGATCTGAAGCTAAATCATGTAATTCCTTTGTTGAATTATTCATCTTTTTCATCTTCTTTTTTTATATGGTTATACTCATCTGAATAAAACAATAACTGAAGCCTCTTTGTGCCAAGCTAGCTAAATTAAACAACAACAACAAAAAGTGCTACAACTAACTATGTTTGTTTGTGTTCTCGAACTTAACATGTAACAGAAGAAGAAATACTTTGACCATAACGATTAAACTGACAGCTTTGTGCTTGTCAGGGACTTTCAGCACCCACCTGCTGTGTCCGCAAGAGTTTGAACAAACACCCTGGGAATCAGGACATGTGAAATATGAAGAGTTATGCAGTTTGGAATTTTGTATATTTTCCTAAAATGACTCATGATGGCGTTTGTCTCGTTTGTCTCTATGTGGCCCTGTGATGGACTGGCAACCTGTCCAGGGTGTACCCCGCCTTTCGCCCGATGACTGCCGGGATAGGCTCCAACCCACCCGCTACCCGATTAATGGATTGAAAATGGACGGATGGACTCATGATGGCATTGTCACTTGGTTAGGGTTAGAAAACAAATACAATACACTCTTTTTACAGTGCGGCAGCACTGTCATAGCCACCATAGAAACTCTCTGGCAGGTCGTTTGCTGCAGATGCATCATGTAATGAAGATGCATGAAAACTGCACTTAAAGATTAAACTGGCCTCTTATGAATGTAGCCAGCAATGGATGTTGAACACATGAGAGCATTAATTTCACAGACCAGTAAGGCAGGAGAGGAACTTTACCGTGGAGGAGTTGGCCAGAGACAAAGGCGTGACCAGCGGTTGGCATTCTTCAGGCGTCAGAGCTGAGCTGCTAAGAAACAGCGCTGCCAACAGGAGATGACAGCTGAGCCACAGATCCATGATGCTGGTTAGCTTTGAAACCTTGAAAAGGAGAAAAGTTTTGCTTTGCCCAAGGTGGATCTCTCAGGTACAGACTGTGTCTGATCCTAAGAGCCCCTCAGCTTTTATACAGTTTGGCAGAGTTACATGATGTGTTTTTTTCCACTAATTGCATATAAGGTTCATTTTTGCTTTAGTGGTATTTCATCATAACACTGTTGAACTGTTTTTTATTTATTTTTTATTTACTGATTTTCATGACCTTTTGCTATTAAAGACTCAGTTGAGTGAGTACAATACAACATTTGAACCTTCGGATCCAGGTAAAAAACTGCACTGAGAAACATCCAGACCTCTACCAACACTATCTGAAATATCAAAGGTCAAATGCTAAAATGACAAAATGTCACAAAGAATATCCAAAGCATGGCTTTACACTGTCTAAACTAAAGTACAGAATCATCTGTTAGCTATAACATCTGGAGGACTGTAACTGTCTGTTGACTTGAACAGTTAGAGATGACATCTTTGAGGAATACACGGTCCTCTATATACGTTTTTTTATATACATTTTGAGAAATATTTAAAGCTGAAATGATCTGTGTTGCAGAACCAAATACAGCAAGTGAAAGCAGCTCCCTCCATATCGTGTGGGTCAAGGACACATGGCGTCCCCGATTTGCCCCTGAGATTTTATATCTTATATATCTATATTTTCACACAATTTGTGAACACTGATAACATTTTTAGGTTTAAAAATGATCTGCTGTACGTATGTATACTTTACATGTGCAAAAGGCAATAAAACCAGAGTCAACTCATGAAACTGTTGCATTCTACTCTTGTGAAGTCAGTAAGATCAATTCAAATTGACTATTAACTACCCGATGACACAATAATATGGGATCTCCCGCTCTACTCCTAGCTAACTATGCAATGTCTACTGTATAGTGACCCTTAAGGAATTATTAGGGTAGTACTTTGCATTACTTGATTAGTTTCTCACTTTTTGAAAAACTGGCCATTACCCTTTACATGAGTGTCCTAATAAGATGAGTTGCAAGTTAATCATTATGTACTTTTTTGTGTATCTTATTGTAAAGTATTACCCTTCTTGTGTCTTTTGTTTGCAGAATGACCTTTTTAAGTCTGATTGTGATCCCATGTATCAGACTTTCGACCCTGAGAATTGTGAAATGGTGTTTAAAAACATGTGTATCCCCTCTGTGAGGTGACTGCTGATGAGGGACTTTGGAGTCTAAAAAAACCTTGGAATCAAAGTGTTTTATTACATAAAAAATTCAACATGTAGACCACACATTTTTGGATGTTCATTGATCCTTTTTCTCTCTTCACTTTCTCTTTCCTCGTGATAGGTGAATGGTATCCCCTCTCATCCTCCCGGAAATCCTCGTTAGAATCCTTGTTAGAATGGAACCTTGATGCCTTCACCTTCCTTACAGAAACCTTCAGAGACAGAGACATACAGGTATGAAAATCAGTTCTGTCCTAAATCAAAGATCAACAGCTCATTCTGGAGTTTAAAACTTAAGCACTTTTCTCAGGATTGAAGAGGAAATCTAGTTCTCCAGAGAAGCCGAGGCAGCTCGCCTGCTTCTTGAAATGCTCTAGATCAGAGTCCTTCAGGGTCAGTTGTCTCCCTGGAAACAAAAGGACAAAAAACCATGAATGTTCAGATGTGCTTTTAGACAAGGTATTTCTTTCTCTCTGACTGTTTGTTCCTACCTAGGAGATAAAGAGAATGAGCATGGATCTCATCAGCGTCGTCTGCAATACTGATGTTCATCAACTCAAACATCTTTTTGGAGTTTTTGGCAGTGCTGTTTAAACTGAATACAATACAGCCATCACAGCTTGGCAGTATATGGAGAGCCCAGGTCATGTTGGTAACTAGGGGTAGACAGAAAAAAGATATGAATAGAAACGAACAGCATTACGCATTTGAAGCACATAGCCAACCAAAGTCCAGGGGCCAGATGCATAAAACTGTGAGTCTTTTCACGTGACTTATAAAGCCGTGCATAGACATTGTTGTATTTTATAGTCACAAGCATGGACCTGATTTCCACTCTTATTTGAAGCAATCAATTGATGTACACTGTCCAACTAATGAATAATTTGCTTATGAAAAGATTGCTTACAGTATAACTTAATCTATATGACAGTGAAAGAAACCGCAAAGAAGAAGCTAATATTTACTGAGTATAAAATTGAGACATTTAGTTGTACGAGTTCTGAAAATAACCGAATGATAGATTCCGTAAGTTCAGAGCAAAAGAGCCAAGAATGCTACAGAGGTAATACAATAAATGGTTTGATTGTGAACAAGTGAAAAAAAAAAACTCGTCACACACAAACAGCATTGGAGCAACAGAGAAGCCAGTCTATCAAAAAACTTAATGAAAACTGTTCTATCAAACCAAAAGCAGCGCAGGAGCCCATGATGTGCTGGAAGATTCAGGACAATCTCTTAACACTCTATCTTCTTAAAGTTGGATTCACAAAAGCTTTTAACATTACTTTCCTAAAACATGACCATTTCACACATCTTCAGTCATTTATAGCATCAACAATTAAATAAGCCTATGTGTATCAAATCAAAACCACCCATTCTCCAATTTTATGATGTTAAATCATGTTGATTGTTATTCTATTTCCACCCAACCATGTCAACTTTATATTGCTCTAGAAACACGTGTAGACATGGTCTAAAAATGCATTCTCACCACACTTCCTTTCTTTGTGAATACCACTACTTGTGCAGGAAAAAGTGTATATATGTTTTTGTATGTGCACATCTGGCCCCTGATGTCTGGCAACTCACATATCAAAGCAAATTGAAAGAATAATAGAATAGAGTTGCTAAATTAATAATACAAGCAAAAAGGAACCAAAAAACTTTAAAAAAATACATCAACATCAAGAAATAAATGTTAAACAACCGAAAAGAGATGCAAAACGGCAGGAAAAATATTCCAAGTCTTTTAAAAAGATTTAAAATTAGTTAAAAGAAACTCAATATGACAACAAACGATACGCGCAATGTAAACGGACAAAAAAATGAATTTATCAGCCTTATCAAAAAATAATGAGCAAGTAACTTGTAGTATGACTAAAGAAAGATGGACCAACAGAAAAAAATACAAAAATGATTGAAAAGGGCCAAAGAAACAGACAAAAGTGACTGCAAAGATGTCACATCAATAAAAGATATCCAAACTTCTAGAGAAACATATCATGACTGCCTTATTTTTATTAAAAAAAAACATATAGCTGCACACTGTGTGTCACTGTGGGGAATCTGCAGCTTCTAAGTTGAACCATAATAGTAACAGAATCTCTCCTGCCAGCTTTGTGACTCAGGCTCAGTGTGTCAAATCAGGTCAGGAAACTTACGTGTTGCACTTGCAATGTTGTCTTTGATGGTCACGTTTGCTCCTGAAGCCATACAAGTTCCATTTCTGGAATTACACATCAGAGGAAGAGAAGAGTTCATCGTTCACGTTGGCATAAAAAGTCAGCCGATGTGTGATAAATAAGCAGTGCTGTGTGAGTAGACTTAGAACTGCTGTTTTATAAAGTGAGGTTCTTCAACACAGTCTCATAGAATCAACACGATTACATCATGGTGAAGATCCAGTGTTGGATTAGCAAAAAGCCAGAAAATGTACCTTGACTTTGATTAACTGTAGTACATAGTATTGGCCTTTTTTCCCCTACCGATTCGATTTATAAAAAGTCGACTGTTTTTATATTTTAGAAAAATTACATGCAGACAAAGTAAGATTTTAAATGATGTTTTAAATGAGAAAAGAATCAGAGTAGCTCATTTATGGAGGCACTGCAGGAAAAAACGAAAGCTTTTGCACATTATGAGCTCAGTGGCAGAGAGTAAACAAAGATTAAACTTGAAATTAAATCTTCGGGGCACCGTATAGTTGGTGTCCCATTTTGACACAGCCAGCCCCAGTTTGAGTCCCAGCCCAGGGCTCTTTGCTGCATGTATTCCCTCACTCTTACTATCCTCTTTCCTGTCTAGCTGCTGTCAAATAAAGGCAACCAGTGACCAAAAAAACTTTTTTTAAAGCCCTTTCCACTTTTATTTTTTGTGTTTCTACAGTCCAACACATATTGAAGTTATTTTCTTAGGACCTGAACACTCTGAAACACACTATCTAACAGTCTAGTTATCTTGGATTGCCTTAACTTGGCATATAGTGCTTTAGGTCTGGAATTATTTTTGACCACACAAAACAAGTTTCTAAGAATGCCTTCTTTCACCTATGTCATAATCGAAATCGAAATCAAAATTAGAAAATACTTATCTTCAAAAAATTTGCATTTTTTTTAATATGTTGGCTGTAATTTTGTAATTCCTCATTTTGAGATGTCCACACAGCACTCTGGAAAGTCCTTATTAGAAGTGTTGTTACTTCAATTTCAGCCAGAAGAAAACTTAAAAGTCTTCAACTCCAATATGAAGTCCTTAGTGACCAGTGCATTTTAGAGGCCACGTAATTTCATGTTTTACAAGGAAAACACTTTGCTCTCAGGTTATAGGCCTGTGGTTCCTAGAGTATCGAAAAGTAAAATGGGAGACAGAGCCCAGTTATCAAGCCCTTCTACTGCAGAACCAGCTGCCAGTTTGGGAGGAGACATGCTCAAAGCTTTCCTTTCAGATAAAACGTATAGTTAGGGCTGACTCAGGGGACTCTGAGCAAGCACTAATTGTCCACTCTGCCTTATATGATGCAAAATACGGTGCAACACAAACACCCACTGCAACCCTAATTTTGAGATGCTTCCTCACTGAAAGTGCCACACTCTACTTCATTGTAGATGTGGTAACAGGTTGTGTATATTGGTATTGATCCTGGGAAGTTTCTATATTGTGTGTTTGTATGTCAACTCACATTCTGCTCCCCTCAGACATGACAGCTTCAGTAGTGCTGGATGGCGACTCTGTGATGTTCACCCAGGAGCTCTCTGTTACCTTCAAGATGGCTTTATAAGCATCATGGTCAGTGACACCTGCCAGGAAGTTCACTTTGCCGTACATCTGCACACAAAAAGTAAGTCAGTTTGTTATCACAGGCCGTTTTCATTAGGCCCTTAAAAGTATGGCCTATTACTGAATATTTTTTATTTAATCCCTTTTTTGCACATTTCGAATATCTGATGATATGACTGTGACAAGTCAAAGCTGATGCAAATCTGCTCCCACCTCCTTTCACAATAAACCAAAAGCTGAGTTTCCATTCACTTGCAAAGCAAATCTGAAACCATCTTCTGAAAAGTTTGAAAAAATACATTATGTAGCGAGTGAGCGGTTAGAATTCAGTAGATGAGGTAGTTGTTTTAAGCAGAATCAAACCTTGCAGGAGGGAGAAAATAACTGAGGTGGACATCCACAAATAAAAACTGAGGAAGCACTTCTTCAGGATTAATCTCTGAGAACATCTGGGATATCACATTCATACCAGGGAAGATGCTGATTGGTCATGTGTTCAGAAAAACTGATGAGTCACATGCTTTTAATCTTTGTTAAGTCAGAAGTTATTCAGAAAGTTGTTCTCCATATGTCCTCTTTGAAAACCCAACTCAAGTGAGCGCATGAAATGTTTGCACATTTGTGGAAATTATTTGGAATTTTCCCCCTTTTCGTTGACCCTTTCGATTAATTAATTTATTATTATTGATTCATTTATTACTATTTGCATCTTGAATGTCAATCAAAAATTACTTGAAAACCTGGCAAATGGTTTTCTCCTCACAGTAAAGAGCTTTTCCTGAAATTAATTCCTGAAAATAACTGGTTTGCCAAACAGAGCTTCACTGAAATCCTGTAGAACCTGGGACAAAACAGATGCTGGTAGTAAAATGCTGCATTTCATTCTGTTCCTGAACCAGTTGTAACAGAAGAAGAAGAAAAAACAACCTTTACAACAAGACTTTGGGTCTGGTTGAATAGTCTGATTTGCTTAGGATCCTTCCTAACTGAATGAGATGACCTGGAAGTATTTGAGCAGCAGCCAAGATAAGAACTGTTTGTCCTCTAAACACTAAAAAAAGGAACGCCGATATCCACTTAGTTATCTCCTTTAGCATAGGCTACATCGATTCTCCATTATGAGAAGATGAAAGAAGATAATTCCATCCCACAGTCCGCTTCATTATTTCTTTATCCAGTCATACTTTGATTCATGTGGATAAAAGTGAGACCAGGAGGATGAGTATGATTAGTCCTTAAAATCTGGCGACTGGTTTCTAGACAAACTTTCAGCTGTTTACAGATGAAACCTTAACTGTAGCTTTATCACACACAAATCATTTTAGTATGATGTTTAAACAAAGCATCACAAAGTCACCATGGAAACCCAAGTGGCACACTGCTTTGTCTTTGCAGATTTTCTCTGGCTGGCTGCTTGCTGGAGATGCATCACATGATGAAGATGCAAGAAAACTGCACTTAAAGATTAAACTGGCTTCACTTAAATGTGGTCAGAGATGGATTTTGAACACATGAGAGCATTAATTGAGGAGTTTTACCACGGAGGGGTCGGCCAGAGACAAAGGTGTGATCAGCGGTTGGCATTCTTCAGGCGTCAGAGCCGAGCTGCGTAGAAACAACGCTACGAACAGGAGATGACAGCTGAGCCACAGATTCATGATGCTGGTTAGCTTCAGAGTTAAAGGAGAAAAGCTGTTTGCTGGAACTCTCAGGCACAGCTGATGAAAGTTACTGTGACTGATCCTACAAGCCAGTTGGTTTTAACACAGTTTGACAGAGTTACATAATGTGGGTTTTTCACTAATTGCATCACAAGTATTAGAGTTTTATTTACCCCCATAATTATGCAACCTAATTTCAAAGTCAGTACATCTCTCAGTTTGTGATAACATTGTTGAATTTACGTGTTATTCATTTACTGATTTGTTTAGTTGCCCTTTGCTACAAATGATCATTTGTACAACCTTTGACACTTTGGATCCAGCTAAAACTTGTACTGAGAAACAACCTGACCTCTGCCAACTCTATACCAAAATATCAAAACTCCAACTTAACATTGAGTTTACTAAAATGAGAAAAATACTGACACATGAAACAGAAAAATAAGAGCCAAAGAAGCTTGCAAGAAGTTTGGCATTTACCACATGGCAGCATAACAAGCAAAACTAAACTCATGGATGGGATCAGCTTCTTGGATATGTAAATAACCATATCAACATTAAATAATAACAGCATCTGGGAAACACAGTGTGGACTTTTATTGGCTTTTGACTTGGACAGTTAGAGATGACAACCATTAAATATGGGTCTTATTATTAGTTTTTTTATGTAAATTTTAAAGTGTTTAAAGCTCAAATGATCAGCTTAAAAACCAAATGAATCAAGAGCATGCAGCTTCCTCTGTTGTGTTTTGGCCAAGTAGATCTGTAAGTCTGTAATGAAAGAGTTAATCGAAGTGCTCATTCCAGAAACACTCTAGATGAAACTGTAAATGCTGCAGCGTCTTCCTGTCAGAACCTCAGCAGAGAGGATACTCAGAACATGTAGATGGTCTGAAGACTTTCAAGTCGTCACTGCATGTAAAGGATATGCAACACAATCCCCCAAATGAAGACTTTTTATACGCAATCTTTGATCTCACAAAACTTTGAATGTTGTGCCTCGTTTCATTCACCCCTTGTGTTACATCTGTTTATTACTTTACTTTTTATGTTCCATAGTCTTGAACAAAACTAGCGGTCAGCAGGTTTGTGTTTTCCATGGGAGACTCTCCCGTCTGCAGAGCTCTCCGGACGTTCTGCCAAAAGACTGCAGAGTGTTGTCTGGCCTGAGGCCAGCTCAGGAAGGAGCGTTTCTTCACCAGTTTCCTCATGCAGTAGTATGGAGACAGCTGATGGGCTGGGATCTCCTCCAGAAACAGCAGAATCAACACGTCTCCCTGGGGAGGACTGACAGAGTCAGCAGTATTCCTTCCAGTGTTTTTCCCGAGCATCGATAAACCTTAACTTTCGTCCTCTGTCAGTAATTTTTGAGTCCAGTTACCATTCAATCATTAGACACGGTTGTTGCCAATTAGAGCTGTAGCTGTGCTCATTATGAGTTTTAAAGCTTTAGATTCTAGTCATTGGTGGTTGAAATGCAGGATGAGCTGATTTAAAATAAACTCCACAAACAGGAAAATAATCATCTCTCTCTCTCTCTCTCTCTCTCTCTTATTAATCCCTAATTAAACAAATCCACAAGCGCTGAGGCCTTAAATCCTTATGTGTTAAATGAAGGCACCACATTACAACAGCATCACACTGAGGAGAAAAGTAAGAAATCTTCTTGCAACTGAAATTAAATAACAATATTAGCAGTTTGAACTGTTAATTACGGGAGTACCTGTCTGCTGTGCTCATGAGAAATCAAACCAGATTTTTACAGAGTTCAATTAAAGGGTATTTGGAGGCGCTGCTTGTAAATATAATGGATTACTGATTAGATCTCGCAGGTACAAGCCCTGAGAACCAAAACCTCATTGTGAAGCAGCTGTCAACATCTGTTGACAAAGATAATCGCAATAAGTTCCAACAAAATAATATGAGGCAATACGAGCCCAAATTGGATCCTAAGCCCCCTCCTACTGATGTATAATAGGAAACAAAGCATGAAACAGTTGAAGGTTACAAACATCTTAATTAACTAAAAGGGTCAAATAATTACCAAAGTGAGGCAAAATAACCAAATGGATGTAAAACTAATTTGGAGACATGAGGACAGGAATGAGACAAATCAGGCAAAACATTTTATGTAACATGGATGGTGGTGACTAAGACTGAGGAGTCTCAAAGTAATTTAAAGAATTTTACATCAGCTACAGCAAGACACAAAATTAGTATAGAATCCAAAATGTCCAAAGCTTATATTTAGTCACTGAGCAAACACTTTTATCAAAAGCGCCTCATGTTGTCAGCTTGTAATGTCTATGTTGTAATTCTACAACGTTGGGCCTGAGTAGTGGTCAAAACAGCCTGAGCTCCTTACACATTACATAAGGACACTGCACTTATCACATGATCACAAATTGAAAAAAAAGGAAGCAGAAATTTAAAGTGTCAGATGATTCATTGTAACTATAATGACCATAATTGAACAAATGAATAAATTGTATGGGATATGTGAAACTCCAGCATCTATAGCAGTATGTGAAACTCCCTGTATCTTTGTAGTTTTTTGTTTGTTTTTTAACTTCTAAATGATCCTGAGCTACTTTTCTCAGTGTTGCCCAAGCAGCAGTTAGCAGCATTAGGAGATAGACAAACAGGTTCTGAATGTTCTGAAATTGTTGGCCTGTTGCATTGTTCAGGGACAGGTGCGAACTGTCTTGAATGGGAACCTGTAAGTGCTCTGGGGGGATGCGTGTGTTCCTTTTAGTATGATAAACAACTTGAAAAGAAGGACAAACTCAGACCATGGCTGAATTCATTCAGGGAGAAATGCCTGCAGGTGCCTACAGACAGTTCTGCTCCCAACTATGCCCAACGTTGCACATTTAAAACATTTCCATAAAAACTTACTAAAATGTAAAAGATCTGAAAACTCTTTAATTTCTACATCAGAGGCCTCCTAAGACAATATCAGAGAGGTCAAAAAATGTTTTGCTCAATTTTCTATCACTGGGTCTTACAGGGTTAGTGGTCTGAATTTCAGCCCTGAAGCCTTGTAGGATGAACCGATTGTGGACTTTGAATGTTCTCCTTGTGAATGCGTCGGTTCTCCCCAAATACTCTGGCATCCACCCACTATCCAAAAACATGCCTGTTAGTCAACTGGTGAGTCTAAACTGACCCTAAGTGTCAAGGTTTACAGGTGGACAGGAGCCTAAATGTAAGCAGAGATGGAACCGGTGTTCTGTTTACATTAGTGAACTTTTATTGTGCAAGAGTGGAGGGAGTGTTCTCCTCTTATCTGTGAGGGAATAGACTGATTAACAGGATTACTTGGCAGCTGGAGATTGGAACCTTGGTAAAACAGCTGAGTACTGACCAATCTACTATCAAATTATCTGTCTCAATATTACTTAAAACAGCATATAACTGATATGAATTATATGATAACTGATACAGTATAACTCAGTAGAAATATTCACTTGAAAGGAAATTTGAACGGTTTTTAAATCTTTTCTTATAAAAACACAGATACAAAATCTCACACACATCTTCCAGCAGTATGTAACTGGATCAGATGCTTCTCAGGACTAAAGGACTAAAGAAGTCTAGAGCACACACTGAAGGCTCCAACCCTCTTTTTTTCCAATGATACTAGATCCGCTTGGTTTGTTCATACTTGCAGTCTCTTGTAACCACAAACGGATATAATAGATGGGAAGATTTTGATGTCTGTAATAGCCGTTAACTAGCAGTTAGCACTAGGGGGAGGCAGAGTTTCACTAATTGCCAAACTCAAAATTTCACACTAGAAAAAAAAAAACACATGCTCAGAAAAACACATTTATCCATCTGTGTCCATTACATATGAAGATTAAAGTATTAAAACTGCAACTCTACCAGTAACATTAATACTATAGAGCAGTAATAATCATATTCCAAATAATACATTTTGTATGCATATTCTTTTGAAGTGACTTGTAACATGAGAGATATGTTATGTTTATGTTTTATGCATTTAGCAGACGCTTTTATCCAAAGCGACTTACAGGTAGGCAGATAGGGTAAGGGGGTCTTGCCTAAGGACCCCTACTGGAGGTGTAATACCTTTCATGCAGGGGATTTGAACCCAGGTCACCCACACAGAAGGTGGCAATAATACCACTACATTAATATAATATATGTATATATATTATAATATATATGATAATAATGGTTGTGATGTGAGAAAACATCTCCCTGAGCATGCACATGGCAACTGTGGAGAGGAAAATTCCCTTCAACTGGAAAAAACCTGCAGGAGAAGCAGACTCAGGAAGAGAGGTTGAAAGGACAGGAAAGAAGGGGTCAACAAGACCCATAACACCAGGCCAGGGATACCTACCAGGAAATATCCCCCTCTTATCTAGAAAACAACGAAGAAGATAGTAAGAAAATTATGAAACAGGACTGAATTTCCAAAAGCTTTTGAGTTTTTAGATGTAAGTTTTGTTTTTTAGTCAGACGGGAGGAACACTTTGGGATTCATACCACTGACACACAGAAAGGGAGAAAGCTCAGCTGTCATACTGATTGAGAGCAACATTTAAGTAATTTAAACAGAGCATTATTAAAAGAGAACTGACTGAGAACAGTCAGTTTATTGCACATATCACAGCTGCAGTTATTAAGTATTGATTTTTCCTGACACATAGACAGAATTGGTCAGAGTTTGAGCATCGTTTTCATTGTTGGGGAGTTTGCTCTGTCTAAAACAAGCACCAAGCCATCATTCAGAACTTATTTAACAATTATGCTCTTTTAAAAATTGTGCTTATGGTTGCTATTTCAGGTGAAAATCAGCAGTTTTGCGAATGTAGTGTATTTCCAAAGACCATGGCTTGTTCATTGTCTCTAAAAGCTGTAGAATTACTGCATCTTTTTTGTTTTAAAATCTGGATGGACTTTCCAAAAGCTAAGCTCAGACAGCAAATTAATATTTCTCAGTGTGGTTCAATAAAGAAAAAACAAACACAAATCTTGATCTATTCACCTGTCCACTATTTGTTTTATAACTTTTAATTCTGGTTCCTGCTGTTTTAAATGCAGGGTGAGTTACACATATAAACAGCTGAGAACCACCTGTCAATAACACAGAAACATTTGGTATTTTGTCATAATAGTATTATTATCATTATGATTAATTCTAACCGAAAAACAGCATTCTCTCCTGATACAGAAAGGTTGAGAAAACCTTCTGCCAAAGAAAAATATACTTTATTAAGTCATGTGTTCTAAAGCCTGATTGAACCAATCCACTGTGTAAGAGTTAAAGCTTTAAATCCTCATGTGGGATAATGAAGCTGCTGTTTAACAAAAGCATCACACAGAGAGAAAAAAAAAGCAATTTACTCCCAGTAAACATTAAATAAAGACATAAATATTGTGAATAGTTTAACAGGAGGCATTAGAGTTGAATGATTTTATTAATATCATAATTATCAATGAGGAAGAAACATTGTGTGCTTAATGAGATCAAGCCTGAAATTCTGGGATTTGCCCCCTGCTGTGCTGGTGATAAATATAACTGACTTTAAAAGAGTTTAACTACCTCATCGAATTCTGCTCTGCCTCTTTCTCACAGCTGAAGGTGGTGCCGGTGTCAAGAGTCAGAAAGTGATGGGAAACTGACTTGTTAATGTGGATCGTTTACCGAACCCTCCATTCAGGTACAAGCCAAAGGCCCAGGACCAACACTTGAAGCAGGTGTTTTTTAATAATAGAAAGTCGATACAGTGACCACAGATGGGTGCAAAACAAGACCAAACATTTATCAAATAAGAGACATTATAT
This sequence comes from Leuresthes tenuis, assembly GCF_036924035.1. NCBI lineage: Eukaryota > Metazoa > Chordata > Actinopteri > Atheriniformes > Atherinopsidae > Leuresthes > Leuresthes tenuis. The sequence continues at coordinate 7,523,561 of NW_027325372.1, read as the reverse complement.
GTCTTAGCAATAAAACACATGAAAAGAGGGATAAAACTAAACTGACATTAACAGGTGAAATTTAGAAAATAACTCGAGACAGTTTTGGAGATGCAAAAAACACAAAAGATCCAAAACACTGAAAAGGGAACAGTTTCACATGAGAGATGATCCAGAGAGGTGGCAAATGTCCGCTGGATTTGCTCTAGACTTCTCGAGACGATTTTCCGGACAACTCCCTCGTCAAACCTCTGTAAAATCACAGAATGATACTACTCTTCATACTACTTTTCTGTTGAAATGCATGCTAATAAAGCTCCCACTATGAGGAGCATGTGCAAACAGTGACTGTGACTGTAAAGGCTCCTTTGTCAGCTCTTCCTCTTAAAAAAATTCCTGCAAGACAAAAGGATGGATTCAGCTACAGAGAAGTGAAAGTACTAAAAACTACAGCTGTTTATTGCATACTTGCAATTGCATACTCACAATAAACATATTAGTAATAGTCATCTGCAATTAACTCTTTTTTTAAGTGTGAGAGTTATTAATTGTAAGAAATACTTACAATCGCTGGAAAACGATTTCCCTTTAAAAAGGTAGCTTTGTGGGTAAATTGGGAGTGGAAAGAAGAAGCATAGCAGAACCTGGCTGCTTATCATTTTGTGTTGTTGTGGAGGACCTAAGTGCAAGTAAGGGGTCGGAGACACTCTGATGTTAAGAAAGTAAACTGTCAGACAGAACAAAAAACACTGTGGAGGCAGGTGATCCAAAAAAAGTGAACAAACCTCCCTTCAGCAGAGCTACTGTGGTTGCCAAAGCTTCTTTATAGAGGGTACGTGATGTCAGATACATGACAGACATGTGATTGTACTAAATTAGGCCCCACTGAGTGGCAAAAACACTGGTTGACTGGTTGCAAAACACAGAAAACACATCTGAAATGGAGATTGTGCAGCTGACTCTACTAACAGTTTACGAAGGAAGTCGGTGTAATAAACTTATAAAAAGTAAAGAGCTGACAGCTAAATTGATTGCTGTAATTCATTGAAACAACTGAAATCCAGGCTCAGAAATATGGATGTGCATTGATCATTCTATATGCTATTCTTCATCGCCCATTTCACTTTCAAATAACATTTTTAGCAGCACTGCTTTTGGTCTGCATTGTGGATGACGGTTAGATGTCTCTTAGTGATAACCTTAAAGTATCAGGGTTGTTTTATATCATTATTTATGACTGGGTAACAGGACAGTATTTAATTTACCGCTTTGCTCATAGATTAGAACTGTAACTTAACTGTGATAGCATCCATTTTGTTTGACTAATTTCACTGATTTGGTAAAACCTGCCATACCTGTTTTTTAGTTGCAGTTTTCCTTTCGCGGTACATCTTTTGTTTAGTCGCTTAATACATAATCGTTTTTCCTTAACTGATTCCAACTGTTTCTAATGTTATTTCCTATTTTCCTGAAATAGTGTAATGTAAAGCAGTGCACTTTTTTATACTGTTAATTATTATACATTTGACTTGAAAGTATCAATTCAAATGGTATTAAACTGAGATGACATTGAGAAATGTCATTGTGTTTTTATTAACTTTGACAACCCTATTAAAAAAAGATGACTCTGATGTTGTTTCGGTGGTGAAAACTGTAACCACAGAAAAAAGGAACCAGTCAGAGGCCAGAATCAACCAATGTCCCAAACATTTACACTTGTGCTGTAATGAATGCAAACCTTCACCATCGGCTCCTTATGCGGTGATCTGATGTTTGTTCATTTCGCTACACTCTGCAGGACTATAGAAATTCCTTTTAACTGATGGCATTCATTCAATTTGATTCAGATAACACACATTTTATCAAAACTGTCACGTTAGGTAAAGTGTTGCTAATGTAAACCATCTGCAAACCCTTTTCTTCTTCAGCAGAGTGATACCTGTGAGAACTGGCTCCTTTTATTCGATTCATTTGATCAATTAATCAGCAGCTGTGGGACTGAAGCCTCTGCAGAGCACATACAAAATGTATCACTGAACATTTCCATCGTTTGTGGCTATATGATGTATTGATCAGCCACCTCATAAATAAATGAAAACAGCTGTAATGTCCTGGGAGCTGTGCGAGTCTGCTGAAGACGAAAATCCTCTGATCCTCCTACTCTGTGTGATCTCATCTCACTTCACTGCTGCTGCGTGTCAGGGTGATATGCTGCGATCAATAAATGAATCAATAAATAAATGCTTTGATTTTACACTTTATTTTAGACATAGTGGAAGTTGTAACTACAGTCGGGCACACTGGAAGTGTCAGACTTGGATAAAATTTTGGGCAACATAAATTACTTTTGCTTTACTTGAAATAGATACATTTTTGGATAGTGTAGTGGTAAGAGTGCCACCTTTCATGTGGGTGACCTGGAGTCAAATCCGCTGCATGAAAGGTACTACCTCCAGTAGAGGTACTCAGGCAAGACCCCCTTACCCTAACTGCCAGTGTAAGTCGCTTTGGATAAAAGCGTCTGCTAAATGCATAAACATAAACATTTATTTACTTTTTTATTTTTTTATATACTGCTCGATCAAAAAAAAAAACAGCAACAAAAAAAAAGCAAATATTTGAACTGTTAAAAACATATTGCAGTGATTACTATGTTTCAGCTGGCACCGAGCTGTTTAACATTAACCGATGCAGCCCCTGGTTCCCATAACAACCATGTTAGAAGATATATCATGTAGTAGTTGAAAAGCACTGAGCAAACAAAACTAAAGAGACTGTTGAAACTTCTAAAACTGTGTTGAAAGCTGTAAAACACACTGTTAAACCTGGAAGGATAGTTGTAAACCATAACCTTCCAGGATGAAATGTGGTTGCAAGAATGATCTTGAATAATTGTGCCTTGAAGTTACTTAAACGTTTGGTGAAGTCATATTGAAGAAATTAAAACTAGAACTCACAGCAATGAGTAACAGTGAAAGTAAGAGTAAGAGCATTTCTACACATACATTACAAAAAGAACTCAAAGTTTAGCAACCAAACACCTTTGTAGCCTTTAGAAAACCATTTAGCTTTTAAGCTAATTGGGGAAAAAAGGCTTAAAGTATTAAGTATTAACTTATCAATGTTCTGATGGGTCCAGACCATTTTCTTGAGTGATGGGTGCATCAGGGTAAGAAGCACTGTGGATGAAGTGATGCATTCTGGGTTGCTTCAGTTGGTCAAGGGTCACCAACATTACGTGCCTAAAAATGAGGTCCGATGACTACCTATATATACCAACACTACACTGAATGAGCAAGGTTTTCCATCAATGACTGTTTTCTTCCCTGATGTCACAGACATATTCAAAAATTAAATGTCAGGATTCATAGTTGTAGTTGCTGTGAGGAAAAAGACCCAAATGCAGGACTATGGGAGGAGGAGGTGAAGTCAGCTGAAAATGAATGGTGATTTCATTAAACCTGAACAGAGGGTGCTCTTAACAAGAAACTACAAACAGAAAGTAACAAGAACAAAACTCAAATGGAACAAAGGAAGAACTACCTAAACGACAAGGAAAAGAGGGAGGATTCTATGAATGGGTGCAGGCGAGTAACAATAATATGGAGCAGGTGGATATGGAGCGTCCTCTGACTTTATTTACTGTTTTTAAACCCTTGCTGACAGTCACAGTTTGTGCCCCAGGTTCTGGTTTTTGGTTTTCCACCATAACCAACAGCTCAAATACATTCCTGCAAGAACTAGAACAAACTTGGATAAATTCACCCCCGGGCGTCTTCAGGAAAACACCCCAACCTCAGCAGACGAGGGTCTTAACTTGTTCGTAAATGCAACCTCTGCAGGAGAAACTGATTCAAAGGGAGAAAGGTCATGAGATCATGAAAATGAATGGAAATCATTATCGGTGCAAAAGATATACAGTTTTACTTTAGTATGCTTGAAACAGTCATTTTGGAATCATGTAGATCAGGTGAGAGGATGGCATCATCATCTTCAAGACTTTCTTTGGCAAGGCAGAAGCAAAGCAAAAAAATAATTCCTTTGGCTAGAGTGGAATTATCAGCATCACTGGAGCATGTCATGGAGCAATTCATACTTTTATAAATGAATTCCTATCATAACCCAACACACTCAGTCACTCTGACCTGCTCTCTTCCTCTCTGCCCTGATCAGAAACCTGCTCAGGTTTTCCTGGAGTTTCATCTCCTTCATTAAAATGCTTCGCCCTCGGGCGGCTCTGTCGCCTCATGCATTTGCACAGGTGCAAGATAACGTAAGATTCACACGCATACACACACTGTAATCAAGGGAAAGTGAGGCGAGTCAGCTCAGAGCATCTGTAGATTTTTACAAAAGCATCAGTTCACCCTGATATATTGTTTTTAAGTGTTTGAACAGTAGATTTACACTATTCTCTTCCACAGTCTGTCTTGTTATCTACAGCTGTCTAGCTTCTTGCTCTGATTTTAAACAGAATTCAGTTATTTATACCTGATATTAACTTCCATAGACACTATATTCATGGATAGATACCTCAACAGGCTAAAGTATGTTGTAAAAGGACCTATAAAAGCAGTCGTAAAGGCTAAAAGGGAGTTTTGGGAGGGTTGCTGGTGGGCCGCTTTCATGTTCCCATCAGTGCCAGTGTCTGTTTTTCAATTTGTCCAATAAGTAAAGAGCTTATGGGACCACCAACAGAAAATAACTGCGCCCATCTTGTGAAAATGTCTTAACTTTTTAGACAGGTTCAGGTTCCCTGTAGCTACTTTTGAAACAACCAATCACATGACTGAGAAGCATTCTGTTTTTCCTGAGTTTAAGCTGTTGATCTGTCAGACACAAATGATCACAACAAGCACAGAGAAACCCATTTAGGAGCAGCAGTTGGTCTAGACACTAGTGCTGCTGTCGAGTGTTGGGCTTTTATCACTGTATGAGTTGCAAGTTGTTCTTCTTGTTCCTCTGCAGGCGTTTTTCTGCCATTAAAAAACTGGATGTGGACACACATATTACTTCATTCACTTTCCACGCTAGTTACTGAATGCTCGGTGAAGCAATCCCCCGTCCCAAACTGTCAAAGGTAGTAGAAACAGAGTCTGAGTCAAGGCTTAAGGTTTTGTTTTATTCAATCTCTCATAGCCATAAATATCATTTTGCAAATGGAGAAAATAGATACTATAAAGATGTGAAGATGGCATTAAAAGCTCAGGTGTGAAACCATAAGGTTGTGGATGGTGACTCAGCTGAAAGCGTGAAACATATTTTTCGAGTGGATAAACAATCACAGACGTGGCTACTGGTACGGAGTGGATGATGAGACTGGTAATGACTGTAAAATGTCACATTGCCAATATATTATCAAGAAAGGTCAAATCAATGGTCATAGGATTTTTTTTCAAATGTCATTTGAAGAGGAAAAATTAATCAGGTTCTTAAAACATTTAGAACTTGAACAGCATGTACGATAAAACAACCCTTCATGATTTTGTACCCTTTGAGCAGGAAGAAGATATTGCAGTTTAGTACAAAACAATCACACAAGGGATTTTACGTGAAATTCATATGTTCAGAGGTTTACTTTGTAAATCAAAGTGACAGTCCAGTCAGTTTTATTCTTACATTGTAAATATATTAATCTATTGTGCTGCGCTACAACCTCAGTCTTTCATTAATTAATGATGAATTAAAGTTGTTTAATGACCAACTGAGGTTGTCATTGAGTAAAGCTTCTCAAACGGTAAGGCTTGTGAAGAGCAGGCAAAGAGGCTCTGTGACTCAGGAGAACTTAGAGGCCTTTATGTTAATATCTATGCTGGTTTGGATTTGCTGCTGAATTACTTCTACTGGTAACTTTCTTTTTACATCTGTTATGATGCACAACCATGGCAACAGAAAAGTTGCATGTGGGAGCAGCTGATTAAGATTTCCAAAGCTCTAGTTATGCCTGGAATAATCTAGATTAGTTGAAGAGATGACAACTAGGATGAAAAGCAGGAACAAAACTTTCTTTCAGATCATACAGTTTATCACGATCGTGAACTTTAGTAGTAGCTGTAGATTATTACAACTTTTTGCTCTTGTTATAATGACTGTTACCAATATGTTGGTATCATTATTACAATCAACAATGACTGACATTATTTATGTCAATATTACTGTTACTTTTATTAATATCAATAGTTTGTCTGAAAGGCAGCACTTAGAAGTGGAGCAAGAGACTGTGAAAGCAAAAACTCTCAAACTGTTTCCACAAATGGCTGTGAGACACTCACTTCAATGTACATCGAAAGTCAACCTAAAGAAGGCTCGACCCTACAGCCTATCCCAGCTGTCAGTGGGTGACAGGCGAAGTACATCCTGGACAGGTCGCCAGTCTGTCACTGGGCCACATAGAGACAAACGAGACATGGGCGGCTGTAGCTCAGGAGGAAGAGCAGTCGCCCACCAATCGGAAGGTGGTTCGACTGCACTTCCCCGGGCTACATGTCGAAGCATCCTAGGGCAAGACACTGAACCCCACGTTGCCTATCAATGTATGAATGTGTATGAATGTGTGTGAGTGAGTCGAAAAGCACGTAGTTACAGAGTAAGACATGCTGTATGAGTGTGAGTGAATAGATGAATGTGGCATGTAGTGCTTTGAGTGGTTTGTTAGACTAGAAAAGCGCTATACAAGTACAGTCCATTTACCATTTACACAACTAAGCATGCTCACGCTCACACCTTGGGACAATTCAGAGTCACTAATCAACCATGCATGTTTTTGGACAGTAGGAGGAAGCCAGAGCACCTGAAGAGAACCCATGCGTACACAGAAAGAACATGCAAACTCCACACAGAAAGACCACAGCCGGGATTAAATCCAGGAACCCTCTTACTGTGAGGCGACAGTACTAACCACCACACCACTGAGCAACCCTAAATATAAACTAAAACAAGAAAAAAGAACTGTCTGCAATCTGCAATTAATCACATAATGTTGACCAATGGATATGCAGTATTTGACATTTCAGCTTTATGTTTAGGGCTCCAATCAGGCAGTTTGATATATTAGTTATATTTGGCAGCAGTACCAAGGACTCTTGCCTCCCCCTTTGTAAGCAGCAGCATGTTGAAATTTGTCTTCCACCCATCGACCATCTGTCAGCCTTCACATATGATGACTCACACATGCAGATTATGGAAAATACAGGCTAATATTAGCTCTCCATATGACTATCCACAGAGAGATGATGAGAAGCAGCTTATTGTCCAAATGATTTTTAAATCTTAAAATGCAACTTCCATCTTTTTTATTCTGGTTTGTCTCTGCAGTTCGGTCCACAGAAATGACTTTGTGTGAAATGACAAAGCAGATCAATCTAGAATGAGAAGTTAAAGCTCCACAAGTACAGCAGTTTTAGGTCAGTGAAAGCAACACAAGGAAGCAGTAGACAAAAGATAAAAAGATGAAAGAAATTAAGTGGGAAATTAGAGTCTTGAAAGACAACAGTAAGACCAAACATCCCTAAAGGGGAAGTCCGTTTTTTTAAAGCTGGACCTTATTTCTGGCATAAAATACTTCATCTACTCATCGATAACATTTTGGTGAAAGTCGGCGTCCTTTCAACGCTATTTAGATTACACGAGATCCGCGTATATCCATATAACGGGAGTGAATGGGGCATTGACAATACAGCCTCTAAATAGGCATTATCTGTCTTTATTTGACCAACACTTTAAGATGAATGAATGAATGAATGAATGAATGAACGCGTACTATAGCACTGTTAATTGTTATTGGGGGCTTTCTACACACTGGTCATTTGGGATAAAGTCATAGATGCGCGCCGCTGCTCTGTGACGGTCGGCTAGCTTCACATATAGTTTTGCCAAAATTTTATCAATGAATTCCGAACTTCCCCTTTAAAATCAACAGAACAAAAAAAGCAAAAGAGACATCATCAAAAAGCAAATAAACCTAAAAAAAGGGTGAAAGGTCTACAAAAACAAAAAAGCTCATTAACAATCAAACAATCAAATGAGGTCCAACAGGAAGTTTTATTTATTTACAAAACAAGAGTGCACTTTCAAAAAATTAGCTCAAACAGAAGGCAGGAAGATAAATCCACTCTTACAACTTCCAACTATTAAGAAAATGCAGAGGAGCTCTGTTCACACACTGATACACACAATCTGCACGTCACGTATACGGTTGAAAAAGAGCAGATAGAAACACAGCTGAGAGATCACCGCGTTGCACATGTATGCAAGCAAATGAGTCAGAACCCCTGAAACATTTCTTCATATTCTGAACACTTTTTTTCCCAATTATGTTTTGCAATTCCAGAATCTTAAATTTTTACACTTGACTCAACCAAACCAAAAAAATGTGAATTTTCATTGATCTGCATTTCTTGTCATATGATAGCGTTGGATTTGCCACATGTATTAAGAGAATAGGCATCTCATAACAACCCAGTCTCACAAGAAAACTTCTACCAGTTATGTTTGTCCACAAGTACAAAATGTAATAGTCAAACAAAGAAGGCGCCGACATTGTGAGGTTGTGATGTTTGCCTGTTTTCTTATGACCATATATTTGTTGTCCCTGACTCTAAACACATTTTTATTAATATCTAAACCTAGCTATGTAATCTTTTTATGCTTAAGCCAAACCAACTGTAATGGAGACCATAGACAAAACGTGAGAAGCTTTTCTTGGTTCTCTTGCATGACAGTCCATAATAAAGACAATGTCCACCCATACCCACCTCCCTCCTTTATAAGCACGTTGCAGATGTGCAATATCACATTTGTGAAAGTTTCACGATATGCAAACCATAGAAATGTCATAAGCATACAATAATTTTGGAGCCCAGAATATGTAGAAAAGTTAACATTTTTGAGTCTTTATCGTGAAACTGTAACATTTTGTGCTGTGGACCAACGTACCTATGACACATTCTGTATGAGGCTGTGTTCAATAAAACTGCATTCATGTAATTATGATCATTTTTTCAGGATTTAGTCAGTCAAGATCTTAACTCATTTTAAGTAATTTGTGTTTAAATTTCTGTATAATGCATGTTTCACGAATTCAGCCTGAAATATTTCAGTTTAAGAAATGCTGACACATATCACGTCAATACAGTACTTTGAGTTCAGCTTTGTTCATGTTTTCATTTGACTTTTACTAAAAAAAAGCTGACATATCCATGAAGCGGCTACTTAAAGTGTTTATCAAAACTAGAAACTTTGATGTACAACAATACAACAGTAATATACAGTGTTAAACCTAATAAACATCTCAGATGCTTCAGTCATCTGGTCTCAGATTTCGTTGATGCGACATGAAAAAGAACGTCACCTTTGCCACCAAATAAAGACAGACTGCAGGAAATGACATGTGATTTGTACAAAATCCCCAAAACATTCAGCTGAAAAGTACATCAGTGTTTGTTTGTTTGTTTGTGTGACACTTTTTCATAGCCACAACACAGAAAAAAACAGAGAAAACAGACAAATCATTGTTAGATTGTTAAAAACAAAATCATTTACAACAAGACTTCACAGTTTCAAGGCAGAAACATTTCCAGGACAACACGGTACTTAAAGGAAAAATCCACCTTTTGACCCCCATCTATAACTTATTCAGTATGTTTTAAATTACATATTCTAAACGCTGTTATATAGTTTGTATTCTAACATTCCCTAAGAACAGTGCTTTGGAATAAAAGCTTTCTTTAGTCTTTTTTTGGTAATTTTCCATCTGTTTATGGCTGTTTTCTCTCTTTCTTGTTGACCTGTGTCTGTTGTGCTGTTCTGCTGTTGTGTTTTTTCCATCTTTCTACAGTAATTTAATCTCTTTGTGGTTTGTTTTGCATTCATTTGCAGTAATTTGTGTCCATTTGTAATCCTTTAGGCCCCAGACTTCCTGACACTTCAGGCTTGTGAACCGATGCCCACTATGCATAATAATAATCCATTTATGTCTTTGGGTGGATTTTTCCTTCAGGTACAGCGTGAAAAACCAAACGGTTTGGGTAAACCAGCAGCTCAGGGGCTAAGTTCATCTATGAAGTTGTGGCCATTCTCAAAGTTTTACATAAATACACACATCATAGAAACAGACATCCAGTCTCAATTCCCTTAAAGGGTAAAAAACAGCAGTGAGAGCACTGCTTGAGTTGCTTATCCTTTGTAAACAGACTTAGTGTAAGGCAAGGAGGAAAAGGAGGATAAGCAGCTAGAAAAAGGATGTAAGGTTGAGGATGAAGAGCGATGAAGGTGTGGGAGGAAAACAGGATGGTAAAGAGGAAGAGCAGGATGAAGATGGCTAAAAGGCAGCCAATAGAATTAAAGGGCTCAGAGACACAAACTTCTTCTGAGGGCTTAAATGATAAAGACTGCCGCAGCAGAAAATCCTGGAGAAGAAGATGTTCAAACCATCTGTCAGTTTTTTAACAAGGAAACATTCCCAAACCATCTGTGATCAAATCAGACAACAAAGGACATTAACTCCTCTTAAGCCAAAAGTAGTAGCGACTTTTACTGTCTTCACAGTTTTGTTTTCCACCATTTGCTTCCCTTTCTCTGCTGTAATATTCACTGATATCAAGTCAAATATCTACAATCATTGGAATGATTAGTATAGTTTTTTTCTTTATTCCAACTTTGCATGATTTGGTATCCATATTCATTGTCCTATAAGTTTGATTATAAACCAATGTGCGCGGCATCCAGTTTTTATAAAAAAATTGCCCTTTTCCCTTAATTTGTGCACTTGAGGGACATTTTTTTTCTTCAAGAAAAATGTGTTAGTAAAATTGCCATCATATTAATAAAATTAGATTTGTAGTGGACAGATTACATTTAATCAAAACAAACTCTTAATCTAATTTTCAGTAATTATCAGCAACTTTGTAAAATGATTTGATGGACATAAAGCAGGGTTGTTTTGTGCTTCATTACAATTATACTGAAAATAATGTTAATTTGAAAAATATCTTGAGACAGAACATCGAGTGCTTACTACTTACTATTCCTCAAATCAAACTCTACGTGCTCTTGAAAAGACCAACAGTTTATTTTAATCAGTTCTCTGTTACATCTGTTTGAGGTTGTTTTGTACTTTCTTGTATTTATGATCTATCTTTGTCATTGTTCATGTCCTTGTAGTCATTTATTCTCAAGTCCATTTGAACCTACTTGAGATATTTCAAGTATCTAAGTAGTAAGTTTGTCTTTTTTACAACTTTTTTTTTTATCATATCTTAATTTGAAATTGTCGTTAATTGTCTCTTAAATTTGAGTCTGTGGTCAGTTTGTGTCTCTTTGTGTTCATGTACTGTACTATTGTTGTCATATGTCTTTTTAATGTCATTTTAGTCTCTTCATAGTTATTTTTGATCACTGTGAGCATAAAGTCAAATTTGGAGTTGTGTTGAGTTTCTCTTTCAAGTTGCTTTGTACCGATAGACACTTTGTGTCAGGATTCATGGTGAGAAACCAAAAAGTGGAAAAACACAGGACTACAGGAGGAGGGGGCAAAGGCAGGCAGTGAAATTGATGGTGGCTTTATTAGAGAACAAAACAGAAGAGGAACTGATAGACAAACTGGCTATGAGGAAATGACGTCAGAGAACCACAGGAGAACAACGATGATCTGGCAAGGGGCAAAGGAAGAATGAATACCAGGTGAATATATACTGAGCGAACAATGACAAAATGAGCAACAGGTGAGGGCGATCAGCAGTGGACACCAGGTTTGACAAGGCAGTAGCAAAACTAAAAGACGTGAGGAAAAGATCAGGATCTATCAAAATAAATCATGAAATAAGGAGAACAAAAACCCATAGATCATGAAACTTTGTCTCTCGGCAGCTGTTAATTGTCTCAGTTGGAACTGTCTGTGGTTATTTCTCATGTCCTCGTGGTCGGTTAATCTGGATATATGTAAAAAAAAAAAAAGAAAAGCTAATTTACATTTTATTAAATTTGATTGAATCATCTGTCTCAAGGTGTTCTCTCTGCAGGTTGATGTTTTTGCCAGATTTTTTTTCCTCCGTGCCCACTACTGCAGAAACACGATTATTCTTTTCCTTCTGTAAATTGTATGCATTCTTCTCAGGTTTCTATCAACAACTAAAAAATGTTTTGGGTGTCATTTGGGCACTGCCAGCCTGCCACTCTGAAGGCTTTGTTTAGTCTTGGAGGCTTAATGAATGCCTCCCTCCTCTTTGTTCCTTGCTTCTGTCTTGTTTTATCTGGATGGATTTAGCAACATTTTCATTCTGTTTTTGTGTTTCTTTTAGATTTAAAAAGCACAGAAAAACAGTGGAGAGTGGAGGGAGACACATGGGAAATTTGTTTAAGTGTTGTTTAAGCGTTTAACAAGGGGCCTCTAAATGTTCTTCATATTCAGTTGGACCTACAGCACTCGTCTTCATTTGTCCCATTTTGCCCTTTAGGTAATCATTAAAGCCTTCGCTGTCTTCTTGCCAAACACGTTCCACTATTGCGTAGTAAAGTCACTTAGATGTGGAGCTTATTTAGCCATCAGTGCTAGATTGACTAATCTCCACCTCATGAAGAGGCTGATGATGATGATTATGTTGATGAGCTGCAGCCAGTCCTGAATGTTTTCCATATTAAATTCATAGAAAGCACAGCTTCATTACCAGTTAATTTCTGCCATATACCGACTTAAAGACATAAATGTCTTTAAACTGTCTCAGCTGCGTGAACTTTGCTGTTGAAACAGTTCCGCCAGAAATGCAAGCTACGTCTTTCTTTCTTTTTTTTCTTTATAGTATGGTAGAAATAAACTGTGTTGTATCACCTACATTCAAAGATGTATACCTGACTGACCTTAAATCTGAAAAATGAAGCCATTGCAGGAATGTCTTAAACCTGCAATCTATAAAATGGCCAGCAGGAAGACCCTCCTCTAGTTGTAAATGATTAAATGCAAAATCTTATCTAAACTAATGCAAACTGGAGTATTCTTTTATGCATAGATACCATGTGAATGAATGTGAGTAACCTTATGGGGGCTATCAGACTGAGCTTTCAGTGTTAGCCTATATCATACTATAGATGAGCTCTAATAATACCACCTGAATACAAAATTCAACCTGAATGCAAAGTTTTTGAAGGCCTCTGTCCCAACAATGCTTGTCTGCAAACCCAAGTCCACACAATGTAAGTGTATGACCTTCTGTGTAACCACACGATATTGTCACCTAAAGCTTGTTTCTAGATACGCTACCTAAATACTAAACTCTAACCCAAAGAAAAAAAACATAGAAAATGGTCTGTATCCCCACAGTGTAGCTGGATAAATCTATACGTCCCCAAAGAGTAACAATACATAGAACACAGGTGTCCACAGCCTTAAAACACATTACTGCACCTTAAATAAAAGCCCCAGCACGGATTTTCAACCTGCAGCAGCTGACAGCCGAGTAATGAGAGTTTTAGCTCTTTCAAGGGGAGACGAGTGCAAGAGAAAGTGAAGAGATAAGACCGTGAGACGTCTTTGAGAGAGAATTATTTTCTTCTTTTATCTCCATTTTACTTCTTCATAAGCTTTAGCAACACAAATGTGTTTTACCTGTCAAGGTGGTGAAGCTAATAGAGATTAAAAAAAAAAAAAACTGACTGGGGTGGGGACGAGTGGGAGGGTGAGAAATGAATAGAGTTAAGGTATGAGGGGACAATATGGAAGGAGGGATGGAGGGCAGAAGAGACGAAAGGAAGGAGTTTATCATTTCATGGGTTTAGTTTGGCAGTGAATTGCTGGGTGTGTTCGACAGTCAGCCTTTGAATGTTTGCAGACAGCATATCCACTGCATCTGCATGTGTGGTTTCATTAAGTACACGTGTCTAAGATATGCATGTGAAAAAACAGAGGCAGAGTAGACAACATCCTGTTTATCCTGTAAATGATACTTGAGCATATGCTTGTACTTCTATCTTTAGTGAGCAAAGAAACATATTTAATAAGTACATTTTTATCAATTTAAAAGGACAAATTAAAGGACTTTTAGAACAGTGAGGACATTTTGTAAGAGGATGACATCAAAAGAAAAGTGAGAACATATTTTATAATTGAGGGCCTTTTTGCAGAGTAGGGATTTATTTTAGAAAAGTGATGACTGAGAAAAGCTGGAACATTCTGAGACCTACTTCAAAACAGCAACATTTCCAGAAGTTTTCACATTTTCACATAATTCTGACATTTTGGACAGTTGTACAGTTTTTAACCAACAAAATATAAATGTATATTTATGTTTTTCTTTCTAAAAAGACTTACTTTATAGAATTTAACCCTTTAATGTCCTAATCTATCAATTTACAAGACATATTTTTAGTGACTATACTGTACTATTAAAGGTATGAGGAAGTTAACCTCCCTGATCCAGTTCTACCACTTGGTTTAAATAGTTAAAAGAGAGTATGTAATATGGAATTACTTTTTCAAATTTAGTTCATTTTACCATGTAGTGACATCTAAACCATTCGCTTTCCACTGCTGTTGTCTTAGTGAGGACAGTAAAGTGTTAAGTAGTCCAATCATGAATCTCTGAAGCGTAAAAGTACAAATGAGTGAGTGTAAACAAAACAGGCTTTACGCCCTTTGTATAGAATTAAAGGATTTTTCATAATCTCAGACACTTGTTTCCTGAGGACACCTGGCCAGTCGATTCAATAGCAAAATAAAGCTTTTATAATAAAAAAAGAAAAAGAAATGATAAATTGGTCAGTCTATTTCAAACAGCTCCATACAGACCGCCCAAAAGTAACTTTTGCCTTAAGATAATATATTCATGAATATATTTTCAATTCATGAAAAGAAAAACTATTTAATGGGAATTTTATGTCCAACCTCTTCAACACTTCAATAAAAACTCTTTTAGCAAGTTCTTACAACCAAAATTCAAGATAAGAAAATAGGTCCTTGATTATTTCTACAATTTGGATATAACTATTGTTGAAAAGGAATAAAAATGTGAGTGTTTCTTTAAAAGTTAAAATAAAAGCAAAAATTCTTGTTTTTTTCCCCAGTTCATAATGAGTCAAAAATGATTTACGTCAAGTAAATTTAATGGCTAAATTTAGACAAATTTAATTTTCAATGGACGGGCAAGCAGCTGCTTTTCCAGCATTTAATTCTAATCTACATGTTTTATGAAAGGAAAATTTAAACAAGTTAAACAGATTTTTTTTCTCTCTTTGACAAATCTTTTCAGGACAAAAGGAAACTGTAGAAAATTGGACTAACAATGAATAAATCATATTCACTTAAAGCTTCAAATTTAGGAAAATTGGCTCCACACAGGCTCCCTGGCTTTAAATGTAAACTTCAACCCTTCAACAACAGGCACAAAAACGGATAAAAATGTGGAACTTTGAAGTTCTTTTCATAACAAAATCAGATATGTCAGACCAGTTTGAAGATGCGTTGAAATGATGCCAGTAAAACTTAAGCCATAATTTACAAAGTATGTACAAAAAAGCTCAAAAACTGTTAGTCTTTGAAGCATAGTGGGTGACTCAACACTGACTAAAACACTAACAGGAAGGGACAAACAGCCATGTAGAAACTCTGTAATTAGAGGCATTCAGTTAATGAGAGTGAAGAGGGCATGATCTTTTCCTTCAATAGATGGAACAACTTAGAAATAACACTCTCCAGCAATCCTGGAGCTGGGCTGAAGACGTCCCACAGTTCAAAATAATAAGAAAAAGAAATCAAAACAGCTTTTTTTTATTCTATCTCTGATCTCTGTGAAGCCCCCTTTCGAATCAGAGGAAGTCCTAGATCTTTTTTCCAGTTCTCAAAAATGAAGGACAAAAAAAAAGAAAAACAGTGTTTGTAACTTTCAACAGAAAAAAAAAATCCATTCAAAGTTTCAGTCACTGAAAGTTGAGAGCCTCCCGTCCTCCTGACCCTGCTGTGTTTAATCAGCAGAGGATTTGACAAAGAGAGGACAAGAGAGCTCTCCCTCTGCTTCAGAGAGGAAAAAAAAAAATGGGAAAAAAAATGGAAATCACCCTTTTTCAATTTCTAGCAGTGTTTTCTTCCACCCAGGCGGAGGTTCGGTCACCTTCCCTGCAGAGAGGACCCCTCTGGAGAGCTTGGAAACCTAAAGACTCACCAAGCGGAGAGAAAATTTGGTCCCGCTGAGGAGAAGGGAGGAATACTGTTGGAAGTGTTTGCTGAGCGACAGGAAGAAGGGGGTAATTGTAGGGTTCAGTCTGAAGGTCAGGACCCCCAGCAGAGCTGGGGACTGACTTTACACTGGTCACAAAACAATGTCATCTGGGATAATGAACATTATCAACCACAAATTACCAGAGAAATCAATGTAACCATTGTTCCTCCATATCTTCAATGTCTCTATCAATGCAAGAAGTGAACCGCGCTACAATTTAGCTTTCAAACCTACCAGCAGGAAAAACATCCAGGGACGAGTGGCTTTGCGTTCCCCTCCGAGTCTTCATTCTGATTTCAAACCTTTTCTTTGCTCCAGGGGGTTTCCAGCTCAGAGGTTTGACGGGAGACCTCCGACCACGAGGAGGCCGATTACACCAGAATATCTGCAGGTTGCCTAAGGGAGCCTGTTGCAAGAGAGAAGAAATAAAACACAAAGCCCATTGCTGCAGTTACCTTGTCTGTGGAAATGCGCTGTTGAATTCAAATGTTCATTAAATTCACATGAAGGAAAAGCTGGTCTGTGCTGCTAAAGATACATTCCCCTCTAAAAGAAAATTCAAGAACATTTCCAGAAGATCTTATTTGATCTTAATTAAAGACTAAATAATCCTGTCAGCCTGAGTAGAACCTGTTTCGGGGTAATTGATGTGATTTGTGTCAGTGTTTAGGTTCAGCTGATAAGAAACATGATAGCTGTCCTTTCTAAAAGGATCCCGACAGGTGGCCCAGAACAACCTAAAAGTCAATAAAATACTTTCCTGAAACTGATTTTTTAGCAGGCCTACCAGGTTCTGGTTGTTTATTGTTGCCTCTCTTTTTTGCTTGTTCTTTTCTCTTTCACTGTCCCCCTACCGTCCAGGTGCTCTTCCTGAGTCTTGTCCAGCCCGACATTTCTTCCTATTACAAGGGAGTTTTCTTTCTTTTTTCTTACTGTCACAGAACCAACAAGGGAAAATACAAAAATATGTATTTTCAGACCAGAACAGTTCTTAAAATCCGCCTCTAAAATGTTAGAATACAGAAGGATAGACTGACAGATAAACCGATAAACAAGATCAGTTGAGCCGATATGTGACGAAAGAAGTGCAGCATGAGTTTTACTATTATCTCAAATCTACCACCTACCAACAACTTCAGTGCTCCTTTTTGTAGCATAAATGCAACCAAAGAAGAAGCTTTTGAAGGGCAACCACTCCCCAAAACCTTCCCTCGGAGTGCCCCAGGAACTGCATCTAAAATGCCCCAGTATTGGTCGTATTCAGAATATGATATAAAAACTTGATGTTTAAGTTTCCAGGTTTTTGTTGGAAATAGTGCTTTTTTAACTGATAGACCATTGACTGGAATGAAAAGAATGAAGCAGTTAGCATTTGGAAGAAATCCTCTAATGTTATGGAATGAAACCAAGGAAACTCAATTTCATAAAATGGAAATTAGTTTTTATAAGGATCTCACTTGGAATATTTGGATTGTTTAGAAAGTTTTGGATTCATTCCTAAAATTAAAAGACGTGCTAAGTTTGTGTTAAGTGACTCACCTGCCAATGTCTTTTCAGAAAAGCAGTGAGACTTTGCGATGCAGCTGACGGTCAGTTTTTACCCAAACTGGTAGAAAATGTAGCTGTAGTACAAATGCTGCGTTCATGGTGGTCATTTCTTTTGTGTCATCTCCGTTCCTTCTGAGCTGATCTTTTGGCTGCAGACCTCAGCTGGCACTAAAAGCACCAGTTACTAAGCAACAGGAAGGCTGACAGGACAACGGTGAGCCACTGGAAACCGACTTGTCTCGTCTCTGCAGTCAAACCGATTCAACACAGCTTTGTTCACTCCAGCTCCAGCCTCCAACTCTCCCGGGCCTCAACCTGTTCCTCCTCCTCCTCCACCTCTACATACACTATTCAGAAATAACACTGCATCTCCTCAGTCACCTTCACAAGTTGTTTGAGTAAGTTTTTCAATACTGATGATAAAAGTTCACGTTTTTTAAGAAAGGGAACACAAAGCAAATAAAAAGAACAAATTCTTCTCCCATGAGAGACAGCAACCCTAACATGCTGCCCGGCAGGCAGTTGATGAAATCCCAGCTCACCTTTCACACTCCTACATTCACTTCATGTTCTCGCTGCATCGCTGCTGATTCCTGCAGTGCTGCTGTCAGAGAACTGCAGAGCGGAGGGATTTCTACAACCTTCACATGATCTCAGCAGAAACCACCGTCGCAGACAGGAGGTTGACCATTTTACAAACACCAGATGCCAAATGTGTCCATAGTTTGTCAAATAATTTCACCAAATTTGCACATTTTGCAAAACATCACACAAATCTTCCTGCATCTTGTAAGCAACAGTCACTCGTGAAATGTATGAAACACAACTGGTCAATCAAAGGAAGTTCATTTTTGAGTGTTTTTATCATTTTTCACCAGTAAATGTTGCCAGCTCGCTTAATAAATTTGACACTTTTTTCAATGGTATTCACTATGTTTAAATAGATGGTGTTTTTTGCCCAGATGTGCTGCCTGCCAGGCAGACCGAGACGACAACCAGACTCAAAGCAGTAAAAACACAAGGTGCACATTTTCTCGTTGACCTGCCAAAGTGGGGAGAGGTTAGGAAATGTCTAGGTCATGAAAATAATACTAATAACACTAATACTAGTGAGTTGTTGGCATGAGCGCTGTAGTTGGTCTGCAAAGTATTATCAGTTGTGCAACCAAAAAACTGAGCTAAATGTTTGCTAATGAGCTTTTTCTGAACTTTTCACACGCAATCTTTTGCAAATTGAACTTACTATTTGTGGATGTGACTTACTTTAAGTGCTTTAAGTTGTTGTTAAAGGTTTTATTTTAGTATGCAGTATCCATGGCAATGTTGAATGAAAGCTAAAGGAAAAGTTAGAAAGGCAACTACAGTTAAAACAAAGCGTTGCCTCCTTCTTAAATTATTGAACTTTATGGTCATATTATTTTCAAAATACCTTAATTATAAATATTGGGTGTAGTGTTAATGAAGTTTGAAACTAGTGTGTTAGTTAAGTCCCCACCCAGGTACTGAGGTGGATAATTGTTTAACGAGCTGAATCTTAGTTTTAGTCTGATGTAGATTCAACTGCCCCAAAATGTTGTTGCAAATAAACATTTTTGGAGATTAAATCAAAAGTGAATTCTGAGGCAGGCAAACTTCTAACCAGTTTTGTCAGGTTTGACGCGAACTTTGAATTTGGAAGAATTGATGGTTCTGGCCGCCATTCGCCCGATGACTGCTGGGATAGGCTCCGGCCCACCTCGACCACGGATTAACGGTATAGAAAATGGATGGATGGATGATTGTTCTGGTTGATCTTTGTGGTTATCACCAGTGAGAAAATGTGCACTCATGTTTCTGCTTTTCTACTTAGTGTGATCGTCGTCTCAGTTTAACCGTTCATTTGTTAGGGTTGCTGCCTCTCAGGCTGCCTGTCAGGAAATCCGGTAATCGAAGGTGTCCTTCTCCATGTAGTCTGTCCAGGTGGAGGACGGCATGCTGCGATACGGGTCCAAAAGGATCCGGAAACAGCGAACAATAAGAAGGCCCAAGAAGATGAAGAGGATAAGGACAAAGACAAAAGCCGCCCTCTGCTCGAGTGTGAGGAAAGAGGCAGACGCTGAGGATGATGAGGAGGGTGGGAAGTCTGATTCAGATGCAGAGAAGGTGCTGCTGTAGAGGTCATCAGCCATGTTGAGATGATGATGATTGGTTGGTTCAGACTGTGACTGTCCTCATATGTCCACGGGACATCATCACTTTCATTGCAGATGCGTGTTGAAGTCAGAGAGGAAACGTCTGCAGGGAAAAACAAACAGCAGAAGTAGTAGAAGCGTTGATGCCACGTATTCCTTTTTACTGTCAAGTGTGACAAAGTTATGCCACAAGAGCTCAAAGTTTGGGGTTATAAGCAGCAAATCTTTGTTTATTATTTTCTAAAATCCTTGCTTGATTATTGAAATTATTTTATAATCATCAAAAATACTTGGCAATTATTTTGACGTTGATTGTGTAAATAAATTAATCAAGCAATCACAGCGGCTCTTAACAGAATGACACCATAAGAATGCTTCATGTACAAAAGGGGAATAAAATAAAAACAGACTCTGTTTTTTTTCCTTTGGGTTAAATCTTCTGACCTTTTCTGCTCCTAAAAGGTCAAAAGTCTAAAGAAAACACTTACCTAAAACATATATAATAAAGTAAAACTCTGATCTTAATCACTCAAAATATCAGTGGAACAACACAGAATATTGTCTCACAACAAATACAGACAGAATTGAGGAAAAGTAAGAAATATGAATTCACACTATTATCATGTATATACATTTTTAACCTGACCTGCTATTGAGTGACTGAATAATGTATGATGTTAATCAGTCACAGTTAAATAAAAGAGGCTTTTCTCAGCTTCTATCTGTTAGCATATATACTGTAAGAAAGTTATGTTAACTGTAAATAGCACAAAATAATCACCAGCTGGTGACTAGGAGGTGAAAAAGATGATTGCCTTATGAGTTATTGTTTGTTTTTTAATATAGAGGTTGGGCCCCATATCTTCTTTATTTATCCACATCACTGTCTGTTTCCCAGCCTGTCAACTGAGATCACAAAAATTTGGTTTTGACTGGCACCTTTCCTCTGATAATCCAAATTTCCGTTTATCTTGACAAAGCTTGATTAAGTGAATCATCTTCACATATTGCATTATTCACTAATGCAAACACTGTGTGCTTCTGGTGGAAGGACATGAGGACATAGTTATATCTGCAGGAAAATGAAAAATTTCTGAATAAAACTAGTTATCAAAGGCTAAAGATTCAGTGATCCAGAGATGAGGTTCCCAAACTTTTCCACCCTTAAGTATGCAAACACACAAAACATAACATTATTCTTAGCCCTTGTTTTTTATTTCTTGTGACAATTATGACAAAAATATGCTAGTCACACTTTTGAATTTAATTTGAGTACTTAAGATCATCTACCCTAATCCAAGAGAACTTGGACAGTAATAAAACGTTTTAAGAGATATTCTGTTTCTTCATATAGGGTTTAGGCTGTATGGTGGTCACAGCAATATCAGCCCATTTCTTTTTATTTCTTTTGCTCCATACAGTATTTTTAAGAATCCATTTTGTCCCCAGAAAGACTCTGAGTTACAAAACAACTCAGTTTTCTAACTCCAGTTTTTCTTCTCAAATGTTTTCATGCCAGCAGTCTGTGGGTGGGACTGTGGGTGTCATTTGTTTTAAACACATAAATCTGGGAAGAAACTGTTCATTTGCTTCCCACGTGCAGATTAAAGCCAAACTCAATTGGCTTACACTGTTGCCATGCTTGTCTGTTTCTTGGTCTGGATCCAAAACACAAAGGTGAGGAACTACAGTGAATGTGCTGGACTGAATTGAAACTGTAGACTAATAAAAGAAGGATGAACACTGTCTTCAGGTGAATGTGTGCTCGTGAAGCTGCATTTTTGACTGCTTGAGGGGAGATAGGATAGTCTTTTTTCCAGACAATAGATATTTTGTAATCTGATTCCCATTTCTATGGATTTCTAGGATTTCTGAGCTCCATAAGTTCACTTTCCTCATACACGCAGCTCTGAACCAATGCTAAAATGACCATAGATGTTTTTGTTAGCCTTTTTAAAAATTTGGCTTTGATATGAAATCTTATAAAATGTGACTTTACATGGACCACATGATTCTGAGTCTTATTAGTTTG
The DNA here is from genome assembly GCF_036924035.1 of Leuresthes tenuis. Classification (NCBI taxonomy): domain Eukaryota; kingdom Metazoa; phylum Chordata; class Actinopteri; order Atheriniformes; family Atherinopsidae; genus Leuresthes; species Leuresthes tenuis. The sequence goes on along the minus strand of NW_027325372.1, from coordinate 7,501,629 downwards.
AACAAGATGAGTGCAGGACGTCTGTGGAGGATCTGCTGAGTGTGCACATTTAAGCTCTCTCCTCCCACTCTTGTTAATATTTCACAGCCAGTCTTCGTCTCCTTCCTCATTTTTATTCAGTTCACCTTTAGTCTCTGAACTTCTGCAGGAACCAAAAGAAAAGCCATCTGGAAATACAGCTCCATGTGGCCTGCAGAGAAATTAATCCTTTAAAATGGATGTTTTTCATAACATGTGGTTATCATTTGCATTTTGCACCCTTTTATGCTGACTTCTAGTAGTAGAGGTCAAAACACACATTTTTACAGTGCCTTCTTTTCCTTTGCAGCACATAGAATAAAGCCCTTGAGTCCTTCCACGCTGCAAATGCTGCTTCTGAAAAAGTGTGAAACCCAAAAAATGTAATTAGGTTAGATGGAACAAATCACTCTGACCTCAAAGGTGTCACTCTCACAAAGAAGAGTCATCACAGCAAACTGAGCCTTTGAAGAGCCATCTGTGTAAAATCATAGATATTTAAAAAAGTTCTTGCAGAAGTTTGAACCTGCTAAGGTCAGAGCTTTGACACACAGCTTTCAAATCAAAATCCAGAGCTTATTCCTGTCAGAGACTCTATAGATGATTAAGAGCTGGTTGTACTAATGGTGAATAGTCCAAATGTCAAGTATGAGTTTGCCCCTCATCCTTGCTCTCAGTTAACCTATACAAACTATTCTAGAATTTTTCTGAATTATTTAACATTGAACATGAGAAATGTAACAAATTCCTATCTGGCCATATGAAATAGCTTATGAAATAACACATTTAGCTATGTTGTGTGTCATTGCAGTGCATTTGCTACGCTCCTGCACACCACACACTGGGAAACAATGTGACCCTTCAGGCTGGTGTCTTGTTTTTGTGTTATTTCATGCTGGGTACAATAACAGGATGACACCCTGGCCTGTACTTTCACCCTAACTCTAATCAATTGGTGAGTCATTTTAATAGCATAAAATGATGTGTGCAAAGCCGAAAACTATAAATGACACACAAATGTGCCGCCAAAGTAGCGTGCTCTTTATACTCTTTATCACATAGCAAGGTTATATGAGAAGAAAAAAGCAAGGCAGAGACAATAGAAAAATACTTTAACATAAGTTAACTGACAGTTGTATCAGTAATATAATCACTGAAAGAGTATTTTTGTCCTGGGTGAAATGATGGGAAATTTGGAATGAAAGACAACCAGAATATCCAAGAAGGTTTTTCAAAATAGGAAACATGTCTCTCGTAATCTTTAAATTGTATAAAAATACAGCACATCAAGAGTAGTAAATAGATGCTGATCACTAAACACATCCAAAAAGGAATAAAAACAAACATTTTTAGTTCGATATAAACCTACTGACATCACTGTCAACGGCACAACTGTTTGCAGAAATAAATGCACAGAGTTCGGCACTCTCTGGCTCCATATGCATTAAACTTTATTGATAATTAACGCCATGGCCCTCTGGGCCGTGAATATTGTACAGATTGATAATATATATAATATTTTAAAGCATACCGACATCATATGACGCATATCAAGTGTCACACTGCAGTCTGCATCTAAACACAATAAAAATAAATCATATCACCCCAGTACTGAGGTCTCTACACTGGCTTTGTGGCCATAAAAGAGTTGATTTTAAATTAATGCTGTTGGTCTATAAATCTTTTAATGGTTTGGGGCCAAAGTCCATCTCAGATCTAAATTATGAACCTCCAAGATGTCTGAGCAACAGGTTTGCTTTCTATTTGTAAGAGTTGGAACTAAACACACAGAAGCTGCTTTCAGTTTTTATGTACCATATATGTTGAGGTCTGCATTAGCTCTTGCCTCTTTTAAATAAAATCCTAAGACTTTCAAGTTTACCGTTACAATAAATTAATTAAAAAATGATTTTGTCTCTCTAAATTTTGTTTTATGTAAGGCCCTTTGAATCACCTTGTTGTTGTATTGTGCTATATAAATTATAGGCTGACATGCCTGTTGTTTTCTTACTAGAAAATGACTGCAATATTCCTCGATTCTATACTCAAATACTAAATTTTTACTATAAGAAAAGACAATGCAGGTACCAATTTATATCAACATAATGGCAGTCATATTTAGTGGGATTTAACATGAACTTCAACTGCTAACCATACAGTAACTTTTACATTACTAAAATTATCGTACAATTAAATATTTACCGTCAAATATTTCAGTTATTAGTGTAAACTTCTGTGTGTTTTTCAGGATCTGGATGCTTGAAAATGGGACAGAGTTTAGAAATGGCAATAGGTGGCTTGTCTTAGTCATGCAGTTGCCCTCCTCCAGTCTAGACAGAGATAATAGATAATGACAGCAGAGGCTGTTCTCAAGTGTGTCATTTGGCGCCAATGTCTCCTGGTCTTTAGATCCAACATGTGGACAGAAACAAAAATCAATCATCATATTATTCCATAACTGCAGTTTTTTCAATTGCAGTTATTGTCGTCATGAAAGAACTACAAAAGATGCATTAATGGGAGATGCAGAGAAGTGAAGTGAAGCAGAATTTTCCCTTTATTGTACAATTATTGTCACTGTAAAAAGAAACAAACAAAAAAGAGTATTCTTTTTTTTTTTTTTTTATTGCAAATTCTCCCTCATTCATTTCAATACAGTCAGCATTTTAGTACAACATCATCTTGTGGATGATGGAGGAACTACACCCAGACACACTGATGATATTGTCTCTAACAGCTCAGTTATTTGGACATTGTTTCCATACCCGTCACAAATTCTGAGAGACTGTTCATTTATGTTTTTCATTAATGGTACTATTACATGAGTAGCAGTGTCGCCATGGTGACTGCTGTTAATTTCCTTTGCCTGATCTTTCACAGGACGAAAAGAGACAATGACAACAGGATCTCAGTATGCATTGCTGTCATTTTGGTATCAAAATGCACACAAGATGTGTTCCTCCATGGTGGAGTTTTCAGGACCAGTGGCTTGAACAAATATGAACCGTCCAAGGCATCTGAGCCCCTCCCAAAAAGGTCTTAAACTCCATTCACAAAGAAGGACATAAGGGCACACATAGTTATTGAATTAATGGTATATCAGTGACTTTCACCTGTTTATTAAGATGCATACAGTAATTACTACTTCACCATCTGAATTTTAAAAGGACACATGCCCATTAAAGGGGAACGCCGGTATTTTTAAACCTAGACCTTATTTCTGGCATGAAATACGTTTATCTACTCACCGAGAACAGTTTGGTGAAAGTCGGCGACCTTCAGAAGCTATTTAGCTCTCCTAAAGCTGCAAATAGCCACATAACAGCACCTATGAGCTAACAGAGCTATAGTACATGTTCTTTCATTCATTCTTTTTAAAGTAGTCTTCCGAAGGACGCCGAATTTCGCCTAACTGTTCTCGGTGAGTAGATAAACTTATTTCATGCCAGAAAGTAGATAAACTTATTTCATGCCAGAAATAAGATCTAGGTTTAAAAATACCGGAGTTCCCCTTTAAAACCCCAACATCAGTATCTAATATCTGTTTGTTTCTGCCACTTCAGAGGACATCTCATTGACTTTCATTCCTTTTCTGGCGAGCTAACCTTCCTCCAACACTCACCATTGTTGCCGCCTGAGGTGGAAATGAGACAAAGTGAAGCGTCCTGCTGTAAAATTCAAAATGTGTTGGTGTGGAGAGCAAGCGGAGGAGTGAGAGTGGGTGTGAGAGGAGGATGTCAGTCTGTGTAGGAAAGACGCAGGACAGCTTTTGCAGAGCAGCGAGCCACCATTTAACATGTCATTAATGTTATTTTTAATCAAACTAACCTCTCAAGTGATTGGTTGGTAACTGAGATTGAAGAAACCAGAGCGCCTTGATTTTTCCATGTTGAAAAAGGAGAGTTATTAGAGTGAATGTTGCTACAATTGTAATTAAGATAATATCATATGAAAGATTTCCTATGTAAAGAGAGGTATCAGTATGCACTGCATACTGATACCTCTCTTTACATCTTACCATGCATTTGGAAACAAGGTTATAACATGCTCAAAGCTAATGCAAATTGCCTCGAGCTCCAACGCTCAGCAGCAGTTCATAACCTACCTGCTCATCAACTCTGCACATGCCACACAAAGATGTAATACTGGAGTAATTCAGCCATGCAGGTGATGTTGAAGCAGAACAAAAAGGTGAGATATTGTGCAGTGTTGCCTGTAGGCCAATTTGTCAGAATTGTAAAGTACTTCATTACACTCTACAACATCACAAATATAATGGCAATGTTAGTAACAAGCACTTTAGAATTGATTAGGTCAGTGAACGGGTCATAAAATGTTGATAATGTTAGATGAAGTCTCTCCCTGCTGGTGGACAGAATTGGTTGATTAAATGTGTTACATTGGAAATCCTTGCTGTCCTAATCTGTTTTTTTTTTTTTAGACTGCCACCGGAACAGTAAGCAGCAGTTTAAAAGAGTAATTGCTCAGCCATCACATCCGCTGCTTATTTCACTTGTGTTCTACTGTATAAAAAGTACCCTGTGGATAATATTGGAGTAGCAAGTATGTTTTGATGAAAAACATATTAGCATTCCTCCAGTCAAGTTTTTGTTGGTGCTCTCGCATAAGGTCTTCGCCTGAACATACTGTATAAAAGACCAGTGTTGGATTTCCACTCTTACTTTTTTTTTAATCTCTCCAAGCGAGGGGATTCAATACCACCACAATATTAAGTCAAACATTTATTGGATGGGATCTTTATCACTCAAGCTTAAAAGTTAAGTGCTGCAATTGACACTCTAGGTCCAACAACATTTCTGGGAAAATGAGCAGCGCTTTCCTGGGCAGTTCTGAATAGTGTAAGGTCTGGGTTGGTGAAAGTCATTTTGCCACTCTAGAGAGAGTTATGAATCTCATAGGATAGCTGTGACATATGGAATTAAACAAGGATCAGTTCTCAGTTTCCTTGTGTCAAATCTCCTTATGTTGCCTTAGGGCAAGACTCTACAGAATTACAACACTGATTGAACCTGACACAGTGGAGGGTTTGTTTTACAGAACCATCTGGGAGGCTCTCTGTAAAAATTGTTTGGAAAAGGGCAGGTTCTTGCATACTACTACTACGACTACCTATCTTTCTGTCGTAGAATGGCACCATCCAAGCAGCAGCTTGCTGCAGTAGCCCTGGAAATATTGACTCTTTCTTTGCATGTTCTTGAGATTTTATAATAAATCCTTTTTTCTGTGAAAACACTGATATTATAAAGTGAATCTATAATAGCTTGGATGCGGTGCTGTTGGCAGTGTTTTACATCTGTTATGATACATAACCAACAGTAGCAGTAAAGTTATTTGCATGTTGCAGCAGTTGATTGAGCTATCCAAAACCCAAGTAATGGCTGGAATAAACCAGGCAGGCTGAAGAGGAGATGCTGTGGCTGTAGGGCAGGAACAAAGGAGAAATTGTAAAACATCTCCTCCCTTGATCATCATGAGAACTGCGAGCTCACTCGCTGATGAAATGGCTGAGCTTGGAGCGCTGACAAGGATGATGTGGGAACATCAGAAAGACAACAGTTGTTTCACAAGACATGGGACATGGCTGCAGGAGCACCTCTAATACCTCTCTACTCAGCATTCAAACTATATGGGCTGACAGAGTTTGCAGACAGAGATGAAACAGTGAAAGAGGAGGATTACAGTGTTCATTGACAACAGACAGTGTGACCCAAGAGACGTTACTGAGAAGGAGTGTCACTACACTCCAAATGTTAAACTGTCAGCTTTGAGTCCATTTTTATGTTTATACTGATAGAGTTCACCTGTGTTACCTGCTGGCATTGTATGTGACATCGCAAAAGCTAAATTGTTGCCTAGCTACAAATACAACACCCCAATCCATTCATGGTGATCTCTGAAGATTTCTACCACACCTTCCTCTCTGCTACACTTCAACATTCTACAGGTTTTCACCTGATTTGTTATCTATTTTGGTATCTGTCTATGATAAAAACATATATTTTGTAATTAATTATATTGCAGCAATATAATCCCACTACAGGGATTAATAGAGTATTATTGAACTGAACTCAACATATCAGGTAAACCTCGTGGAACATCATGGAGCCTCTCGAGGAGTAGTAGATCAATAAAAGTTGACCAAAACCAGAGACTTAACAGAAACAAAAAGAAAATAACAAAATATATTCAAACAAGCACAAAGGTAACAAAATAAACCACAAACCACGACAAAAGGTTAAAAATTTAAGTACAAACTATAACACCAAAACCACAGACCATGTAAAAAAAACCAAAACACCTGTAGCCGCCCAAAATAGGATGATGAATGGCTTTAACGTGAGTTTTTCTGCTGGATAGTGTGAAGGCTGGTAAGATGGATTCTCTCATGATTTTGATCTGGTGAATCTCGTGAGATCCAGCAGCAATGTTCATATTTGACACTTTAGACAACTATAACCCAGCTGTGTCAGTCAAGAGCAAATAAATAAATAAATGAGACAATGTTTTTCTCTTCATTTAAAAAAAGAACCACTTTCCACCCCATAAAAACAAAGTCAGAGAAATACAGATACAGGTCTCACCCTCACAAACCATACTTCACTCACCAAAACACCTCTTTAATATCCTAAAAATTCAGCAAGAATTAAAGTGATTGTTGCCAAAACAAAAGAACAAGAGAAGCTCATTCAAAATCTAGCTTGATGCATCAGAATTCATCCTGCGTCTGTTAGAAGCCACATCATTAATATAATCTCCATCGTGCTTGGTTGGTGATGTGTTATACTTGCACAAATCCTTCATTTTGATTTCCATACTCTTCTCCTCCCATCCCTTTGGTACAAGTTAGTCTTTGTTTTATTCGTCAAAGAGTCTTCATCCAAGCATACTTGACTTGAATGACCTGCAGTCACAGACGCACACCACACGCAGCCATCTGACTAACTTTTAAAGCATTCACCTGAATGTCAAGGGGGTATATTCAGAGTTACTGTGACTCAGAGGGAGACTGTAAACACATTACTGGGAAATATGCCAGACTGAAATGAATGGTGTTTTTGCCCTCAGCAGCTTCACTGACTGAAACACAAAAGTGTCGACATTCTGTCTAGATTGCTGGATCCACTCCTGAAAATTTTATGGTGTTGTAACCAAAACATTTAGAACAAAACACAACTCTTCATTGGGTTTTAGGTGGCATTCATATGTCATATGTAATACAGATTATATCCGTTCACATCTTCTGAAAAAAGCACCCTTTTACAGTGTAATATAATAGTACAAATGTTTCTCTTTAGGGGTTTTCAAATGTTTTGCATCTTTTTTTTAATAGACGACTTCAGTTATTTTACTTGTCATGAGCTGTTCATATTGCATTGCTTTGTGTGTCTTTTTGATTATTACATCTCTAATTGTTTAAGGTTTTCTCTATCATTACGAACCAGCTGCCAGTCTGGGTTTGTGAAGCAGACACCCTCTGCTTAGGCTTAAAACTTTCTTTTTTAATAAAGCTTATAGTCTGGGATGGCTCAGGTGACCCTGGAACATTGCTTATTATGCTACTCATAAATCTTTGGTCATTTTACGTCTCTGAAGCTGTTTCACACCTTTGTAAATATTCATGGCTCATTTTCTCATTTTATTTCCCTTATATGCTTTTAAGATTCTAAAAGTGAATCTAAAGTGGTGGTGGTAGGGGATTTTAGCTCTTATCTGGCTCTTGAATCCAGACTATTGGAGGCTTGTTTTGATGACCTTTAATACTGATGTTTCCTGATGATGCTTCTTCTCCCTCAATAAGGACACCAAAATCTCTGTGGTCAACTGAAACTGGTTGAAACCTGCTGCAGATCTGAGTGTTTTAGCTTGGGGAACTGGAAAGCTGGACACAAAGCACTCATTACTATACACATTCAGATCAACAATAAAGTGCATTGCAGATATTAAGAAATGTGTCCTCTGACTAATAGAGATATAGTTTATGTCCATCAGAGTAGATTTATTTGTTATAATACCAGAATTCACAAAGATCCAGTTAGTGTTCATCCTGTCAATAAAAACAACCTTTTCACAGCTATATTAAAAGTATTTTCCAGAGGCTGTAAAACATAATAGCATTCAGTAGATATAAAAAGTATGAAAGGGAAGAGGACCATCTTCTAACATTGTTATTATTCTTCAGTGTTGGGATACGATCACATGTATTCCATTTATCTTCTGGAGAGTCCGTTTGTCTTATGACTGCAGAGCAGAAGGACACTGAGCCTTTTTCATTAATCTTGCCTTAGACAACAATAACAGCTGTAACCATGGTTACCCTACTCAAAAATAGAGATGGCTACAGCCCCAACATGCCTTGGAGATATGAAAATTTAAAAAAACAACAACACCAAAATGACTAAAATGCCACTGAGGAAAAATGTGAAAGGAGATTAGAATATTTTAGTTTCTGTAACTCAAACTAATCAAAAGTAATCAACCACATTTTGACAAACCTAATCCCAATGAGATTATGTGACTGGTCTTTTAGACTGATCGATCTCTGAAGTAACTGTTCTTGCTTGCACATGCTCGAATCAAAACCCGTAACCCAAACATATTTTCCTCTGAGGAGTTGCACAGAGAGACCTAGATCTACTTATCTGTGACCATCGTATCTCTCAACTTTCTTTGAACAAGCCTGCTGTCATCAGTTTTAAATGTCAAGTCAATGCCTCAGTTATCAGTGGTTTAATTTTTCATTTTGGGAAATTGAGACGTAAATCAGGGGGATGAGGAACAATGAATGAAAAATGGATTATTCATTCCATCAATTTACTGCTCTGGTGTTTTAATACAGTGGGAGTGTGTGTGCGTGTTTGTGTGCAGTCCAGCTTTCATGCAAGAGAGAATTCAATTAGGGGATGATGTAGTTCCACAGAGCCTCCAGTTTGGATTTGACAGCAGAAAGATGATGGAGTTTTATTCATGCAAACAGTTTACAACTCATCTTGGTCTGTGACACAAACACATGCACACACACACATCATGTGCTTTATTGTGGAGATTTTTCCATTTCATATTGACAAAGGAAAAATCGTTTTTGGTTGTGGTTAAATAAATTATCATGACACAAGCCAAAGTGTCAGTGTTTTTGTCAGCGGCACACATAGCATATTTGAGCTGATCATTGTTAATTATCCCGTATTGTCCAATATTCTGTCTCATGTTTCTTCTTTGGGACATGACTCTGTAGCACAAAAGCAATAAAATAGAACAGAATTGAGTTTTTCCAGTACAGTTTCGTAAATATTATTGATCACAGATACAGTATTGGTGCAGCAGACTCTCAGGCCATACTGCCTGACTAAACATCACTGCAAGATCGTGGATTAACCCAGAAAGAGATGAAGAAAGTTGGGATAAAAGTTAAAGGAGAAATCCGGTATTTTTAAACCTCGACCTTATTTCTGGCATGAGGAGAACAGTAAACTCCGGTAAGAACATCCATCTTACTCAAAGTCGTTGTCAAAATTTGATAAAGATCTTGCCATGTTGCACAAAACTAGCAGAAGCAAACACCGTGTGAAGTTAGCCGACTGTCACAGAGAAAGAAGTAAATAATCTGTGGATGAAGTGGTCCCAGTAGAGTGCCTATGTAGAAATCCCTCCGTTAGTTCTCCTAAAGCTGCAAGTAGCCACATAACAGCAGCTATGAGCTAACAGAGCTATAGTGCACGTTCGTTCATTCATTCTTCTTAAAGTATTGGTGAAATAAAGACAGATAATGCCTTATTTAGAGGCTGCATCACCCCTGCCCTGTTCACCCCGTTATATAGATATACGCCGATCGCGAGTTATCTAAATCGCTTCCGAAGGACGCCGACTTTCGCCAAACTGTTCTCGGTGAGTAGATAAATGTATTTCATGCCAGAAATAAGGTCTAGGTTTAAAAATACCGGAGTTCCCTTTAAACTAAGCCTGCTTTCACTCAGAGCTTTTCCTCCGATCAGCCCAATTCTGCAGAAGTTCGGTCACAGGCGAATGGAGCAGATGTTATAAGACTCTATATATACTATATCGCTGCCGAGACTTGTCTCAGCTGCTCGATACGTGGATGCTGGATCCTGTTTTGACACAGTGTGGAACAAGTGGGAGGACTTTGAGATAGTTGGCCCACAAATGCAGTTAGGGTAGATGAACAGTGTTGACTTTTTTTAAATTCTGGAATGTCAATGTTTACTTTCCCCCAGATGCTAATAGATAGAAAATTAATTCATGGTTTACAAGAAATCATGAGCAGTTACGATAATTTTGACCAAACAGACCTCAGAACTGTTACCTAATTTGATATAATATCACCACCAGAGGAAGAAATACTCCACAAAGATCTGTAACATCACGTCTTCTAACATCCTTGTGCTGATAAAAAGATAATCTGCTCAATGTCAGCGTTTTCTTATGACCTAAGGGAGTACATCTATAGTTTTGCTTTGCAATATTGTGCTGTGTTGCTATAAATTAAATGCATCTTTAGTCTTGAAATACTGTTACAGCTGATAAAACACAACAAATGCAGATGACTACATATGCCGCCTCAAAATAAAAGCATAATGTCCCTCACTGCTGAAGAAACAGCACAGAAACGTTTAGGAAGATGGGAGCACAGGGTGTCTTTCTGTGCAAGATTTTTTAGTTATAAAGAAGATATTTTAGTAAAATGAATGTGTATACTGTCACTAGATCTGTGTACAGCCCTACATTCTCATCTCATACGTCTTGGTGTGCCCTGTCAATCACTGTTTAACCTGACACCTGTCTGTTAGTGCACAGTATGTACTCCTATCCACTGTGTTTGTGTGCGCTGTATATTTAAAAGTGTCTTTTTCCCTCAAAGCACACATTGAGCTATAAAAATATGTGTATACTCCTTTCTCAGCGTGTGAGGCTGCAGCTCTGAATGACAGCAACTCTCAGACTTTTTTCTGCAGGCTGAAACAAGAAATCCACTGCAACATCAGAGAAGGAACATACACACACAGACACGGACTGTGGTAATAGCTTCTGTAGAGGCTGCTCAAGGTAAACCTCCCGCTGTGTCACCGAATCTCCACATTTCTGACTGACTACACAGTTAAAACCAGATGTTTGGGGTGAGCATCCATGAAAAACACACTGATGTGTCTCACGACGGAAATAGTTGTCTGTCTGTCAGTGGGGTGGGAAAAAAAAGCAGCTTTTAAAAGCTCAAAGTCACAATAAACTGATCCAGGGGCAATTAATATATATATATATATATATATATATATATATATATATATATATCAGCAGCTGATACAGTCATGTGAAAAATACAGCACACCCTCTTTGAGCTCTAAGTTTTGATGTATTAGAGCAAATATAAAGAAATCCCTTTTGTTCTTTCACAGATCTACAAATTAAAATGAAGTAAATAAAGTCTGTGATAAACAATAACACATGCCATATTATACCAGGTCATTACTCATCTAACAAAAACTAAGAACAAATGCAGAAGCTGCATGTAAAAAACTAAGTCCACTCTTATTGTTTTCCTAGGAATTAAGAGGGTAAGAAGCAGTCAGGTGCTGCTAATCAAGTGCACTTGATTGATAGATCATCAGCAGGTGTGAGCACCTCTATAAATAGAAGTTTTGTCAGTGGTGCGGAGCATTCAGGTGTGCGTGAACACAATGCAAAGGAAGAAAGTCATCATCAGTGAATTGCTGCTGCCTGTCAATCTTGAAGGGTTATGTAACCATTTCCAGACCATTTGGTGTCTATGATTCAGAAAGATTATTTACATGTGGAAAACAGTTGGGCCAGTTGGCAATCTTCCTAAGAGTGAATGTCACCGCAAGTTTATTCCAAAGTCAGATGATAAATGGACCACAGTTAAAAAGTGCATTTTCACAATCTTTCTAGACTGAACAAGTATGGCTTGTTTGGAAGGGATGTTGGAGAAAGCCTCTTAGAAAAAACATGGCAGCACAGCATAAGTTTTCAAAGTTACATCTGAACAAACCCCAAGACTTCTGGAACAATGTCCTTTGGACAGAATGGACCAAAGCATAGATGTTTAGCCATAACGTACAGAACCCTGTTTAGAGAAAACCAAATGCAGCGTATCAGCGGACCTGATTCAATCATGAACTCTGCATACCAAAGTATTCTTGAATAATATGAGGCCATCCGTCTGACAGTTAAAGCTTGGCTGAAATAGGGTTATGCAACAAGACAATGATCAATTAAAGAATGAAAGAATAAAGATGTTGCAATGGTCCAGTCAAAGAATAGACCTCAGCCGGAAATGATGTAGCTGAACTGAAGCACTGAATTACTTAAAGTTATTGCTGCAAAAAGTTGTTCTACAAACTATTGAATCATGGGAGGGACTTAGTTTTCACTTTTACTGTTTTACTTTGGACTTTAACCCATATGTTGTTGTTTATCTAAAGTTTTATTATTTTAAGATCTTGTCTTAAAGTCCTTCAACCTTAAAATTTAAAGAGAATATACTTTCTTATTCACATGGCTTTATGTCAGAATAAAGAGTCACAGAGTGACAAAATAGCAGAGTTAAGAGTCGAGGTGACTGTGAGTCATTGTGGATTGACAGTTATACATTGTGGATATAAATCCAGTATACAATGTGGGGATGGTGCAACAGAAGCTGTCAAGGTACCCATCAGGCTGTTTTCAGAGACAGGGCTGTCATTTAAAGTGAGCTATAAAAAGAGTCCACACTTAAAGCTGAAACTCACATTCTTGTTTCCCTGCTCCATTGTAACATAAACCTGAAGCACATCTTGGGCTTTTTCTCAGGAGGCAAAAATACCCAAACCCTATTTTTAACATAACATCATTTTTTTCATCTCCCCCTCAGGGGAATTTCCAAAAGGAAATAAAAGTCCCTAAACCTTTTTTTTTTTTTTTTTTTTAGACATATGTCACCACAACAAGAATAAAACAATGCATACATGCTCAAACTCTCCTAAAATACCTGCATGTATGGCAGATTTTCACACTGACTTTGTTTCCTATTATTATTACCTGATGTTGTCAGTGTCACCGGTTAATAAGCACATCACATACAGATGTGTGTCGTTTGTGTTCTTGCTATCTTATTAGTATCTCTTCTGGTGAAATTAATTATCTTGTCAGTTGCAGTAGTCTTTAAAGCATCCAATGTTCAGCAGAGGTAAGGGCTAGGATACTGTTTTTTAGGTTAAGATTCAGGGTAAAGATTAAAGACTTGGGTAAGAAGCATGTTAATGAAGTATGCATGGTCAGGAAGACCTGTTTTATGTTCAGGATAGAGCTTAGAGTTAGGCATAGAGCTGAGGTGGGAATAAGGGAATGGAATTTGTGTGAATTTTTATGGGAAAGGTTTTCCACTGATTGTTGTTGAATGTGGGAATAAATTAAAAATATTTTGAAAATATAAAAGAAAAGTATACCTAAAAATTTCAAAGCTGACCCTGTGATTGGACTGTCAACTTGTCCAATTACAGCTGGGATAGGCTCCTGCAACCCTGAATTGGATTTAGCTGGTTTAGGAAATGGATAGATGGACAGATTTCAAAACAATTTTTTATAATTGATAAGATTATATGACAAAAGGTTAGTAGAAATACAATATGTCTTGTTTGATGGCAAGTTAAATGTTTTCTGGTTTTTTTTTTGGTTCTAATTAGATTTTTTCTCTTATCTCTACTTACATTACATAGTTATTGTGGGGACGATAAGGTTAGGGCTTGGATGTAGATTTCTGTTAAAGTGAATGGAAGTCATTGCGATGTCCTAATAAGGACAGCTGTACAAACTTGCGTGCGTGTGACTGTTTGTGCGAGATGATCACAGCTCTCTGCATTATTTAAGGCTCAGCAGTTTTGGTGTGAGTCGACACATCAACTTTGTTCCTCTCTATAGGGAAAAGATGGATTTGTTGCCAGCTGCTTCTGACAAATGGCTGTTAAATGCCAGCAAGGTATTTGTGTGAGTAGGGCTAAGTATTAGTGTAGAAAATGGTCCTCTTCAGCAGAAAACAAGCCTGTGTTGCCAGCCTGCAAAAGGAATGAGTTTGAATGAATATGGTAATATGAAAAGTATAGGTTGCTTTGCATATACTGTATATTTGTGCAGGTATTGTTTAGTCTGCAATTAATTATTGGTCTGTTATAAGAAAATGCATTGATATTCATAATTATTGTTAACACATATGTAAACTCCTAATACACAGGGACAGATGGTAAATGGGCTGCACTATAGCCACCTCTAACCTAATCTAGGTTTTGTAGCCATTGTTTTGGACATATGCAGTCAGTGAGGCCGGGGGGTCTCCTCTCAGATCCACAGCCCCTTTGTAAATGTGTTCGCCAAGGCTCTATACTTGGTCCAACATTATTTAACATTTACATCAACAATATAACCCATGCCATAGCTAACTCTCATATCCACCTGTATGCCGATGATACTATTGTCTACACTTCCAGTTCGTTTCTCGATTCTCCCTTGTCTGCACTACAAATTAGCTTCAGTATTAGTCAACATGCTTTTTCTGACCTTTATTTAACATTGAACACAAGCAAAACAAAATGTGTGATCTCCCACTATGAGTGTCCTAGCAAAATTCTTTCATTGGTTCAGTTTGTTAACTCTTATAAGTATCTCGGCATTTGGCTCGACTGTTCACTCTCATTTGAAACACATATTAGTACTAACTCATCTTTTAAAAAATTGGTAATGGAAATGGCCCGTGATTGTTGTACTTATTATTATGTATTAGCTATAGCTAGTTTTATTAGTCTTATTATTTCATATGTCATATTATAACCTGTTTTAAATTGGCATGGTAATGTATTGTTTGATGTGTATGTATGTCTTGTTGTATGTATTTTGCTTGTTGGAAATGAGAATTTGTTCTCAATTGACTTATCTTGTTAAATAAAGGTTTAATGATAAAAAGATTAAAATGGGCTTAAAAATATTGACGGACGAAAGATGTTCAGTCTCCTCACCAAAACGAGTTTGGTGATGTAGATAGAAAACAGCCTGAATATTTTTAAAATTGAGATTAGAAGCAAGTGTTTCTGGTACTTGAATATATAGAAATAACAAAGAGGAAGAAACAAACAGACACACAAACATGGTCAGTAATGGTTATTGATCTGTGGTTGCCTCTTCTGATCTGTGGTTGTAATTGATCAGTGCAACTGTCCGTCTGATGTGAACTGGATGTAGACTGGACGCCAACACAGACACACTCCATCTATCTTTTACTTATGTGAGGATGCTTAATGTCGTATGGCTTTCCTAGGCTCCTTATCCGATTACAATTCTGCTCCAGTCATGGTTAAAAACTCACACTGGTCCTCACAAACATGGACATACATGTGCACACACACATAAACACCTGCTCATAGAGTCATCTGTTAAACAGATTGAAGCTCTGTGCCGCTTATCCACCTCCCTGCGGAAAGGATGCTGTGTGTGTTTGTAATGAAATGATGCTTGATCATCATTTTTGTCTGCATTACATAACAATTGCTATTGCCTGTCATTACCCTCTTCTTATGGACTAACATTTGTGTACGTGTGTCTACATTAATGACTCATGTTGTGGGGACGGTCATCTGTTTATAGCCAGACTGGGGACTCTATGGGGGACAAAAACAAGTCCATATGAGGTAAATCATCAACATCTTTGAAAACAAAGATGCGGCAAGGTGGAAAACCACAAATTAAATTGTGAAAACAAAAAACAAAATTACGGAACAAACCCATTGGAGAAAACCAGACTTGCAGAACTACAGAGAATAACAAAGTAGGATTAATGACGAGGATCTGACAATGAACACTGAAAACCAAGGAGCATATATGCTGGGATGGCTTATTAGCTGAGTGGTGCAGGTGAGTAACAAAGACAAGGCGCAGGTGATTAGATGATGAGAGGCAGCTCAGGATGTCTGAGATAGTGATAAGTAAACTGAGCAACTGGCTAGAACAAGGACTAAAAACTAAAAAGAATGATGAACTAAGGCAAAGAACATAAGTGAACCAAGGATGAACCAGCAAAATCAAAACATAGAAAACCAATGCACAAAAAACCCATGGATCATGACACTGGGTATATTCTATTTATATTCTACATACTGTCAGTACTGTGCGCAGTCGTTTGGTTCTGACTCCATGAAGCAGGCAAATGTGACAGTGGTAGCCTCATTGTATACTAACAGAAAGACTGCCTTGTTGGAGCTTTTTACCTTCTCTGGTCTTTTATGATGATTTCCACAATACGCACACTTAGACAATAACCATAGAGACAAACACCAACTAAAGCAAAAACTGCTTTCTTAGCACGGCCCACAGAAAGATGTACAGCTTTTTACAGACTCACAGAAATGGATGACGGTATTTCTTTTTTCTATGTTCCTCCTTGTGACCTATTTGTTACATTTTATAGGCTGCTTTGTTAAAGATGTGGGTGTTTGTTTTATTTTCTACAATTATGATATTGGTGTGACTGGTATAGAAAAAGGCAGTTTAAAAAAAGAACTGGAATTTTTGTCCGTAAAGAAGCAGACGACGATCTCTCCAGCATTTGGTGCATTAATCCCAACAGCTGTTACTTGAAGGCTACTGGTAGCGCTGGGTAACTTACTGATCCAGCTCCTAGCTCATCTAAAAATGCTGCCGCAACAGCCGATAAGACACCAGGTGAAAGGGGGAGCCAGGGGAACCAGGTGAAATAGGAAGTGTAGCTATAGACAGAAATCTGTTCGTGGGCATGAACAGTTGGGAGAGTTTCCTCAGCTGAGAGAGAAAGAAGTGAAACAGCTGAACTGTGGAAACTGTAGAATAAACTGCCACAACACAAAGTTTGCAACTTTTAGCACCAACAGCATACAGCTCAAGCTCTGTGGGGAGTCCTGCGTCTACCAAACCACAGCTCCTTCTCACCCGCCTTTAGTGTTAACAAAGAGCTATTCAGGAGCGAGAGAAAGCAAAGCTGTGAGCCAGTTTCACAACAATTATAAAGAGGAGGACACCTTATGAGTCCTCATCAGAAGCTCATCTCAGGATGCAGATAAACTGGTCTGCAGTTAATATTTGTGACTGAATCACAAGTGACTCTGCTCAGCCATAACATTAAAACTTGCTGCCTAATGTTGGGTATGTCTCTGCATGTGATATTTGGGGGAATCTTGTAGTGTCTGGCTCCTTGTTATCATGTGGGTTGGTGGATGAGGATATATATTTGTTGTGTTATGCCTCTTGAGCTTGCTCAATCGCATGAGAAGTTCAGAGGTCAAGTCGATGCTTTAAGTATTTTGTGGCGTTCCTGAGAGTTTTTGAACTGTGGCAGAGGAGGATGCTGCCATTGTAGTTTACTGTGATGATGAAGTCTCAGAGACTTAAATGTTATGGATAATTTGTGTATACATCTTTTTATGCATTCATAACAACAGTTAAATGGGAAGAGATTCATAAGGCAGTGTGTACATATGGTTATCTTTTATAAATCTCAATTATCATGAAACTATACATATGAGCACAAACCTGATTTCTACTCCCATGTTTTGCCATGAATGTATGCAGATACTCCCTTGATTCGTCTTATTATTATTTGCATATAAAAAAAGGCACAGTGACTAAATAGACATGAGAATGAAAGCAACAGTGAAGGTGAAGTGCTGTTTAACCGAAAGTCAAATCGACAAACTGTCCAGTGACAAAGAGAAAATTAAATGTGATTTATTTGGTCTGGAATCACAAACAGAGCAAAAAAAATGCTGAGTGGAAAAAACAACAAAAGTGATCAGCTCTGTGAGTTCAGAACAAACAACCCTGCAGAGGTAAAAAAAAAAGAACAAAATAGGGGAAAGTAACTTCTGCTTCACATGTAGCTAATAAGTGTATAACCTGAACAGCATACAGCATTGTATGAAGCTGAGGCAGACACACATGCACTGATGGATCATGGTATTTAGGCTGTTTTATGAAAAAGCCCTTTAAAACCTATAAGAAGGTATGAGACAGAGCACAAGATCTAAATGCTCTTTTTCAAGCTCATTACCAAGGTCTTCCTTATCCATTATGCTCGACCAAGTCACCCAGCTGCAGTTATTTATAGCATCTACGGGGAAGTAAGAGTATATTATAGAAACAAATGTCATCATAGTCTTCTGATCTAATTACAATCATACTAGTCTGCGGAATGTTTTTGTTTGATATCAGAAAAATTGTGTGTGTGCAAAATTTGAGGAATTCAAGTGTCCATATTCTCACCACACATTAGGTACATTGAAGATGAACACATAAGCATCCATTGGTCATTGTATCTTTTATTAAATACAGTGACCCAACGGTGACCATCTGTCCTGGCTATTGCATATGCAAATACTAAAACTAGCTCATGTAGCTCAGTTGGACTGAAGTAACCTTGTTGCATGATATTTCCCTGAACTTCAATAATTGTAAAAATGTAATCAAAGTTATAGTGGTGGACATTTATGCTGATTCAAAGGCATACAGCAGAACTGGTCTGACACAGAGCTGACCTGGTGGGACAAAAACATCCTGCAACTTGTGTGGTTAAAATGTTGATCTTGTGTTTCTCTTTGAAAATGTCGCGTTTGACTTTTTGTCCAGGTAACATTTAGACAACAAATTTCAAAACTTTCAACAAAACTGAATTCTTCAGGGGAAACAAAAATATAAAAGCTGTTTTTTCAGGACTGTATAAAGTGTGTGTGCCCACAAACAGACAGTTTTCCAAATATTTCTTGAAGGTCTGAAGTACGGCAGAGATGGACCTGTATCTCAGTCCAGTGTATTTTCGGTGCTGGTTATACCAGGTTAATAAAGTGTGGGCAAACACTGTGTTAATCTCTGTCCTGACACTGAGCACATCAATATCTGTTGCTGCACAAGGCTGAGCAACAGCAGCACAACCACTGTATGCACTTCCTAACGAGGGAAAGTGATTGTTGCCACGGTAATCCCTGACAGCTTGTCAATAAGTCATCTCAGCAGGTAGACCGATGGACATAGATGGGCAAGAGGCTGTCACAGCCGACAGGACACACAGGAGAGGATACAAGGCTGAACATCAAGACATTTTTTCTTCCCGCTTTAGAATTTTAGAGCCATTTTAGCAGCCAATGAAAAAGAAACAACAGCTGCTGTGAAGCCCAGCTGTGTTTCAGACAGGAGGCTGATTGTTGTGCTTATAGTGAACAAGAAAATCACATCCGTCTGTACAAACAAGGCTGCAGGGTGGACAAACACAAAGAAACTGAGGTTGATACTGATGCAGTGGGTAATGATTTGCTTTGCTAATACAGAAAACATGTTTTTGGATTTTTTTCAGTAAGTTCTGCAGTATCACAAAGCTAAAGAGCTTAAACTAAGAAGGAGAGGCTGCTCTAAAACTGCCTGAAATACCTCGTTTGTGACCAAGCTTCGTTTTGTGTCACTTATTGACATAAGCATGTGACAGATTTCCATAATGCCATACTATCGGATAGTTTTAACCATGTCAAAGTAAGAATGAGCAGCTGCCTCTCATGTTGACATTTTTAATCAATCAGAACAGACAGGGCCTTAAAGACACAGAAGATAAAATTACGTGTTTCTGTCCAAAGGTGACGACATGTTCAGCACAAATGTACACTATAAGGAAATAGTCATAGCACCAAACTCTGTTGTTCTCTTGTAAATAGATAAAATATATCTTTTATCATTGAAAAAAAGACAAAATGATTGATCAATATGTAAAATGAATTTAAGTAGGATCATTGAATGCACACATCTAAAATCAAAAGTTCTATCAAAAGTATATTTCCAGATATTAAAGTTTATACAAGATGGATATATTCAATATGTCAAGCTCCATGGTAGAAAGAGGACCCAAACACTGGACGAACAGGCAGGACGCAGCAAGTGAAGGACAAAATAAACTTTAATAATTAACAGAAAAGTAAAAACTGTCTATGTGCACAGGTAACAGGACTGAGGAGGAGTGACACGGGCAGCCAAGGACAATATATCCTGGGGGAAGCAATCAGATGAACAACAGGTGGGAGGAAGCTAAACTAACTGAATTTCAACAAAAGAACAGACATTAGAAAATTAAAACAGGAGATAAGGTTAATGAGAATGAGGCATAAGGCAACACTAATCAAACAAAACACAGAACAGGAGCAAAACAAAAGCAATGAGCATAATATAACCAAAAGTAACCCAATTAAACCATCCCATATAAACAAAACACACCTCAGAACCTGCAGACCTTCAATCAGTTAGTTTCTGAATATATGAAAAACTGCCAAATCTTTACTGTTACAGCCGCTGACCTGAGATGATCATGGACACTGGATAGTGTCATGTGGGTGACCGGGGTTTGAAACCTGACCTGCCCGCATGAAAGGCTCTACCTCCAGTACGGGTCCTTGGGCAAGACCCCCTTACACTACCTACCTGGGATGTGAGTGTAAGCTACTTTGGATAAAAGCGTCGACCAAATGCATAAACATAAACGTGATCTGGTACCTTTTCTTTCAGTTAATAGTTTTGCAGTTTGAACCATTGTTGTGGGTTCTGATATTTGTCTCTTTTTCTTGACTTAACAAGATTAAAACAATATTTTGAGTGCTTTTTTAAACTGTTTTAGTTTTCGAAGAACTTGTGTTTTACATCAACCCCGGCGTCACATTTTGCTCATAAATAGTTTTAAATTCACGATTGTGAGAGACGGCTCTTATCATTAACTTAAACCTGCTAATCATGACAACGTTTCTGATCTCAGTCTCTTTGTTTTGCTGATGAAGATATTTCGAGTGTGAACGTGACAGTGGGGCGTTCGATGTGTTTCTGTTGTCAGTTTTTTTTATTGACTGTCTGATTTTAGCTCATGCCGTTGAACTTGTTCTGTCTCTCCACCCTTCATCTCGCTTTATTTCACTGCCGTAATTACTTTCTCTGTGTCTCATCTCCTCGTTGATGAAATCTGCCTGATATCAGGAAGTGTGGTACTGTCACTACCTCTTCCCAGCCCTCCATATGTTTATCCTTTCTTTTTTTATCTTCCTCTCTCCTTTTAACACCTCTTCCTCTCTTGTTTTATTTCAGGTTGGTTGTGATTCTCTAAGATTAGAATCAGTTTTTAGCTCCAGAAAATGATCCAATCTGTCTTTGAGTCTGCCTCATCCTTATTCACAACCATCATTCCAACATCTCATAATCTCCTCCACCTCTGTCTCCCATTATTCCATCTATTCCATCTTGTAACTTTTTGAGGTTGATTTGCATATTTTTGTGAATATTTCGAGTGTGTTTGTAGATGTTTGGGTTTCTTAATCGATGTTTCTATTCGTTTTTACGAATGTCTTGATGGAGTTTGTGGTCAGCTATTTTTTGGTGGCCGTTTTTGTTTTTATTTGTGGATCTGTGTGCATTTTGAGTCTATTTGTGGTTGTGCTGCACATGTAATTTTGTGTTTCGTCTTAATTTTTTTGTCTCTGCAGCCGGTTTCGATCTGAGGAAACTTCAACTTGCTTTTTGTGTCTTTGAGGTGTTTTTTTTTTTCAGTTTTGTCTTTTTGTATAATTTTGTGTCTCTTTGTGGTTATTTTTGTGCATCTTTGTAGTAATTTTGTTTCTCTTTGTGAACGTTTTGGGTTCGTCTGTCAGAGTTAAGATGATAATGGACTGGCACAATCTCACTTTAATAGTTAAAAGTATTGTTGCAGTTAGTTTAATTAAATCATACATCATTTCAAGGTAAAATATATTCTTGGAGTATAATTATCAAATGAGTAAAAATAAGTAGAACAAATAGTCAGAATGACGTAAGACTATTGTTTTAGGCATGTCTGACCTACCAGAGTCAAATATGAATAGCAACCTATTCAACATTTCTTTTTGCACAATCGGGCTCCAAAGCAAACACAAATGGTTAGTTTTCGGCAAATAGTGGTTTTGTACCACCTTGTTTGCCTAGTGCTTCACAGAACAACCAGAGGAAATTGATTATACATTATTCTATTTATTTTTCCCCATCAGTGAGTTTAAATCCAGCTGATGACACCACATGCAAGTCAAGCACAAAAGTAACGGTAACAGCACAGTTCAACCTAATGCAAGAAACAACAAGACATGGTCATTTTGTGTGTCTTCGCAGTCATTTGACGCCTCTGGTGGTTTTCTTGAACATGGTACAGTATGATTATTTTGATGTTGTTGTTGTTTTCCATTGTCGGCGGTACCACATCACTAATTATAGCTCCTACTTTTTTGCCTTGTTTAATGAAATCATCTTAAAGTCCTGCATACAATTGACAACATAAATGGCAGAAATCTAATTTGTCTGCACGGATCCCATATTGTGAGCATGACTAATAAATCTATGAGAATGTTTATCAATCTCGAAATACGGATTTACAGATGGTTTTTTTCGAATGTGTTGACCAGAAGTGATCCCTCTAGCGCTGATTATTATTGTTTCCAAAATAAATTCAAATGCTTTTGTACTAAAAGCCATCTGAAAGTTACTTAGTCTAACCACTCCATACAACACCTGGATAAAAGCTTCTGCTTAATCAATGTAATATAATGAAATCTGAGTGAAGTTGCCTCTGTGTCGCTGCATCTTCACGTGCACCCTGATGATAAACAGCGGATCCTGCCCACATCGAGGGGATACTATCTGCAATGCCTGGTTGAACAGCGCTGAACTGTATCAAACCATGTACTGTAAAAAATGCTCTCTTTGTGGTCTGTGGTCTTTGTATCTGTTTGTTGTTGTATTTGTTTCTCATTTATGTCTTTTAGATCTTCAAATCTATGCTTTTGTTTCTCTTGCTCTGAGGTGTTATTTCTGTCTTCCCCTTGCTTCCGGCCTGTCTAACTTTCCCTCTGTGAGTCTGCAGGAGTGGACAACACTGACACATTGAAATTGCATCAGAAATCTAAATTTAAATGAAGTTAAAAGAGGTCAGCGAGGACATAAATATTCTGACTGCTCATCGGTCTTAGCTTCTCTTTATTCCCTCTGTCTGCATTAATCTGTTCTGTTCTCAGGTTTGAACTGAGCATGCTCAGTCCACCTTGGGACTGTTTCTGGAAGAAACATGTCGACAGATTTAGTGACTGTGTTTTCATTTGTGATGTTTTATCTTGTTTTACCTCTCATGGTGTGAAAAACCCTTTGATGTGGCAGTTTCTATGATAGCTTGCCATCTTAAGTTAGTTTGACACATTTACTACTACATTCTCAGCTTTGGGGTTTAGAAACAGATGTGGATCATCTGTGAGTTTAAACTTAGGTGGATGATTGTCTTGAAAGAAAAAAGGCCTAAACATGCTGAATCATTATGAGTTTAAAGCAGAAAAATGCAGACAGCAAACAAAAGATCAGTTTAATTTCTCTCAATCTGCAGTGTCCTTTCTTCATCGGATTGTATCACTTATGTTTTATTTCCTTTTCTCCTCCTTTCTTGCCTTTAATCAAATGCAGATTGTCTTTTAAATTCATCACTCAGACCTTATTTAAGTCTGACAAAGCCAGATACTAAATGTCTCTGTAACATTTCAAGACAAAAGGACTAACAATAAAAAATGTCACCTTTTGAACGTTGGAATCATTTAAGTTAGAAAATGTGAAAGTTCCAACTAGATTAATATTCAGACATTTTTTCCTGAAATGTCATGGTTCTACTGTTTTATCTTCCATATAGCTGCTGTAATTTTTCATAAATCCTTATTCAGACATAAAGCCATTACGTTCAGTCGCCATCTGATTATAGCATCGAGTGCATGTCTGAAAGGAGCTATAGAGGAACACCCACCAAAACAAATCAGTCATCGTAGTTATCACCTCTCACAGTCACATGCTCGAGGTTATTGCAGCCTGGTTATTGCATAAAGCCGGTCTACTGCCATGGCTGGACATCTTCAGATGCCTCGCTTTAAATGAAGCAGTTCTCATTATGGAAAAATTAAAGATATCAAGTGCCCCATCCGCTTTTGGAAGCTTTGACATCCTTTTGCTTTTCTGCAGCTTGGCCACTGCAGCTGAAAGCCAGTAATGTTGGAGATAAATTGTGTGCCTCATTTTCCTAATATTGTTTGCACAGATTCTTTTTTTTATTATCAGATAATCGCACAGGCAAGTAAAATGGGAATGAAATAACATTTATAGCAAACTGTTCAGTTAAGATGATTAAAAACTTTGAGCTGGAAATTTGTCCCTAAATTCTACTTGTTTACAGCATCAGGCCTGAAGCAGTAGATGTGAATCCACACCTTCAGTTCAGTCTTCTTTTAGGATTTTAATTGGACCCCTTTTCAAATGATCTAAATCCTTAATCACCCATAAACTAGCTCCCTCTCCCCATCATTAGCAGTGTCAGTACTTATTTATTTGCAGAACTATTGTCATCAGAAATCTAAAACTGCATTCCAACTGCAGAAATGTTTTCAGGGAACTATGCCCTTTTGGACAGTCCTTACCTTGGCCCAATCCCTTTCCACCCCAGGAACCAGACCCTAAACAGAGTTCCATCCAGCCTCCCTACAGAACTGTTAGGGAGGTAGTGAAATTATTTGGAACCTTTGAGATAGGGTTTTAATTTCTGAATAATGGTTGGTCATGTTTTCCTCTGTGTTTTAGAATCATCTCGTGTTTAATCTCCACCACAGCTTGTTGAAACCTGTTAACATCGTTGTACAGAAGGAATGGTTGTTCATGTTTGGAAATTACTTAGAAACTCGGCCATTGATCCCCACTTCAATCTGCTGAGAAGACACATGCACACTTAGAGCTGCTGTACTTGGGTACGGCTGAGAAATAAATAAGGAGATGCGGTGGCGATTGTGATGGTAAAAGAGCAAATCTGAAGAATGAAACATGGATTGTTCAACAGTGATACATTTAAAAACACAAATAAAAACAGCCCTTTAAAAATGTGTAACGTTAAAAATGATGAGTTAGAAGAACTGGAGCACACATCATGGTTTGACCCCTTTGTAGGCTGCTGTGTAACCAGCTCTACACCCCCAACACTCCAGCAAGGTGCAATGTTTTACATTTCAATTGGCTCAATTTGCATAATCTACCCTGGACCTTAGATCTCGACTAGAAAAGCGAAAAACCCAGAGCTTATATAACCTTTTAGCTCCTTGACAAAAGCCCTGTGGCGTTTAAATTCTAGGCGCTGTTGGTCAAAATGTGCCTTAAGTACAATAAAGGATGCTCTGAACGAATCAAATCAGATGCAGCACCATCGTGTTACTGTATCAGTCAGTCCCAGAGACACACTTCTGTGTCACATTGTATGGGTTTAGAGCTTTGAATAATGAATTTACATTACCACCAAGGGGCGAGTCCGAATTACATGACTAGCCTCTATAATGACTTTTAATGATGACTTGTTGTTGATGACAGTAACACATTAACACTTTGTTCATAAATAAAAAAACATTTTCTCATCTATATCCATTCATCCATCAGCTAAACCCACTTCATCCTGTTCAGGGTTGCAGGGTGCTGGAGCATAAGCCAGCTGAGGGTGGGTGGAAAGGAGGGTCAGATAATGGACAAGAAGCCAGCCAATCACAGTGCAGTGTTCTAATTCATTTCAGAAAGGTAAGTATGCAATAGCAAACAATCACTGCTGATGTTGGGCTCTTAAAATGCTTTACAGCATTTGATTGTGAGATGTGGTGCCTTCAGATAAGGCATAATCAGAGCTAATGCCAATCAAAATGCAACAACAGAATTTAGTGTCAAAAACTGAAAAAAAATGTCATTTTTAAAAATCAGTGCTGTGATTTAGAGACATTTTCTGGCCATACAAGAGTCGACTTTGTCAAAAGATTTAAATGGATGCCCTTTTTTTCTTGCTGTGAAATGAGCTATAAACTAGATAAACAGCAACATTAGGAAAGGTGGACTGTGACCAAATCTGTCAAGTCTTGACTGAATTTTCATAACATCATTTCTCAAAGCTGACAAAAATGAAATAAAGTGAATTTGAATTATACTAATGTGCATGTTTGTCTGAGACCAAAGCCTCATTCAAGCAGGGTAAACATTACATGGGGAGACTGAAGATTAATCATTCCCTGTGGTTCCTGCAATTGAGACTATAAATAGGTCTGTAACAGATATGGACATTCAGCAGGATGAAGCAGAAGAGAAAGCACACAAACAGAACTGAATGCGTTAAAATCTGCTTAAAGAAATTCAGTGATCCAGCCAGAAAGAAAAAGAGGCTCTAAATCTGTGTGAGTTTGACAAACAGTAAACACATAGGGTCTTAAAACATGCCTCCCAAAGAATAGCGCCCAACCTGTAGCTGGCATCACAACAGCACATTAATGAGCTCACTGGGTGTAGCTCTCCTGACACATTTGATTTATTTCTGTCGTAGGTTCCCTGATAAGCTTTAAAGTCTGTGTTAATATTCTCCCATCTGATTTTCTTCCACTTTTCACTTTCAGTGAAAGCAGAATTTTATCCTGAGATGATAAATTGTTGTCCAATAAAACAAAAAAAAGGGAGAGATTTACTTGAGAAAAATAAAGGGTGAGGCTATTTCAGCAGATGTTACTGTAACTATTATCATTATTTTTGTTATTGACTTAATCAAGATCTCCTGATCTGTCCCAGTGTAAAAAATTTAATCAAAATGGCTTTAAGAGCAAAAATAAATCCGAATGAGGTTTGTAGGTTGCTTCATAACCAATATAATTTTATTACTGCATCCACTTGGAGGTCCTGACCCTATCACCACTTCTCTGTATGATGGTTTAAACGCTGTTTAGTCCACCAGGCTGGATCTATTTTCATTATTTAATGAGTTTGGATTTGGAATATAGTCACGATCCCACATTAAAACCAGACATGGTACCTTTAGGTGTTGCATTTAGATACTTCTTGACACATCTAAACAGTCATTGACAACATTTTAAAAAAATATCATGGGATGAAAATGGCAGTTTTTGGCTCCCTTTGGTGCTACAGTTTTTGTTTACCAGCTGGGGACGTCATCACACACGCCTGTCACGCCTGCAAAAGTCTATGACATACCTCACCTCGCTGCACCACCCTGAACCTTTAAATTCTGGACCCACATGACAGATGACAAACATGATTTAGGTAAGATTATAAACCTCAAACTGAAATAAAGGGAAGTTGGGACTCACCCTGCAGAGACAGCAGCGTCAACAGTAGTGCCGGTCTTGGTCTCTGAGGTCTCTGTTAAGGTTTTGGGCGTCGGGGTCACCGCCTGCACTCCGACACTGTCGAGTGCTGAAGCAACACTTTCCTGGATGAACAAGTTGTCACCATCCTCTCACTGCCTCTCCAGAGGCGGAATCAGAAATAAAAGAATCCAGTCGTCTGATTGGATCCTTTTTTACTTTATTTTTTACATGTTGTTGGTTTTATTTTGGCAAGAGAAAAAGCCTCTTCCTCTCTCTGCTTCTCTGCTCTGCTCACGCCTCGCCTTCTCTCTGCCTGCCTTCGACAACAACTGAGAATGCTGGCTGGCGCTGGCTGTGTCTCGTCACCCGTAGCAACCAGTTGCTATAGCGATGGACCTGAGCTCATTGGGAGACGGAGGTGATGATGGAGATGTGGGGAGGCCTATGGAGGGACAGAGAGGAGCCGAGTTTGTTTAAATGGAAGTTTACCAAAAAATAGACAAGATCAGACTGTCACAGAAACTGGGAGGTGAAAGTGAGGAGGGAGATGAGAGCGAACTTTACGTTGGGAACTGCTTTCAGATGCTAGAAACTAAATCGTAACAAAGTAAAACTTGAACAAAGAGGGTATTAAAGTAAGTAAAGCTAAAGATTTGATATTCAATTCTTCAATTCTTAAAGCACTCAGATTTTCTAATAAACGTAAAATCTGTCTTACAATCAAATAAACTGAACGTCCTATCCCAGAGAACATGGGTCTCCATTTTCATTTCCTGTTATCTACTGAAACAGAATCTAAAATAGGCAGGTTAAGATAAGTGAGGACAGTCTTTTTTCATTTTCACTATCCTCTTCATGAAAGCAGACAACTCCCTCCAGTTTAAAATACGTGCATCATTAGCTGTAAATTTAGTTTCTGCATCATTAATCAGCAAGACACAAGACTATCAGTGACATTTAACTTGTCATCTCATGGCACTTTCAGTGTTTTGCATTGTTTCAGGCATTTTGTAGTTTCTTTGAGTCTGTGGCCCTGATGCTGCTGCCCCAACAGATGGCTGTAAAGCAGATTACACTCTCCACAACAGACTTTTAGAAGATATTTAACATCTTGCTGCAATGCTCAATAATCCAAGCTTCCTCAAGAAATACACTGTGTTATGTCCCGTCTTGTAAACAGCCCCAGTGTTGCATTTCCAGTCCACTCTGTTGTCCTGGGAAACATCAAGGTATCTGTGGTCCTCCACCACCTCCACCTCTCGCCAGGACTGAAAGAGCATTTGGTTTATCTCTAATCTCTCTAAAAGCATCCAAGATGAGGGGATCATTCCCACACCATTCCACAATGTGGTCAACCAGTTTCCTGTACTACACTCAACTGCAGAATCATCTAAACATTTCTGGAGGTGACTGAGTTGCTCTGGAAATCTGATGTGCACGTAGCGCAGAGGAAAAAGAAGAGTACAGTTCTTTGGGCTAATACCACCTGGACCTGCTGCGTCTTTAAATGGCTGCTGGGGAGATGCACGTTGGAGGGGAAGGCAGAAGGTTCTCAGTGTGTTTGGATGTTGGGGAGAGGTTGGTGAGGCTGTGCTAAGGTTAATATTTGGGATCTGTTTCATCCCTGACCACACATCCCTTGCTTTGTTCTCTGGAAGTTTTTTTTTTTTTGTCTACATCCCCCCCGACTCTCCATCAGCTCTCTACACACTCCTCAATTACTCCCTGTCTTCCTCCCAGAAGGCTCTTCTTGTTCTGCAGTTTTTTCCGATCACTGGTGACCAAGGGCTTATTATTGGGGGAATGCATCACTGTCTCTGTGTGGATGATAGTCACCACACAGGTTTAATATAGTCTGCCATACACAGTCATGTGTCTGATGTCATCTCTCACAGATTGGATCCAATTCTGTAACCTCAAAGCACTCCTGCAGAGTATCTTTAGCTTGCTGTTACCACATTCACAGTTCCTTTGGTGACACGTTGGTGTCATATGGGTTTGCTTGTAGTGGTGAGAAGTACCACGTTAATGTCTTTTCTTAATGAAGGAAGGGTAGAGGAGCTGTATGCATGTCTAACATTTATGCTGGTGGAGTGGTTGACCAACTGTAAATTGACTCAAAATTTAAAGTGTAGCAGAAAGAGGTGTGGTTGAAATTCTCCAGAGAACATCATGAATGTTTTGCACTGTCAGCAGTGGCTTACGGATATGGAAATCACATCAAACTGTTTTATATAAATATATCTATATATATCTACATACATATCTATATGTATATCTATATATACATATAGATATAGATATACATATTACTGGGATATTATAGGAATACTATAGGCAAAAACTAATCTCACATTTTTATTGATCAGTGATTTTGAGTCACCAGTTTGCTTTAGTGGCAGCTCTCTTTCTCAGATGAAAATACACATCAGGTATTTAGAGTTGGTTTTAGTCTTAAGATTTAGGATTTAGGATAGGTCTTTGGATTTATACTGTAAATGTTACAGGACACATTTAAGATAAGGATCATTACATGCTTGTGAGCGCTCTCTGGTGGACAAACTTTGTAATAGAGATAGTGTTTCTAATACTAACAAACTAAAAAAACTACTACTACTAACAAACTACTATCTATACACTCATCGTAGTTAACCTGACTACACATGTGACTGCTCACCAGTGTTTGATCCAGTACTGGACTTCTGAACTGTTTGTGTTCTAAGTGTGTTTTTCTACAAGCAAAGAGGAGACATGTGACTGTAAATCAGTGCAAACCTACAATTATCCCAAACACTCATGTGTTGCTTCAGCTGCACCAACAGACAGCTGTGTTATTACCGGAAGATCATTTTAATGCTTGATGGAGGCGTCAGCAAACCAGCTGCAACAAGACCCAAAATCACAATTTAGAGCCTTTATATGTTGTAATTATCACCTCTGCTTGTGTGGGAACTTCGGTTATAAAGAAAACAAGAAGCGTCTTGTGATTTGATGCTACTAAGTACAGCTTTTAATCTGATAGAGGATGTTTTATGCTCTTCTCGCAGATTTGTTAGCGCAAGTGAAAAGTTTAGATACAATCACTTAATTCAATTTTAAAAATTGTTTTAATTTTTCTAACACAGCAGAAAAAAGTTATTCCTCCTAAATCAGCTTCATGAGGTTGGCATTGTGTTAGAGATCATGTTAGGTGGTGGCTTTCTTTAAAGTTGCCATCAAATAGCTTGTAGAGTAAAATTTTTATCTACAAATCTACATATTCTAAATAGGCATTAGTTATGCTTTGTAAATGTGGACCATTTGAATAGATATTAAGGAAGATATGAGGTTTATGAACTTGTCCTTTCCCCTGATAAACCAATGAAAGTAGAACATCTTTCATCTCTTTAGTCCTGCTCACAGCAGCGATAACAAAGGTGACATTTCTCTGCAAATTCACTTAATTAAAAAAAAATCCTAGTCTAGATCTGACAAGGCTAATGCTGCGTTCAATGTACATTGAAAATCTGAAGTCAGAGGTCAAAGTGATATCCTTTCTGACACAGGTTTGTCGAAGAAGGTGTGAGAAAAATGTAGCTGCTTTCAAGTGTGCTTTGTCTTCATCAACAACTTTGTAAAAGACACAAACGTGTGAAAAATGCATTAGAAGTCCTTTGTCTTATGGGGAATTTGTTTTCTTTGATTTATATTAGTAAAGTTTCAAAAGTATACTAGTCTTGATGAGGAAAATGCCGTAAAACTGGTGTTTCTTGTAGTATCTCCAGTCCCTAAAGAAGTATTTAGGGTCTTTGGATTACTTTGGTTTAAATTTCACATGTTTAGACAACTGGGCTAGTCTTAACACACATAGTTTTGCTTCCATACATAGACAGTACCAACTACACAACTGCTCATTAAAAAGTGTCATAAACAAGCCAAATATCATATTATTTTATTAGTTATTGTGAGAGGTCAGAAGACCCATGCAGGCTTATATGGCATTTTGACCAACAAGTAAATAGAGAATCTAATTAGGAACAATGACACTGAGGGTGTATGTACTGAGAGAGGTGAAGAGGGGAATGAATACAGGCGAGGAACGGGGAGCAGGTGGTGAAATAGCGAAATGGAGACAAAAAAAAGGATAACTGAGGACATCTAGAGTATGAAACTGGTAAACAATAGTGAACCACAAACAGGCAGACAAGGCAAAAACATAATCAAAGCCACAAACCATGATGAGGATGATTTGTAATGCTATAGTTTTACAGGGAGAACTTAATCAGATGAAATACATTTGTTTTTTGGTATATAGGCCTAAAATAAATAAAAAAATAAGTGTTTTTTTATGTGGACCTTGTTCAATGTGGTCTAGATGGAGGGAGAGAGAGAGACAGTGATTTTTAAATTATGATTTGATCTGAGTTGGGTTACAGTGGCAGTTTTGTTGCTTTAATATGAAACAGTAAAATGTAAAACTGGGCTTTAGTTTTATCCTTTGAACCTATGCAGCCTATATATTTGGCATTTTTGCTTTTAAATTGTTGTCACTGTAGTCCTTTTGTTCAAAAAGAAGATAGCATAAGAAAATAGGTCTGTCAGTGATGACTTTTAGAGCTTCTCTTTCTGATTCTCTCTCTGAAAGAACTAATTAATACTTCAAATTAAAGTTTTTTAAATCAGCAGTCTGAAGTCCAGTTGAGTGTGACAGAAGGGCACAGCACAGGATTAAAGTGCTCCAGTTGAACAGTTTAGGGTATTAAAGCTGAATTAGACTCTGGAGATCCAATTCAAATTATTACAGCTTCTGATTTTTATTATTTGTTGCAGGATGGAAAAGTTGACGTCAGGTGTGTACCTGAGAAATCCACTCAAACGGTAAACTAGAAACCACCCAACATTGGGTAAAGGACCTGTAAATGAAAGGAAAAGCATCCCTCTCATGGCTCTGGGAGCTCTAGGATGAGGAAGTGCTTGTGTTTCAGAGCTACTGAAACACATTCCCTATCAATCTAATTGACATCTCAAAAAGTTAAAGTGTAATACTGTATCAGTGTGGATCTACACCTACCTAATGTGGTCCACAATTGCTACTAAATCATTTTAGCAACCTCTGTGAAGGTTGCACACTCTCTGCAATCTTTGGGGCCCCTTTAAGGGGTCAGGGAAACCCTTGATGGGAACTACTGATCCTGATCATATATCTAAAACTGTCCTCATTACAGTTTTTATATTCTTAATAACTGAGTTCTGATCAGAACCATGGATAGCATGATCTACATTATTATCATTTAAGAAAAGAAAAATTAGTATTTTATTAAACTTTAATCAGTAAAATAAGGATTGTTAAGTCCCTAAACAGTGGTTTAGAAATATTTCACCTTTTTTATTGATCTAATCCAAATTAGGAAAGTGGCTGTGATGTGATGAAAGCAGTGTTATCCCTAATGATTAAATATTTTGCTAACCAGGTATTTCAACAGATATTTAGACATTTAAGCTGCCATCTATGTTCATGTAAGAGCACTTTTACCAACAGAAATGATACAGTCACCAGTCAAAATGTACTCTATCACTGCGAAACAGACTGCCGTCAGCTTGGCTTTTCTGTATGCAGACCGTATACAGACTGTATACAGTCTTTGGACACACATGACATGCACGTTTGCCACTTTGGTTATACTAACCACCTCCACTGTCCATCTGGAAAAATGTCTATGAAATCCCAGTAAAGGAGAAGATAAAAAATTTTTTAAAAAAACCCTGCTGAATTTGCCCGTGAATCATCACATCTTCAGTTTTTTGCAATATCACAGTGATGCACTGGTAGTTTTCAGCACATGTATGAAAAACACATTATTAACGATCATTAACAAATCGTTCAGTGTTTTTATAGACATGGCAGTTTGCCAAAATAGAGATATATGAGCCAGAGTAAATACAATAAAACTTTAAAAACATAACTTCTTTGTAACTATAGCAAGCTATCTTTGTATCTACAATACACTGCAGACAGAACTTATAAATCTTCTGTTGTGTCTCAGGAAAAAGAACCTGCAAATTGTCAGAATCATCAGGGGTCGATGATGTAATCTGTTGACTAGAAAACATTGTAAGAATTTGAATAGCTTATAATATGAGTGACATCTAACAACAGTACTGACTAAGTGTTTGATTTGTCCAACATTTGCATCAAACTGCATAGACAATCATGAACATGTTTTACTGATATATTCATAAAGGGATAAATTGGTGGTGCTCCACAATAGAGACAAAAGTGAGGATTTATTTTCCTCACAATGCACTGTAGTTCACAATCTAACAGATCTTTATAAAAAATTATGTAAGAATTGATAGATGAACTGCTTTGCTACATTTCTAATGGGCTGCAGAAGTTCAGGTTGACACAACAGTCCGAGAAGTATATTCTTTCCTCTCAGAGAAAACATGCTTTTTCACCTTTTCATAAAAGAGAAGAGAGAAGATCTGGTGTACACATGAAAAGGTTGATGCACAAAAGCACAAGGATTTTAAGAAAATGCATTGTAAAGTCCAGAGAAATAAATACACTTACATTCAACATAATTAAGAGACATAAATATCCAACTATTGAGACTTAACTTAATGATTTGAATGATTTAGTAGTAGAAACAAGCACTGGGAGGTGCTGTTGATCTTCTGGAGTTATTGAACACGTGAAGCAGAGAACCATCTGATCCCTGATCATTGAAGATTTTCTGCTCAGAGGCACATCGGCAACATACATTGTTACTCTTCCTGAAGCACTTTTTATTAGAAGCTACGTTTTAGGTCTAGTTATAAAAACTATACGCTGATTAAAGAATATTTGTATCAATCACACATTTTTCTTCCAAAAAAAAAATATTGAGTGGAAAACTTGTAATTAAATACATTAATACATTATTATAAGACTTCAATTCAGTCTGGAAGCCTCCTTTTAGTTTATACATGAGACGATTATATAAAAACCACAAATTAATTACTTAAAGTAAAAATCAGACAAGTTGGCTGTCTGAGGGATTTAATCATCTGGTACATTATATTCATGAAATACTTGTAATTTATGATCAACCAAAGACTGTTAATTATAGGTTTTGGTTTATCAGTGATTAATTAACACAGTATTGCCTTTGATATTATGTCTTATTTCTTTCTTTTTAATACAAAAATATCTGTCCTGATGGTGACATGAAAGGATAAACATACAGGGTCTTTAATCAATAAAGGTAAACCTTGTGTTGTGTGCAACTGCTGTTTCATCAGGTTACAGCTGAACTGATTCTTTCTCTTTTCTCTTTTCTAAAAACAGCAGCAGGAGCCTCTGAGGTTTTCCATCTTTATTAGAAATCCTTTATAAAGTTTAAAGAAAAGAGCACGATATAAAGTTGGTGAGACTATCCTGATGCCACAGGCTGAAAATCATCTCACCCCATGGATACCTGACAGCATGCACAAATATATTCTGCCACCTCCCATTTATTTACTAACTTGTCTGTTTGCCCGCCACAGTGTGTCTGAACTGTCAGTCACGAAAGCAGCACAACACTGACCCTCTTTCCACTTCTGCTGCAAATTATACTCTCAGCAGGAAATTCCTGCTAAACTGCCCTTTACAGCGACTCAAGAAAAGTGTGAATGATGAAGTGAATTTGTAGTTTTACAAAACATTAAACAACAAAGTCATTTGCCATTTAGATAATTCATTGTTTCTTCAGTAAATCATGTATCCAAGTTTATTGATGCATTTTTTTTTATCCAGTCAATAAAAAAGACAAATAAATGAACACAAATATAATTTGGTCATTAAGCGGTCTGCTTTCTTAGAAATGCTTTGCAAATAAAAAGCAACAAAACCAAAAATAAACCCCTCACAGAGCTACTAAAGAGACGAAATATATATGTATATAACATAATAACACAAAATAAGGAAGGGATGCAAAAAAAAATAATACAACGAGATAAAAAAAAAGATCCCAGAGCCATATTGTAAGCTAAAACATAAAACTACAGAGATGAATTTGAATAATTAGAAAGACAATTTAAATAAAGAGATAAATAATTCAGAAGAGAGTAAACAGAAACAAACAATTACATCAGAAAAACAAGAGCAAATTAAATAAAAATGGAGGAATGATTTTTTTTTAAAAGTGCATAAGAAAACAACTGAACTAGACGAAAAACAGCCTCATGCACCACAGGATCCAAAATCACTGGAGTGGGATCTATGTGGACAGCAGAACATTCAAGGACAGACAAGAAAATGAGACACTGGAAGCAGCAGAAAGGTTGATTTACTTCTGAGCTGAACAACTGATGCAAGAGTTTCTGAAAGGCTTGACGAGACGTCCAAAGTCCTTCACTTTGTCAAGATAAGTAAAAAGCCTTCAGGAACACATTTTAATGGATGTCCAGACACAAGTTAGAGACAGATGGACTATTTTTACTGTATGTGACTTCTGGCACACTGACTAAAGGCACATATGTTTGTTTTTTTTAAGTAGACAGACTCAAGTGTAATTAATGGCCAGAAAAATATTTAACCAACCAAAACATAGTATTTAAGTAAAACTGTCAATTGTAGAACAGTTCCTACTTATCAGTCAAGCACAGGTAACAAGTGTCCAAGCATTTTCATTATAAAATTCTCGTTTATCAGATCAATTGTAGGAGTTTCAAGGTTAAATCTGTAAATCAGAACCTCCAGGATTTCAAGAGTTGGGTCAGTAAAGTTTCAAGTCAATCTTTTAGTTCGCACAGGCAACCCTACGTGAAACAAGTCCTCCAACTGAAACATACCCCTAAATACGACCCATAATGATGTCCTGTGATGTACTGGCCCTATTAGCTGCAGGAAGGATGCTTGACTCATAGGAGTGTTTTAGATAGGAGAATGAAATATATTTTCAAGTGTTTCCTTTACAAGCCACTACGTCCTTATTCGGTGCAATGAGGGGAATTGGTTGGTGTGATACATGCATTGCTTTCAATCATTCATTCATACATTCATTATGTTTGTCTAAATCCAGCATATGATATGATGATATGACTATTTGACACCATTTTGCTGGTTGCCTTGGTTACATGTAAACACAAAATGGTACTACAACATTTTGTTACTTCCTAGTTGGGTTTAGATAACAACATCACTTGTTTAGGGTTAAAAAAATTATCCAGATTAAGGCTGAAAAGCCTTTTTTACAGTGTAACCATCACCCTCACGGCCACCTGTTTTTACAGCTTCACATGCAGTTTCTCTCACGATCACTTGAAGTGGCGTATTATTCAAACGTCATTAGATGCCGTATAAAATAAGTTACTTTTCATGTATACTTTTACCATGTAAAGTTTTATTGTGGTAGGAATAAAGGGAAAAATTAAGCCTATTTGGGTATTTTGGGCATTTTAGATTAGTGTATAGCTCATTCATGTATTCAAATTCATTTTCAAAGAAACTTGTAACACAAAAAATTTTGCTTTCCATGGGTACTTTCATCGTATAAAGTTTCATTTTGATAGGAGTAAAGGAAAACAATAGCCCCATTGGGGTGTATTGTTGTTTGGCCTTATTGGCACACATCTCGGATTAATGAGAATTTAACATATTTCGTCAACTAGGATTTCTTAGGAGTTTTTGTATGTTGTTCTGGACACCTCATAGAAATGATCTAAGCTGCAAAAAATTATTTTACAATTAGTCTGTCATAAAATGCTACTTTGCCTGCAAGAACCAAACTATCCATGGGGTCATATTTGCAACAACGGATCCAACTGAAATAGTTATATAGGACGTTTCTTCATACCCTTCAGAATGACCAGTCTTGTACCAACCCTACAAGCAGCAGGAGGGAAACACGACTAATCACAGCAGACGTCATACTCAAATCTCAAAAATAATCATAAAAGGAAGGAAGGAGGGTGGATGCGAAGTCACGTGCTGCGCTTTCAACCACAGGTCTTTCTGTGACTTGTGATTGAGACCAACGTACAAGTCAATAACACAACAAAACTTCACTGAAACCCTTTTGTTATTTCCCGGTTTGGTTTAGGCAGCAGCATCAACTGGACAAGGTCAGAAAACAGTCATGGTTTGGGCTAAAATATGTGACCATCACCCTCATGGATAACATTTTCACCTTCCACGTGCAATTGTTCTCACAGCCACGAAAAGGTCTTGTACTGGGGGTTAGTTTTTGCGTGATTATTGACCAAATCTCCCTGCATGCATATGACGTGTCTCCCAAGTCAGTTCTCAAGTAATTCTTATAAACAAGTCTCAAGTCAAGTTTTAAAGTTTTGAATCTCTCCTTAAAACCCATCTTTTCCATTTGGCTTTTAACACCATGTAAGATGTTGATCTTAGTTTGCAAACATTGCACAGAAAGAAGCAGACCTGCCATTTCGTGGTTTTGTATTTTTTGGTGATTTCATCTTTCTTTGCGCTGGCACGACCTCTCTGAGAGGCAAACTAGCTGTTTGTGTTACTGTTATGTCCTCCTGTGGTAGTTTGCATGATTTTGTGGTCGTCTTGTGTTTTTTTGAGTCTCTTAGAGGTAGTTTGTGTATGTTTTGTGTAATTATTTTTGGTCTTCGGTGGTTTTTCATCTCTTTGGTCTGTAGTTTTGTGGTCTTTTGCATGACCTTGTGGTCATGTACATCTTCTTCTGTCCATTTCATCATTGTTTCGGAGTTTTTAAATTTAACTGAAATATCAAAAAGGGTCAGGACTTGTGTTCAGATGGACTCCTCTGTAACCTGTCCATAACAAAAACACACAACTAGACGACAAACATTTCCATAGCATATATTGACCACACATAACTGCTAATCAAATTTGAAAATAGCAAAATTAATGAATCAAATGAATCGCAAACAGTTGTTAAAGCTGAATATGGCTGACATAAGCAGAATAAACAAGAAAACAATTACATTTGCAACATTGAGATTTCTAACCATAACTCCACTTTTTAGAATGGTCCTGTATCTTGGATATTGTTTTTCTTTCCCTGGAAAACAGTTTTGATCTCAGATTCTTTCCAGCTTCTCCTCCTCTGCGACTTGTGTTTGAATTTTATTATGAAACACATGACGTGCCTCAATGCGGTCAGCCTGACCTGCAGGAGGGCTGAGTAGAAGATGGAGCTGCTCTGCATGTTTTGTTTATGTGTTTATGAACCCAAGTATTAATGAAATCTGAATGTAATAAAACTGTGTTTCCATCGGGAAAAGGCCGACATCACAGTAAATGATCTCACCATTCCCAGAACAACAACAATACACCAGCCTGTTATATTAAGCTGAGCCTTAACTGGAATCCTGCATGTTTCACAGTGCAATAATGATGATAATGATAATAAAGTCTGTTGCATAGGTTTATTGTGCTTAGATACACATCCAAGCACAATATGAAGCCAAATAATTAAGGAAAATAGTATGATCAGTTTGTGCCAACTCAATTATTTGTTAACACCTGTTTTATAATCAAATCCATTGGACTGTGAGACACATCAGCAAACAAAGTCAGTAAAATCTGTTTATAAAATGCATGAAATAGTTGGCATTTATATAATTCACAACATTCAGTTTTATTAATTCAGGATTAACTTTTGACTGGAAGGTAAGGATGCAAATCATTTGAAGTCAGAAATTGTTGGATTTTCTTGTGTAATGTTACAGTGGATTCAATATTTTTTGATTATTTGGACCTCTGTTAGGACAAAAGCATCATCTGATGGCATCAACCCAGGCTCTGAAGAAGTGAAAATGTACATCTAAATAACATTCTTCTTCTTGTGATTAGGATTATTATTATTTACAGCACTTTCTAAACAGAAAAAGGAAAAGCTTTGTTCCAAGAATTCTACATGTAAGGATGTAGTCTGAATTAGTTCTTCCACTTTTACTAAAGTAAAGGATCAGAGGACTTGTCCCTGCTCTTTTGGGGGATAGTGTTGCTTTCAAAGGAGTAAATGTTTCATCATGGTTGATCTCTGGGAGCCTGTTGGATGTGTTTTCTGAGTCTCGGTGTAGCCCATGCTTCATAAGCTGTGGAAAAGTTAAAAGAAAAAGAAGTAAAAGTCCATTATTTAGTCTGTATGAATGTGTGTGAGAGAGAGATAGCTAGCATTTATGTGATTAATTGGGCAGAGCAGAGAGAGCAGTGCGTCATGATGTCACGGGCCAACGGCGTTACAGTTGCGCACAGCACTCTGGAAGACAGGAACGGGAGCAGACATAACACCGTCCCGCTGTGTGAGGAATGCTCTGCCTAAGAAAAGTATCCAAAAGTGGTTAAAACCGAGTGAAACAGTCGGAATCCACCGCGAGCCGACTCAGCAGAGTCCCCGGTTGATGTTACCCGCTTGGCGGTGAGTTCAATGTACATTTTGAGTGAAAGCGCGTCGAGTAAAGGTAGTGTTAGCCGCAGCGTTAATTTAGCTGCTAAACTGCTAATTAGATACCTCGGGTGTGAGCCGCTTATGCCTCAGGTGTGCCACGTGTGTGTATTGTATGAGAGGAGAAAAAAATCCAGATAATTGATGTTAAATGGCTAATTTTGAATTATTAGTTTTTTTAAATTTAATTTACACTGGTAAAGTGAGACCTGTAAGAAGAAACGGGAATAAAATATATATAAAAGTTTATTTAAATTTTTATATAGGTCATTTATGTTATTTATTTTCACTAAGAAATGATGGCCTGTAGTAATTTAATTGAACTGAAATGAATAAATGTGGCCTGTTATATAGGTCAGGTTTTTTTGGAGGATGTGATTTGGTGACACTTGATGTTGAAAGAGAGGACATCAGTGACACCAGTAGTCTACATTAGAGAGAGTATACTAGCGCTGGATAGCCACCAGGCGGCTTTCCAGACATCCACTGATGAAACGGATCCAGTGCACTCGATGGCGAGCTGGAACAGAGGAATCAAGGACAGCTGAACCTGCGGTGTGGTAGGACAGTGAAACACTCAAAGATTAAAAGGGCCCCAACGATACAAAAATAAACTGAGCTCACAACAAAAGAATGAAAAGACAATAAGGAATGAACAGGACAAAAGAACACAATTTTTATTTTTTATTTTTGTGCGCATTTGATTTTTTTTCATATTCAATTATTGGTATTTGTGTCATACTGTTATTGTTGATGACTGAACAATACATTTGTGAGAGCTAAATCTTGTGTGAGTGTGGTCAATGTTGATGTTCCATCCTGGGTTCCATGAGCGTTTCCCTTGACTCCTGATAATTGGTCCAAACTGCGAATTGGAACTGAAACCTAATAATATCTGTAACCTCATCAGGCAAAGGGGGGTTATGTCAGCCTGTCGGGTGTCGGTGCAGAGCTGCGTTTCTGTGCCTGCTCTCGCACTGGCTCAGATGAGGTGTAATGGCAGCAGAATGCTCTACAAGTCTGAATGTTTCCTCTCACTGCTTTTAATGGCTCAGGATAAAGAGCTGGTTCCTGATGATAGGTTGCCAGGTAACAGCCTCATTCTGAACCATTAATGTTGACAGCTCTTCAGTAAATGTGCCTCTGTGGGTTGGTTTTAATGGAAATCTAGTTTTTATAGCTTGGTTCTTTAGTTATATTTCAGTCCTTTTCTCTTTAATTGTGTAATGAAAGTGTTTGGCTTTGTAAACCGTGTTTAAGAAAAATGCCAAATGAAAAACTAGTAAGATGGCTGCTCCAGATTGTTATTACTTAAAAGGAAGAAAACTGACTACATTTTCGATTGTGTCATCTGTAGCGCTTTCCATCACTAATCACTTATCTCTCACATATCAACACCTCTGTCTTTGTTGTCTCCAAAGTCGATTGAATGCAGAGCAGAACACTCTGTTCTATTACTGAACCTGTTCCAAATTACATCCGCTTACAGCCGATCAAGCACTGCATGAAGATGACGTGGGTCTCAGATTGTTTGTTGAAACAGCTGGCTGCAGATCAGATGAGGTCATTCATGGTAAAAATGTAAAACGCAAAGAGGTGATAGTCAGGTTAAAGCAGGAGTCCAATGAAGCTTTAACTGGAGTTTGCTTTATCAGACTGAACACTGTTCACGAATGACGTATGAGGAACACAAACAAGCACAAACACGCACAAAAACACATGCATGCAAACACGCTGCATAGTCTGATCAATACAAGCATATTAAGAAAGTATTGATTGAGGAAATTAGAGGTTTAATTAATCTACAAGCAGCTAGTCTGAGCCCTTTTGATACTAATCAATAACACATGAATGCCCCTGCTAAATATACAGCACCTTTAGGCTCCCAATCAATAACATGCTCACAGTCATCACACCTAAATACAAAAACCGTGTAACGCTTTCAGGTAATATAACATTAAATCCAATTGTCCTACACTACAACTAACATCCCTTGATCCTAACAGATACAGTGTGAGTTTGAAAATGTGTAAACACAACAGTTGACCTGAACCAGGTGTGTACCTGATGAACTAAAACACCAAAAAATATTTGAGTTAGTACTGAAAAATCCATTTGAGTAACTACGTTGGTCATAATTTCACATGGAATGAGTGAGAAGGGTTATTGTGTGACAACACACAATGAAGGTGAAGAAACACTTTGGTTTATTATCAAACAGTAAAACACAAAAATGCAGTTCATCATGATTACATTTTAAGAGATTTTTTTTGGTGGGATTGTTAAGCACAAAGTCAAAATATGCTGATAGAATGCAAAAAGATTCTGGTTGCAATGAGTCAAACCATTTGCCATATGGGACATGCTTCAAACACAAACATGGCTGGCAAGGTATAACAGCCATTAGGCCTGTTACAAATGACAATGTATCATATAATTGCATTTTGATTTGAGATAATCTTGATCATGTCTCTGTGATGGACTGGCGAGCTGTCCAGGTTGTACCCCGCTTCTCGCTCACTGGGAAAGGCTGCAGCCCCCCCGCGGGCCTGAAATGGATTAAGCAATGGATTGAAATGGATTGGTGTAGAAAATGGCTGGATGGATTAATCATTCTCTTTTATTCTCCTGTATGAAAGCAGATGGTTGAAACTAACAGATATTACATGTTTCCACAGTTCCATTTTTTTTTCTGTATTCATTTACAATACATGTCAATTAATCCTTATGGCGTTCTGTGAATTTCTTAGTAAATTTATAATACAGTATAATAGTGACGTGAAAATCAACAGACGTACAATTTAATTATTAATCACAATTATTTGTATGGCAGTTTTCAACTTTCTCAAATGTAAATGTCCTAACAACACTTACTGTGACATTGCTCAGACATATGTTCTATC
Source organism: Leuresthes tenuis (assembly GCF_036924035.1). Classification (NCBI taxonomy): domain Eukaryota; kingdom Metazoa; phylum Chordata; class Actinopteri; order Atheriniformes; family Atherinopsidae; genus Leuresthes; species Leuresthes tenuis. The sequence continues at coordinate 7,459,089 of NW_027325372.1, read as the reverse complement.
ATGTCGTACAATAATAATAATGCTGACAATCATCATTAAAACAGTGGAGCTGGATGCCACCAAATGACAGGAATATCACCAACTGCCCCAAAACGTCCTGTGCAAAATGAGAGCAGAACTGTTTTTAACTCGGTCGTATATCTGCATTTTCCATAATGAACACACAATTTTCAAGGGAAAGCCTTTTGATGCTGACGGTGTTACATCCTGTCAATCAGACTAACAGGTTTTCCTGAAATAGCAGTGGTTTTACTTTTTAGTCTGAGGGAGAGAGAATGTTGCACTTAACGTCACCATGGCAACCCCTACTGCCCCACAGAGCTCACAGCTGACAGGCATTTGATAGTTAACGTCTGCTCTATTTACACACAATTTGATAGATTAAGCTACAACTTTGTAGGAGTTAGGAAGACACAAGGAATGGTCGGTGTCAGCATTTGCGATTTGTCCATAAATTGCATAGTCAGGCAAAAAAAAACAAACCTTGATAATTATTAAAGCAGGGACTTCTTTGTAAAGCTGCTCTGCTCTTTGCATTTTATAACCTATTTGATTATTAATCATTTGTCACACAAAAATCACAAAAGCATGTTTGATCGGTTTTTGGATGATTATAATTTACACCATGTGCATTAAACCTTAGGAAAATGAGGAGATTGATCATCTTTATCATTCCCCTTTCAGTCTCCTAACATTAGTTTTTCAGCATCCTCTCGGTCCAGTCAGCAGGTCTTCATTCTCAGTGACAACATCCTCCGTTTGCAAAGCTCTCTTGAGGTTTTGCCAGATGACTGCAGGGTGTTGTGCGGCCTGAGGCCAGCTTAAGTAGGTACGCTTCTTCACCAGTTTCCTCATGCGGTAGTATGGAGACAGCTGATGAGAAGGGATCTCCTCCAGAAACAGCAGAATCAACACGTCCTTCTGCTCATCAAACAGACGGAAACTGTAGCAAGATAAAGGGCAGAGAAACAATATAATATTATACAGCTTGAATCAATCAGCGATCAACATTTCTTCAATATCATACTATTTAATAGTACTCTAGAATAGGATGACTACAGATACTCTTAGGCTACATATTTCACAAGTAATATCTTGGAGTGTCTTTAGTTACTTCAAGAATTATATATGTCAAGTTGCCAAAATGTCTCTTCTACATGGTCAGTTTCCTTGTAATTATTACATATTTAAATAATTTCTCAGGCCATCTTTCATATTTGATATGAATTATCAGATTGTCTTGGTAAGTCGATGTGAAACTTTGTTTGATTACTTTCTTATTGGACAAACAAAAAGTTGTACATGTTGACTACCCAAATGCAATAAAAACTTCGACACTGCCAACCCAGAAGATGGATATGAGAGCAGGTCATGCTCTTTATTTGTGCACACAAGCATCAAGTCTCTTGGGACCGTGACCACCTACCGTACCACCGCCCGACCTAACTGTCACGTCTCGTTGGAAATTAACTGAATACTCAGACGTGATGCCTCTCATTTAAAAAGAACAACACTGCTTTCTTGAATTCATGCAAAATGGATTTTTCCACAGGTCATTTGTCTCATTTACTTCTATCAGCTGTCGGGGCTTAGTGACCGTTTCAGCAAATATGACAGAAAGTTATTTTTAGTCTGATAGAGATGTCATGTAAACAGAGCTTTTTTTCCCCTGTACATCTGTCAAAAAAGACAGAATGATAGAAGACAGCACCCCCACCTGGCCATCTGGATCTCTCTAGAGCACCACTCGCTCTGCAGGTAGTGACGGCTAATCACACAGATGGTCTTCCTGCTGCCATAGATGGCATCTGTGATGTTCTCTGTGATGGGTTTACCTGTGGATACAGTACATGAGGTGTATCAGCTGCATTTCACTGGTTTCTCAACTGAAAACCAGTCAGCCGAAACACAAAAAGAGTACTGCAAAGACTTATCCTCTAAAAAGTAATGAAATAATCTGTCACACACATCAGCTGACATCTTCAGTTTTGCTCTGAACTGTAGAAAGTAATAAAGAAAAGACACTGAAAGAGTCCTAATGCTGAGATGCTACAGATCTCTCTTTATTGGACGTTGGGGCACAGTTCACTGCAGCTTTTAGTGTCCTTTTGAAACCGACACCAGTCATAAGGCTGCTGTCTACAATAGAAAGGACCTTCAACACTGAGAAGTGCAAAACAAGTGCATCAAGTTTGAGTTTCATACAGAAAAGCACATTTAAACCAGTGAAACATGCTTAATAAAGTGAACATCAGCACATCAGTCAGTACCTGACACACTGATACTGTGAGCTGAGACCGGATGTGAAACCAAGCAGAAAATAAATAGCATCTGTAGTTGTGCATTCACTACCCACTGTTGAGTCTGACAGGAAGCAGATAAGAGTAAAACAGAGAACAAAGGTCAAATATACACATCTGGTGAAACAACAAGGGAACCTGCTGTTGAAAGCAAAGCAAAGTTTGAATGCTTTGACGCCTTCAGTGTTGACAACAGATATACAGGTAGATATTTCTTACAAGTTCAAAGTGATCGTAGAAAGCAAAGTTAACTTGTCATCAGACGACGTTTGATAGATTTGACACGGAATTTAAGTCGGGGTATTCTCCCTAATTTGATCTCCACACATACCTCTTATTTCCAAACTAAAACCCACTGAAATTTAACTCAGTTCTACTCCATCTACCAATTGCCTACAAATGGAAACCTAAAAGCCGACAGGTTCTACATATTTTGAAACACATATCTGCCAATACAAAGTCTATGGACATCGAGTGTTTTGTATCATAAACAAACAGAAAGACAGGGTTTACCTGGCTGGAAGTCTCTGTGGTGCAGACAGAGTCTCCATCCTTGCTCTCCCTCCAGAACTGGAAGCATCTCTCGGTAAACCCAGTCCTCGTCATGGACATTGTAAGAGACAAAGGCATCAAACTGACATGGGCATGCCTTCTTCTTTTTTCTGCTTTCGTAGAGGAATGCTCGGAAGAGATGGATGGCATAAGATAGCTGCCACCTCAGGAAGTGGTAGATGAAGGATGCCAGGAGAGTTGCAACAACAAGACAGGAACTAGAAATGAAGCAGAGGAAGCTACCTTCCACCCAACAGGACTGGATATCAAAGTCTAGCAACATGCTCCCTCGTGCGGCCGCAGGAAAGGAGCATGTATACTGATAAGCATTTACAACCAGAGTTTGCTTGTTGGTTTTTACCCAGTGGATGAAGCCAGCATTTGAGCAATCACAGGTGAATGGGTTTTTGTCCAGGTCCAAGTATGTTAGAGCGGGGAGAAACTGGAAGACTGTCTCATTGATCACAGCAATCTCATTCTCACTCAGTTTAAGATATCTCAGTTCAACAAGGTTGGCCTGCACCAGAAAATCCAAAGAAGTGAGCATACACTCTGAAAAATGTAGCACCTGCAGGTTTGGGATTGATTGAAACAGTTCAGGATCCAAATCTGACAAATCAGTTTTTGTAAATGTCAGACGCTTGAGCTGGTGATTGTACTGAAATGTTTCCACATTTGGGGCTTGAGTGTACACATTCACTGCTGTGAAGTCCTCTAAATCTTTCATAGCCTGGAAAAAATCCGTTGGTACATCTAAAGGAAAGCCATAGTGATAGCCACTGCAGATTACTGTGAAGTTTTTCAAATATTTTAAGTTGATGCCTTTGAAGTCTTTAGAATTGTTCTGATGAGAACTTTTCCAAGTGCCATCAACATTGAAGTAGATTGTAAGACTTTCCAAGTGTACTAATTCTGTGAAGTCAGGTTCATATTCGAGGGGAAGAGATACAACAAGAGTTTCCAAGTTCTTCAGTCCATCAAAACTTTTACTTGTCACCCTTCCAATATGATCTGACACCATATTCAGATGTTTTAAGGACTGTAAACCTTGAAAATCTCCACTTTCCAGAATAAGTATAGAGTTTTGGCTTATATTCAAGACCTCAAGTGTCTGCAGGGAAGTTTTGAAGGCATCTCCAAATGTCCACAGCAGATTGTTTCTAAGATCTAAAAGCTTTAAATTAGAAAGATTTTCAAAGACACACCCGTTCAGTGTGGTAATATGGTTGAGTTCTAGGGAAAGCTCTGTAAGATGTTTTGTGTTCACAAAATCCTCACAGGTCAGTTCGAAGATAATATTGTCATTCATATTCAAGATCTCAAGAGAGGCAAGGCTTCTAATGTCAGGTGGAACCTTGGTGAGCAAGTTGGCCTCCAAATTCAGGGACCGCAGTTTCTTCATCGATTGTATCGAACCTTTTGACAGTTCAGTTATGTGCGTGATGGACAAGTCAAGCTCCCTGAGCTCAGAGCAAGGTGAAAGTTCGAGAGTAAAATTGGTGAGATTGTTGTAATACATCTCCAGCCTCCTCAGTGTTGGTATTTTGCAAACTGTAGCTAACAGTCCTTTATTAATCCACTCGTCCATGTAATTCAGTCTCAGATGCGTCAGTGAGTCAAGACTTTGCAGGACTTTTTGGATCTCTTCAAAGGAAATCCAAGGTTGACTAAAAAACAGCTGTGTGATGTTCCTCAGCAACGTCTTGTCAGGTATTTCCCATTTCAGCCCTGAACTGCGTCCACACTGAGAAAAATCTATCATCTGAAGATAAGGAAAGATTGGTGTTGTGATGCTGAACTTCTCCAGATCATTAAAAGAAACAATCAACACTCTAAGACTTGAGGACACATTAAGTAGCAAGTCCTTAGTCTGAAAGGAAGAAAATTTATTGTAATTAAGATAAAGTACTTGTATTTTTGAGAGCTGCAGGACAGGCTGAATGTCAGTGACTTGTTGGAGCATATTAGAACCTAAATCCAGGGACTGTAAACTGGTTAGGGACTCGAAGGCCGAGGCATGAATAAACTTAATCTCATTTCCACTTAATGTAAGCACGGTAAGGTTGGACAAGCCCTGAAAAATGTTAGTTGTCAGATTTTTGAGCATGTTCTTGTGCATGTGGAGTGTTTTCAGTGTCACCAACTCGATGAAAGATTCATTGTCCACGTGAGCAATGCGGTTATCAGCTAGACTCAGAAATCTCAGCTTTAACATACCACCAAAATCTTTTTTGTTAATCTTCTCAAGCAGATTGTCCTTGAGTTGTACTGAAACAGCATCCTTGGGGATGTCATCAGGGACAGTCAAAAGTTTCCTGTACGCACAGTCCAATAAAGCATCATCAGTGGGATTCCTCTGATAACCAATGCTGCAGTTTTTTAGTGAATAAGCCAGTGAGGGGTTAAGATAAAGCAGACAAGACAGAAGAGTCAGAAAAAGGTGTGAAGACAAACTTCCCATAGACATGGCGGTTAGGTCACTGTGGGGTTGTAGTTTATTTTGTTCGAATATTTTCTGTAAAAAAAAAAGAATCAAACACATAAATACACAGAGCTGCATTATCCCCAGAAAGGAACAGTTTCTCATTGTGATAGTTACTTGAAAAATAGTTGCAGTGATAGACCGTCACAGTAATTAAAACACTACCTAAGATTACCTACAACTAAACACTCTGAAGCTATGAAGCACAGATTTGAGCAGCCTCATGCTGTTTTAAATTAGTCTAGACTGCAGCATGAATGTCGAGCTTTAGTCTTGTAAATATTTGATAAGCACTGCTTCCCTGGTTTAAATGAAAAAGCTGCCAGGACTTGTTTGCAGATTTTGTTGTCCCTTAAGAAAATTGTGACTCAAAGGTTGAGTTTGTTAAGATCAAACTTTTTTTCTTATTCATTGTTGTTGATAAGGAAAGGAAAGTTATATCTTAACGGTTTAGTTATACATAATTGTTTCTGATACTCACAAGCACTCATCGACTGTTCACGTCGCATCTTTCAGGGATAATCAGGAAACTGAGAAGGGGTTAGGGGGTTGAGCTTGAACCCAGTAATAGCTGCTTCACTTCCTTTATTTTAATTTACATAACATGTATTTCCAATGTATGACCACTTCTGTTTGTCACAGTTCAGTGGTGTTCCGTGAAAAGGTTTAGATACAAACAAGAGGAAGCTACATGACCTTGTAAACAACTCTGAAAACACAGTTACTGAAATTCTTAAAAGTGCGACACTTCCACATTTAAAGACTATTTTGGTAGATTTTTGTGTTCTTACAGATGAGTCCATTGCTTGAAAATATTATGGGCATGTACAAAAATCCAGTAGATGGTATTCAAGTGTAGCCACAGGAACTGTCGGAAGGGTTCAGTCTATTCGTTCCTGTTATTTCAGCTGATGTTAAAGAGAATTTTTCATGGTATCAGCAGCAGTTGATTACAGCTGATACAATTCTAAAGAAGAAGGATAAGATGAATACTTTCAGTATTATTTCTATAATTTTTTTCCTTTTTGATGGTACCCTTTGAATGTATATGTCAAACAACATGAGATTCCATATCTGCAAAGTAGAACAACTGAACCCCATCAAGATGGTGTACTCAGTTTAAAAATTCAATTCAAAACTTTGTGAACTCCCTCTGCAAATCTCTCTTCTATGTGTTATTGGGAATACTGGAAACCGAAATCCTGAAACACTGGGCTTTCATTCCGAAAGTCCTTCGGGTAGTCAAACCCCCAAAGACACACATAACACCCCCAAGGAGTGCCTATGCTCCTTCTTTCCTGCCAGACCTGGACCATCTCTTGCCCTTTTCCAAGGACGGAATTGTCTCTTAATGACGGTGGTAACAAACAAAAAACACTGGGTATTAGCATTAGCACCACCAGGCTAAACATAAGGCATTCCTTGTACTTAACTCTGCATTGTATTAATTTGCTTTTTGTAACTTTATGTCATGATAATGTTTTAATTGTAAGGGTTATTTTAATCAAGTTGATGTTAGATCCTCCATTCAAACTAACCATCCTCCTTTGTTTAACCTGGCACCAAAATACACAAAGAACAAATTAAAATTTGAAGTGCTGTGTTAATTACAACTGAACAAGCAGACAGTAATGTAAACACCCCGCCTTCTCTGTACCATGTGTGTACAGTGTAGCAAACGCGCATACTCGGATAAAAAGCCATTACTTTCTGGTCAAATTCATGCTTTTTTGAATGCCTTTCAACTTGGAACCATGACAACAAAGATTGCTGATTGATTTTGTCCAATCTTTTAAACCTAATGAAATTGTATGATAACAGTCATAATGTTAGTTTTTTTGTTACATGGATGATTTAATGTTACTGTGGTGATAAACAATCTCTTATTGTAAACTCCAATGTAATCGCAATTTCACCGCAGTGCTAATATTCCATTTCTATGGTAAGAGAAATGTTGATGTAGATGACTTAAAAGTCATCTGATGAGGCCCCTCATTAATTATGCCCCTTTTCTTAAGGTTAATATGCTAATGAGGAGCATGCCACCCACTCTGCAGGTGGTCACACACTCATTAAAATAACTGCCTTCCGACATCCCTTGCAGGAATCTATTTGCGCAATAAACACATGCTTCAGAGCTGGGTGACAATACCATGTGTTGTTTTAACATTATGTGCATATTCATCAAGTAATTATAGACTGCGTGTGTCATCACATTAAATGGAATGGTCATTAAAAGTGCAGCAGGGATGTTGATCAGGGGATGAGCTACAATGCTACAACATTATAACCACACTATTGATGTTTTCACTTGTTTAGATAAATGCTAGTGGAACCCTATATGAATTCAGTTTGCATCTGCTGGAAAATATTCTTCTCAAATGCACTTGTGCTTTCTCAAAAAGACCAAACTTAAACAACCAAATTCTTCATATTTCCTTCTATGCCTAGGGTAAGGCTTCTATATTAGAAGATGTGAAAAAAAACTAAAACAACTTGTGTCACAGTTTCATCCTCCCTATCTCCTTCTTGCCTCTGCTCCACTCTACCTGCCAGCCACTCCCACCTAATCAGCCCAACTACACTCACCTGCAAGCTCAGCTGCAGCTCATTCCCAATTAGCCCTGTTTATAAGCCTTTCCAGCACTCTCACCCTTGCCAGATTGTTCTACTGCATCCATGTCCTTGACTTTCCAGTGTTCATTACCTGTCTGATCTTTTGGTGCCCTCCTTGCCTGTTAAACTAAATTGTATGGGTCCGAGGGCTCAACGTTGCCCTGCGGCCTGGTTCGGCTTAGTCCCTTTCTCTAGCCTGAGACTCAGAGGCTGTGTGTGGACTATTAGCCTGAAGATTAAACTGTCTGCCAAGTTTCTTCATCTGCTCAAGTTCCAAGTCATGACCAGCTGTTTCCAGAGTGCTGATTTTGGGTCTTAAATACACCCATTACATCATGTTCCCTCTAGAACTGCACTTTAACAAGAACGATCTCAAAATCTCAGATTGTCATAACCTACCAAATCAATTAATTTAATCTTGGTCATATGAACAGTGGAGCTAAGTCTTCAGAGCAAATTATCATGAGCAAGGTTAATCAAAAGTTAGTATGTAACATCATACTGTAAGCTGCGTGTTACTGTTGTCAAGTGTAATATCATCACACTTAATTTATTTCTCCTCAGATTTTCATGTATTTATTTCCCTTTCTGAACTATTTACGTTTCTTTGTACCATAAACTTCTTCCTCCTCTGGTCGACCCTTCTTCAGAAAGTCCCCTTGGCAGTGGTATTATACCTGAATACTCTATTGAGTTATTAGTCTGTCTGGTAAGTGATTGGTTTTACTCTTTTTTTGGTATGAATATGTATGGTCTTAACTTTGCAATCTTGACATCTCTGCTGCTCAAAGCAGTAAAATTCTCCTTAATTAACAACATTGTCAGTTTTCATTGTCAACATTGTTAGCCTCAAATCTAGGATGTTATGACCTGGTTAGTTGAGTCAAAACATAAAATGAAGATTGCACACAAGTTTAGAGAGCCAGACCCACACACAATGACTACAGCTACTGTGATTCACGACCACAAAATTAGTGCGGACATCCAGCTAAGTAACATCCACAGGTGATCCACCAAAAGAGGGTCAACTTCTCCATAACACTAAAGGTCACAAAACAGAACACACTCACCTTATTGCTATGCATCTATAAGTGCTGATGTACTATGCATTCACACGGTGGACATTTATATACGTAGCTCCAACACTAAATCCATAAACTTTTGTTCACCCCAAGTACAAACGCTTGGTCATATAACAGTGTCACTGGTTTAGCTCATTAACAGCCCTCACTAAAAGTTTAAACGTATCACAGATGAACTCCTAGTTTAATGGACTGCAACATAAAAGAGATTGAATGCATAGGAAAATGGGTTTATTGTAGAACAATAAGCGTGGTTAAAAGTTTAAGCAAAACCAATGCAAAGGTGCAGGTTGAGCAGCGGCAGGAGCGGGGATTAAAATGAACCACAACTTCACAGGTGCCACAAATGAAGCCAATTAAGACTCTTGCATTGCCACAGCAAGACCAGTGAGGATGCAGAATGAGCAACTTCGTGGACAAACCATTGACATTAGCACAAAAACATGGTATTTCTTCCAAACAAAGGCAGATGTCTCTCTGCCCTCACTCTGAGCAGTCACTAGCTTACAAAAGGGATTTTTTTTTCAACTTTTTTTTTCAACAAAGTGTTAAAGCTCAAGAATAAACAATTAAGTGGTTTGATTGTTTTGTCGAATCATGCTGAGCAAGAGAAAGTGAAGAAACCTGTGAAAGATGGTCGTAGTTTAAAAAAAAGTTTTTTATGATATTAGAACCATAAATTGCTGAGGTTTCTATGAAGTGCCCTCGGTTTGCACACTTGTTAATTGCTTACAAAAGTTAAATGCTTGAAATGCAAAAATTCAAACACACTGGAGGACCATTCACTGCATCAGGGCCACATCACTTGAGACATTTAAGTGCTGTTTGAAAATGGACAAAAGGACTTTGTCAGTGTGTGGAAGTTTCCACGGACACTCGACAATTTTGAATGAGCAGAAAAATCCTTTTTGTTCTGTTTTTGATGCAGACAGAGGGCTGGAGTGCTCTTTTTAAGACTCATGTTTAACATTAAAACACAGAATTACCCTTGTAGCTTTAAACTGTTTCAGTCTGTTGTGACCTTAGTCATAAGCTATGAAGTAGGAGGTATTATTTAAAATGTTTTACTACTATGCTACTATTCTAATAGGTCAGACTAGAGTTTTCAAAAGATTTCTCACTTTATTTACTCTGTACTTTCAGTTGAAAGCTGCCACTTAAACAACAAATGATAACTGCATCACGCCCTTCACTCTCACCGCTCCTGCTGCATTCGTCATTATGTGACAAATTATAGGCTAAACAAAATAGTTTCAATGCTATCCTCAAAAATAATTTGCACTGTGTCTGCAGAAAAGTGAGTTGAACTATGCATTTACTGGCCCTGGCAAAATCGAGTCACCATATTTGGAGGACTTTTATGTTTTTGTAAAGTGGAAACAAATCACAGGTATAACATAAGCTGTAAATCTTGGCTTTTTTAATTATTTTTTTTAGATAAAGTAAAGAGAGAAATGTCATGAAATCACCTTGGAATTTTCTAAAACAAATACCGTCACAAGTCTAAATATGCAAATTAGTCTTGCAGACCTTCATGGGCTGCTACAGTTAGCTGACTGACAGAAAACATTGCCCCAAATAAAGAGTGATGCCAACTAAAACAATGGAAATGATTGTATACATCCTTCACTAGTCTAATTCAGCATAGAATGTGTCAAAAGATGTTGATCCCAGGATGCCGGTTAGCGCAACAGGTTGAGCAAACATCCCATATACAGAGGTTTAAGCTCCTCAACGTCCCTATTCGGGGGCCCTTTGCTGCATGTCTTTCCCCTCTGTCTCGCTCTCTGCCTTCATTTCCTGTCAAGCAACTTTCCAGTAAAGGCTATTCATGCTGAAAATAAAGATGTTGATCTTTCTGTAGCAGCTTTAGGTGTCTGATGGAAGCTAAGAAGAGCTCCACAAGAACCATGTCTTTTAAATCTGGTCTCTCAGCACTTTGGTGGGTAAAATAAAAGTTAAAAAGTAGAGTCTGTGCACTGTGTTTAAGATTCTTGCTGTTCTTTCTGTAACACAACTAACATCGATGAAATTTTGGAAAACCCTAAAGTTGGTTTTTCTTATGTCACTTTTCACACAGCTGCAGCAAAGCACAACATGGAGAAGAATGGAAGGATTACTGCCGATTAAGAAGCGGAGCCTAATCCACCAACGGGCCGCTACTCCATCGCTTCTCGTACTCAATGAAAGCCCTTAAAATCCCCCCCGAAAAGAAAGAAAAAATAAGTTCACTTCAAATAGCTGTTACAAATAGCAGCTAAGAGCCTCCCTTTACTGTAGAAGCAGTGCGACAGAAAAAAAGCAACTTCCAAACAGAAAGCCATGTGCCTTCTACCCCTCTCTCCTGCCTTTATCCACTCACAGCTTCCAGATTAAATATAGATGGAATATTAATGCAGATGTTTCAAGGCAAAGGCATCATGAAGATAAATCTTCAGAGGCAGCTGAGGAGCTGATGGTGTGTTGGAGGTCCTCAGGTCTGTGAGATGATTGATTTTCTGTCCATGCTCACACATTTGAAATTGAACAAATAAGAATAGTATAGACTACCTGGGTCTAAGTTTCACAGTTTTGTCCATCATTTGTATAAATTGAAGTGTCAATCAAATCCATCCGAGTATCACCTCAACACTTCTCTAATGAAAGGATACAACCAAAAGAAAATTTGACATTTTGTACAACTTATTTGTTTCAGTGGGATTTCTGTCTGAGGAACAGTTAAGAATCTGAAATATTTGATTAGATTTACTTATGACAGAATCTTGGTTTTAAATGTTTCTAATCCTCAACCTTTCCAATGATATCCTGGTTTACGTGACAAGACACAACAGATTTTAGATACGTCTCAGATTTTTGGACTTAGCTACAAAGACTTTTGCAGCATTTTATTGCTGTTGGGCATAAATCTAGTAAATCTATGTTCTGTGTTAGAATTGTACAAATATCCAACCAGTGAAAGATTTAGTCACAAAATGTTGGAACCAAACCTTTAAAATCATTTAATTCCCAAATCACCAACAAAACCTCAGATATTATACTTGTTATTGTCAATTCCTGAAAAGCTACCTGTTATCTCATCACTGATCACCACTACTGTACCATATAATATCTTGTTCTTACCTTAACACCAACCAAGTGGTTGTTGTGCCTAAATCTAACCCATTTTGTTGTGTATGTCAAACTACTTTTACTACTTCTACTCCTGGTAAAAGTGGGGGAAAAACTAAAATAAAACCCCACAAGTGATGCTAAAGTGAGAACAGCAGTTTCTTTAGAATCACATGAGATGTCTTTAAATTTGCTTCTGAGGCTTTAACTTGTGTCCCTCAAGGTTTTATTTGTTTGAGTGGAGTTTTCCATCAGTGAGCAGCGGAGCCAATCAAAGAAAGGCAAACAGAAATATGAGATAAAAGAGGGGAAGGACAAGAAGGACACGAAGCAGGCAAGTTTGATTTCTGAGTGGGTGATGCTCTGACTCTGAGAAACTGACACTGGAGAGTGAATGAAAACTGCAGAGGTCCTGAACGGTGTGTCTAAATCCAATCTGCAGCGATGAACAGGCAGAGCTTCACAGCAGACAGTTTGATCAAATGGTAAAAATGATTTTGTATTTAATGGTGCTTTATATTGCAGATTTAGATTACCATATTATCAAGAGGCGCTTCTCCTTTGCAAGAAGATGGCAGAGATTTAAAGCTTAAACTGTCAACATCACGTTTCACTCGAGTTGTTGCAATTTCAATATGAATACAAGAGGCTTTGGATAACAATCGAGCTCTATCCCAATATTTTCTGCCACCTCAGTCTTCCCACAAACAAGACAAACGTCTGGCTTTGATATAGTTGATGATGCAGCCAGCGCAGATTTGGCAATGAACATGATATTTTTTTGACAGGTACAGAAAATTTCCAGTTTTTCAAGGAAGGCAAATAAAGCCTTGATCAACACTATAAGATAATAATTCAAACACAGCTTCGCGTGGAGAGTTTTAAGACTCAAACTGAGACTCCGGTGAGGCTGTATAAAACAAGGTCAGAGGGATCTGATCTCCAATCAAACAGCTTCCTCTCATCCTACAATGCAGCCTCAGGGAAGCTGGTTGGCGTGTCTGTGTGCAGATGGAGGTCAGACAATTACTCAAGATGAATAGCTCAGTCTGAACTTCTGATGACTTGTGCAACTGAAAGCTGTGTTACTTCTCTTGGCGCAGAGGTGGAAGAGGTAAAGGAAGCTTGCAGGTGGAGGAAGGTAGCAGTTCTGGCTGACCTGTGACAGGCTGTCATCTGTAGATTATGGGAGCTGCATTAAATGTAAAACTAAATTAGCAAGAATCCTGCTATGAAAATATCTATAAAAACAGACTCCAATAATATGCAAATTACACCCTACAACTGAAAAGAGACCAAAAGCAACAATTCACATGTAGAAACTAACACAAAAACTTGTGTGGAGACCAAATGCTGTAATTAGGAAAAATTTTCACATCATTGTCATGATCTTAAAAGACATAATAATTCATGCATTCATGAACCAAGTTCAGAACTAAAATACGAAAGCAGCTTTTTCACTTGTGAGTTACTTTCAGTTAAAAACTTTTGTTTGAATTTCTGCAAAATCATCAAAAGTCAAGATTAAGTTATATATATTATATATGATAATAATCATATATATTATATATAATTCAATGCTGTGAGTGTTAGAGAAAGCTCATAAGTAGGACTAAAATATATTCTTTTTACATGTTGACCTTCTCTTTCATGGATGCCATTATGCTTGTTGCCTTGGTTACATGTAGACACATGTCACAATGACATTTGTTACTTAATGGTTGGATTTAGGGAGCAAATTCACTTGTTCTACACTCTCCTTCTCTTTGAAATCTTTCCTCACCTTTGAGCTACAATTTAAACATCAAAGTGGATGTAATGCACTCAATAACTCTTGAAGCACATTATTCCTGTTTGAGAAAGCATACAGCATCTAGCTTGAGATTTCACACTGCCTCACACCAAACCGGTGAAAAAATACTGTGCAGTTTTATTCTCAAATACTGATATTTCCGTTATCTGCAGTTCAGCTATAGGCAGCTAGTTCTGATCACTCTTTTAAGCACTCTTTTCGCGAGTCATGTGTTATGGTTCCAAAGAAATTGCCAGAGTTGGGATTTTGTGTTGGTACTGACTTAAGACATTCAACTATATCCTACCAAGAACAAAAAAAAATGGTGTCCCTTAAATGATTTACAGATCATTCCTTTGTAAAAAATCATAAACTACTCAGCTTTTTCACCTTTGACTCTTTCCACTCTGGAGGTTACTGTACCAGAAGTGGACTGTATCTGTTCCTGAAATGTAATCCAAAGCTTTTTCTGGAATGCAATATGTTGTATGGGACATTTAACATGCTGCTGTGACTGAACACAGCCTTGTTTCACTTAATTTCTGATTCATTAGATTTAGGAGAGTGGCAGGTAAGGTGTTTTTTTTTTGGAAGGGTTCAGTAAAATCTGTGTCACTGATTGGTTGTTATGGGGCTTTTATTGGTTTTCTGATTTACAGTTTTAATGCTGCACAAACAAAAGTTTTTGTCTTAGCTCAAGGTTTTAAAGCTTTTCAGAACTTTTTAGAATGTTTCCAAACTTCAAGGATTAAACAGTTTAGAGACTCTTTATATGGGTTCCTGCAATTACATGAACTAAAACAGCAGGCGGAGATGCCCACACAGTTCCCTTTATACCTCTCCTTGAACTCAAGGACAGGTCTGAAGGATAGAGCTGTCTGTCTTTGAATTTAATTGGTCTTTCACTATATCAGTCCACCCAGACAGACAGATATTCACTCAATTTTCAGTCCTTCTTGCCCTTAATCCCTCTCCTCAGACCACTTTCTCATAATCTCAAACAGAAATACACTCAGATCTCTACAGTCCCCCTTTACTCTTCTTCTTGCAGTCATATGCTCTCTTGCCCTGCATATCCTGTGTCCTGGTTATCAGCTCTCAATGAGGAGCTCATTTCAACATCCTCACCTTGTCAGCAGTCTGCTACTGGCTTGCTGACACTTAGAAAATTATTTCAGTTAAATCCTCTCTGAGTCTCACACTGTACTCACACTGTGAGTCTGCCTGACTGCAGAGAAACCAAAGAGGAGCTGCTTGTGTTTCTTTTCCTAAAACATCTCAAGCATCATGCATTTGCTGAATGTCATATTTCACCTCCTTTTCCTGCAAAATGGATCACTGCCTGATCTTTCTGAGCATGTCTCTGGTTACCTATCTTCATTTAGCAGTTACAGCATTTACTATTTTCTTCTTGAAATCCAAATTGTAAAGGATTGTTTGGTAATATTTGTAAATGTTAAGAGCTGTAAAAAAAATCCATAGCCTTGTGCACCAATCAAATCCTAGTTGCCAGAGGAAGAAGTTTCTTTTCTTTCTTTTTTTCCCCAGTAATCTTAATACATTTTAGACATGAAGTCAGCTTCACTTCCATCCTATTGCATGGTGATGTTTTCTAAGTCCCTGAGTCTGCAGAGTTTTTAATGCATTTAACTCCAAAGCATAAATCTTTTGTTAGATGATTTCATTTCATCTGTCAGTGGGTTTTATGAGGTGGCTGATTGGTGTATATGGCCATTAAATTGTTTCCTGAGACCTTCACTAATCTTTCCATCACCTTTTTACGATAAGATGGAAACTCCTCCTTCTTTCACTTCCTGCATTTCTCATCCTGTTTTTTATTTTCCAACATGCACTATTTTATTATTTCATCCTCTCACATGAGCTGTTCTTTAATTTCTTATTCATATGGTTTCTGCCTTTGATTCTGGTCCTCTTTGATTTCAGCTATCATCTGGACAGACAGAGGAGGCTGGAAGGCAGGGCCACAGAGACGATATGCTGTCTTCTTGCTTTAAAAGATAGAGGACAAAGAGGAGCAGCTAAGGATCAAGCACAAATTCAGCATAGGGTTGGTTCAGGCAGGTCATGTGCTCACTCTCAGCCCACATCATCATACTAAGTCTTGATCAGTTGTTTACCTTTAAGGCAGTAAACTTGTCAGTATCATACTGAGGGCTCTAAAATAACTGAGTCTGCCTCCCTTGGCAAATTATATTGACAAATGTCATATTTTTTTGTCTCTGATGCTAAGGGTTCTCAAGTGTCATGCATTGATCATGTGACTCCTAAAGTGACTCACTCCACACCTTCGCAACTTTTCTCACACAGTGGGGATAGAGAGTCATGAATCTACACACAGTTTAATGCATCTGACCCCAGGATGGGACATGCTTTCAACATTAGCAAGTAAAAAAAAGACATTGGATGCAGAGCTCACCAATAAGAGATCCTCACAGGGAAAGTCAGCCACTGCTGGGTCCACACTGGAAAGATCCCTCTCTTGCAGTTTTGTGTAAGAAGACTTAAAGACTCATACTCAAGAGACAGACAAGTAAGTAAAAACACTTTTATTCAAGAGCAAACCAAAAAGTGCTGCAATGTCAGGATGTCCAAAAACACAAATCTACAATGCTAATGAACTTGTTTACAAGGAGGGACATACGACAGAAACAGAGATGAGAATCTGGGTCCTTCATAACTGAGTGAAATGATGCAGAGGTAACTAAGTGGTAGCCATGATGAGCGCTGTTCAAATCATATAAATGCTAAAGGTGCTCTGTGCTGCCTTTAAGATATAATTTAGCATATGATACACGGGGCAATCCTTTATTGAAAGAGAGGAGATCATTTAGTCCCACAATTCCATGTGGTTACAAGTTTCAAAGTGACATTTGATTATTTTCATCGAGTTGTAGTAAAGGTGATGGATAAAGATGAAAACAGGAGGATGAGTATGAGTAGCCTGTGACAACAGTATATTTCAGTTTGTCTTGAATTTTTCAACTACTAACCTTGATAAAGTAATATTTACATTATCTCTAATATGATATATATGAGTTATATGTGTGTAACAATATGTTAAGACTGCATAAGATTATCTAAAGCACTTTTTGTGGAATATTTATTGCACAGCTCTTTGCACAGCTTTGTTGCTGCAGACCCACATCTCAGCTTAGTGAAAGTGTGGTCGAGTCCCATTATAGCATGGTCGTCTGCTCAGAAGTCCATAAGAAATGTTCCCTACCAGGTTTCCTCAAACCCTTGACATTTTACATCTAGGTCATGAGTATAGATACTAAGTGGGGTAAAGGATGAAGCGGTGCAGGTGTGGTTATTACAGACTAAGGTCAGGTGTGTCAGGAGAGCAGAAATAAAGTCTAACTGAGAAAAACATGAAAATAAAGGCAAAGAACCATTAACGCAAGATAAACACACAGACCAAAGAACATGACAGAATGTACGACATGCAAAATGTGCCACAAACTGTGTGCTATTCAGACACAATGCCCTAAGAATATGTTGAATTAAACATGACAACCTTTTGTGCATTTTTGCATTTTCAGTAAGCATTTGTTGCTGAGGCAGGCATGTTTTCAATGTAGTAAGATGACAGGTGAAGAAAACAGAAACACATTAGGGTCGATTATGGAATTGAAAACGGGTGAGGTGGGTGGACAAGTCTGGTAATGGAGATTCAGAAGAGTCTGTTGGGGTTGAAGAACAGGGATAAAGCAAGGCTCAGAATAAAACCACAGATTTGTGTATCTAATTGTTGATGGGGCAAATAAGTGAGTTTGTACCTAAATTTAAAAAAAGCTCAGTTTACAAATAACAAAAATCATACGGAGATTTTCAGATTTTTCAGCTGGCTGTGATACATTATTATGTTATTTTTGAGAAGTCATATCTCAGCTTTTTCTGCTAAAGCAACAAAGAAGATTATAAAGCACAGAAACTGCAGGCTGGATGTTTTATTTCCCGGAGGGGAGGAAAATCTAGATAATTACCAGGCAAACCTACTTCCGGGCTGTGTGTTTCTACTGCTGATTTTGCAAACAATTAAAGCTAAATATTGAAGTGTAATCATTGGGCAGCTGGCCTGACAGCTCACGAAGCAGAACCGCTCTTATGTACACCCCAATTAGAATTAATTAGTCGAAAACAGAATTTAGTATTTATTTTTCAAGCCATTTGACTACAGGCTCTTTGCACACACTCTGCCTGCGATATATGATCCAACAATTTAAAACAAACATTCAGCATCTCAGCAGATCTGTTCCTCTCACCCTGAGTTGTCTTAAAATGGTTCTACCTGTTAAAGGTGATTGCTACAGGGTTTGGCAATGAAACTTGGGCTCAATGCCAGTCATCTTCAGATTTCAGACTATAAGTAAGCTGCTTTCCGTAGGTATGAGAGTCCAGCAGAAGCAGGGAGTAAGCTGCTGCCAGAGGTGTTTTTCTGACAGATTAAGAGGAAACTGGAACAGAGACTGGATGACAGATAAGACAATACTGCTGTTTAGTAGACAACATCTTAAATGTGAAAGTGGAAATGGTTGCAAACTTCCTGCCATGAACCTATGGACAGAAAATTCTGAATGGGCCCCATGACACATGAACTTTCCAAGCAGCATGTCAAAGAGGCCTGTTTATAGCTGCTCTCCATTGGCTTGTTTGTTTTTTGTCTGAGTTTGGAAATTTAGTCTCTATGGAAAACGAGTCTGACATTACTCAGTTTTAGCAATCCAGGCAGTAATTTCTTCTTCTGTGAAAGTAAGTGAATAAGAGAGATTAAATATAATTTTCCATATTTTAAAGGTTAGTGTATCACATAATCTTTGTTTGTGTGATTTAAACTTCCAATTTACACTGTTTTAAATCCTAAAACCACAACAACTACACGCAGTGTATTATGATGTTCTTATCCAAGCATGAAGCTACTTTTCCTCCGCAAGCTCTCTGTTTTCTAAGTTCTTTGTTTTGCATGCCACGCATGCACATTCATTCCCAGGAAGAACCGTTAGCTTTTCCTCCACAAAATAACACACCTTCTTTAGTTAAAAAGACTCCCACAAAGACAGGGATACAAATCCATTGAGGTTAATGTTCACCTACAGGCCCTGGCAAAAGAATATGGAATTAACACTGAAGACATTCTTTTAGAAAGCTGTTGAATGAATGAATGTTTGCAGATCCTCTGGCTTTTCTGACAGCTTGAAATCTTTGAGGTGTTTAAAACACTTCTTAATCAGTCACGTTTCAGCTTTTCTGCATTGCTGTTGACAGATCAGCTTTGCAGGATTGAGCCCTATCACGGATCATTTAAAAAGAGAAAATCATTAATCTTTAATCATTAATCAGTCAAAGATCTGGAGTGTTTGTTTGCCATGTCTTTGAGTTGACTTGTCTTTCCTTAAGAGAAGTTTGACTGCTCTTTGCTTTGTGATAAGATGCATTATCATCTGGAAAACTGTCCAAAATATCAGCGTCCAGCAGCGCACTTGTGAGGTAGTGACTGCCATCCCCCCATGGTCCTTTACCTGACATTAACCCCAAATCATCAATGATTGTGGAAATTTGTTTGTTTTCTTCAGGCAGTCATCTTTACATGTTTTTATTGGACCTGTACCAAACTAGTTCCAGCATCATCTCCTTGTCTGATACAGATTGGTGATTCATCTCTGAATATCACTTCCATCCACAGCTGCTAATGTGTTTTTCCCATATCCCCCTTTTTATTTATTTAGATTTTTCCATTTTCAGGCATATTGCTTTTAGTTGACTCTCCATGACATCTTTGTTGTTCGACCTGTATGTTTACAACCTTTCCATCTCATTTGTACTATATTTCAGACAAAGCAGACTGGGAATAACCAACTTCCTTTGCCATACTCAAAGTTGTTTGAGTATGGAGAGTTTTATAATCCTTTCCATTGTTTCCACCGACAGATCTCTTGTCGGGGCCATTTTTCTATTAATCAGCCAGATGCAACAGCTCCTCAAGCGCTGCAAGCTTTAACTCCAGACTCAGACTTTGCATGTTTAGGCTTCTGCAGGTATTTGTTTTAGAAGTAAGAATGACATGCTGATTCCATAGTTTTTTCATCAACTTGATCTGAAAAGGAAACTGCCATTAATTATTACTTTTTTTTTTTTCTCTCTTTTTCTTGGTTTGTATGTTTTACAAAGACAGAGTCTTGGTAGTGAAAAGAATATCAGTTAGGCTTTGGACAAAGGAGCATTTCACTAGTACAGGAAAAAAAATAGTTGAATTGAAGCCAAATGTAAAAAGAGGATGGCTTCTATAACATGATAGTCATCCTAAACATTTAACATCTACAATGGACTCCTCAAGAGACACAGGTTGTTGGTTTTGCCACGGCCCACACACAATCCCCTGACCCTGACATTTTTAAAGATCAGTGGATAGACCTAAAAAAAGAGCAGCACATTACCAAACAAACAAAAATAATCTCTAAGAGTTTCAAACTTCTTGCTGGAGGGATGAGTAAAAGATTGCCAAACACTTCAAGAATTTAACGGCAATCAAAAGTGACAGTTGTATTTGTTAGAGGGGGTCCATGCAGGTGGCCCAAACTTTTTCTTTGGATCGTTTTTCTATAAACCATTAAAAAGGTGTGATCTTTAACTGTATCTTTTTGGAAATAATTAATTTAGCCATGAGTTTGCCTTTCAGAAACAGTCATGTTTTATAATGAAAGCCTCAGCTTTTGTTTATTTAAATTCAATTTAATTGGATTTAAATTTAGAATACTAGACTGTAAATGCAGCAGAATACTCCCGTTTTCTCTCACCAGTCTCTGCCCAACAATTAATGGGCAGAATTAACACAGAATACAGAATGAAAGTATCAAACTGCATCATTAAACTCAGACAGATCTAAAGAAGAGTTTATGCATAATGTAATTTAGTCATGTGCTTCGAGCCTCTTTGTACCACAGTCAGTCCAAACACATCATGAGAAGCTATTCCCACAAGCTGTTTAAAATATTACTGTGCAGAGAGTTATTTCACTGTTTACGGCCTTTATCGGCCAAAATGTTACATTTATCATAGAAACGTTATTTTGAATATGTCTTCCATTGCTGCTTGTGGATAGCCTGAAGGGTCTGTTTGCAGTTTCACGCAAGGTTTTAGGTTTCTGGCTTTGATAAGGCGCCAGAGAGTGCATCAGGTCCTCACAAAGGCAGAAGTATACACAATTGTGTGCTTTAGTTTGCAGCTGTTTAGGAGCATCTCTCCAGCATTGAGTCACTCTGCTGCAGGGATGTTAGACCACTGAAACTACTGTAGAGCTGTTAAAAGACGACAAATGAAACCTCAAAGCCACCCAGGCAGCAGTGCCCTGACTTTTACTCTAAAAGCTTTTCCAGAAAAAAAGAAAAGCCAGATCATGAATTTTGGACAGAACACAAAACCCTTTTTCCCCGAGACTCCTGAATTATTGATAAAAGCATGAATTTTCCAGCTGTGAGATTTCATTTTGTCGCCTGCATACTGTCTTTCCTGTCTGTGCTGCTGATGGTCTTGCATCCAAAGCTCATTATGCTAAGCTGGATTTTTTTTGTCATCTCAGTGAGAGTTTTACTAACAAACAATTTAGAGTGGAAATCCACTTTACTGTAGCAGCATGAAGACTTTTGTTGCCATTTTTTTCAGATTTGGAACAGTTTTGATGAAAGGGATAAGAGATGAATATGATGAAATGAAGATGCTGTACAACATAAAGTTAAAGCCAGCTTAACTGACATCATAATCTTCTGTCTCTTATTTTCAATGTCACTAGTCAAAAACAGAAGAGATTGTGAGCATTGTTGATATTTGGTAAAAAATAGGAATGCTGACACTGATTTTGAATTTCTCACAGATTTGCAGCTGTGTTGGTTTAAAATATTTGTGAACTGTCCATGCTGTAGAACTTGCTGCTTATTTGCACCAATATTCTTGTTTGTATTATTTTCTGTCGTGTCTACAAATGTGTGGTTCATCAGAATAATTTTTTGGCTCGGCATGCCAGCACAGAGTGAGAATTGGGAATGAGTTTTACTTCCCCTATACCAGGGATGTCCATGTCCGGTCCTCGAGGGCCGCTGTCCCGCAGGTTTCCCCAAATCTGATTCAGAGAAATGCATCATTACCAGGCTTGTGCAGAACTTTACAATCTTTTGAAAATATCTATTTCATCTGAATCAGAGTGTCACAATGTTGCTATCAATATGAGAGTACTGTAAGATAGGAAGTGTGAATGTCATCAGGCTGGAAGAAATTAGAGCAAGAGATGGACAGACGGATTGGGGCTTCGTCAGCAGTAATGAGGGCCCTGCGCTGTTCGGTTGTGGTGAAGAAGGAACTGAGCCAAAAGGCAAAGCTTCTGATTTACTGGTTCATCTTCATTCCAATTCTCACATTTGGTCACGACATTTGGGTAGTGACCAAAGGAATGACGGCTGAAATGAGCTTCCTTTCGAGGGTGTCTGGGCTTAGCCTTAGAGATAGGGTGAGGAGCTCGGCCTTCAGAGGGAGCTCAGAGTAGAGCCGCTCCTCTGCATTGAAAGAAGTCAGCTCAGGTGGTTCTGGCAGCTGATTAGGATGTCTTTTTGTTGCCTTCCTGTGGCGGTTTTCTGGGCATGTCCATCTGGGAGGAACACAGTAGAATGATCATATATCCCCTAGAAGGGAATGTCGTTGGGGGCAGAGATGATGGGTTTCCTTAATGGACCTCAAATGTTGAACATCAACATGTTTGCTAAGTTTGACAACACAATCTTAGAAAATAATATCTAGATTTTTATATATCTTGTTTGTGTGTGTTCTTGTTTTTGTTACCTCATTAGGTACTTTTGTTTATACCAAACTTGTGGGGACCACAAGTTAAAGCTCAGGATGTGAACTGAACTTAGGTTAAGGTTAGTAGAAAGCATAAACTTGTAAAGGGTAGGGTTTGGTTTAGGCTGTACATAATAAATGGAGTCCAATACAATGTCTTAGTAAGGGTGCAAACATGTTTGTGTTTGAAGCTCTAAGTGAGATCTGTTACAGAACTTGTCCTTATCACTTAGCTCTCTGTTTTGCCTTTCGTCATATTCATGCTGAGGACTAGATGTCACAGTTTTGTGGGTTGATGGAGGGAAAAGCCAAAGTGATTGGGTTACATGGACCAACAGAGATTTTTCAGAGGCACTCTCTAAATGGAGTGTTATCTGAATATCCAGTTATTCACTCAATATTTGGCAAGCTGATCTCAAAATATAAAATATGGCTTAATCTAATGTGACCAGATTTCTGAAATGAAAATCGGGGACATTTTCATTGCAGTGGTGAAATATCATCAAATATCATCTTTATGAAATAAAAAAAAAATTAAAAAAAAACAGGGACAAGTACTTTTTCATGGATCTTAACCAGCTTTTATTACACAAAAGTTGGCAATCAAAAAAATTTGTGACATTACAGTTATCTCCTCATTCATCCACCTCAGGAGCCTGGGTAGAATAAGAGCAGAGGAGAACATGAGAAAAACATGTCATCACCTGGTAATCTCATGCTAATGTTAACGTTACAGATTCACCAATGACAGACATGAAAACAGTGTCATAATGTTAACGTTCACTGACTTTTATAACGTTAAGTTTTCAATTCAGAAAAAAATTATACTTACTTTAATGTTACATGTGTGTCACTTCACACACACACACACACACACACACACACACACACACACACACAAGTCTACTGCCAGTTCCCACAAAATAAATAAGTTGATGCACAACATACCATTTATCGTGGCCACTGGTCTCCTTTTCTTTCCTTTTTGCCGCCTCTGGATTGTTGTTGTTGATGCTTCTGCGTCTGTACCTTATATGACTCTGGTGATGCGTTAAATGGCTACTGTAATAACTGTTACTTACGGTAGCCATTTAACAGTAAAAACTGTATTTTCCCCCTTTCAGTGTCAAAATTGGGGACATTTTCGGGAACAGCTCTGACGTCTGGTCACCATAGCGTAATCCAACATAAACAAAAGTATTAAATTATCTCCATCATAACATCCACATTTGTTTTCAGTCTATCATACAAACCACAGACTGATCCATCATGTGTACATTTACATGTGTAGGGTCCATATGGATGTGTGTTAGTGGTGCTACCCCCCCATAACTATAGGGAAAGCCAAAGAGAGAACATTTTACCAAATTATCAAGTATTACTTTGACTTGTTTGCTATAGACAATTGCAAAACAATGCCTATAGCCTATGGTGAAAAGCTGTAAACATTGATAAACATTTTTTGGTAGTCAAGCAGACTATTGCGAGCCCTGCTTCAAAAAAGTTCAAGTCACTTCAGCCAAGGGCTGTTTAATCACTTGTCAAGCTGCTGATGATTTAGGTTGCCTATTACTAACCACTAATAGCCAGTTTGATGATGTTCATATTGGTTTTAGAGGCTTTAACTGAAACTTTTAATGCTAATAATGAAATATTTACCCTGTTTGTCTGCATAGTGTGCCTACATTTTAACAAATTCCATTTTTCTTTCAATGTTGTCGCTGGATTCAGGCAGAGACCATATAGGATGTCAGTGTAAAGCATGGATACAGATAATTAGATTTGTCTGTTTGTCTGTAACTGCTTTCTCCACCAGCAGAGGTCTCATTTAGACAGGTGTGGGCAGGTTTGTGTCTCTCTGAAGTGGATGCACAGTATATGTTTTAAATATGTGCTGACTTTGTCCCCACAAGAACAGAAAACTCCCCACTGAAAGGACTAATGGTTTGCATTCATATATAACACACAGAGGCACATAAATATGCACACTCACACCCTCACTGAGTGATGGATAGTTATGTGTGTATTTATACAATAGCAAAGTTATTAAAATCGGTCAACCAAATGATCCTCCACCTACACACAGGGCTGCAGGCAACAGCAACACCATCACCACACAGGGAGAATAAATGTTTCTCTTTGGCTGCGTCCTGCAGCCTCTGGATGTAGAAGAGGAATGAGGATGAGAGGAGAAAATGACTGAGAGTGGATGGATGAACAGATTAGAGTGTTTCTGTTTTTTCAGGCACGCAGACAAAAATAAAACCATAGAAAAAAATCCCTATGAGCTTATTTCAGTCTTACACGAAGATTTCTAATGTGATAAATTCGATAACTTAGGTTTATGAAACTTTTTAATTTTTACACACTTTTACTCTGTTTTTGCAGATAACTTTTTTATTTTAAATTTAAAAAGAAAAAATATTCTGGGATTTATTTATTTATTTTTTTTGTAATTTTGCCCAAAACTGGATCGTTTGAGGAATTTTCTATCTTTTCAGATGAGTTTCCAGTTTCTTTGGAGAAGTATCAGAAATGTAATAAATAAGTCTTTATGTACTTTTTAGGGAAGTTCCGCTTTGCCTTTTAGGTAAATAATAAGTAATGTACTTTTTAAATTTTTTTTTTTTTTTTTTAACAAGTTTCAAGTCATTTTGGACATTTTGGTTTTAACTCTTGACCATTTTCAAGTGTATCCCTTCTTTTTGTCACTCTCTGGGTGGCAGCATTAGCTTTGTGCTGCTTAATAAAAACTGAGTTTTCAGATTTCCACATTGTTTGTAAAAAAAAACTGGAGAGAGACACATTGAATCCTGAAGGACAACCACAGCTTATTATTGACATGGGGACCTCACTTGCACTCTCTAATGGCGCATAAATGATTTATGCAATGTTTTTCTTTGAACTCCAAGCTCTCTATGCAGTAATAATACTGAAGGACACTATTGTTTCTGAGTTTATATTGTTTTGTCATCGCATGAGGATTTTTTCCCATTGCTGATAAACACCTTGTGTTCCTGCATGAACAAACGTGATCAAGTACATTTTCAACTCAGTTTCAATCAAATTTTTGTATAGTGTCAAAATTATTAGCTTGTTTCAAAGAGATGAATCAGTGGTATGTACATGATATAATGAACTGGGATTTTTACTCATGATCCATGAATGTTTACATACATATTTACCAATTAAATTGGTAAAGACAGTTCTAGTCTTCTCTTGAAATTGTTATCTAAAAAGCTAAATGGGCTACAAAACAGCAAAGACCAAATGGCGCCGGGACAGTAAAGCCACCAAGCACATCCTTTCAAATCATGCACATAATTGCTGTGTGATAACAAACTTCTGTTTATAGGTGTCCGTGGCTATAAACTGTTACAGTGCTCACAAGGATGTAGAAAGAATAACACATCCGGGAGACTATAGAGCATCCATTCTGTATTTTATTTACATCCACAAACTGGCCTCAGCTCTGTCCTCACAATGCCCTTTTTGCTGCCTAATGGTGTAATTTCATCTCTCAGCAACATAAAACAGTCAGAGAGAAGCTTGTTGCAGACCTGTACTGCTGTTAAATTCCGAGGTTAAGATATATAAGCACTTTCACCAGTAAAGTTCAGCATATGAAAAAAAACCCCGCCATTTTGGTGGCATTGGCAGATTAATCATAACTATAATAACTTTAATCCCAATAAACATGAACAATCAGGAGCAATTGCTCCAGTCTGGTTCAAAACATTATCCCATAGTAAGATAAACTGTAACATAAATCAATCGGAGTAATGAAATACATAAACAGATAATCCATAAACACAATACGAACATGATCAAATGGTATCAAGTTTTTTTAAATTATTGATGTATGCCAAATAATCAGTGACATGTTGGTTTAATTTTCACAAAACCTGCACCTTTAAAACTTCAGACTGTGCAAAGGAATCAGTTAGTTTGTTAATATGTAAAATAAAAATTGATTCTAATGTATAGAAATTGTTTCGTCGTGTTGATTTCTCTTTCCTAAGTCTTACAAACTTAACCCACTAAGACCTAATGATTTGTTTAAAGCAGCCTTTTCTAAAACCTGAGGCTTTTCTTGAAAACTTAAAATGTCAATTAACACATTCAATTTCTGAACTCAGCGTCTAAAGAAACGACCGTAATTTCAAAAAAGTTGGAACACTATGAAAATGTGAATTAAATATCTCCTATTCCTGTATTTCATTCACTGTAGAACAAAGAAACATACCAAATATTTAAAATTAGTAATCTTACTATTTAAAGGAAAGAATTAGCTCATCTTGAATTCGATGGCAGCAACATCTATTCAGAAAAATTAGGAACACAAGGCTGGAGGAACATGTTGCAACTAATGAAGATAATTGACAAAAGGCCTGTTTGAATGGGACAGCATTCCTCTCCTAAAGGTCCAACAGCTGGTCTCCTCAGTTCCCAGATGTTACAGACTGTCGTTGAAAGAGGATCCAACACAGTGTACACATGGCCGTGGCTACCATCAAACTCAAGATGAGCAAATATTTTTCATGAAATGGTAAATTGTCTCACTTTTAACATTTGATATGTTTGTTATGTTCTGTGGAGAATGAAATATTGGTTTACTGTTTTTATTTATTTTTTATACAGAAATTTAAAATTTGGGTTGTAAAAACACCATAGAAAAGCTATTCTAGAGGTTTAACTTTTAGCTTTTATTGTGACATACCAAATTTACCAACATTTTCTTCAATTAAAAAGAATTTAATAATAATAAAAAGAATCTAATTTCTCTCATGCTGCTCTGAGTCATAATGGCTTAAACAGCCAAGTGTCACAGCAAAAAATGTTACAGTTTATTATAGTTTAAGGTTTATTACACCACAGAAGCATGATATAGTGTCATAATAAATTGTATTTTGCAAGCATTGTTTAGGTCTTGTTAATGCATATTTATTTTAATGTCGAACCTTAACCAGCCTTCAGAATGTTGTCGTTTTAGGATTTTAAATGTGAAATTGCTGCATTTCGTATCGAGGAACAAAGCAGTTCCAAAGCAGGAGTGAGAGTGTCAATTTTTTTAAATTTTTTTTTAACAGAATTCTTTTGAGTTTCCCTCACCAGAAAGACTCTTATCAGCCTTCAAACTCTGCATGTATGGGCGTCATACACGCAGCAACTATCCACTTTAAAGGTCCCTGCTCCTCTCTTCTCCATACTAATGGGCATCTTTCAGTCTGTGGGTGTATCTTCATGACCCATGCTCTACCACCGTATGTTTTCAGCTCCTCCTCCGAAGACAGATTGCTTCCACTGTGTCTTGCTGTTGACCTTTCAGTGATATATGGGGTCACTTGATCTGCTGCTCCGTGCTCTCCCAGATTTATGAGGCCGTTTGCCATAAAACGTCCATGACCTATTCAAGAAAAAGAGATCCACAGCTTTTGGGAGGCTGGCCAACAAGTTGATTTCATTGTCTGAAGAGAGTCAAAAGGTAAGTACAACCTCATAAGGATTTAAGTTTATGTGATCTGGCTTGTCTCTTACTTTATTATTGTCTCAGATCAGATTGGTTGCACACAGTGACCTGACAGTAAATAACTGAGACTTATACACCAGATATTGTGATTAAATACTCAAGAGCAAATAGTAGCTACTCAGATGATGAAGTCTCCGACTAGTATCACAACATGACACCAAAGGTAACTAGGTTACTATGGCCAGATCCTTACTGAGATACATTGTGGGTCATATGAGGTACATCTGAGTTGTCAGTGCCTTATATTCTGCAGTAGACAGGGGTCAGAGCTTCACTTTGATGTTGTTTTTTTCAAACAAAGTTATGGCAGTAACATGGTGAAACAGCAATAACGGTCATGAACACTGACATGTATGAAGCTGGGATCCTTCAGTGTCCTCAATCCAGATCCCTGCAGTTTCATCAGAGCTGTAGATTAAAGGCTTTGGGCTCCTCTTTGCACACCTGAGCCTCATTCTGCAGATTTAGAGAGCAACAGCTAATCATGAATCCTTTATGAAAGCCAGGATGGAAATGTGCTCTGGAATTTGAATGGTGCTGATTAGTTATTGGAAGAAATGATTTAAGAGTCCTGTCACTGCTCATCCTCAGCTGAAAAAAGTAGGGAAGCAACTCCGGTCTGCTTTTTAAATGAGACAAGACTGCCAGTAGATGAGGTTTGACTTTGTAGGCAAGAAGGTAGGCTCACAGAAGAAGGAAGCTTTAGATTACCCCTGGTTACTACGAGTGTTCAGTATTCAAAAAGACAGGAAGAACCACATACAGGCACACAGTATAATCATGAAGCTTGGAGTGCAAGAAAGTTTATTAATTTCACTTCCGAATGTTGTCACAGAGGGAGATATGTGCCAATGGAAAAGAACTTTACACTTCACAAGCTAGATGCCAAATTAATGATTTTTGTAAATCTTAATTGTTTATCGTTGATCATTTACAGACAGATGAGTGTAATTTCTTGAAAACTGATTTCTAACCAGTCTTCAACCTGCAGATACCGGCTTTAGACGTATCCACCAACAGATTCCTTTCACATAATCACAAGCTCTTCTTTATGAAACATTCAGATGTCTATCCAAGAAGCCTACAAACAATACATTTTTCTTGAATGAAGCCAGTTTTCACCTGGTTTGGATAATGTCAATGTTTTGTGACCTCAGATAATTTTTCGCAGAGTAAACTGAAAATCTGTTAGTCTCTTAGTGTGATGGCTGCCAAAAGAAGCTCACAAGGCTTTTAGTCTTTCCTAAAGAGGCAGGCTGAGCCCTCTGCTGCTGCATAATCCAATAAAATCCACCAGACAGCAGCACACAGAGGCTGGAGAGCAGAGCGAGAACAGGTGAAAGGAGGGATGTGTTAAAGGATGGAGGGCAGGAAGTCTTCAGGAAAAGCAAACAGACCTTCATTGATCCTCTGTAACAAAGAGTAGGACATCACTGAACTGTGGGGCTAAAACTGAAGCTAACAGAGTACCTAAACTTATTAAATGAATTACAAACTAAAAGAAATTATGTTCAGATAAAAACAACAATTTCATCTCTGATTTATTCAAAGAAAAATGTTCTGAACTTTAACTCTTTTCTGACATTTGACACACTTGCCAATCCATGATAATGCAAATAAATGTCAGATGAATGGGCAAATAATTTGTTCGTCAGTTTTAGCTCTACTGTCATTTTGCAATATTCTGCGATAATATCACAACTTTACAAATTAGGTCAATAAAACCCAAATTGAACAGAAAACTCTTTGCAGAAGAGGGTGCAAAGGCCTTAATTAAGACCTGAATATCCTCATGACTGATGTAACTGACATAATATTTTGCAATAAACTAGTTTACAGCTTAAAGGCACAGATCAGCCCAAAATCAAGCAATATTTGTTGGTTTCTTTGATAAACTTCCTTTGAAAGTAATAATATTTTCATATAAGTGAATATTCTACAGAACCTTTCCATATATGTTTCTCGTTTTAATTAAAGGAGATGAGTCTCTCTGACTTAGGTTTTGATCTTGTTTACTGAGCTCCATCTTATCCATTCATTTTGGCACTGTCGTCATCACAGGATCTTCAATGTTGATTGTTAACTTTAAGAATATATAATTTTACGGATGGTCTGTGCTTTTGTTATGACGCAGTGAAACCCAAATACTGCACAGTAGTAACACACCTTCCTACTTCTTCATTATGTTGATGCTGTCTTTGCTTGTATTTCCACACTGTGTGGGTCTGTGTTGAAATGGTGGCTGGGTGCTGTGGTGTATTGTATTTATGGGTCTCACTGACAGTTATGCTCTAGAATACCAATTGCTGATGACCTCTGATGACATGGAGTAAGTTGTGTGTTATGTGTCCTGTGAGCTGGAGTAATAGCTGATTTAACATCATCTACAAAATGTAGACATTTGACGGGATAAGAGCATATTATCTGCAGTGGTAAATGAGGTAGAGAAGAGTTCCTGGTGCCAAAAGTTGGTGGAGCTGAACCATGCACTGGAAAAGAGGTTAAACAGTTGAAGTGATTGAATGAGTCTGGCAGCAGATTGATCACAAACACCCAAGAGACAAGTTTGATTGTGTCCCTCTGGCCCAGTTCCAGCCCATTCACTGACTCTGTTCTGGCTTCGTTTGTGGGTTTGGCTTGGGGGCCACTATATAAAACATCATTTCAGGCCAAGTGACTATGGGCTGTACAATTTGTAACACAAAGTCTACTCTGACTGCACACCTCAACTGTTCTGTCTCAGATGGAGGAATCACTACAAACCTGTAGATGTGTTAAAGTATATTTTGTACATGCACATACAGTACATGTTTGGCTAGTATCAGCATTTTCCCTCCGTAAAGAGATGTAACAGCCTGTAGGAGGTTTCATCTGGTGGGGATTTAATCCTCCTTCCTCCAGCACATACTGACTGAACACCAGCTGGTAAGATTTTTAATACAGGATGGTGATGTTTTTCTAGAGATATATAGATACCCTCCCCTTAGGTGAAGGGAAAAAAAGCTCTTTATGACTCAGTGTGACTCCACATGGACTTATAGTAAGTGATGGAATGGAAAGATGGAGGTGGTTGCAGTGGTTGAGGGCCGTTAAGTCCCATTCTGCTCTGAGCTGGATCGCTGTTGTATTAGATGAATTTCTAGCTGTCAGCAGAGATATCAAGAAAAGCAAAATTTTTAGCACAAGCGCAGCTGATAGAAACACCTACTCAGCTGAGCGAATCCTCATTCAGACAGGCTAAGACGTCTTGACAAACATCTGCTGCAGCAAAGGCTGATCTCACGCATTAAATTTTGTTCCCATTTGATGTAAAGGGCAGTTTGTATCTTTCTTTGCATTAGTGTTCGTATGTCAAAACTGCTCAGTAGCAGCACCAGTGACAAGAGAAGCAACTGAGGGCTGTTATCAGAACCCCTCAGAGAGTTCATGATCTGATAAAATCTTTTTTCTTTGCAGCGGTGAAACCTT
Organism: Leuresthes tenuis; assembly: GCF_036924035.1. Lineage (NCBI taxonomy): Eukaryota > Metazoa > Chordata > Actinopteri > Atheriniformes > Atherinopsidae > Leuresthes > Leuresthes tenuis. The sequence goes on along the minus strand of NW_027325372.1, from coordinate 7,427,312 downwards.
CAGCAAAAGCATCTCTGATTGAACAACCCCAGCTTCATTCTGCTCCCCTGTGAGAAAGCCTGAAAAGAGTCTGTGATGGAGAGCTGGAGAAGACGAGTAGATGGGAAAAGAGCAGCACGCAAGCCCGTTTTAAAAGGACTAAAAAGTCTTGACCTTGAGGTGATCTGTTAGCTGTGATCTTCCCCTTCAGACCGACCTAGCACGCATTTTCAGAAATGACTCATTTTTCCTCAAACAATTCCAAATACAATTTATTTTGAGTTCACAGGCTTCTTATTTATGATACTTTGCCTTTATCAGTTCTTGTCCATCTAATCCTTACAGTTTAATGTAGTTTCAACCATATTGCTATCACTATTTATAAAAAAAATCTACTCGTGGTGCAACTGATTTAACATCAAAATCACATAAAAACTGTCTCTCTGACCAGAATAGGTTTGAGCTGAAGAAGAGCTGTTGCAGACTGGCGCTGAAGACTTGGATAGGAAAATGAAACGGTTGTGATTAACAACATGCGCTAATATAGTCATCATAACAGCACCTGCTGTTTGTTGGGTGTTTGTACCCTTCAGAGATCGCTGCACTGTTACTAATGTCCTGGGCAATTGTGTTGTTTGTGGAACTCATTCATCAAATGTCACTTATTCATTTCAGAATCAATTTGATGTTGTTTTTCAATTAATTTACATTTTTTTTCTAGTAGCCTTTGTTTTTACCTTGATCTTTAGAAAACAGCTGAGCTGTATTGTGGTCTGTGCATTATGTCCCAGCCTCGTTGTAGTCATAGTACACTCTGTATCACCGCGGCAACACTAACAACTTACAGAGCCAATTAACCTGGCTAAGTTCAGAGTCTTCACTGTACAGCCACTGTAGCCTCGTGACATTATAAATAATCACAGTGTGGTGTCAAATAGAATATCCCAGCAAGTGTCCTGTTTGTAAATGTGTTTCTCTGAGCTGGAAGTGTGCCATAACACTCCAGCTGTTCCTGGATCAGAGCAAAAACAAAAAAGTACTGAGAGGTGATGCAGAACTTCTGGAAAAAAACACAGAAGTTGATCAGAATCAAATTTCTCTGTTGAAAGGGAGAATTTCAGAGAAGAGTGGAGTGTTAGATGTCTCATCAAAATAATCTAACTGTCAACCTTCAGGTGGCAGTGAGACTCAGAAAGTTATTTGATTTCCACCCCCAAATCCACAAGTTAACCGATGAAGGACTGAGCTACACAATGAAGCTACTCCTGGCTATCTGGTATAAAGTAATTTCAGCATGTTGTAGGCTGGGACCATTGGAGTTCCAGCAGTTTTTCAATATATCTCTAAGTTTTGTATTTCCGCCTTTTTGTTGAACTTCCTCTCACTTTTACAAGAACCTTTCTGATGGGTTTGAGCACCCCTCCATTTAGAAAAGATCAAGTTTAGTTTAAGTCAGCAACGTATGAGTTCAGCAGGTTAAACACAGTTTTCTGACAAAACAAACTTCAACCTTCAGCTGTATCTAGGTTGCAAGATCCTCCTCTTTAGACCTCATGAGGCAGACACAAGGTGTGAATTTCCAAATATCAGCTTCTCTTCTGTGTTTTTGCATCCCTTTGTGTAGCTGACTTTTTCCTCTTCCATCTCCTCTTCTCTATGGGAGGTTCAAACCCTTCAGAAACTCTTCTGCTCATCTCCAGCCTCCCCACTGCTTCTTGTCCTTGACTTTGAACTTGAAATTGATGCCCATTTTCAGAGAAGAGGAGGTGTGGAGGTCCCGATACAAAGGATGAAAGCAAAAGAAAAGAAATTTAAAAACAGACAAAAGAGAATCCAACAAGAAAGTAAAGATGAAAAAAGATTTGTATTTAAAGAAACAAAATACAAAAAAGAGGCATAAATACCAGTTTAAAAGTAATCAATCTCTTTACAGAAACCTGGTCAAGAGCATTAGGTCAGTGTGGCAACAATAAATATAAAATGCAAACTTCAACACACACAACAAACATAGCATCCAGACAAAGGGATAAAACTGCGACATGAGCAGGACAGTTATTAGATCAGTCAACATGAGAAGTCAGATTCAATAAAAAGCTCTAAGGCTGAGTGTAGATGGAGGTTTACAGAAACAAAGAAGAAAAGGGCAGAATGCTCAATGGAAATCAGATTAGAAAAGAATAATCCTTAGGAAAAGAGAACAGAGCACAAACATCCATAAAAAGAGAGGGAGGGGGAGAAAAAAACACATCTGATACAAATGGTTAAAAGACTTTGCAAGGGAAGACAAATGATTATAGAACAAGCTGAAACTCAGTCCTGACTGGTCAAAAAAACCCAAAAGCTTCTTCAAATCAATTTGAATATTTACTCTTTTATTTAATATTTTCATGTGCCATGTGGTAAAGTTAGCTTTCAGGCTGCCCTCTCTAAAGTTTTGATCTGGTTAATCAAAGGAAAGTATGAGAGATAAAGACATAAGATGATAAATAAACAAAAGGCAGAGGACACAAAGTGACAAAATGATAGGGTAGCTTTAAAGAATATAGTGGAAGGATGGAGCCTGACAGAAAAAGAGGCACTTGAACCTGTGACATTTGACCAACAAAAGAGTCAAAAGGAACCGAGTGTCAAGTGAGATGAAAGAGCAGAAAAGAGTGAAAGCAGTTACTTGAAACATCGAGGTCCCAGTGTGGCCCCATGAAGGACTCCAGCACTAATCAAAGACCCACAGAGCTGCAGCCAATTATCTTGTGATGACGGCAAGAGATTGACCCCAAGAGGCTGCCAGCTGATCTGAACTGAGCACAGACATCTGAAGCACTGGAGAGCTTACAGAGGAATAAAAGATAGTATAAAGCTGAATCTGAGTTTGTGTCTCTGTTTGAGTGAACTGACTGATCAACAATGCTGTTGAAATGCCAAAGCCAGTTCAGTAGTGTTTGCTTTCAGAAACTTATGCAGCCCTTAACCATAACAAATTAGACCCCTCACACAGTTTTCAATAAAATGCTGACACTAACAATTATCGAGCAGCTCTTCATGTGCAATTTTGTTAATTACTCCTATTCATCTTCAAGGTATGGATGTGAAATCTGTACTAACTTGCCACAGCACAATGTGCTCTGTCATTTGGTATTCATTTCCAATTGTATGTACGTTTTGCATATTGGAAATCGTCTTACATAAAATAAAATGATAATGATAAAGTGTGTGCATTACTTACACATATATGTGTGTGTGTGTACTCCTAGGGACAATTTAGAGACACCAGTTAACCTAACATGCATGTTTTTGGGCGGTGGGAGGAAGCCAGAGTACCCAGTGAGAAGCCACGCATACACGGGGAGAACATGCAAACTCCCCACAGAAAGATCCCAGCCGGTATTTGGATCAGGAACCTTCTTGCTGTGAGGCGACGGTGCAAACCACCATACAGCCCTATATATACCAAAAAGTTCTGATTATATTAATTGTCAAAAGACCTCACATTCAATTAAACCTCTAAGATAGCCAACAAAGTTCAACTACACATTTGTCTTAGTTTGAAATAAATTCTGTTAAATGTTTTGATATTTCAGATTAACATCAGTAACTGATATTAAGCCCTAACACCATATAGTGTCACCGTCAATCACATAAAGATTGATTATCACCTTGCTTGCAAAGTTGTCAGCGAGCTTACTAAAACTATGTGCTTACACTGACCTTTGTTAGTGGGCACCCCTTCCATTCAGAACTGTTGCAGCAGCCAAATGACCGAGCATCGGTAGCTTATAAGATGAGTTGGCAGTGAGAATGGTTTACTGAGGTTTCTACTCTGGTGGCGTCTATGAATTGTACTGCAGTGGACAGACTGTCTTTGTATGTGTAAAAGAAAAATATTCCTAAAAAAAACCCAGGCGGTAGTTGTTTGGATGCTGGCCTTTACAGTTCAATTCCAAAAAGTTCAACAAAAAAATGACAAAAACAGCTGCTGCTCTGTTTTTGATTTAAAAAAAAGCTGATTTACTGTCATCTCAAATGAGTTCCGGATGTTTACTTTCATACTTTTAACTTTGTGTTTATTTTCTCTAATTGCTTTCGCATCTGATTTCTCTCTCAGGATGATTTTGTGGAAACATCACAAATATCCCAGAGATCAGAGGTCACATGCAGAAGAGACAGAGAGGACATGGGAACAGAGGCATTGTCACCCAGCAGGGGGAACAGTAAGATGAGAGAAGGAAGGATGGAAGAAATTAAAGCGAAAAGAATGGAGTTAAATAGGAAACCTTTGATGGTTTGCATTATTGCACCTTTTCCTGGGGTTTTCCTGAGTAGGGGCAGTGTGGGCAATTAGCAAAAAAAAAGTCAAATTCCATAATGATGATAATAATAATAACATATTAACAACTGTTACCTGGGCATCTGCTGAAATGTAGTTCCTACTTAGGGTTACAAAGCAGTCTTATGTATACAAAAACATCCTGCCAAACTGTGTATTCACACAAGCTGAGGCAGGAAAAAAGAAGATTACCAATATTTTCGACAAATCCAAACAACGTCAAACTGATCTGCTGCAAAACAACATCCAACTGTGGCGACATTTAACTTTAAAGACAGCTATTTCATATTCTCTGAACCTTTCAACATCGCAGAAGCAGCTTTTATCCTTTAACCAAGGAAACAATGGTTTGCTACTGAGCTTGAATAAAGGAGTGAGAGATTCAGAACGACCAGATTTAAATGCACCACCAAGAATGTATTTGAAGGCCAACTGCAGCTGACTGAAGAGAGATGACTGCAGTTTTCTCAGTGTGATACATGCACTGACGCTTTAAAAGGATTACATTTATCCAGCTGTCAGAACACTAAAACTAACAGCAACCCTGACTGCAATTAAACAAATAATACAAACAAGTGCTAGGTATTGCCATTGTCAAGGCTGGACACTCACAGGGGTAATAATCACATGACTGAGACATGGGAGCGATAGCTGGAGGTGTCATCCTGCGACACAAAACCTTATGCTCAGTGGAAGTCTGGTTTTCTGCCTCTGCTTTTTTGAGGAAAGTATCCTTGCAGGAAAAATTACAGAGTGCACCAGCCTGTAATAATTATGATGGAAATGAAAAAGGAAAACTGGGCTTTTTAAATTTATTTTGATAAAAGCTAAATAACCAGAAAAGTCTGCATCATACAAACACAGTTCTCAGAATCATCACCAATCACAGAAATTTACAGGCATTTAGAAAGTAGAATAAATACAGAAGTACAGTAATAAGAAGAAATCAACACCTAGTTGATTAAATACATGTAAAGATATGGCAACAGCATACACAAACGTGATCAAATGGAGATGTAATAGATACTAGATAACTGATAAACTATATGTATTTATTTCTATATTCAACTATCAGTTGCAGTATATTTTCTGTTTATACCAATAATCAATAACTGGTTTAAACACAATCTTCACTGTAAAACAAAATCATAAAAAAGATATTAGACAAGTATACATTTATCTCACCACTTTAAACAGTCCTCTGATAGTCTGTCACAAAGTTAGAACCTGACACGTCCTCTCAAGGCGTAGCATCACACCAGTCAAACTCTTAGTCAAGTTCTAAAACTGAAATAAAAAGCAATGTAAGAATTTTATATCCCCTCAAGGATATGAGAGGTTTCGGGTTCCCACAGTTAGAGATTTATACGTCCACAACATCAGTGATAAAAATCACGCACAATTTTAAGAAGGCATGAGAAATCTCGTATAAATCCCACTAAGCTTTACAGTGGTTGTTTTGATTATAAAAAAATGATCTGGAATCAGTTATAGCATTTTTGAATGAATCGGTATGTGGTAGATTTCCCATCTGTTGACCTAAAACACTTTCATTGTGTGATACCTACCACACCTCAAATCTTCTCGCCATTGCCTTATACCTGTTTTATCCTTTAGAGGTTGTTCAGCTGCAGCATATACTGGGAAAATGGAGTTGCACTCTGGTTTGGGGGGTGTCAGATAAGGGTGAAAAACCTAGAATCTTTCAATTTCTGCACCACCGTGCCATCAAAAGCCAACAAAGCACAAAGCTGCACTGAGCATAGGTGGACTGAGGAGGCTCTGATTCTCCAAATATAAAAGAACTTCCATGATTTCAGGAGCTTTAGCTCTTCTTTCCTTTAAGGGAGCTGAGCTCCAACTCTTTGGTTTTGTAACTGAAGCACCCAAACGTAGAACACTGACTTAGAGGAAAGTTTCAACGGTTTATTGAAGAAGTCAGTCTAAAATTGTGGCAAATTTCTGGTGGCAGGTGAGAGTGATGGAGCACCAGCATTGTTGTTGGATATGTAGAGTGCAGTGGCAGCTGGTGCTTGGTATGCAGACTGGTGAGGATGAAACTGTAGCACAAACCGTTAATATAAGGCTAAGACTCAAATAATTAATCCAGAGCTTATTGGCCTTAGATCACACAATTAGTAATAGATGCAACAAAGGTGCATCAGTTCCACCTTTAATGGACAGTGTTAAAATGTTAAAATGATCACCTTTCCTGCTCTGTTAGGATCTCTGGTGAGGAGGAGTAAGATGCAAGGAGAGGACATGAGGAGAGAGCACTCTTACTGCTGTCTACGGCACACAACCCCACTTCAAACGAAACAAAATATTCCTGTAAGCTTACTTTCACAGTCTAGACTATTCAGACTTATTGATTTTAAAGCCCACGGCTACACCTGAATCCAAAAAGCTCCCCAACAGCACTTTGTTTTGGGTATACTGCTTTCAGGTCTGTATTTCTGCAACACTGATAACCTGTTTTCCTCCTCCACGTTTGAGTGAAGGGTAACATGTTGCCACCAGAATGTGAAAGTATGACAAATTCACTTTCAATCTTCCCTATTAGAACATAAGTTGTCTTTTGTCTTCATCCATCCTTGTATAAGGCATTTTAAATTGAAACAAAAGAAATACAAGAGGACAAGTTTTACTTATCTTAAAGTAAGTATATAGAAATATATATTAAAGTGGAAGCTTTAGAATATCACTCAGCAGCAGAAGTTAATCTGTTGAAGAGCAAAACACAATGATAAGTGGTTAGAAAACAGTCTCTCTCTGGGTCTCATTTCAATGCTTTTAAGACTTCCTGGAAAGATTTTTTACTCCGTTCATTTGGAGCCTCAACAGCTTCTCCAGGTTTTTTCTCCTTTTGTCTTGGAGCAGATTATGGCTACAGTGGAAAGTGTGTCTCTCTGTGTGTGTGTGTGTGTGTGTGTGTTAATTTGTTGTGCTGAATAAAGCCTGATAATACAATGTGTACCTCTGCAGATCCCTGCAGGGTCCTCGGTTCTCTTCTGAACAGTGTTTCCCCGCAGAGAACGCCTTGAGCTCATGTGAAGGAAAAGGACAAAAGTGTAAAATGTTGTAGGAGACTTTAAACGAGTGATTTCTCTGCCTTTCTGCAGATTCTTTTCCTCTTTCCTGTCCAGGACACGGTCAAAGATCAGAAAGCGGCACAGCAGAAAAGGTCAGACAATGGTTTCATAACTGCAAAAGTTTTTAATTAACTGTGAGTGTAAGTATGATAAACCTCAACATATTTCAATAGTTTGGGTTTTTGTTGTGGTTAACAAGCAAAGACTGACACAGGAAGAAACAGACATGAGCTCCAGGGAAGGGCAGTAGGTCACATTCTTCTCTGAGCTTCTCTGAGCAATGTGCTCCTCTCTCCTGTGGGCAGAGCCCAGCAGACAGAACCTTGCTGACCCTGGAGCTCCAGATCTGCTTGTTCCCAGGACCTTGAGAAGAACACACGCACACGGTTACAGAAGCTGTCGGCACAATCTTGTGTTCCTAATATAATAGGGGTTTTGTTTAAGTTTGGACATAACCCTATCTCAATCTTTTTAAATCGAAGCTCCAGACCCACTTTTTTAGGCTGGCGTTGATTTGTGACTAGGCTTTTTTAGGTGCATTCTTTCTGTCAGGTCCTGTATGTGTACTTCTGGAAGGCTTTTAATTCCCTGCAGCGTTGCAGCACTATAGCACTTTTTAAAATTATTTTTATGTATTGTTTTTGTGTTTTAAGGCTTTATTGTAAAGCACTTTGGGTACCTTTGGGCTATTGTAAAGGGCTTTAAAATAAATTTGAATAGAAGCAAACTTGCAAGAATGGAGGTATTTTTTAGAAAGTGAAATATTTCAACCATTGAAGAAGCAAAGGTCGTTTTTGGAATGGATTTATTGTTAGGACAAATACATGTGGAAATCAGTGTTTCTAGTTTGAGGGAACATTTTAAGAACATGCAGATGTTTCGTGAAAGTGAAGAAATTTATGGAAAATGAGGAAAATGTCAACATTTATGGAAAGCACCAACATTGAGTGCGCGCATGTTATTTAAAAGTGAGGACATGTCTTAGATTCCTCCCATTCTCCAAAAACATGCATGTTAGGACAGTGCGACCCAACAGTTGGATTAAGCTAGTATAGAAAATGAGAAAATGTATGGATGGAAGGACATTTCTTAGACTGTACAGACAGTGGCTACTTTTTGAATGAACAGGGTCGTGGAGATTAAGGATATACAAAAAGAGTCATTTCATAAACATTTTCCAGTGAGAATATATTTCATAAGTGATGACTTCTGTAAAAATGAAGGTTCTCTATTTGGAAACTGGGAGTTTTGATAAGCAAAGGTAGTGTTGAAGTGGACATTTTTAACTGTAGATATATCTATGGACACTTGGACACAAAATGTTGGCATTTTGGAATATTTTGAATATTTCAGGTAATATCGATATGATATATTAAATTATATGAAATAATTCTATCTTTCAGATTATTGAGGATATATTAAGAAACAAAAGCAATTTACTCCTAAGTCCAGTTCCCATTTAAAACTTGTTTTGGCATGAGAGGATATTTTTATTATTTTACAATTCAGTTTTTTTTTTAATCTTGAGACTTTTTCTCAAAAATCGAGGCATGTGTGGAAAAGTGCTCATTTCTACAACATAAGAAGAAGTCACAACATTGTCAAGACTGCTTCAGCATTTTAGTGATTTATCTTTTACTTGGCTCATTTTGTCGACTAAAAGACACCCAGTCCAGAACTGTCCTTTTTCTATCTTTCTTTTTCTTTTCTTTTTTTTGCTTTTGATACTTGCCAACAGTCAAATTCTTTGGAGAGCAAACTCACAACAAGAAGAGGTTGTGGCTGCCTGCCAAAACTCACATCAACTTCCCTGAGAACCACTGATAAAAACACTTCTACCAGCTGGGATTGGTAGTATTTGTCAGGGTCAGAGGTCAAAGGCTGAGGAAGAAGGGGCTCAGTCAGTAAACAAAAGCAGGATGAACACAAACTGGAACTTCAGGAAGCAGGCATGCTGTTTTCAGCTCTGACTTACACATTTGTGCACAGATTCTCACATAAACAGAGCGTGTTGATGTGTGTTATGTGTTATTTCTGGTTTTATTCATTTTTGTCCACGCTAAAGAAGTTTGGCTTAACTGTTGCAAAGCGCTCGCTGGCTGAATTAGAAATTTTTGTTTTTCAGATGTAGAAAAAAAGGAGCTGTAACTCACATTTTTGGATGCAAGATGTGTAGTAGCAAACTACCAAAAGAAGTGTGAAAGTTAAAGAGCTTTATAACCGTATAATTCTTATGCTGTGTGATGAACTGAGCAAGGGTCGGATAGCAGGTGAGCCATGCAGATTGGAGGTGGACAGAGCAGGTGGAGAGCAGCGGGCAGAGAGCGACCCAGAGGCTCAGCAGATTGGCTTGTAACTGAGGTGGAAAGTGGGCAGACAGGTGGTGGACTGGTGAGTGGTAAGCATGGTGGCTGACAATGGGGTGATGGCAAGGCTGGAGACAATACTGATTACTGTGTAGATGATTGAGAGGAGAGGGTACTGGAGCAGTACTGGAGAAGGGAAATCACAAGGAGCAAAAAACTAGAGAATAACCTGACCTTCACTACCGTGGGTGATGAAACAATCTGACAGAGATTGGTAGCATAGCTGAGGTTCATATGCTGAGGTTCATATGGTGAGGTTCATATGATGAGGTTCATATGATGAGGTTCATATGTCGCAGAAGATGATAAGGTAATAAAACAAAGACATACCAGCTTCAAGTCATAATTGAATGAAAAGAGAAGTTGAGCACAGAATTATAAATAAAGGAGAAGAATAGAGGCGGTGCGGCCTAGTCTCACAAGAATATATATATATATTTAATCCTAACCTAATCATGTGTGTTTTAATCCCTAACTACAACCGACTGCAATTTAAAGCAGTTTAAAGGTAATCGACAATATTGAGTCAGATTCGACTCAAACTTTGTTCTCTTAGGTGACAGTCCATGGTCAATTTGCAGAGGTAAATGTAGATATGTTGTGTTTTTGTAGCTTATAAAGTATATTTTACATATTTTATTGGCACTAAGCGGACTCACGGCAGCAACCAGGATTTACAAAAGGCCATTTTTAGGTGATGTACACATATAAGTTCAGGGAAACTCCTTCAGGGAAATCCAAGATTCATTCTAGTGCTTCTAGAAAATGAAGGTTTCAACAGACTTTCCTTTTTGTATCCAAAAATAATTACTTTGTTTTGTATTCTTGAACAATTAAAGTTATTCAATTTGAATTCAATTCAATTTCTGTAAAGCATGTAAGAAATCTGTGAGAGGTCCCTGGATTGTGTCACATAAAATAAATATAAATGGATTAATACAACTGCTACATATATCTAAGCATGTAAGTCATGCTTTTATTAGAGTTAATCATAAGAAAAGAAGAATAAGTGTGTTTGTGAACTGGTACTTGCAGGTTCTTGAAAAACGCTTTTGCCTTTGTTGTCATTTTAATGACCAGCAAAGTTTTTCTACACACCTGCAAGTGGACACAAATTTTCAGCCTCGCATTAGAGGTAATTATTTTACATTCTACAAGCCAAAGTTTTAGTTGAATTGTAAAAGTACTGAGGTTTTCATGGACACAAGATATGCTCAATTGGAATATAAAGATAGATAAGGGGGTGGGAAGATGAGAAACTTGATTAATGTGACATAGAAGTGCGGTTAAGTTAGTTTAAGTTATCTAATGAAGGACTTTAATTTGCGATAGAGTATTTCTCTAGTGTGGTATCAGTAATTTAACTTCTAAATGATTATTTCACCTCCGCTAACTTGGTCAGATCAGAGGGGAATATTATATAAACAGCTGAGACAACCTCTGACTGAACTCCAGCAGCTGGAATCTCAGGAAGTACTTTTCCCATCAGGGTCAATGTCACTGATGTCCCAGCATGCATCAGGAGAGGAAAAGGAATTCCTTCTGGACAAAAAAATAAATAATAAAAATAAAGGCAACATTTGTATTTAGAATTGAACATTTAATTTAACACTTCATTGAGCTTGATCAGTATTGCAGTGTTTTTTTTCTGGTTTGTTTCTTTGTCTTTAACTTTTATCGCATACCCTTATCTAATTGCGGAATATATGAATAAATATATACAAAACATACCTGCACAGGACCCTTTGCTCTGAAATTACAGAGTCACTTCTGTCATTATCATTCCTTTTAAATGAAGCAGTTTTTGTTTTTCTCAGTGATTCCAGAACTGAGTCCACCTAATAAAAAAAGATTTGGTCTTCTTCAGTTCTATAAGTGTTTTATTTTCACATTTGGTTGAATTTGCACTTCCTCTCTACTGCTGCTTTCCTGTTATGTCTGGTTAGTTGTGGTGCAGCGGATGCCTTAATATGCACATTCAGGTGTGTGTCCATTCACGGTCAAAAATGGGAGAGGAAATCATCTTATAATCAGCATATAACTTCACAATGATTGTAAAAGAGAACCATACGTACACACAGCTTTATAAATCTGGAGAAATAATGCATGTGAACACTCTGACACAGTTTATACAAATGGATCTACACAGAGTTTTAAGCATCTGGGACTGGGTCTCATTTGACTATGAACAGTCAACCAACTGTACCTTTTTTATTTCAGCGCTCAGTGTTTACATACTTCCAGGATTCATTCTTTTCTTTGCCAGCTCATTGTTGGTCCATGTCTTTGTAGATTTTATCAGATAAAGTTTCTGGACAACCTGCCTTTACAGCCCATTTTGTTAGTACAATCTATACCTTTTATTCACCTGCCTTCTTCTTGCCTGAGGGCCTGCTTTTGGGCCCTCTTCTGCTCTGTTACACACTCATACGAACACCTGTTTTCCTTGTTAACCATCAAAATTGAAGATCTGAAGTCAATTTCTATAACTTTCAAGAGCAGACAGACTTAGAATCAATTGGCTCAATATAGGGCAACAAAGAGCAATAGGGCAACAAAAAGGTTTGGGGCCAGCTATTTTTCACTTGTTTCTTTTCATTTTCACAGTGCATGCCTGGCTTTGGGCATTAAAAATACTTGGTTAGGCTTGGGAAACAAAACTGGTGGTTTAAGATTTGCTAATTAAATGGTTCTGAGTTCAAAATAAAACAATTTTATCATGGAGAGCTTCTTACGTTTGAGATTACCATGACATCATGTCCTGTGAGAGTTAGATCACACGCTGGGAAATACCTTGATTTAAAAAATGACTGGGATTCACTTTTGACATTGAAAAGCAAAGGCAAAAACAAGGAAAGACGTATTTTCCCTGATAATCACAGGCATTTAGTACCCTTTAATTTCGTTGCTTCTATTGATGCCCTCCAACTTGTGGTTTTCTCTTTACTGTGTTTTATATTCATAAATATGATTAATTAATTAATTTATTAATCAATTAAATGGCACCATTAATGTTTGGCTAAGTATATACAAACAAAGGTATTTTTGAAAGCACAATCAGAAAGACTTGAAGGCAAACTTTTCCCATCTGCTTTGTCTATACAGGACATTTGTCTGAATAACCTTCTCCTGATGAAAATCTGCAGAAAAAGGGAGAAAAATGCCTGCCTGTAAGAATTTCTGTGATACAAACAAGAGATTTAAATAAAAGAGCCAAACGAAAGAGAAAAGAGGTGGGCAAAATAAAAGTAAAGTTTTTGATTTAATCGAAATTATCATTTGGGAATTAATTTGTGTTGCGCTTCAGCTGTGTGAGTTGAAGGTAATTGAATTCCCTGGGGTTTTCTTTAATTCTGCTTTTGGCAAAACAAAATAAAACATCTCCATATCAAAGACTTTAATGCTGACCTGATTCTATGAAGGGAAGTTTGATGTTGTTGGTACTTAAACTGTCTTTCAACCAACTTCAAACCAAAGAAACATTTTTTCCTTTAACCCAAACTTGATCCCACATTAGCATTAATTTACAAGAGAACAGATGAGACAATAACACAACCTTTCAAGATATTTATCCATACATCAGGATGATCAAAACCTGTAACTCTGCTGACATATTCCATATCATTAACAAAAATTTACTGGAGAACAGGACTAAAGGTCTTCTTCGTTAAAGCCCAACACTGTCAGTGTAGATAGTTCCAGTTTAAATTATGAAAAGATGTGTGAAAGACTGTGCTACCTACCCAAAAGTAAGTCCAGGTACAAGTTAACAGCCCTGGTCCAAGTCAGTCAAACAGAAAGAGGCTGAATGTGCTGAAATTAAGTTAAGCCCTGTTCAAGAAAGTGTAAATGCATACCTTAACACAACATTTTACAGACAAAATCCACACTAAAGTTGTATTTAAAACAAGTCCTGCAGAACAGCAACCATATTCACACAAACACTGTGGCTGTACCAAGCACAAGTACGTTCTTACATGACTTAAAGTTTCTCTAAATAAAGCAGAGGAGCAGCAACGAGTTAAATGCTAAACACACACAACAAAAAATGAGTCATATTAGTTAGATGGTACATTAAACCACAGCTATTCAGAGTCACTGATGAAGAAGGTTTACATTATGAGCAGAGTTCTTGTATAGGTGGAGAAGGCTGAGGGTGGTCCAATCAGTGGGCAGCAGCCGGGTGCTGGGAGGTGGAGGCAGGATGAAGGAACCACTTCTCGTTTGGTCCATTATAAATTAAAGTTCCGTATTTTCCGTATTCTCACTTGACCAAAAGTGTTAAAGTTACTAAATGGCTTGGAAAACCCAAGTGTGCATCCATCACAACATGGGTTGCTGGTTTATCACTGAGCTACACAAAGACAAACAACCATGAAAGGTCACGCTCATTCCAAGGGTCAATTTAGAATCACCAGTTAACCGAGCATGTTTTTGGACGGTGGGAGGAAGCCGGAGTACCGAGAAAGAACCCACACATGCATGAAGAGAATATACAAACTCTACACTGAAAGGTCCCTGCTGAGAATCGAATTTGGAAAGTTTTATTGACCTTTATTTTCCCATTAAACGCCTGAGTTCTGGCCCAGTTCTGGCAGTATCATTCCTGACCTTTGACTTCGCAGAAGTTGACGCAGTTGTCCTTAGCGAGATGTAAACATTTAGGATTAGCATAAATCATTAAACCCCCTCCCGTAAAACTTGAGAGCCTGATTCTGTCAGCGTCTTCTCTTCTTTCCCTTGTTCTTGTTGAGTTTGGTTCTCTCCCTGCAAAGTGGCTCGCAGCGCTCTCCTCAGGGAAACTGCTCTGCGGCGGAGGTGGAACTCTTGTGCTCAGCCCTCAGAAGATGAGTTTGGGGTAAAATAGATTAACTTTGATATTCTAATAAGGGGTTTTCACTAGGATCTAAAGCAGGTCAGGGCACGGGAGGATCAAAGACAAGCAGTGCTGTATGCTAAACAGGATTTTGGATCCAGGCGGGAGGATGTTTCGGTTCTCCACAGTTGTGTTGTTTGGGCAGAATAATTGTTGTCGGGCAGATTTTTCACCGCAGAATATATTAGGAGGAAAAGTTTTCATTTCAATTCTTCCCGAAGTGTTTCATGAGCAGCTTGTAAACATGCTAATCTTATTGCTAACCCAGCCAGTTCATTAGTGTTCTGTCTCCAGGCGGTTTGGTGAGTGTGTTGGAGGGAAACATGCTAATGTTGAATGCTTTCTGTTGCCAGGTCAGTTTTTAAATGAAAAACATATTAAAGTAGGAAGTTACAAATTATATGGCCTCTGACCTAGTTTTTTTTTACTCCTTTCTGTCTGTGAATCTTAATTTTTACTCCCAAGGATACGTAAATCGTGTTGATAAATTTCTTGAATTTTTTTAAATTAGCTTATTTAGATTCTGTTTGCTGTTGTTTGTCTTTGGCTAAAAGCTAAATTTTAATAAAAAGGATGGATTTTCTCTTGGTTTGTGATGATATGTTTTTGGAAAATTATGAAACTTTAAACAGTCGGAACTGAAAAGAAAATTTGGAAAATTAGAACATTTTTTGGTGATTGAGAGATTTGGACATTTGGACATTTTATGACAGTGAGGGGATCTCTGGGAGACTTGAGAATGTTTCAAATGAAAACTGGAGGTGTCTGTGGGGGAAGATTAATCTTAGGGTGTGCTTTTGGACATTGGTGATGACTTCTTGAAAGAAATATTTGAAGAAATTATAATAAATGCTTTGAAAGTTTTGTGGAAAGTTATTTGGCAGCAGATCATTTAGAAAGCAGGTGCATCTCCTTACTAACAGAAGCAGCAACATGTTTGAACGGTGGCCAACAATTTCTGAAAAGTCTATCACACTTTCAACTTCCTGTGAACTTTAAATTTGTGGAAAGCTGTTATAGACCTACAGCAACTAACTCTTAAATAAATCCTTACTATAACTTCTAAGCTTAGCAATGAAAACTTTGATAAATGTAAGACTTTAGGGGCTTTTTAAGCAGTTATCATACAGGTACAGTAAGGAGCTTTGAAGATGTTCCTCACTTGGGGTTAATGAACACTGATAACTGCTTAGATATCATAATAAGATCATTCAAAGGAATATTTAATCTTAATATTTTACTGGCAGGCAGACTTAAGGTAGATTGCAGTTGACTTTAGTGCCTGGTGTGTGACTTTTTATTAAATTTTTTTTGGCCAGGTAGTGGTATAATCTATATTACTACAATTAAGTGGCAGTCCACCTCCTTGCCACGGCCAAGGTGCCCTTGAGCAAGGCACCGTACCCCCATGCTCCCTGGGCACTGTGATTGGCTGCCCACCGCTCCAGTGTATGGCATCTGTCTCCATGAGTGTGTGACCTTGAGCATGTCCATGTGTGTGTTCAACAGGTGCCAACCTGGATATGTTTAATGCAGAGGAGAAATTTTGTGCATCTACATGACAATAAAGACTTAACCTAAGTGAAGTCAGAATGTTTAAAAAAATCTATCTATCTGTCTATCTGTAGATGATGTTTTGAGAAATTGAAGTAGTAATTGGTTTTGTGGTGAAAACATGAAAAGTCACAACAGTGAATGAGTGACTTTGAAGGGGGGGGCAATTTTAGAAGCTTTTTAGGAAGAAAAACATCTTTGAAACAGAACTCTTGCGGACGTTTTGGGGAGAACATGAGTAGATTTTTAGATATAGTGATGATATTCAGAATGACTGATCACTGATGAGTACGTGTAAAAAGAAGAAATTATAAGCTTATAGAATTTCCATGTAAACAAGAACATTTTATTCATTTATGGAATGTAAATGATGACATGTTCTTCTCTTTAGGCAACAGAAATAAGTAATTGTAAAGATTTATTTCAAAGGGAGTGGTAGTTTCTTGAATTCTGTCTCTTTGTTTTTTCAACATTTTTTGATATTTAACATCTTAAATTAAGAAACTCCTTTCCACAGCCTCATGCTCCTCCTGCATTGACTCTAATTTCTGTAGAGAATAGCTTTTCAGATCTTTGGGTTGCTGCTTAATCAGACGGATCTCAGTCACAGTAAGACTTCTTTCATTTGACTAACCAGCTGGAAGGAGCTGGAATCCAATAAAGGCTGAAATTTTTTTTTATAAAAAATTCACAGATCCTGTTCGCTGAGGTAAGAACCTGTTATTTCTCATTTCACATAGTGAATAAAATATAAAGGTGTTGGTCTCGATTTCATGTCACACAAAGACCCGGGGCTGAAAACGAAGCGTTTAGCTGCCCCATCCACCACTGTTTTTCCTCCTTATGAGGACTTTGTGGCCTGTTAAATGAAAGACTTTACAGCGACATCTTCTCTGATGTAGAAATGCTTATATGAGTCATATTTCCTTTTAGTGGCTATATTGAGGGAACACTTAATGAACAGTTAATACCATTATTTGTGGCAATTTCAGCTGGAGTACTTGTACAAAATGTATGTTTAGTGTTTTCACTATACTTGATTAGGGCTTATTTACAACAGTAGATTATGACATTAAGTTTTGGTGATGGGCTTACCTTCTGGTGACATTATGCTGCATTGGCCCTTGAAAGCCTTCTGAAAGTCTGTCTAAATTTGCACAAATGTCCTCACACGGACTAAAACACGCCTGTGATCACAAAGATGTACACTCTGTACACACTGATGCAGTATATTCACTCACTGACAGACTGATGAAACATTAAATATCCTGGATGGGGGATGATTGTAGGGCAGGTGCTCCGCTGCCGTGGCCACCATCTCTAGAGCAACCACATGATTAGATCCCATTTACTCGTCCTTCTCCTTTTCTTTCTTCTCTTTTTCTCTATTAATTGAAGGAAAGCATCCTCTCATCCTTTCTTCACCCTATTTCCTCTTTTCTTCCTTATCCTTGATTTCTTGTGTCACTCCTCTTTCATTTCCTTTCACTGTTTTTTCTTCCTATCCATTTTCTTCGGCATTCATTTGATCTGTTTTTTACTTTTGTTCTTTTATACATTTCCTTGTATGTTTGTCTTTTTCTCCACCTTGTTCCTCTGTTCCCCTCCCCTCTCTTCTTTATACCTCCTCTCCATATCTATTCTCCTCCCATCTTCTCTTGCCTCCTCCAATTTTCTTGCCTCTCCTTTCATTTTCTTCTCATTTCTTTCTTACCACTCTAATGCTATTTGTTTCCTTCTCTCCTTTCCTTCCCTCTTTTTTCCTTACTCCTCTGTATCCTTCATTTCTCATCTTCCTTGTGTAATTCTCTTCTCCCTTTCTTCACTTGTCCCCTTTATCTCTTATTCTATCGAGTTACATCCTCTCCCTTTTCCTTTTCTCGTTTCATAATAATCCCTTCACTGTCTCATCCACTCCTCCCCATTCCTATCTTTTCTCCAATATCTTTATTTTTCTCCCTCCCATCAGTCTCTTTTGCCTCCTCCCCCCACGCAAATATCTTTATGACTAAGGGGGTGAGAGTGCAGAGGAAGAATCCAAGTAAATCGGTTAATTAGCAGAGATTGCAGCAGCAGAGTGGGGGCTCATTCATTATCAGAGCTGATCTACAAGCTGATAGCTGAGTGAATCATTTCAGATGGATTATTATCTCTGCAATGTGCAGATTGTCTTTCTGTTGTTCGGGGTTTAGAGTTTCCCATGATCACATTTAAACCTAAAAAAATAAAATAAAAACCCAAATGCCTTTTTGCACAAGCCTTGCAAAGTTTCTTATTTTTCTTAAAAGAAGACACAGTCAAGCCTAAAATTTGATTGTTTTCTAAAAAAAATTAGCATTTATTTAAAATGATTTTTCCTTTATCTTTATTCATCCTATTTTCTTGATATTACAAGATAATTAACTCGTAAGCACAACAAAACAAGCTGTGTTATCCTGTGATAATAAAATCGTTTATGCCAGATCCTCAGATAATGGCACTGTCGAGTAATTTCAAGCATGTTCATGTTCAGATTCCAAAACAGACAAATCAAAGATGAGGAAACTATTTTTATTTTTTTTTCTAAGTAAAGTAATTCAAACTTAAACATAAAATACTTCAACAACCAGGAGATATTTAAATAATAGGAAGATATGAGCAATTAAATGACTTATGAAGAGAAATACTCTCTCAATGTATGATATTTTGTGGGGATACCATGATCGGTACAGTAATGTTCCTTGTTGGAAGTGAGGCTCTGTTAATAGGTCTCTGTGACAGTTGCAGTGTACATTTAATGGGCAAAAAGGGCATATTTGGAGGTCAGATGGTGTTATATACGCAACTGAGAAGTGGGAGAGTTCTCTCACTACTACTACTGTGTGTAGTTGTACTTGATTAGGTATTGAAAAAAAATGCTTTAACACACAAAATGTGGTGGACACACAAGCCAGTTGTCCTACTGAAAGACTTTTCTGTTACATGACTAGCTGCCATTTTTCCATGAGGCTGGGCTGCTAATAAATTGCTGACAGTAACACACAGTAAAACTAAGCTGCTATTGTAATCATGAGCAGTAAACAAGAAAATCCAGTAGCTAAAATGCTTTGTCATGAAATAAGAAAAGTCTACATTGAGCCTTTAAATTCTTACACTTTTACTCTCCAAATGGATACCAAGATATTTGTGTGACTGGGTCTGCTGACCCTTGAACACAGGAAACTCCACTTTTCTTCTTTAGCGTTGTTATTTAGCAGCTCATGTCAAAATGGAAAAAGACTTAAGATTGAACATTTATGGAGAAGTGTGAATACAGCAACAACAATATAAACATTTTACAGACAACATACCACAACAATGGGTCAGTGGGTTGTTAGCAATAACAACCATACAGTGCCTCAACTTGGAGGCCTAAAACTGGTGTTACTTATTGAGTCATTGCTGTTGAAAACTGAGCTGTATCCCTCTGTGAAATATCCATGCAGGTCATGTGACCAGTCTGGGTATCTGACTGGTTTGGGAGAAGAGATTGAAGTCAGAGCTCCAGACTTTTTCAGTTCAGGATAGAGAATAAATGCCTCAATACGCTGTGAGCATTAAAAAAACCAACAACAAAAAACCCCAACACACACACATTCTCACATGAAAAGAGCAGCGGAGGGAGTGTGTGTGTCCATCTCAGTTTGTCACGCGTCGTCGTCTGCAGTGCTGACAAGCAGGATGACAGGCAGTCTCCCAGCTGTCAGGACAGAGAGAGAAGGCTCGATAAGGATCTGTGCTGAAAAAAGGCAGGAGAACCAGTGGTTTGATGAGGGTGGGGGTGGGGGGGTGGGGGCTCTGCTGCAGCGGCGGCACACAGTGATGATATGTTCCCCTTGTAGACAGTGCTCCTGAGAAGGGTCTGTCACATTTAACTAAGTCAGAGGATGCAGAAATGTGAAGAGGAAGCACAGTTTACCGGGTCTTTTAACAGAGCCTCAAGTGCTTTATTCAGGGAGGAAAGAATAGTTTCAGTCTGAGGAGAAGGAGCTGTAGAGAAAATACCCACAGTGGAGAACCTGTCTACATTGACTGTATTTCATGGACATTTTTTCACTCTTCAAAGTCATGCATTGTTTAAACCAGTTTACTGTTCTAATTTTTGTGTTAATAACATAAATAGGACATGCACAGTGGAGGGTTTTTCTTACCTAGTATGTTATAATGAGTGCAGAGAGCAGATTTTCTGTAGTAAAGTTTGATTAAAAACTTACTTTGTGCAAAGGCATGGAGGAATGTTTTGTTATTATAGAACATGCTTTTTTAATTAGAAACACATGGGCCAAACTCCGGTGCTTTGATAATTTATTAATAGGAAGAACTATTGCTATTCAGTCTTCCTCAATAAAAAAAAGGTTTCTTTTTTTCCAAATTATTTTTTTCTTGTTTCCACACTAATCACATTTTTCACAAAGTGTAATTTTCTCAGACTAAATAGTTTCCAGTGCTGAATAAATGCCAAGATGAGCAGTAATGGCTGATCTACAATTGATATATGCAAGTTATTGAAAAAATAGCAACAAAACCACAATATGCTAAGTTTATGGATGTATACAATGCTTAAAATGATCATTTCAGCACAGCAATACTTTGGCATGAAATAGTTTTGATGCTGGTTCTTAATGCAAAAGGAAATTATGAGAGTGAATCTGGGTACAAAGGAAGACAAATTCAAGCTTGATTTTTGGAAAACAAACCAATTTTGAATTTAAGGTTGTTTATATTACTTAATTAGTAGAAATTGGTGGGCTAATGAGCCCATTCATTACTTAAGCCTCTTGTTAAGCACAGCAGTAATTTAAACCAGGCCATTTAATAATGAGAAAAAAGAAGAAAACACCCAGGAGGATCAAATTGTTAAAAACAGATGTTCAATGTGATTTTGTTTGCATTAAGATGACTGCTCACTTCTACATCAACACACACAAATTGTCTTTTTTTATATACAGATGTGGCAGATGTGAATGAAAATAAAAACTTCTTGCAATCTTGCAATGGACCAAGAATGATGTACATGTGATGCATCACATCTAATGAAGATCACAAAAAAGAGTGACGCAGTAGTAGTAAACTGCACCTGAACCCCGACATCCAGAGCAGTACACATAAGTATTCTTTTTGTATTTACAATGACTTTATTTCTCCTTTATGTGAAAAGCTGATATTTGCAGAGACTCCCCAGCAAAATCGAATAATAAGAAATATGATTGTATATAACGCAGTTTACACTTAGACAATGACTGTGAATTCAGTCAAAGTAATGCTGATGCATACTGATGAGTAGTTTCGTTTCTAAAGAAATCCATTAAACAAACTAGCCTTCATTTATCATGCTTCTGGGAGATTTACATACAGAGGTGCTATTTAATTTTCTGTTGCTGTTACATCATTTATGTAAAGACATAATGGGTTGACTTTATGTCCTTTTCTTTATTGTAATTCATGTTTTTTACTGCTCATCTGTCAAGGTTATATAAGTCAGATCTCACATTTCAGTTTCGTGCCTCCAGCTGACACAGAGCCTCTCCCAGAGCATGCTGGGTTTGTTTTACACAGATGCTATATTACGCCCAGGTCTGCTGCCCGCCTGATAAACACATCAATCTTCATGTCAGTATGAGTTGCCTCGGCCTGCGAGATGAACAGGAGTTATCTCTGTGACACCGAAGTTGGATTTAATGTAATGTAGACGAACAGTGACAACGTACACAAACACATCTGAGTTGAACGATGGGAGCTTGTCGGATCAGTTGGGACGTTAGAATACACACAGCGGTCTGCGAGCAGGGTCGGACACAAACTGGATTAAAGAGGTTCACATCCACAACAGCATCATGTTGATGTATTAAAAGTGGCAGAAAACCCAACTGAGTGAGTAATTTTCTGCAGCTTCGGAAAGTGCTAAGCTTAACTAAAAATTTTGTGGCACTAGCACTTAACTTGAGTGTTTCCAGTTCATGCTACATGGTACTTTAACTGTATCTCAGTCATATTTTTAGTTCACCACATTATTTTGAAAGCTTTACTTTTCTTTGCAGACTTTGATCAACAGTTTAAACAGATTTTTTAAAAGAAATGTATTTGACTGGGCCTACAGAAGTCAGCACACTGGAGTAAAACTGAAAATGAGCTTACTGCTCTCTTGCAGACAGGTAAAAATCAATCAATCTTGTTTATTTTTGTCTCTCAGTTGTTGCTCTCAGTTTCAGACTCCATATGAGACAGTTACAGTTGCTAAATGTATGCTTTGGTAAAGACATTGAGCTGTGGTCACTCTTACAGCCTGGAGCACACCACACTCATTGAAAAAAGTGTGTGCACCCGGGTATTGTGCTCCCATTAATGCTGATCAAGGCCATAGCTGGGTTGTTTTTTTTTTGGGGGGGGGGGGGGTCAGAGTAAACAGGGCTCTAATAATCCTCCATCATGTTTCCTCAAATAGACTCTTGAAGTTTTTGTATATTCCTGCAAACAAACAGCATGACGGATGAATCAGACAAGCTTGGATCCAAAGCTAAGATGAGGTTCAGTACCTCTAAATCTGAAGCCATGGTATTTTCCCAGAAAATTTGGAATGACACCTGCAGGCAAGAATAATTTTGCAAGTTTAGTCTATCTAGCAAGATATTTCAATGGGATGCATGGTTTATGTGTTCAGCAGGGAGAGGGTGTTGAGCCATGTTTACTTAATATTAACCAAGCACTTCTTTAATACCCAACTTTAACCAAACACCGTAGTTCCTCATGTGTGAAACAGCAAGGAAGAGCTCAAGCAATTGAATCCAAAAATGTAAATTTCCTTGAGAATACTAGTGATCAAGATGGGACTCCATTTTCTGGTCAGACTTGGCCTTACCAGCCAATCCCTCAAACCTGCAAGTGCAGACTTTATTTTCCTGTTAAATGTGACGCAACAGTCGTCATGGTAATGATGTTTCATGTCCACTTCAACAAATGCAGTGAGACTGCACTCCCCAGCATAGGTATTGCCATGCATGAAGAAAAATGGACAAGTTGATCTCTTTACACATTGGTGAAGGAGGAACTAATGTGCAGATGTGAGGATCTCAGTTTACGATCTATCACTGACAAAACAAGATTTCAGATAAAGGCTGTCAAAACAAGTTGCCAGATGAAGAACATCAAGCTTTTCTCCTCACGCTCTTCATGTCACCACTCGAAGCTCATAATAGGAGAGAAAAGCAAATCAAATCTAAGTGGAGTGAGACTGTACAGACCCAGATCAGAGTGTCTGCTCAATGTTTTAAATGGAAATATAATTTGTCGTATTAAAATTTTATCCAGGCTTAGTTCCATGAGGAATACTGATCCCCTCCTCCTCTTCCTCTTCCTCTTCCTCCTGTAGCAGCTGCTCTCAGCTGTATCTTAATCTTGTTCAGCAGAGATGCCATGAAAAGCATCTTTAAAAACCATTCTGACAGTGTTTACTTCCATTAGTAGAGCAAGTTGACAAACTTCGTGCCTCCACCAAGAGTTTTCTTTTCAGTGAAATCGTATCCACCCCTCCCCCTCCCCCCAAAACCAATTACCTCCTGCAGCTTTACACCCTGGCTCATAATCCCAGAGCCTAGCACATATGAGGCTTCTCTTTCAGCTCTGCTCAGCGTTATTCAGAGAAGAAGAGGATGAGTGTCTGGGGGAGAGTGTGTCCGATGAGACTAGAGGATGAGGAAATGAAGCGATTCGATTAGTGAAGCAAGAACTTGGTCGTAGGTCACTGAGGCGGTCTGATTCGGACACCGCTGACAAATCTGCCAGCTCGCTGTTAATGGGTTTCCTATTTTGGAGCTGAATTATGCCATCTGTCTGCTTGGCCTCGTTCTGCCACTCTTTGAAGGGTTTAGACTCCAAAATGCTTTGTGGGCACTGATGAGTTTTTTCTTCTTTTTTTCCCTTTTTTTCCACAGACAACTTAGTGCACAAAAAGAGGTTTTGCAAGATTTTTTCCGACTCCAAAATGAAAGAGTTGGATTGGATTCATTAAGAGAGAAGAAGTTCTTTGTCATGAGGCTGCAGAGAGCGACTTAAAGTTCAAGACACTCAGAGAGAAGCACCTGACAGACACATCATTTAACTGTTAAAGTATTTGTAGTTTCAGCCACAATTAATAATATTAACGATTAACAATCAATAATATTAATAATTATACTAAAATCTAGAATTTTGATATCTTTTACGCTGAAAAACTTCTGAACATGTCCCATAAACATGGAATTCGTTTGATAGTGTGGAGAAATGACCGAACAGTGCAGCAGCATTTACCCTTTCACCCAGCATGAAGGCAAATGTGAGGTAACAGATCTGTATTATTGAGCCTGCCCAAAAGCCTAATTTCATTTAAAGACACAGGATGAAGTAGGATTAAACTGCACTCAAATCAGTCAATGAAGGGATCAAATCACTGATCATTCAGGTTAAAGATTAAGACAGTCTGGGTTCTCGTGTAAGTTCCAATAAAAAAGAAAAAAAGCTTTGTCTGAGTGACAGATCTGGATATTCACATAGAAACTGACAGAGAAGGTTAAGCAAAGGTTTTAATGTTTGGTATCAGAATGTTAAAACTATTGAAGTTATTAGTGTGGTCTGGGCTGGCCAGATATCAATAAGATTTCTTAAATTTCCCTGTGTTGTTCACCAAAGATGTGAGTTTCTGGTCTTGTGGACACTATCCTGGCCATCGTGCCCAGTGTTTACTGCTGTACTGCTTGCTTTTAATCCATACTGTTTCTGTCATAGCTCATATTTCATATCTGCTGCCCTGGAAGGAGGGAACTGAGGAAAGGTGAGGAGACAAGACTAAACTAAAAGACTAAACAGAGACTACCCCAGAAATACATGGCTCGTGACAACAACAGACGAATGTCCAATGCAGATTTTTCTCAAAAAATATGTAAACACAGGAACAACTTCCTAAGAAAAGATGTTTGAGTAAATCCACCTATCGTGAAAGTATCTGCTGTTTCTGTAGGTTATTTTGTGCAATCCATCCATTTTTATACCTGTTTAATTCAATTCAAGGTCATGGGGGTCAGCTGGAGCCTATCCAAGCTGCCATCAGGCTAGAGGCAGGGTACACCCTGGATGGGTCACCAGCCCATCACAGGGCAACAAAGGGACAAATGAGACAAACAGCCATGTCCACTCACTCCTAGGGTCTATTTAGAATCACCAATTAACCTAAAATGCATGTTTCTGGACAGCAGGAGGAAGCTGGAGTACCCGGAGCGAACCCACACATGCACAGGGAGAAAATGCAAACTCCACTCAGAAAGGCCCCAGCCGGGATTCAAAAGAGGAACCTTTTTGCTGTGAAGCAACCGCTCTAACCACCACACCACCATGCAGCTCTATTCAGTTTCGTGTATAAATGTATGTAAGTTGTACAGGTTGTGTTTGGATTTATTGTGCCTTAAAAGATTAACTGACCAACTGATGTATGTGTTATCTAATGTGGCACTAGGAGCTGGAAATGTAGAGAGAAAAGACTATTACAAAAATGACTATTACATAATCTACTGCTAAATACAAGAGATGGAAAACAAATTATTGTTACTTTTAGGTACTGAATAGAGAAAATATGAGACTCATCCAATTACCCAGAGGAAGCTCGTGCTTTCATCCATGTCAAAATGTTTGTGTTGTCTCAGCACGCCTGTGACAGTAAATATCACCCAGGTCAGACAGACCCCAACTTCAGTGTGTCACCATGGTAACAGTCTGAGCTGTCACCAAGAAAAAGGTTGAGGTACACTAGTGTCTGTTTGTATATCATGCAGCAGTGACAGTACATAATGTAAGAGACAGACTCTGAACGGAGAAA
Source organism: Leuresthes tenuis (assembly GCF_036924035.1). NCBI lineage: Eukaryota > Metazoa > Chordata > Actinopteri > Atheriniformes > Atherinopsidae > Leuresthes > Leuresthes tenuis. The sequence goes on along the minus strand of NW_027325372.1, from coordinate 7,401,262 downwards.
AAAATACTGTTTGACTCCACTGAGTGTCACCTTTTGTTTGTGTGTATGACACTGTGAGGTGCCACAGCTGACAACCCATTTGCCTTGATGTAACTGGGGTCTATTCATGGGAGAGTGTTTGGTTTCTTGACTGCATGACACTGGTATAATTTAAAGGGGGAAGTGGGTGTAATTTCAAGTCTTGCAGCCTGTAAGTGAATCCTTTTGATTCATGAGGCCACACTTTTATATAAAATTGTATACACCTCTGAATTATGTTTAACATGTAAGGACTTTAGCATAGAGATATATATTGATTTTATGGGAGCCTACTACCACTGTAGGGCCCAAACGTTTAAAGGCCTCAAAATGATACGTCAGTTGAGTAATTTGAAGGTGAACTTGAATACAGAGTGACAATAGGCAGACAGATGCAGAACAAAAGACTTACTGAAAATAAACTAAAACTCAAAAACAGTATAAGTCCAGGTAGTCGTTGCAAATAACTGGCAAAAAACATACATAACTGAAAATCACACATTAATGACATTTAATCAGGTGAGAGGAAATTAGATGAACAGGTGACAGGTTTGAAACAGAAAGCAAAACTGACTGAAATGTGGAACTGAACAAAAGACAGTAAGCTAACTAAAATCAGAAAACCACATTTTTTTGGGATAAATTGCATTTATTCCACAAATGTATGCGTGAATGTTGATTGCTGTATTATTGCACTATACTAAAAACATTTTAAAGGGCATAAGGTTTCTTAATTTTCCTTTTATAAAGAGATAAACCAGTCGGTAACCATGCATGCACATTAATGATGCAAACAAATCTCATCACAAGTCAAGACTTCTCCAATCGTTTTAAAACGTGAAAGTGAACAAGTTTTGAAGTTTGAATGGTTTTGATAGCTTAATGGGGACAAAAGTCAGGTATCTTGTTGGAACATATAACATATTATATCGGGAACCTTCCTGCCTGCTTGGGACTCACCATTTTTAACCTTAGTGTTAAGTTTAACATATTATTCTAACCTAGAAATATGTGTACTATAGATAACCAGTTTTTGAAAATGTCTAACAGAACTTGCATAGCAATTCAAAAGTTTGAACACGCCTGCCATTCCTTTCAAAACATTAAGTGTGTCCAAACTTTCATTTGCAATGTATATTTATTATTTGGGTCAAATGTCTAAATATAAACCAATTTAGAGCTAAGAACTGTTTATAATACACATGGATATTGTATTTATTACATACATAATGTCTGTGCCTCACATGGTTTGAATTGCATATTAAGACCCCTTCAACAAGTCCATGTTGTCAGGACCCATCACAAAATGTAAGGATTTTGTTAGCTATATCCATCCTGCCAGCTGACCTTTCCATTCTGGGGATTAAAAATCAGAAACTAAAAAGTCAGTTTAAGGTCATGCAGAATTTAAACCTGAGACTGCATAACCTTGTTAGAATCTTCCTCCACTCAGACTTATACTTTCTATATTTCTTGAAGAGATAGTCTAACGTGACAGAGAGAGTGAGAGATAATCTATGCTTGCTAGGAACGGTTCAGGTTCAGGCTGAAACTGGAATTGTCACTAAAGACTCCCCACAAACATAGGAAGACACATTAGTATTTGTGTGGTGGTTTTCAGCCAAAAATGTCCCAGAAATGTCAAAAAACAAACAGTATTAAACATTTGCAAAGTGTTCCCAGGCCTCTGTTGCTTCTCTGGAGGCTGAGATGCTGTGACTATGTGCGTTTCTCTATGTGTGTTTAATTTCAACATGTGCATTCAGGCTGGCAGCTCATGTGTGCGTATGAATATGAATCTGTCTGCGAGTGTGTCATTCCTCCTCTGTCAGCGGTAGGATCTCGTCTCAGGGCTTTGGTCGGCCGCTCGGAGAATAATACTCGCCTTGTGTGATTGACAATGTGGCGTTGAGCTGAATCCCCAATCCCAGCATACTTTGCTTCTTCCCGCTCCACCGCCTCATGCTATGCAATGCTTTGTGTTGGTTTTGAATCCCACCTGATCAACCACATCTGTCAGAGTTCAGCTCCACATTCGAGCGCTGAAATATTAGAAAATAAAGACACGCCTGCGTGAAAAGCAGGAAACCTGGAGCAACCACAACATCATATATATTGGCGAGTAGCTTATGCAAACCTGTAATTAATTTGGCTAGATTACAGTATTAGAATAGGTAGTTCTTTATGTCAATAAATACATGTGTGTAGGTAGTTCATTGTTTTTGTAGTTCATTTCCGTGATACAAACATTTTTCCACTGAGAATTCGTTTGAGGTGAAGATCTGAGGTGAAGGCTTCATGGCATGCTGATGCTAACAGCATCATGCTAACAGCATCAGCATCATGTCCCTGAAAAACTGTGACGTCTGGTCACTCTGTTCTAGTTGTAGTGGTGGTGTTTGTTGCATCAATAGTGTCTCAACGAACATTTTAAGTTTACAAGCAACAATCAAAGATTCGGCCTGGAGGCACAGAAAGTGTGTGGATGTGTGTGTTTGTTGTCCTTAAATCTGAAGCTGTCAGACTGAAGGAGTAATTTTAGCTCCAGGGGGAGCTACATTTCTTTTGCTGTCAAAACCTGCTCAGTGTCACAACCCCTGTGTGTGTTTGAATGTGTGTGTACAGTACACACATTAATGCATATTCTGTGCGTATATGTGTGACAGAAACAGTCTTGAAAAGGCAATGAGGGATTTAGAGACATCAGTTTTTCAGAGCTTAAATACGCACCTGTTTGTTCTTCATTCGCTGTGAGGACCCCAAGTTGATCCATTTTGATGATCCTATCCCCAACCTGAAACCAAATCTGAACCCTTAAAGAGTCATTTAGAGGTCTTATCCCAAAGTGAGAACCAAAAATGCCCTTCCACCACCCCATGGTGTAAAACTGTCGTTGGTTCCCATAAAGATAGATGTATGTGCACTTACACACACAGAGTTGGTCTAGTGGAAGAACAGTATGCAGAGTGACAGAAAACACATCTGCTGGGAGACAAGCTTGTTTACACCTGGTCTCAGAAGTGTATGTGTGTGTTTGTGAAGGTGGGTGTGTGTGCATGTGTGTGCTGCAGCAGAGCGGAAGCTGACATATGGTCATGCAGATGGGGTTTGACTGTGTGCATATCTGAGTGTCAGTGCTTTTATTTGTATGTGTCAGACATGCATTTTTACAAGTTGGGGAGGCTTGCAGAACCTGCGTGAGAGTTCAGTCAGTACTAGTGAATTTCTTTTGAGTTACTAAATCAGGCTTCAACAGATATGCGTGTGATGTGTATCTACAGGTATAACTGTTTAAAACAAACACATCTGTGTGAACATTCAAATGCACTTAGATGTAGAATAAGGCCAGGTATATGGTCAGCTGTGCCAAAGCTTCCCATGCATGGGTATGTAGTTGGTCGACAGTACGTAGTATAAGTATGGACAACAATGTTTTTCCTTCTTCTTTTCTTCATCTCCTCAGTTTGGTGTGTTTTATTTGGAAATTGATTCAAATGCATGTATAGTTGACACCATCAGTTCACATGATTGTGGTAAATGGTGAGAACAACATAATTTACACCACTGATGGTCAAACTGATGCAGAATCTCTGAATTACCTTTAAAATTGCAGTCAGCCCTGTGCTTTTGTTCCCTGACTTTAAAGCAGCCCCTCCTCACGGGTGACTATAATTGGATAATGAAGTAACTGAGTAGAAGATGGTGCTCAATGTTCCACCTATTGCTCCGGTACATTAATGATTGCCTCACTGGCTCATCCTCTTGGGTTTCCACTCATCCCATTTATAGACTTTACAACATGAAACTCACTTTTCTAAACTCTGGAGTGGTTTCACAGATATGAAACCCCTAATGGATAAAAAAATTTAACACCAGAAAAACTGAAAATAGAACACGTTCTGAACAGTTTCATCATCCTCTCTTTTAAAATAGTCATCCATGTAGTCTTTTGATTGCAAAACTGCAATTGAACGTTGTGAAAAATGAAAAGCAATACTGGCTGGTGGTGTTGTATCACCTAATACATCTGTAGCATCAACCCACATCTTTAATCTATAAGGAGAGGATCACTTAACAAGTGTTGGAAAGGCCATATGCTGTTGTATCAGGAGTGTGCAGTTGCTTTATCAAACACATTAAGCGGTGCGGTCAAATCTGAAAAGCCATAAGGAGAGGCATGCTTTTCTACATCCAGCAGGTGTGTACCTCTGATAATCTGTGAATAAAAGCAGATATTTCTGACCAAATGGGACATTTATTTAGACTTTACAGCATTTTGGTTGATTTATGAATATAGTAAAGCCAATGTTATCCTGTTCTCTGCATGGGTTGCATGTGCTGATGGAAGCCATAAAAATAAACAAACAACTTGCTTCACATTTTTTTGACTTCTCAGCATTCACTTCTCACCTGTAGATCTTTGTGGTTCTAATATTTGGCTGCTAATACAATAGATGTGTGTTCGAAGCTGTCATACAGAGTTTGTGTCATTATTTCTAATTATAATTGAGCATTACATTTTAAAGGTGGTTTAAATAAGTTTTAAGTTTTCAGTCAGCCCTGACTTTGGCTTTACTTAAATGTACACTTTAAACATTTTAAATTCACACTGAAAAGAAAATAATCTGGTGTTTCTTCCAACAGCTGATTGCCTCATTTCACCCAAACCCCACATGCTCTATGTTTGTCTCTCCTCTTTTCCTCGAGTCGTCTTCATTTTTTTCTCCTGCAGATAATCTCTGCTGTCTGTGCTGCTCAAGTTCAGACAAAGAACTGGATCAGAGAATAAAGAAACCCATTATGGGGTCACAACCTCATAAAATGGGACTGATTATGTACAGCAATGTGTGTGTGTGTGTGTATGTGTGGAGGGTGGTAGTTCCTCCATATCTGCGAGGATTAACTCCAAAGAGTTCGCCTAAATATAAAAGACAACTGAATACATGTAGCTTCCTCATAATCAGTCCCAAAGGAAGTGATGAATAGGATTACAGAGTGATTCAAAATGTCTCTTTTCAGTTTAGTCCAGCCTCACCAAACTGAAAAAATAACTATTTTCACTCCCAAACTGTCTGACAGGCAATTGAACCATTGTCCGTTGGAGGTAAAGGTCAGTGAATACTCACTCAATTTCTTTTTTTACGCCAATTTTCCTGTTTAGAAAAGCCGATTCAGCTGGTCAGTTAAGAGCTGGCAGATGTTCCGGTAGACACTGTGTTTAAAATGCAGATTACTGTTTTGGAAGTTTTATCACAGTATTTTGTAAGTTTTTCCTGCCTCTACTCAACAAACTGCACCATTGCCTTTACACACTGTTGGCACTCGATTAATCAGTTTTCACATCGATCGCACTGGTCAACAGTTTTGACTAAAAGACGTTTCATGACGTTTTAGCTTCTACTTTTTGGAAAATCATTCGAAAGCATTTTTTGGCTTCAGTTATTACCATCTTTATCTGTGATTACCATAGATACACTTTTAGCTGTGGTCTATGGCAAATTTAATGGAAAAGGCTCAGTGTCCATGTTCCTGTTTTTTGCAGTGAAACGACAAATGGACTCTCACCAGTTAATCCAATTGACAATTTTTCCTGCCTTAGTTAACATTAAAATCATAAATATGTCAGTATTAAATAAATTAACATCTTCATAATAATCTGAATCAAGCGCACACATCAAACCTTAAATTGACTGCTTCCATCTAACAGCAACATGAATCGCATCTCAATAATAGCCATGCTAACATTACAAAACCTGATAATTTCCCATTAGTTTGCTTTTCCTAAATATAAGCAGATGTTTGCACATTCGCCGTTTGTCTCAGCTGCATTTCTGCTGCTTCTTGTCAAGTTCCTCTGTAATTTTTAGTTAGGTTTGGTTTTTAAATCTGTTTCCTCCAAAAACTACAAACATCAGGTAAAACTACAGACAAACACATAATGCTACACATCTCAAGAAGTGTCTTCTAAATCTATTGAACAGCAGCTATAAACTCCTGCTGATCAGAAGCTACAGTGTGTGAATCCACAGATGCAGCCGACAAGGCCAAAAATTCATTTCAGTGTCGGGGGACAATGAAAATAATCAATTCTCAAGAGCAAATACCACAGGGGGTACCATTTTGACCAATGAGGTTATCATTATTCAGTGTGCCTTCATCTTCTGTGCTGTCATTTTAAGTCCTGGGTTTTCCTTCCATTTCTCACACTGAATCTAAACAGCGTTTCTCTTTGAATTTTCTCTTTTTTTCCGCTCTCCTCCCCTTTCTTATCTGCTTTCCTCCTCTTCATTGCCTTCCTTCCATCCTTCCTTTCCTACAATCTGCTCTTCCCAGCATGCACCTGTTCCACAGATGGCTCTCTTTCCATTCATCCCTTGCTCTGCAGGAGGAGGAGAAGAAGAGGAAATAGACCTCTGTTGGTAAGAAAGAGCAGCGGGTTGAGACCTGCTGTATGAGTTACTGACCCACAGAGTTTCATTATCCGCTGATCCACAAAGCATGTAGATGGATTCTGAATCGTATCTTTTTTTCCCCATAGTACTATAACACTGCTGGAATTAAAAAATGTGACAGAACACCTCCAAAGGGGTTTTATATTTCAGGTCAGTTCCATAATCACAGATCCCTTTTTTAATTAAAAATAATTTACTTGACCCAATTAATGTCACATGATGATAAACAGGTGGTATTAATTCTCCAACCACTTGAAGTGACTCAGCATTTCTCTCTCACCAGTAATATGCTAATTCAAGTTCATAGTTTTTATCCACAACTCACTTTTTTTGCTTTATTTGCTTTATTTTTTTCTGCCTCTTTGCAACTCCATAAAAAATAAGCCAAAAATGCCTGTTTCACAAATACCAAATTAATTTGAGAGCCATTCTTGAACATTTTGCCTCATCCATGTTATTGTCGTTTGCTCCTAGATTCTTTCTTTGCCTATTAGGTTTGCCTGTCTGACGGATTAACTAGTTTTGACTTCTGTTTTGCCAATAAAGCTGCTGGGATATTCTCTGGGATACCTCTGACGACTCCCACAGCGGGAGGATAAGGGACAGCCCCTTGTAGCCTTTAGATGAGACCTAGAAGCTCCTTTTGACAATACCCTAAGGTATCAGTCAAAAACTAAGCATGTGGGTCCTTTGTGAGTATTATGTTTGACTAAATGCTGAAGATTATGACAAACTAACTCATGATAAATAATACAGCAACTGTTCATCAGTATTCCTGGATGTAAACTATACTTTTGGACTGAACATTTTACTGGATTGGATTGTCTGGTCATTTGACAATATAATAAGACTGTTTTGCCTTAATAATATTGATCAGTGATTGTTAAGGTTGGCTTATTGTTGAGGTACCTGAAAGTTGTAATTTTCTCTTTGATGGTTGTTGGTTTTGATGGAACTTTGATGAACTGCTTTGCATGAACTGAATCACAAAAATCAGAGCTTTCCAACATTATATAACCACCTCCAAACAGCAGTGCTGCGAGACAAAAAAACTTGGCTGTTTTTTTAACAGTCACTTGTCTGTCTTGCTGTAAAAAAAAGACAGCGAACTAACCAGTTACATTAACTGCTGTACTGTTATGAAAGACAGTGAATTGACAACAGAGACTTGACACTTAGTGTAATATAAGGTAATATCACAGAGCCACTCCTTCTGCATATTGAGTGCACACTTTGATGGAAAGGCAGTGGATGGGTAAAAACAAATAAATTAAACACAGACTGAAAGAGCAGCTTCTCATCCTGTCAGTATAAAACATGTTGGTATTCTTTTCTGCTTATTCCTCAGAGCCAAATGCTGTCATCCGGTTGGAGAATGGTCAAAACATTTTTTCAACACATGTCTGAGAACTCTCTGCTTCTCTCACTGATCAGTCCAATCAACTTCCTGTTTAAAATGGCATGTGAACATGTGGTCATGACAAATCAGCTTATAGTGAGGAAAAAAAACAGAATCTATACTTTAGCTTGGGTGATATTTTTAGGTTAAAATATCTGACCACAGCTGAATTGAGCATTTTGCATCCTATCTTTTCCTCTTTCTTTCCTCTGCAGGCTGACATCTTAATGGTCCAGATGGTGGAAGCTTCATCTCTGACTCCATCCCTCCATCCATCTCTCCGTTTGACGGATGATACTGGCTGCTGCTTGTGACACGTCGCTCCACAGAGGCTCCAAAAATCAGCTGCTGCACAGACGTCTGCTTCATAATTCACTCATTCTGCAGATGAATTCACATTTTCCACATATCAAACTGTCTGTACGAAACAAAACCCTAAAAGTCTTTAGACTGAGTAATTGAGTAATTGAACAGCTTCTCATTTTTAGTCTCACTAATTTACGAAGGGAGGGCAAATAAGCTGAAAAAAACCCTCAATACCCTTGTACATTTCAGCAGAACCTGACAAGCATGACCTCATTAACCTCCGGGGTATAGATTACTGGCTGGGCCCTGCCTCACCCATAGTCTTCATGTCAGTTTAATTATTTCCAAGCAAGCCAGTAACTACTTGCAGAACGCTGAAATTAAAAAGGTCTGTATCTGATAATACATACAGAGTAAACTCAAGACAAAGGGGCTGCTTGTACTTTTTGCAGCAATGTGAATCTAACTTTTTTATTCCAGTATGGTAGTTTTGAGGCTTTTGGAGATAATATCAATTTATTTCAGTGTTTTGTGGCATTTTGAGCCTGGTTTTGATTAAATTTGACCAAAACAGTTCAGTTAAAAGTAGCTGAATTTTCTGTCCATACATCTAACAGATGTACTATGAAATCATAATGGATTGCTGTGATATTCAATAATAGTAAAATGTGGGGATTCGTTAAAGAGTTTTGCAGTAGATTTATAAACACTGATTTGTATCTATATGCTTTCTGTCCCACTGAATTTTCATGTCAGCCTCTGAGCAGATTCTTCCATTTGACCAAATATAAATTAATAAGTTAAAGAAGACATATGTGCTTTTTATTCACAAAATTATACAATTACCTTAAGTGATAATGTAACAGGCTTTAAAGACAGTACAGAGAGACAGAACCAAAAGCTTCCCTTATCAACAATGAATTTCCAGTTCTTCTTACAGGAACTGGTTTTAGGTCGTGTAGAGACCACCCCGACTCTCTTCCAGAGACTGTCCTATAGCTTCCCGTTACCCTTGAAGCATGCTATTACTTATCAGAGCCAAATACTGTCATCTTGTCGGAAAACCATCCAGACATTTTTTCACCACATATCTGAGAATTTTTACTTGTCTACAGTTAATCCATGAACAACTGGAGTTGACTGTTATATTAATTCTTGTTTAAACACCGCATCACTGATATGAAGGTTGAAGTCATCTGCCAGTCGGCTTGTGGGTCAATTAAAAGATCATGTTGTAATTCTTATCACATATCAGCACATAAATTCTAGGCTTCGCTTCCTCTGTGGTTTGTTCAGATTTTGAGCAGATAATGTGGGAACTCATGATCTTATTAGCTACTTTTTTTGAGGGTGGTGCTTTCGATGACAAATAAAAAACATGTATTTCCAACTTCTAACTGGCAAAAGAAAAAACAAAACAATACAAAGAATGACAATTACAAGTTAGATTTCTGACTTAGGATATGAAACAAATGACTATTAGAGCATTATTGGCTCATTTCTTTCTTAACTGAGTGAGTTCTAAGTTCTCATGAAGATCTGTGAATGCAGCATAATTTTAACTTCATGTTGGTTGGAGATAAAGATGAGACGGCTGGATATTTCTGTTTATGTTGAATTCCCCATTAAATCTTAACTGCTCACAAAGTGAGTTTTTTTTTTTCAAACTAAGTGTTGTACTTCATACAAAAATCACTTAAAAGTGTTTTTTTTCTACTTTGATAACACATTAAATCACCAGAACCCCCCAAAAATATCACACTTCACATTAGATTAATTAGATTCAGTTCTTGTCATGTTTCTCCCCTGCCATCAGCTTCACTCACATCGCCTGTTTCATTGTCATCAGCTGCACGTCATTCACTAATCACTCCCTCCACAGCATTTAGTCTCCTGGAAAGCTAAGTCTGGTTTCCTGCCTCATAGGCATAGTCATAGTCATCGTCTTGTTTCTAAGTTATTTATTCATAGTCTTGTCTCATTTTTCATTGTCTTGTTTATTTCACAGCTTAAGCATTTTTGAATCTGGCTCTGCCGCGCCCTCTGTTTTGCCTTGCTCTCTGTTTTTGTGTTTTTTGGAAATAAACCTTTTTTTTTATTCTAAGAACTGCATCTGGGTCCTACCTCACCATAGTTCCTGACAGAGCTAACTGGTGACACACATAATTAACACACCTGCTGTAAAGGAGTGCATGTTGTTAGAAATCCCTGTAATTGGCTCATCAGTCTAAAGCTGAGAAGTCAGTGAACATCATTTATTTATTTGGGTCTGCTCTTGATTTCTGGTGAGATCAGTTGGTTTGATTTCAAAATACAATTTCTCTGTGACTCTTAGAGTAGAACAATCAGTCAGTGGTGGCGGTAACATTCCTACAGTGACTACATTTTACGTACAGCTGACCTCAGGACAACCTGGGTTGCCTCAGGTTATCTGTCTGTTATAATAAATATTGCACATAACTAGCAACGTGTTACACTTTGATGGCGAATATGCTCAAAGCTTTAACTTCACGTCATAAGTAAAAAAGAAAAAATAGAAAGTTTGAAATTTGCTTCGTTCTGTCATTTTGGCTGATATAAAGTGAATATTTGACCATGAAGTCTTTACTGTAAATCAGAGTAAGGAACACTGTGAGCTGTTGAAAGCTAATTAACTGTCTCCATGAGGGGCCATCCCACCCCTGAAGCCTTTCTTGCTCTCTCCTTCTCCTCCTTTCATCATCTTTGTCTACCTTTACCTGTCACACCATCTATCCATCCGTCCTCCATCCATATGCGTCTATGCATGTGTAATTAATGCTAATGGGACATGCTAACCGTTCATGAAGATTTGCCAAATCAATCCATCTTTACCTCCATTTCTTTGGTTTTATGTCTTTCTTGTCCATATGGTTGGGTCACACTCTGTCTTTCCTCCTTCCCTCCCTTCCATCTGCAGAAAGGTTGGGTTTGTTAATAGCCCATATGGCCTCATCATATGCTGCCAGTGAATTCTAATGACAGGAGATTGGCAGGCGTTTCCTCGCTGGCCGCCAACCTGCCTTTAATAAAACCTCAACCTGCTGAATGTCATCAGAAACACAGGCTGAGCAGCTCTTCTCTCACATATAACAAAAAAAGTTACATTCCATTCACAGTTTAAAGAAAATCAAATCAGGAACATAGAAACCTAAAAAAGATATAGACTTGCTATAGTGAGCTAACTTAATAGCAGCCCAAAGTTTCTTTGTGAAATTAATAATTTGTTGAGGCATTGCAATGTTTTGACCAAAGTCACCTTTTTTTCTTTAATTGTACTGAATGCAGCACGTCACATCTTCCTTTGACTGAAGTGATCTCCTGGATGAGATGAGACGAGATAAGATGACAGCTTTCTGCTTACTGGACCGGACCCAGTTCTGTATTTACAAGCTTGTTTCTGTAGTTTGCAGCTGTTTGTGCAGCTCCACTTGTGTTAAATGTGACAAGTCTCCCTTGTGTTTGCTCTTTTTATCATGTTTCCACTTGTGCATTATCATTTTGTATCCTTTGGATTTGTTTGATGTGATTGCTGTATTCTCATGTTTCCATGGATCGTGCAGCTTGGCAGAGCATCCGAAACACAATCCGAGATCCTGCGGCACCCACAGCAACTCACAGGCTCCGGAGGAAGTCTGACCTAAAGTCAAGTCAAGTATTCTCATGTAACAGTCAGCTGTGCACAGCAGGCGGACTGCAGCTGAAATACGGGGCTGTGATTTTAAATGTTTTACACTGTTTTAATGTATGTTCTTTTAGAATTCAGGGAGTCAAGGCTGATGAAATGTTTTGACAGCTGGATGGTGAGCCTCTACAAAGGGGCATCTATTTTACACATCAAACTAAACTAGGTCTTATGTAAGTTATTCACTCATGCTGCTCTCACATAGATACAAAAAAGAGTCTCTTTAATTCTCAAAGGGGACATAACTTCAGTAACTAGAATTATGCAAAAAGTAAATAACATCTTGTTGAATTTCTATGGATTTATATATCAGGACAAAAAATAATCATCTGGTTCCTACCAGGTCTTAAAGTTATGTAAAAACAACATCAGATGCACAATAATTTATGTAACACAAGCTAAATGCAGAAGCAGTGTGTGAAAAACTAAATGCATGCTCACGACTTCCGCAGAGGGACAAAAGAGGCTAAGCAGCGGCCAAGGTCTGCTTTACAAATGCACATTCAGGTGTGTGTTAATGACCTCAGATAAGCAAATGTTGCTGCCCATCAATCTGAGAAAGGTTATGAGGCCATTTCCAAATAATAGTCCATAGTTCTGCAATGAGAACGATTGTTCACAAGTGGAAAACATTCCAGACAGCTGTCAGTCTTCCCAGGAGTGGACGCCCCAGCAAGTTCACCCCAAAGTCAGACTCTGCAACGCTCAGAGAAATTACAAAACACCAAAAATGTTCAAATATTTTTAAGTTCACAACAGTAGCAGCACAGCTCAGGTTTACAAAATAGCATTTAAAGAAAGAACAAGTCTTCTGGCTCACCAAGTCCAATGTATGTGCTTTGCTTCATATATCTTCACATGACATTATAGATTGCTGTCAGATGTGTAGCATTCACTCTGTTATATATACGATAGCTGATGTGTAGTCTACGTTGTCAAAGAGGATGGGAATTCAGACTTTAACTTGTTTCATCTCTGTCTACAAAATCTGTTTTGCCAAGCTTACATGAAAAATAAACACTTAATATTAAGTCCCTTTATCAAAGGATCCAGTCAGTCCCTGGTCGTTGAAATAATAGTTCACTTCTTGGAAGTTTATCTGACATTTAATCAACTATATGTTTTTTTCTATGTTTACATCAACCGTAGTTTCTAAGATTGGCGATAGATTTATGTTACCTGCTCCTTTGTTCAAAAAGAGTTACAGTAATTCTGCGGGGTTACCAGATAAATAACACAACTCAGTAAATTACTGAGTCAGCCTATGAAATTTCTGCTTTTCAAAAGTTCCCTCCAAGCTTCCATTCAGAGAGAAAACTGCTTCACTTCGTTCTGATTTTAACAAGCCTTCATGTTGAGACTTAAATTTCTCATGTTTGACTTGTGGATGCTCCCCATCTGAGATTTGAGACGATGAGAGTTTTTATGTTCCGGGCTGTTGGATTACTACAGTTCATACATCCCCAGTGGCCTTACTTTTAACTACAGCTCCTGCTTCTCTATTATTTATGATCTACTGTATGCTTTTTTGGAAAATTGAGTTCCCAATACGTCCCACAAATCCCACAGACTGAAACTCACTCAAGACTGTAAAACTAGAAAATAAGAATAAACTAAGGGGACATTGTCTTCAACGTTTCATTTTCCCAGTCATAATGTAGATATGTGAAATGAAATGACTGATCTGAAAGGCCATTTATTAATCCCTTAAGGGAAATTATAATTATAATAGTTATGATATAGTTTAAAGCACTGTACTTTAAAGTCAGGCACTTGCCAGAAAACAAATTTGATTTATCTCTGCTTATACCGCCAAGAAAGGTGGTCATACATGCAACCAGAATTCCACCAGCAGATTTCCTTGCAACACTTTATTTAACAGGTGTGGGATGATGAGCGATGAATGTATTGTGTAGCCTTATCTAGTCCAGGATCCAGAAGTGCTGATGCCTATCTGATTTTTGTCCAGCAAGGACTAATTTGGTTTGACTTTATGATCTGTATTGGTATCAGCGTGTTCATCGTTTTAGAAGACGTTGCTGCTTATTAATAATAACTATCAATAAGAAAAAGAAGGCTGTACCCCAATTTCATCCATGAGTTTTTGAGTAATCCTGAATAACAAACAGAAAAACAAACCAAACACGTTTTTTTGAAAGGGTGGAGGAAATGAAGAGTGGATGGAAGAGCCAGTACATTAAATCTGAGAAAAAAAAAACTTAGGGGGAAGAGGGGAAGGAGGATGGAGAGAGACACAAGGGGAGTAAGTGATGCTGTTACCTGGGAGACGGTAACCACGGCAGCAATGCCTCTGACCTCCAATCATCCTCCTCAGATGGTCTCCATCTGTTCTCATTACAGAGGGATTAAGAAAGAATGAAAATATGTTGGCGGGAGGGAGATGGTTTTCCTAACACTGTTTAAGATCACTACATAATAAAGGGGTAAATGCTAATGCTAACCGAACAGGCGGAATAACGATATCAGTTATTAATCAGCTCTCCTTTAATTGCTTTGAACTATTTTAATATCTCCTTCAGGTACGTTGGAAGACAGAAGGAAACTGATTTAGGAAGTATTTTTTTCCCACATACCCCATATGGGGGCTGATTGGTGGTGTGGTGGTTAGCACCATCGTCTCACAGCAAGAGGGTTCCTGGTTAGACTCCCGGCTGGAGCCTTGTGGAATTTTATAAGTTCTTCCTATTTATTTTCTCTCCGGGTACGCCGGCTTCCTCCCATCTTCCAAAAACATGCATGTCAGGTTAATTGGTAACTATAAATTGACCCTAGGAGTGAGTGTGGGTGGTTGTTTGTCTCGTTTGTCTTTGTGTGGCCCCGTGATGGACTGGCGACCTGTCCAGAGTGTACCTCGCCTCTCGCCCAATGACAGCTGGTATGACCTGAGTTGAATTAAGTGGGTATACCAAATTAATGGATGGATACCCAATATGAATGTCTGTCCAGACTGCTTATGTCAAATTCTGAACAAATATCACTCTGCACAGTACCAGATAATGGAGTGTGACTTCCATTAACTTTGTATATGTAGGTCTGTGCACCCTGAGACTCAGCACATCGGAGCAAACCTCTGCTTTGTTGATGACTCTGTTGAATAATTGTTTTAGTCATAATTAAATTTAATTAGTTCAGCTTTCTATTTAGTCTTTATCTACCTCCATATGTGTCATGAGACTTCAACCTTAACCCTAACTACATTTAAATGTCTTGCTTTTTTAATAGTTTGTGACCAGCAGCAGCACATGTGAAGTGATTATCAAGTCATTTAAGAGGAAATGAAACACCAGAGAAGTTAGCATGTTTCTCAAGTTGGACTCCCTCTTTAAAAAATCATCATTATGACTACATAGTCAGGGAGACAGATTTAAAGGAGTAATCAAAGTTATATTTCTTTAAACTAGCAGTCTTCAGCAAAATACACTGTAAAAACATTTATTAGTAATTACATTGACCTCATATCAACAAAAATATACCTTTTTATTTAATAAAAAAAATCCTTCTTTTTTTTGCTAATTCTGCTGTTGTCAATGTGATAAGGATAAAATGCCACCTGTCATGAAATAATATTGTAGCGGCATGTTAACCTTAATTATCATACAATTATAAGATGCTCTGAATAAACAAAGTTGATGAGGTCTCATGTCAGAATATTTGCATCATCTGACTGACTCTAGAAGATCCAGTGATGGTGAGCCAAGCCCAGTGAGACTGTGGACATTCATGTAAGCGGTGTTGCCTATAGTAGGATTGTCAACAGATCGCTGACCATTGATTCGTTCATTTATTGGACACTAGATAAGAACTTAAACACAGTATCATCTCTACCCAAGCGGGAGTAAAGACATCAGACTCAGAAGGCCTATACACTGTACTTTTTGGATCTTAACTACTTGATTTAAGTAGGTATTAAAAGCTGTAAGATACATAAAAGTAATCACTCTTTTTGAAGAAGCAATGGTAAAGCCACTGTTAAAGCCTGCATAAGCAAGCTACTTACAAGTGTTGCAAGAGTTCAAGAGTACAAGAGTTCAAATATTAATCACAAAAAGACAAAGCATAACGGTTAGCTTTACAGCTTCTGGACACAGAAGCTTTGCAGGTTCTGGTGTTACAGTGCACAGTATCGGCATGGTAAAATATAATCTACAGCATGTCCTTGTTTTGATTTCTGCCTTGTTGAGATTTGTTGAGCACTAAAAGAAATTAGCTGATAGCAAACGATGACACAGAAAAAAATGTTGACAAGGAGACATAATAACAGGGGCATAAAATTTTGAGCGAGTTGATAATGATTAAACTGAAATGAAATGAAAAGACTTAAATATTGTGTTTCAACATGGTCTCTGCATTTGACAGTTTCATTAACCGAGTCAGTGATGATTCTATTTCAGAGCCGAATCAATGAAGTGTTAAATAAAATTAATGATGTCTTCAAACTCTAAGCTTCCCTCTAGTTGGCCTAAAGCCATTTATCCTCCTTGTCTTCTCTAACGACCTTATTAGTTTGTTAGTGGCTGTATGAAACAAGTTGAATGTTTGTCTTGCTGAGTGCCTGCTGAGTCAACACTTTATGCAGAAGCACCATTATACACTGTCAGAATACACCATCAAATAATAACATGAATAAAAAACTTAAAGATGATGAGAACAACCTGTTTAGTTCTGTTGTCTTATAAAGACACCCCCCACAAAGGCAAAACAGAGTCACAACATTTTGGATCAAAGTTGAAGACCTGACTTTGTTAAAACTAATTATACATCACAAGATTTTATGAAACTGTCACAAATTGTAGACAAGTGCTACAAGCAAAATCATTGGGATCCCAAGCAAGAGAGGGGTTATCCCATTTAGAAAGTTTATCCAAGTGAGCTCATTGTCGTTAGTTTAACCATCACATGGTGCAAAATCAGAGTAGCTGGGTTTTAACCTGAGCATTGATAACAAACCGGATGGTCCTTCTCCTCCTCAGTAAGGAGGATGGGATATTTATGATTTTCCTAAAGAATTTTCATTTTCTTTATTTGTCTTTTTTCTTTTTTTTCCTTCTTTCTTTATTTGTCTAACCACAGAAAGGTTGGTGTGATCTCTGGAAGCGTTCCTGTGCCCACAGTAATTTTACTGCAGTGAATGCCCGAAGATCAGTCAATTTTTGTCCCTAGTGTGCAGAGATGTCTTCAGATTCTTTACATTTTTGATGATATGATGTACCGTAGGTGAATGAAAATTCCATTTGAATTTTATGTGGAGTGAGATTATTTTGAAATTGCTCCATAATTTGTAGATGCTAAACCTCTTCCCATCTTTACCTCTGTGAGACTCTACTTCTCTAAGTTGCTCTTTTTATACCCTATAACACTACTGATCTGTTGTTCTTGTTAGTACAACCTTTTACCACTTATGATTAGAGTGTTTGATCTTAAAGAGTTTATAAAAATTTTGCTCTTTAACTATATTGCCGCCTCACATCATGCAAAGCAAAAAAGTCTAAATATTCTCGTATATTTGCTCAGAATCAAGTACAGGTTCTGACACTGCTTTTAGACATGGCGCCATGTAGTTGGCCAATAATGCAAGATCCAACGGTTGGTATTGTACTTTAGTGGTGAAATTTGTTACATATTTACTGGTGAAATTACCAGCCAAAAGCAAGTGAAAATGTCTGTGGAACTTTGGAAGAATTTTCCATTTGATATTGTTATTGGTCCTGAAGTATTGAAACAAAACTGCCAACAATGGGTTGATAAAAGGAAACCGATTTTCAGTAATATAATATAATAATATATAATAACTGATTGTATTAACTAGAGTTTTGTTGGAATAATAAAACAAAAAAATCTGAATTGGACTCTTAAACAGTTCAGTCACGATGATCTGTTTTACGGTCATTAGATATCAGAGATTAGAAACCTAATCGTTCAGCAACGTGTCCTGAAAACGTAACGAGCAGTAACGAACAACAAAGCAGAAAACACCTGTACTGTACAGACACCGCTCAAAGTGTTCACCTCACACTGTAGCGTGGCAACAAGTACAAAAGGCTGCGGCAACATTCATTATGTAACCCGATGCTGTCACATGTGAAGGCAAAGCAAGTTTTCACACAACCTCTGAACAACAAGGCAATTCAAAGCACTTTACATAATTCACAAGTGTAAACACAAGACAACATGAAAAAGAGTTGAAGATCTCAAACAAGTTATAGGAAGTAATAGTAATGAGCATGATAACGCAATAAGTATACAAGTAATGATATGAAAGACCAATGAAATAGTTTTTAAATTCAGCAGTTTTCTGGGGGCTGTAAGTAGACCTGTATGGGTTTGGGTTGGTTCATTATAGAGCAAGAAATCAGAATTTAGTAGTCTGAACTTAGACCTGAAAAACTACAAGTAAAGACATCGTGTATTGTTTACACGATGCGTGTGTGTGTAACACTGCGGCACAAAACATGTACTTAATCAGTCTGGAACATTCACTGCTGCAAGACTTAAAATTAGTCCTCAAACAGGAACTTCTCTGCTGAGACATATCAGAAATGGAATTTGATTGAAATTTTAGTTTTTTTCTTAAATTTCTGTTACGTTTACAGTCCTGGTCAGAGCTCTTCGTACTGGATTTCAAGTTCATAACTCAGAGTATTATCGGTAAATGATACAAATAAAGGTTATAGAAGAAAAATTTAACTAAACAACAACACAAACCTTTCAAAGAAACCTTTCACTTTCTCTGTTTAAATGCAGAATTATAGGCAACATTAACACACTCAGTATTATATTTTCAGTATATTGTCAGTCAGGACTCATTACTGACCAGTTGAAAACAGTTTTTTGAGCTTTTAGATGTGAATTCTTGGTTGTTGTCCTCCTGGAGCATTCAAAACCTTCACCTTAAACCTAGTTGTCCAACATCAGGCAGCCAGTTTCTCTCTAAAATGCCTGATTTTTTCATACCTTTCATACCTTTTACTCATTTACTGTTTTCAGTACCAGAGGTAGCAAAGCCAAAATTATCCAAAGCCAACGAATTATCAATCGTTGAATTGTTCAGAGCAAAAACTATTTCAGAGTATGAATGAGTTGCTGCATAAAAGACCAGTATATGATAAATTGGGACATTTGAACTGTGATGATTAAAGATTCAGACATTTTACTTTCAACCCTTTTGGAAAAACAGCAACAGCAGTTAGTACTGTAAAGGAGAGTTTCTGCCATGGGTCTGCATCTCTTGTTTTGCCCTGTCACATGTTTTTTTTTTGTTTCTATAGTTACTCTTAACCTGAGTCACACAGACTGAGAACTGTTTTTATGCAATGACAGCATGAGGCCCACATATAACTCACTTGTGCATACTTACGGGTCTCTGACAGCTGCCCCACCGCAGCCAAACAATGCAATGCTGAATAATTGAGCAGTTCTGAAGGTGGAAAACATCAGGTCTCGCCAAGACCTACTCTAACATAAAGGAGAACCACAAAGTCGCTCAACATGAACGCCAGGTGGAGGGTTAAGTTTTGTATAGTGACACAGAGCAGCTTTTCAAAAAAACAATAATGTGTAAATGTCTGTTCAGATACATTAACAACACAATAAATAGCAAAAAAGAGGAAAACCACACAGAGTAAGGGGGGGGGGTATAATCCTCACTTGCAGTCACACAACTTTTGGACTAAATGAAGAGTTCCTATGATTAGCTGTGCCCTGAAAATTCAGCACAGAACAAATGAAAGAGATCATAGACCTGGGGTAGATTTCAAATATGTTTTGTTTCTTTTTCAATTAGAGATAATTTTATTGTTGCAAATTCTCTGTCTGATGATAACGAGATGCAGCAACGAAATGTCTTCAGCTGTTTGTTATGATGTAAAATGTAGGACAACTAGAATATTCATAAAATCTAACAATAATAAATAAAGAACAACGGTCTTTTTAGGATTTCGACTTGAAGAAGGCATTTGATAAAATTTTCTTTGCACAGCGGGAAACAAACAGTAATGCAGACCCACTGCAGCAGAAGTGTGTTTTTATTTTTCCCAGGATGCTCCCGAATGCTATTCACGTCCTGGGATGAACACCACACCATACATGAAAAAAAAAACATGATCAGTGACTCTGTGAATCATACATGAGTCACTTTTTATTGTATCTCGGCTGAGAAGTGGAGTCAGAAATGAAATAGCAGAAAAAGGTTCAGACTCAATGCTGAAGAAAAATTGATTCCTGTCTTTTATTTTCATTTGCAGCAGAGAGACTCCAAACAAAGAGAGAGGTGAAGGGATTCTGGGGCACAATTAGAATGTAAACTCTCAATTATATTCTAAGTATTAAATAGCAACTTAACTTAGGACAGATCCAGTTAGAATCTAACAATTTCACTCAATCAAAAATGAGGTGTATAGGGAGAGACCCATGAGCCATGCTGCTCAACTGTTTGAGGGGGCACCTGGTGTACAGAGGCTTTAAGTTATCATTGTATGCAGACCAAACCCACCCTCCTGTCCAGCTACTGTCAGACTAAAGCCACTATAACCCCAAAAAAGCAAATAAATACATGCACTGGAAAAAAAAAATTAAAAATAGAAAGAGAAACAAAATCCTTCTGATAAGAATAGCATTTATCTGATAGAACTTTAGAAGTTTAGAAACTTAATTTGGACTAAATTTGAGCAAATAAGAATAAGAATGATTTGGAAAATGCTGTGAAATGGAGGAGCAGGCGTTGAAGACTTGAGCAGGTTGCAGTTCTGACAGTTTTTATGGATGACAGATTTTGTGAAGTTTCATCCATCATCCAAGATCCTTTCATTTGACAGAAATGCTACTCCAGTTTGTACTATTTGGAATTTTTACTTGATAACTCACTTGAAATTTTTCTCAAAAAAGTTCATCCAAATAAACTGATAGTTTTAATCACGATGACAGTTCTTCTCATAAAGGCACTGGACAAAGAATAAAATATTACTCTGTTTTCTGGTGGCTGACAAATGAAGCCTGAATTTCTATGTATAATTAATTACCAGGATTAATTATTAACCTGTTTACATCATACATCAGCCTCACAGCATCACAACCAGAGCCATCAGCAAAGGATGAGGTGACAGTGAACAGAGTAACAGAGAAGTGGAACAGTTAAAAAAGAAATGTGTGCACATCCTGTAATGCAGGAAAAGTGAGTCAATCAGGGCGAAATGTGGTTACATTTGGATTTAAAGTTCTGAAGATGCATAATTTTGACTGTAAGATGCCTTCAAGACAAAATACTAGACATACTATATTATTCAGATCTATTCATAGTATGTTTTTGTCATCAGATGATGATGAAATCAAAAGATAAGAGAGAAATAACTTTTGTTTAATGGTTTTCACGTACAGTAACTAATGCATTGTAATGACTGTTTCCACTATCAGGTGTGTAAAAGTAAGTTAACCACTGACTGACAGGTGCAGCTCTCTGTCCAGATGTTTCCTTTTGTGTAAACTGATCACATAAAGAGACATGCATGTCCAGCCCTCATTTTGCTCAGTCTTTTCACCTGTTCAGATTTCAAGTGAAGCCAGAGGGAAAACTGAAGAGAACTGACTATGACTGAGACACAGTTCATCTGTAAAAAGAGAAAGCAAGAGAGTTATTCAGCACAGGAAATGGGTGAACCCAATGCAGCGGTGTGAAAGGAAACAACTGGTGATCCTCAAAATAAACACAGGAAAGGTCACATATGGAAAACAACTGCAACTGATGATGGAAACACTTTGTGACGATAAATGGGAAACAAGTACAATGACAATACTGCAGGGTACAAACATCTCACCAACAGCAAGAATCAAAAGGCTACATTGAGATAAGAAAGGCAAGACAGTCATTTTAAATCAAAATGAACATTTATAAATGCGATGATAAAGACAGGAAGTGGCCATGTACCTCTGATATTTACACTGGCTACAATACTACACTGACACACCTGTCCACATCTAACTGTTTACACACGATGATTTCTTTTTTTTTCAAACAATACACAAGCTTTGGAACATGCAATTATAGCTGATCGAAGAAATGTAAAGCATGTAAACATGCAAAAGCTTAGTTACATGTTTTTTTTTCACTTTATATAACTATGCCTAAGTAATATGCTCCGAAGCACAAACAACCCAGCAGGAAGGTGTTGTTTTATGCCCGTCTTCTGCTGAGTGAGCCTAAATGTGTGAGAGTGGCGAGAGGAGACTTTCACTGTGCAGTTTCATACATAAACACAGAATAACAGGCACAAAGACATAACAGGGAGAGGGTGGTGCCTCTGCAGCTTTTACACCCCCTGGCACTTCTGGTGTGTCAGAGGGCATAACTTATTGCAGTTAATAACTAAATGTCCTGCACAAGCCTCAACGGAACTAAACAATGAAGATAAAATTAAAAATGAATGCTTGTTGTGTGAAATGGAGAGAAATCCAGCAATCACAGAGAGCTGGTTTTATGTGACAGCCTTTTTTGTGAGGTACTGATGAGTAGTCTGTGCCTTACCTGTAGTTAAACATTTTCATCATGTAAAACCACTCAAACCGAAAAAAGAAAAAGTCGTAGCAGACTGTTAGTCACTGCGTTTTCTCAACAGCAGAACATCTGTGCAGCAGTTTCTTTGGTTTTGTTTTATTTGTTGGTTGAAGACTACTCCTGACTCCTGACATGTTTGTCTCCACTGCACATGCATATGCTCTTACGGGGGAGTGCGCGCTGTTGTAATGAAAACAGAGGGGGGGATTTGTGGCTTTGAATTAGAGCTGCATATGAACTGTATGAAACCTAGTTTTGGTCAAAGGTAAAAGTTTATCTTGCATGCTCACAGCTGGATTTTCATGAGGTTTTGTGAGGTCACGACTACGAATGGCTCATACTTGCCCTGCTCCATGCTACATGTTTGAAGTCAATGCCAATGCTCAGATGTTTTAAAACGATCGGCTTCATATACTGGCAGCTACAGCTGGGTGTGATGACCACAATGAAGACTCCTAAAGAGATTAAAGTAAGATGCTGTTCTTTGATGAGCCAGAGAGGAGGGGCCCAGTTTGACTGGAGGATGAACGAACACTAACCGACCAATGTTGCTTATGAAACCTTTAATAAGCAACACAGAAACACACCGCAGATGCTGCTGTCCATACAACTGCTGCTGCACAGAGAACGTCATCTAATTGCATCTGCTACTCTGGGAAGTGATTTAATGACACTCACTGGATATCTTAGTATCTCATATAAAACAAATCTTCATATTCAAAGATTATCTCAACTTCTCTTTGACCTTTTTACTCAAGAATTGTGCTAATTTGAATGGAGACCCTCTGTATATCTGAGAAATAAATACATTGTGTGTACTGGCTGCTGAAGCACTTGTGTGCACGCACATTGACAACATTCTTTTATATATTCAAGTGTGCATTTTTTTCATTTATTGATTCAAGCTCTCATTTAAATTACTGCTCCTCTCTTTAAAGACACTCTCAAATGCACTCAAACACTTGCACACATACAAAATGTAAGCCGGATATGAGTGAAAGAAATGCACTCACTCTGTATTCTCCAGCGGTTTCAAACAACAGGGTCAGGGCCAACGTAGAGACACACATACAAACACTCTCTGAGCAAAGCTGAGACGATGTACCGGTTATTCTTTACTCATAGAAGTGGAATAAAAGCCGCATGCTGCAAGCCACTGTGGATGTTTCTCCCTTTCAAATGCAAGCAGCAGCACAAGGAAGATCTGCTCTCTGCAGAGACAAACCTCGAATAGAAAAAAGAAAGGTCCGATCATATGAAACTGAGATTTTCATTTGCTGGATGCCTTTCATGTAAGGGGAGCTGGTGTTTCATAAATATATGAAGAGCCGAGGTGGGAACAGAAGAGAGACATCAGCAGATATCTGAGCGTCCTCCTCAGCTCTGGTGCAGAGCCGGAGATGCATAACGTTACAGTGTATCTGAGCTCCGGTTCGGTCATCAGGGGGTGTACTGCAAGGCAAGTTCATCAAAGCTGGGCTGGCTTTGTGTGAGCTGCCTCGACAACCATTCTTTTTCATGTTCTGTGAGCTCTTCTATTACAGGATGTGTTTGATGTTTCTCTTTATGTTTTTTTTCTTTTTACACAAAACAGACAGATTGCGTGCAACCTGAGTCAGGAAGAAGTGGGTAGATTATGTTGGCATAAGCAACCATGCTGCAGTGCCAATGAGGCAGGAAACTTAGCCAAACCCTATATTTACCACTGGATTGGCTGGGGGGGGGGGGGGGGGGACTTTAAGTCAGCACAGGAATACGTGCTGCACTCCCTTCAGTCGAAGGTCACAACATTGGTGACTCCAAAGAAGATTATGAGTGTTTTACATCTTCTAGCAGTCATATGTCCGTGTTTTTAAGGTGAGCTTTGCCTAGAAAACACAATTTAAAGTGAATCATGACAGCACCAGCATGTATACTAGAAATCTATTTCAGTAATCTCTGGTGCTTGACTTACGTCAGCAACCTATCCACTACTGCTTGATATACTGGTTGAAGCAAACACTTGGGCCCCTCATAAACAGAAATCTGGAGCTGAACAACATATTAAAAGGAGATTAAAAAGCTCTATCTTGATATTGAGAAACTCGTGAAAGAGAGGACAGATTAATGGCACCTAATAATGTTTTGGTAAAACATAACGGACATTACGACCCTTCGCCCACTACAATTTGATAAACACATCAAACACAACCTCTTCTTGCTTTACTCTTTGTGCTGTCATATTTGTTCTGTGATTGCCTAAATCATAGTGCTGTGATAGAGAGGGATGATGGAAGAGTTGTTTGTTAAACACAGAATGTCATTTCTGTGACAAAATTGCTCTCATGTCCTACTGGTTCTCTGATCAATATGTGGGGACAGTGAAGCATTTACATGACATGATGTCTAACCTAAACTATATATTTTTCAACTTTTAACCCGAGTATGTCTCCTAAAGCCTAAACTGAGACCAATTCAACTGTGAAGTCAAAAGGCATAAAAGAACTGGCATACCGGTCTGTGGATTAATATCAGTGGCCTACTTCCTTTGAAATATTTCTGGTCATCTTAAACAGCCCAAATGATCCTTTTGTTACAGTTTCATAATAAAAACGTCTTCATGTCACAATACATCAAGGCAAACGTTAGATGTAACGACTTTGGATCCTTGAAACTCTCACCACCTCTTAACTTTGTTTCCTCAAGCTGCTATGTTTTGCTCTGAGGACCAATGTTTTACACGTACTGAAATGAGAGGGCACTCTGAAAGCTAAAGGATCACTTCGGACTGACTGCCGAAAAAAGACTCTTTTACAGTTCTGGCACCAAGATCCCGCAGGATTTTGGAAGAATTGCGGCTGTCATCTTCAAAGAAGTTGAAAGAGGGTGATGCTTTTTAAAGCCCAACACAGTATAGCATGGTAATCTACTCAGGTTATAAGAGAGATTCAAGTTTGGAGTTTATCTGAGCTCCAAAATGCTGATACTGTTTCAGTAATGCTTGATACACTACGACAGCTGAGATAGGAAAACCAACTCCCAGCATGTTTGTCCAAAATCTGCTAAATTAAACTTTTGTCCTAAAAATGTTCTTTGGCTGTCTCAGTGAGGTTTATAAGTTCTGATTTGTATCAACTCCCTTTCCAAAAAAGATCTGAAGACTTCAGAGGAAATTTGGATGCTGTTTTTACCCAGAAGTTGTCACTTACAGATGCATATCAGCTGGTGGAAGACGCATGGTGGACAAGAAAAATCGTGGCCTCTGTCAGAAAGCAGGTCGAGCTGATGTTTCTTGGAAATAAGATTCTCTGTGAACCAGCTGTCTAAATGACAACATTTAACAGCATTTGTTTTAACTGTTGTGATGTAGTTCGTAGCCTGACTCTCACAGCGTAAGAGTAGCTGAGTAGTGTGTGTGTTCCAGACTGACATGATGTAGGTGCTTGTTTGGCTGAATGTGAGGGCTGAGTAGAGCTGGAGTCAATAGCAGTTCTGATTAAACCACTCACATTAGTTCAACCTGGAAGGATACGCACTCAGACTCACATTTTCTTAGTCGTGATTTGTTCTTGTTCTTTGCTCCGTAATTATACTTAAAATTTTCTCGTATTTCAGGGAAATAATTAGCACATTTGAAAACTGATGGAAAATATTGTACGTCTGAAATTGCCATACACTAAAATGTTATTTAACGCCTGTTTTTGACACCTCAATATGCTACAATGCAGTGCACTTACTGTATACTGCAATGAAAATTAATTCCAGTTATCAATACCGTAAAAAAAAACTGTCACTAGTCAGTGTTGACCAATCCATACTTTAGAATAACCAAGAAGTTGTGCTCAGTTTTGTGAATAAATCCTTTGTATCAATCTAAAAGAAACCCCAATGCTTGTATTCATTAATTCATCTGAATCCAGAGTCTGCAATCAATAATCTAACAGAATGCTGTGCCTGTAATCAATACTGTAAAGAACCACAGTGTCTGGAATCAGTCTAAAGGAATCCAATGCTTGTAATCAGCAATCTAAAGGAATGGCGTCTCTTTAATCAATACTGTAACAACACAGTCTCACAGAGGCTTGTCAAAACTGTCACAGACATGAATCTACTAACTTTCAAGGACACAAATCCTCTCTTTTTTAATGCTTGTGAACACAAAAGAAACTTCCCAGAGGAATACGGTCTCCTGTCTGTGAAACTGTTACATAAGGAATGATTGTAACATTGTAAGAGGTGAAAAAGTCTGTATTTGGAGGTCAGAGGATGATAGTGGAGCTGCAAACGCCTGACTGTCAAGGAGGAGATCCGATTTACTCTCCTGTGTGTCCCAATACTTTATACACTAACATTTTTATATTTAATCACTTTTTGCTTCTTCGGTAAGTCGCTGTTTGGTTAGTCAGGAAAACGTCATAGCTTGCATTATAACATTCACTCTCAGAATGTATTGCATTAAAACAAATCATGTCACATCTGCAAAAGATACAAACACGCAAAATGAAACTCCCACTCAAATACTTTACATTTACAGCAGCCCTGCAAGTCCTGACAACGTGTGTCCATCTGCAAGAATACAAAGACTGTAAAGACACCTGGTGTCTGTAATTATTAATCTAAAGAAAGCAATCTTTGTAATCAACACCACTAAAGGTGTCCGGTGCCTGAAACCAGTTCTGCAAACAGCTCCAGTGCCTGTAATCAATTTAAAAGACTCCTACTTTTTGTCACGATCCATGAAAACACTGGACACAGATGCAGGGTAGAATCAATAACCAGATTTTATTTATATAATGATAGTCACTTGCAGAGCAAAATAATAGATTATGAATTCCTAACTCACTCTTCTCGATACCTATGGGGAGAAGAGTGAGACTATAAAACTTATCAAAAGAAAACTCTCTCCACGCTAGGAGGAAAAAACAAAAGGTTATATAAATCTTACAACTAAATTTATCCCTCTCCGAACCGTCGGAGGCTCTATAGAAATTTAACAAAATCAATAAACAAAAGAGACTCCTAATGGAGTTGCTATGAAAGTTATAACTATAAATCAAAGACACTCCTCTACCGGAGATACTACTGAATAAACGACAATACAAACAAAACTTCACTTGGCTAAATCTATGGCAAAACTTACAACAAAAAAATCACTCTCAAGGAGGAAATCATTAATAAACAAGATCTTTGGATTACTTAGGTGTGGATCACTGTGGAGGCTAGCGGACAAAAGCTTGAGAGACAATTCAACACACTGGCAACGAGACAAGGGAAGACGCAGACTAAATACACATGAGGGACCAAGGGGAACAGGTGGAAACACTTGGGAATCAGGGAAGACAATGAGACACATGACACGGGAGGAAGGGCAAGTTATCTGAAACGAGAGGAGTTGTTAATTTTAAAATAAAACAGGAAGTGACAAGACAAGATACAAAAACCTAAGAGCCTCTGTGAGACCTGACACTTTTGTAATGGATCAATCATTGGAATCAATGTATGCTGTCAATGTTCTAAATTGACACAGTTTTCATAATCAAAACTATGGGATCCAGTGGCTGTGATCAGTGCTGTAAAGACACCAAATGCTTATAATCTAATTAAGGTATGCAGTATCTATAAACAACAACACCAATCTACACAAGTCAATAATCTGTGATCAGTAGTCTAAAAACCAAAATCCAATCTCTGTAATCAGTTGCGATAAGATATCCAGTGTCTTTAATATTTAATCTATAGTCATTTAGTGCCTATAATGTATCTTGGTAAAGACACATTTACCAAGATATGGATCACAGAGTCTATGATCCATGTTATAACACACACACAAGAAATTCAGCATCTGGATTCAGTGATATAAACTAAAAAAATAAGTCTTTAATCAGTGGTCTAAAGGTATTCAGTGTGTGATAAATAACAAAAGCAGGGAGTCATTAAAAACAACACAGAAATGATCTTTTCTCGCTCATCAGTCGCCGTAATTTGGTTGATGAAAATAAAATAAAACTAAAAAAAACAGTAAAATGCTGTTTATTGTTTGTGTCAGTTTGTGTGTTTGTTCACAGAGCTGCTCCTGTCACTCTCACTCTCTCCATTAAAGAGGAACATAATTTAAGCTTTTCATTGTGTGTCTGCAGCCCCTGAACAAACTGCAGTAATTAGATTTCTGCCTTTGAGTTAGGACAGAAAAACAATCCTCAGGCCCTTCTGTTTTCATTTCATTCTCCTACAGCTCGTCCATCTGCTTTTGTCCATTCAGTTTCTTTTTCTATCTATCTATCTATCTATCTATCTATCTATCTATCTATCTATCTATCTATCTATCTATCTATCTATCTATCTATCTATCTATCTATCTATCTATCTATCTATCTATCTATCTATCTATCTATCTATCTATCTATCTATCTATCTATCTATCTATCTATCTATCTATCTATCTATCTATCTATCTATCTATCTATCTATCTATCTATCTATCTATCTATCTATCTAGAGGCTTTCCCTGTCCTTCTTCACCATGGTTACAGATGTTGTTGTGGTCGATGGCAAGGCTAATGGAAAAGGCTCAGAGTCCATTTCCCTGTGTTCTGTAATGAAAGAACATAGAATCACATAAAATCTAAAGTCTGTGGACAGAACTGATTCTCAGTATTAGCCATATCACCTGTTCTGTACTACTGAATTAACTGAATGTACAGCTGTTTCTCCAACATCTGTTTACTGAAGTCAAGTCAACCTTTTTCAACGCTTATGCTGGAAATTGCTAAAATATGAAGCAATGCTATCTCATGACAGATAATACAATACGTACGTTGGTTCATGGAGAAATATGGAGAAATTTCACAGTACAGGCTCAAAATTTTTTGCACAACGTTTTGCTTCCATCGCACTTCTGTTGCCATTTCCACACATTCGCATTTGTGACATGATCATGCAGACAGTTGCCAGTCTTGACTGGGACAAAAATGCCCTATTAGGTTGTAGTGATGGGTGGAACCAAATCCCAGACTTTCTTGTGAGGGACTACGGGATTAAATCCTGTTCTTCTGAACCGTTCCCTCTGTCCTTCAGCGTCTCTACTTCCTCGATTACATTATTTTCTACTTCACTTCCACCGGCAAATGGCTACAGTTTGGAGTTAAAAAGTACAAAGGTAAAGTTGATGAACATAGTTAGATTTACAGGTAAAACAAAACATGGTTAGGGTTAAAAAACATGCGTTCTCACAGACTATGAAATTTTAAACTCATTGGTCGTGTTTTCACTGCCTGACGTGATGCTACCTGGCACAATACAATTGCCTAAAAACAAATCAATTATACTACAATTTAGGAGTCTGTATTGTGAAACTTCTATGTATTCTATATGCAGACAAACAGATTTTACAATTTCTGGTGAGACTGAGCTGTATGACGACAATACTGACAGACACAGCAGAACACGATTAACTTCCTTTCAGAGGCACTGAAGGTTAAATAGAGGAGATTTTTTTTCCATCTCTTCATCCATCTTTCCCACTTCAAGCAAAGTTTATCCTTGCTGCGTTCAACCTTACAAAAAGAAAGTAAACTATTGTAAAGTTTCCCTTTTCAGCGGCTCTAAGAAGAAGAAGTCGAGTGTGAATTCTGATGCATAGCCTTGCTGTTAACTTGCTCTTAATGAATTGACCCACAGCAGTGATAAACAGAGCAGTGACAACATAACTTTGTATCACCTGCATTTCCACTTCTGAGACACTCAGCACCATCAGCACTTAAAAAGTAGTTATTCTCAAAAAAGAGAAGTAGATGGACGCACAAGCCGCTTGGATTACAGTTGACAGAAGTCCAACTGCTTTCGCTTCAAGCACTTAAAAAAAAAAACATTTGTTGCAAAAATAAGTATTTAGGGATTAAGCTTTTTTTAATCAAAAAAGCTTCTGAAATGACGACAAGGTTAAAAAAATTGCTGTAAAAGCAATCATAATGAGAAGAATCTTAAAGCGTTTGTTTGTCGTTATGAACCTAAAAAATTGTTTTGTTTCTAGTTTTCCCTTCATTTCCTCCAACAGACTACATTTAATCTTATCTAGACTGTTGCTTGTTTTTATTCATTTTAATTAATTTTAATTATTTAATTTCTTTCTATTTATATTATTTTACATATTTTTAATGCTTTTTCCGCTCCCTGCTGCAATGCTTTTATTTCATGTAAAGCACTTTGAATTGTTTTGTACATGAAATGTGCTATACTAATGAATTTGAGTTTGACTTTGACTAAATGTGTGTGTGCGTGCGTGTGTGTGTGTGTGTGTAGAAAATCTCTTTCTCTGTCTGTATTTGGCCTGTTTTAACAGGGAGACCTTCCTCAGATTGGACCAGCATCTGGTGCAGTTCTCTTAAACCCCATCCTCTCTTAATGTCCACCACTCCTAACACTGAGCCAGCATTTGTCCTTGTACAGAGTTCGGTTAAGACATTTGAATTTGTATATGTTAGTAGCAACAAGTTGTCCAACTGAAACGGTCACATAGCTTGTTTGTTCATAGCTCTCAATATGGCTTATAAAGTCATCTTGTAATGAACTGCCCCTACAAGCAATAGAAGGCAGACACGAGTCATGTGACTGTTTCTACATCAGAGCTGTCATTCTGTAGTCTCTCATTTAAGAAGCCAGAAAGTTCTCATAAGGAGGTGGGAAGGGGTTGGATGGAGGATGTAAGCACCATGGATTTTTAACCATGGATCTTTGTGGGATGTGAGATCAACATAGCAACACTTTACCAAAACACTTTTGTGTTAGAAAATAATTATGATTCAGTCTGAAATACATTCTTTTTCACAACCTGAATGTCCCCCTTATTGGGCGCCTGTTGCCTCGGTTACATGTAAACACAACTGGTTAAAATGAAACATCCTCTTTTGGTTGGCTTTTGAAAATAGCATCTCTTGGTGTGGGTTATAAAATCAAGCTACTTGGGAAGAGTTTGAAAAGAATCATGGAGTAGTTATGCTGAGGTTTATTTGATGATGTTTTGTTTTTTGGGGCTTCACTATTCTCTAGGATTGACACTTGAAATTTAGATTTGTTCTGTACTGACGAGTAACAGAGGAGAGGAGACACACAGCATGTTATGTTTCCCCAGACCAGGGGCACAACATAGCAAAGATTTGAAATCAATATATGAAACAGCGACACAAAAACAACCCATTTTCATGATAGATGAGTGGAGAAAAGGGATAAGGGGGGCGCTGTCTGGATCAGATCTGTCTGTAATGAAACACCAGTCGTGTTCTGACCTACTGCAACTTCAGGGAGAGATTTGCTAATCGCCCTCTCAGATATTGATCAGACTGCCTGAGACCAAACGCTGAAATAGCACTCATAAATTTCCCTTAGTTTTTTGTGGTATGTCCCTTTTAGATGAGGCTGAGGGAAGCCCTATACGATCGATCAGTTACCTGAGCGTCCCAGTAGGGTTAAAGCGATAGTGTGCTGATTGCAGCCATCGTGTAATTGAACCCAGTCATCAGAATCAACCTCCAGGAAGGACAAAGAACACTCTGAGTCCCCTGGCCTTTTTATTTCTTACAATTACTTCTGATCTTTAACAAGAAACTGTGACAATGTTCAGACAATTCAAAGTAACAAGAGAGAAGAATCCAAACAGATGTTCTGCATCTGTTCGAAGACTTAATATACCACATGTCTACATTATGTGGACGCTGCAACATTTGTGCAATATACAGACTAAGACGTGCCTGTGTTAATGTGTCGCTCTAATAGACTCCAACTTTAGTCATTACGTAACATGTAGAACCTGCATAAGGTTTCTGGACTTCCATAGTGGACAATTTTGTAAACCCTAAATTGTGTTTGAAGGCCTTTCTTGATGATCTCTTTTGAAAACTTCTCTGCATGGCACCCTGTAGATGGTGAAAGATAGGGAAAGACTGCGGTTATGCTCTGTGGTTATGCACTGTGGTTATGAGCGGGAAACACACACTTATGGTTGGAAATGATTGGTAAAGTTATAAATGTGAATTGAAATCATATGATTGTGACTAGGATGCATATTAATGCTGTTACTTTCTGTTTAAAGGCTTCCGCTGGTACTCAGTGGTGAAATCATTATCCAGAAAACAATTAAAAAAAATCTTACTTTAGTAAAAGTATAAAGAGGGAAGAAACTGGAGCCAATAAACCACTCTTTGTGAGTAAAATGTGATATAAGACATTATCACTGATACATCATTGTCTAAGCAGTAGCTAAATCCTCTGGTTACCGATTTAAGGGCAGGGCTCCTTCAATGGGTAACCAAATACATCTGATGGATTGTACAAGGATTAAAGGCAGCGATTCTCTCCAGCTCAAGCTCTGTTTTGGTGTTTAAATCTATTGTCTACACCCATATCCATAAATATGTGCAATGTTTGTAGAACTATTAGCACTGTTCTTACATCGTGGTTTCATATCTTTTACCCTGCCGAATCAAATCAAATTGATCAAATAGAGGCTTTTTATTGTTATCACTCAACTGAAATTCCATTAAGTTATAATATATCATTTCATACACATCAAAATTTAATTTTACTGATCAAATATAATTTTTTTGGGCACGAAATGTACAGATTAGATCACTATTTTAAGACATAGTTTATATAAAGCTATAAAGCTGCTTGTTTTAAGCTTTGTAGGTGCTGGACTGGACCTGATCAAGACAATTTGCTCGACCAATAGCAGATTTCTGGCTCGACATCAAAACTCTCCATAGTGCTCTGGCCACAGAGATTAGGCTCTTTGTCCTGTTTTGTGTCTTTGTAAATATCAGTGGAACTATCCACTTAAGAATCTAAGCAGGAAAGTACAGAAAATAAAAAGTAAACTCTGAAAAGAGAGGGCTGTCTCACAGGCTGATGGCCAAAGATGGAGAAAGGTGCAGTGATGATGACAGCCGGGATGAAATGAGAAGACAGATGAGAGAGATGTACTGGTTTTACAGCCTGCTGTAAATCTCCCTTATACTTTGCCCTTTAACGGCAGGTAAAATTTACAGGAGATAAATGAGAGTTTAGAAGTGAAATAGAAAAAGGAACCGGAAGAGAGTGATGCATTTGAGCATGTCATTTTAATATATCTGGTTCCATCTTCACATCTCTGAAGAACCTGATCAATCATGCACACAGACTGAGTTGTAGAGACAAATGCTGGCCTTGATGGGTTATCTGCTTCATTACTGTTTTTCAGATTAATATAAATTCTGCTGCTCTACTTAATGTTTTAACCCATTAGTGAATTAAATTTTAAAAGCTATACTTAATTTGAAAAGACAAAATCACAGGAGTTGAGCCATTTAAAAATAATACAATAGCAACAGTCTATGGACAGGAAAAAAGTTGTTTCCCCCCTTTTTCTATCTGTGGGGGAGCAGTGGTTGTTGAATCCAATACATACAAACAAAATGCCTCCAAGCTGTCACTGCTGGATTCCGTCGGGTGGAGGCTTACAATATGTCATTTATGATTTAATTTTGTTCCATGCTCTGTAAATCCCCATATCGGAACATAAGGTTTCTGTATAGCTATGTACAATTGATTGACTCTACAAGTCACATTAATTGTGTCCAGAAAAATAACACATTTAGATTGTAGTTAATTACCAGCCTCCTCATCTCTCGCTCACATAACGGAAGCATTTAGTATTCACGGCATGCTGCTCCATGAAACAATGATGCCCATACAGTCTAAACGGACAAGGGTAATATTTTCAGCAGAGGACAGCTGCTTCTGGCACCTGTTGTGATGTGTCTGGTGGAATTACATTCTTATTATGTTCAGTTTGTATGAAAGTACAGTGGAAAACCAATAACCTTTTCCTTCCACTGAACTTTTCCATTTGTTTCCGTTTGTTAACACACATCTCTACCCTTGTTTTCTTTAGCAAATTAAAGTAAATTACTTCTCAGGGACAAAGTTTTACCTTGCTGGACTCTGTTTACTTAGGAGAAATCAGGATTGAATCTTGCCAACACACTTTACTCTTCCTTTAGCTTTAATGTTCTTTATTTGATCTAAATCTCATTTTCTCTCACTGCCACATAACTTCCCTTCCTCTGTTTTCACCTCTTCATACTATCCTCATCGTAGTTCTGACTCCGCCTCTTCCTTCCTTCTCTCTTTTTTTATTCACATCCTTCACATCCTTTGTCTTTCTCTTTTCTTTTCCCCATCGTTTACTCTTTTCCACTCTCCGTGTGTCCTTAATTGGCATTCAGCTTGTGTTTGACGTAAATTGAATGTCTCTGTCCATTACACTGAGTGTCAAGCAGCAACTTGACAAGGCGACAAACCAATTACCGCTTGCAGATGACACAGGACACGTCCGTCTGTCTCTCCCATAGTCTGTCACTTTATTTACAATTTTTTGCCAAATGATCATTATTTATTTTCAATTGTAAGTTTATTAAAATATAAACTAACTAATTGAAGAAAAGGAAAGGAATGAGAAAGATGTGATGAAGATGAGGAGGTAGAAGGAGGGAGGAAAAGAGGGAAGTGATGCAACAACTGTGGGATGTGCAGGAGGGGGCTCTGAATGTAGCAGCAACTCCTAGCATCACAAAGTTAGCGAACACAAATTCCAAATAAAGACATCGGCTTTCTTTTCGATTGTGCACTTTATTAACAGCTTATACACAAAAAAGTGTTCTTCAATAATTAATTACAATGTAAACAGTTCACAGTAATTTGATGAAAGGTCCTTCAAATCAGGCTTCTTCTGAACGTTTCTTAAAAAATAATTTAGGTTATTGGACTGAAACAGCACTGCAGATGCCATTAATAATGATGGGCTGTTGTGCCATTCATAAATCAGATAGCTTGTAGCAGAGCCAGTGTATGAAGATGTCAAGCTCCCAAGATAACTGATAATAAATAACAGAACGCACCCCAAGGAGGAATTTTCAAGATGGAAAATTATTCACCAGATGCTTGTCATCATTACAAATGACACAAACTTTACCAAAACATTTCAAATAATGTAATGTGTGACAGCAGTGTCAAGGTGGTGAATAATATTTACAAGTGAAAAACAAAATTAAATCGAAGGTTCAGGAAATGAGCCCTCTGGAAACTCAAACTTAATTTTACTGAAGGCTTCCACAGTTCAGTCAAACATAGAAGACTCGCCTTTATAATCTCATTACGTATCATTATCATTATCATTACATTGTATTTTACAGGATCTAATCTGCTTCTTTTGGTGACTGCATCTGATTTTAAAAGACTTGTTTAAACACAACTTTTTAGGTGCAAAAATGGTGTTAGATTATAACGCAATGATATTGACTCTATCCACCACACACTATGGAGAACTTTGTGAAAAGAAAAGAGGAAAGCATCCAGTTTGTCTACAATTACAAGCAGCTCATTATTGTGCATTCAGCAGAACATTAAAAAAGAAAAAATAACACAAGGCAAATATTGATCCTCTGACATCCCCAAATGATATCAGCTGTTAAAGGCTTTACATCAAGTATCATAAAGCACCCAAAGACAAGCAGAAAATGGTCAAACTGAATCTGGATCCAGTCTGGATCATGTAACATTGTTTATGAGAAACACATAAGTTATACAAATACTATATATGCAAAACTTTTTTCCCAGATCCAAACCTGGTATCAAATTCTATACCGGTTCTTAAAAACCAAAACCAAAAAAAACACTAAAGAGTGGAACATTAACAGTCAAAGTAAAGAAAAGCAAGGAGAAGAGTGGTTTTTAAATCAGGTTACTCAGTTGAAAGCAGGATGCTTTACATCCCCCCACTACTCCTCCTTCCCCCGAAAGCTGATACTTGATCAGAAATCACTCGTGCATCATAAAACGGCTACATAAGGATAGTACACAGCGTGGACCATTTTAGTTATCCTTAAAAAATAATGTATTCTCCTGGTGACTGTGTGGTGAGGAAAAAAAAAACATGTTCAGGTATCAGCAATAGGGATCAGAAAAAATAAGAAGGTAAATTCAGAATATTGCATATGGATAAAAATCCAGTATTGTGCATCCCGAAATGCAATGTTTTATGAAGAACGTAACAATATGTTCTGGGTTTATTACCACTACTAAGCAACATGATTTTAATGTACAGATCTCTAATAATCTGTGAAGTATGAAGCAGAGTTTGAGGCATTTTAAGGTTCTGTGGTGTCAAAAAAACATGACGTTTCTGTTTGTTTTCTGAGTGCACAAAATAATTATTTTTCATAAATGGGATTCTGCAAATGGGATTTGTTGACAACAAGACAAATAGAAAACAGAGTTTTTCTGTCTTTCTCTTAGTTTTCAGCAAAACAAACTGACAGACATGTCAGAGGAATAGACTGTTGAAAGTGAAAAACTGGAAAAATAAACTAGAGTGACACAGATGGGATGATGAAGCATAGGGCAGTCAAAGAGAGGAAAAATAACAGCAAAGACTGAAGGTGGATGAAATGAAGGTAAAGCAGTGAGAAAAAAAGGGTTTCTCAGAATGATTACAGACCCAACCGTGAACATAGAGGGAATATATCTGACAGAAAGAGGAGCATGAACGTGTGACAGAGGAAGAGCAGTCGGGTAGAGGAATTGAATTGAGGATGGGAACAAAGGAGAATGGAGAGCAAAGACAAAGGAAGGGTGAGGTAAGGAAGAGGAAGAATAAGAACAGTGGAGGCACTCAATACTGATCAGATTAAAGATGAACAGATCGATCACTCTTCAATATTTCTATCATCAGCATGTCTGACCTTGACACCACCACTTGCTCTTTAATCATCCTGTTTATTTGGACTGACTTTCACCCGTCTTTTTAACTCGAGTAATTTCCATGTCAGTTAAGACGGATGAAGGTGATAAAACATTTCTAAATAACGCGGCAGATATTTACCAAAAGTGTATGCGTAAGATAATGAACATGTTGATGATCAGCTTGGAAGTCTGCTTGATTTACTTCTGTTGTGTGATTGTCTGCGACTGGCTGACAAACTGTGAGCTCCTGCAGCTTATTGGCGCCTGTCAGAAGATATCCCAATATGATTTGGCACTGCAGTGTTTCAGGTGCCAGTCACAACTCATAACAGATGCACAAGTGGCCCTTTGTTGTCATTTCAGACTGTGATGTGTGATCTGATGGACTTAAAATTAAGAACCCTTGAGAGCTGGAGTAGCAACCCATTATACAAGTAATCCAAGTCTTTGATGACTTTGAAATATTCACAAGTTTCCCATCTGGCATTTGCTTCAAAAACTAAATTGAACCATTTTTTGACAGGTTTTCATACCAAAATGCTAAATGTTCATACATTTATCCCATACACCATGCCCCCAACCTTTTGACCTTGACTTTTCATCCATTAACTCAGGAGTATGTACTTATACACATATGATGATGTCTGTTCGGAGGTTGAAAGGAAACACTGGAAACTCAAAAGGCTTTGAAAGAGAGAGCTTCAGTGTGTGACCACTTTGGAAACAAAATCATTTTTATTTTGACTACCTCCCGTTTGGATTTCTTTCAAACTCGCTGGTGCTTTTCACTTTCCGTTTGGTCAGGTTCAACATGGTTGTTTGCACAAATGACTTTGGAGTCAGGTGCGAACTTTAGAGTTACAAATCAACAAATGCTGGTTTGGTTTAGGAAAAAACAAACATACATGGCTTGATGCTGAATGTCAGCGCAGTCACAGTGAAATAAGGCCTGTAGAAATAATGTGTGCGTGTGCTTAAAAAACATAAAATACCTTTGTGTACCAAACAAATACATTTTGGTGACAGGAAATTTGGGCTGGGGACAAAGAAAATTAAGATGATGCCTCTTGAAAAAGCAGGAGACGTGCCATCTAACATATGGTTAATGTTGTTAAATAGTGAAGTTTTAGGGCCAAAACCTAGCCCACCAATGACTGGAGGCAAAAGAAAGATGTAAAAGCGTAACAATGCCAGTCGTCATCAGGCTGGTGCTTCACTCTCATGCTTTCTGTTGGCCTCCACTGGATTGGTCTAAATCTGCCAAAAGATGGTGACAATAATGAGCCTCTAACTTTAATTTCCCCCCTGACCTATACATTACCACAATTTCACATAATGTGACTCCCAACCTCTTACTTTGACTTTATATTAATTCAGAATTAGTCAGTGTTACACATAAAACTCGGTCTCAGAGTTTTCAAATGTCAAGTTTTATGGTGACTTAAGTGAAGCTCATCAGATAAAACATGAATGGATTTATGCTTTCAAGCAGTTGACATCCACCCCGAAATATCGATAAGCACTGAAGGTTATTGAAAAATACATTTTACTGACAATAACCTCAGCCCCTGCTTGACAAAATGAGAAATATTCCACCATGGAGACGCTGTCTGATAAATGTGCTAATGGTGTAATTTTTTATAGAATAAATTTAATCGTCCTTCACCAACAAAGCTGACATTGCTCAGCCTTTTTTTCTC
Source organism: Leuresthes tenuis (assembly GCF_036924035.1). Lineage (NCBI taxonomy): Eukaryota > Metazoa > Chordata > Actinopteri > Atheriniformes > Atherinopsidae > Leuresthes > Leuresthes tenuis. The sequence continues at coordinate 7,362,369 of NW_027325372.1, read as the reverse complement.
CGCTCCAGAGTCCTGACACCACTCTGCAGTCTTTCATATGTTCAATAATATCTCTTTTTCATCCTTCTTTTATATTTGATAGAGGGTGAAAAGGCATTGCAGACTGTGAATAAGGAGCTCCATTTTCAATCTTCTCCAGCTGAATCTAAAGTGCTCTTTAGCCTTTTGAAAAGCAGGCAAAAGGAAAAATATAAAAAGAATAAATACAAAGAGAAGGAAAATGTGTATGATTGCTGGCAGATCAGATTTGGGAAGGTTTATTGACAGGAAATTAAAGGCATCTAAATTATTCTATTTGCACAGAAAGATATGACAAAGTGACGTAATGAGGCAAAATAATCACTGAACATTTCTGCTTTGTTTCAAATCAACACAAATAAGACTTTGTAAAAGTGCTGTGTGTGAGTGAAATAATAGCCTCTGAGCTCAACGTATCAATGAGCATTCTATGTATTGACAGGCCATGTGAGACTTATCTTAAAGGTTAGAAAAGGCTGGAAGATTAGCTACTGTTCATTTTGATATAACAGGATCTGTTTCAATGACAGCATTTTAATACGATTTTTGAAGTCCATTACTTTTAGAGCACTATTCAAGAGGTATTGGACCTTTCCGAACATTCAGTGGCTTCATTTAAAGTACTTTGGGGAACATTCGGTGGCTCTTAAAAGCTTTTTGAGGACTCTACTGGAACCTAACTTGAAGCTCACAAGAGACATTCAGTATACTTGAAACTCTGTCAAAAAGCAAGCCGGTTTCACCAGAAAATGTAAAATGCAAGTCCACAAGTCCGATACATGCATTCAAGAGCCAAGCTTTACAATTGAGAGATGACATTGTTTCGGTACTTTTGTGTACTGCCTTGTCACGAGACACGAAAGGCGACAAATGACTATTAAAATGTGTACTTTTTGTATTAAGATATATAGTTTTCTAAGCAGAACCATGTATCTAATGAATGTATGTAGTGAATCTGCTACATGACTAATGCACATATTTTACAACCTGTGATGAGACTGCATTGAGAAAGCATTTAAACTTTCCTAGCAGATATTTGAAGGCCTCTGAGACATTCAAAATTATCACTTGAAGAAATTGAATAATTTCTACAATATCTGTAAAAAACCCTGAAAGACACTCAAAGTTGAAGTTTTTAAAGACCCAGACACCTGCTGGAGCTTCTCCTCAGAGATGACCTCAGGCCTGGAGAATTAGTTTTCCACTAACTCTCTAAAGTTGGAGATTCAGTCCTTAGAATTCCCACAATCTGCTCATGGGTGCGAATGTGCATGTGATAGAGAAATGTGTTCAATATCCAGAATAAGAAGCTTTGTATGAATGTGACCGCTATCTGTTTACCAGCCAGCAGTTCTTTCCACAGTATAGCACATACTTCTGCATTGTGAGGAAAACAGTAAAGGAACAAAGAGCATTGTGGAGCAGAGAAATGTCTTCTGCAACCCGTCTGCAATGTCCTTTCTATCCACAAGTTTCCTTTTTTTTCAGAATTTTCCTTGTGTTCCTAGAACATGTTGCCCTCGAGGTTTAAAAACTCCACCGGTTCTCACAAAGATAGAAGTACAGATAGTTAGCTTTGCTAACAAGACGTGCACTTTTTTTTTTCTGTCCTTTTGCATCTTTCAATATTTTGCATCTCAGCACTCAGTAACCCAGTTTCTAACACACACAGATTCTGCTGATGCTGCATACATCAGTAACACTTCGTATCAAACATGTGCCTCCAATGTGTCAGATTCCTCTCCCTGTGTGAGCGTCTTCGTCAGCTAATGTGTTTCCAACATTTCAGCCTTCCAAAAGGGAAGTCAAGTCACCACAGTGTGGGTGTTAATAGGGTCATGTCCCCACAACATGAGCAATACCAGCAAACACACACTCAAGTATGCTGCTTTCTTCACTGGTCTTAGTGACTTCTGGTCTACAGTGAATTCAGACACATGGAGACCTGCTGCATTCTAACCACAATATAGCTTCCAGACTTTCATGCTCTGGTGTTGATGCTTTAATTCGAACTGAGAGAGGAAACTTAATTGATCACATCACCAATCAGAAATATATTTGGTGAGGACGAAAGAGACTGAAAAATCCTTAGAAGTGAGCAGGCGTGTTACTGAGTGCATTAAGATTTATTTTATGCCTTGTACCCCCAAAAAAATATATCGATTGCAATGGAGCTCCTCATAAAGACAGGAGGAAATATTGCATATGCAATATAGTTTTTTATTTTTTCGCCATATATTTAACAAGTCATTACAATTATATGTTGTATTTTAGACTTTTATTTCTCGCACTTTACGAGGAATTTGAGGAGAGTGCAGTTTAGCTGAAAAACATTTAGTTTTATATATCTTTATATATATATATATGTGTGTGTGTGTGTGTGTGTGTCCTTATCAGCTCTTTAAATTAGGTAAATACAATCTATGCAACAACAACAACATATGACAGATATCATGTCTTTATTTATTTAACAAAAAACTAAGTCTAAATGCAGAAGCAGTGTGTGGAAAAGATAAGTGATATTTTTCATTAAACATAGCCGCTGTCCCAAAGTTCCGGCTTTATATTATAAATCAAATTAACTTTATTTTTTACTGCATACTTTTCTGCCTGCCGCTGCAGAGAAGCTGCAGACAAGCTGCAGACAAGCTGAGCATAAATATCCATAACTCTACCTGAAAATGCTGAAAATTGCTGTTTGTTTTCTTTCAGTTAATGGGTTTCATTGCTGATATGAAGGTTTCCTGAGTGAAATAACATAGATAGCCATTTTAAAGGTCTTAAAAACTAATTTCCTCTACAAACCATTTACCATCAAGGTATTACCATTTTTTTTTGAGGAAGAAGAAACCAAGCATGGGCATAAAATTCTTCGAGCAAACACTTACACAACACATAATACACGTTAATTTTTTCTGTAGAGGTGAGTAGGAATATAAGCATTTAAATAAGACCTTGTGTGTCACCGAGAAGCAAATATGAAAATCAACATTTTATAAGCAACATAATTTGATGATTAAGCTTATTGTTTACCTGTTTGAATATGCAAAAAGAAATGATGTCATCAGATTTTCAACTCACACTTGTGCTTATTCTTATTTATGCTTCTGCTCCATCTGCTTTTTTTAAATCTCAAGATTGATTGAAAGATTAGAATCTACTCTTCCTGCAAGTTTCTTCTGTTTGGGCTTTCAAAGAGAGACTTAAAAAACAAGACAGTATGTGGTTTGTTATCAGCACCAATAGCAGATTTCTTCACAGTGCTGACCAATGCTGCATATTTTCTCTTTCACTCTATTTAAATGCAAAGTAGGAATTCTGGAAAACAATAGAATGAACAAATGAACGAAAAAGTCAACAGTCAGCATCAACATCATCACTTTTTTATCTGTTTAAAATTAGAGATGCAAAGTAAAACAGCGATATAGAAGTTGAAATAGGACCTATGAAACGTGACAACATAGAAAATGTGCATGTGGGACATTTCCATTATCTGGTTTGAAGCAAAAAAACAAGGCAGCCTAGTTTTATCAGGAGGTGAAGAGGTTACGCATTGCTATGATTAATGGTAAATTAATGGTCTGATTTTTTTTTAAAAAGGTTTTCTGGGAACTAGTGGCCTTTATTCAACAGGGGGTAGACAGGAGGGAGGGCAGAGAGAGTGAGGGAAACATGTAGCAAAGGGCTCCAGAACGGGAATCGAACTACAGCCTCTGTACATGGGACATCTGCTCAACCACTTCCATATTGCACTTTTTTTTATCTTAGTTTTAGCTTCTTCTTTACAAGTGTTTCTTTTCCAATCAGTTGCAAACACGGTCATCGGGTGCTTCTCATCATATACTGTATTTGCGCTCTATAGCTGTTTTCACTGCAGTCTTGAAATGTTCTGGAGATGTTCCTGAGTGGTGGCATGTGAGAACACAAATGTCCACAACTTTTGCTCTGGATGTTTTTGGGGAGATTTGTCAGCCAGCCGCCAAATAAAATCTCTGGAATATGATAGGGTGAAATTAGAGAAAAACGTGTCAGCAAATATTTTGGAGCATTTGCAGCCACTGTGTGAGTGAGCATTAGTGTGTGCTGGAGAGAGTTCTTTGTTCTTTGTCCATATGCTGCTTTTTGCTTTCTCTCTGCTGGGAATATGTATAGTTTCTGCATCCCATATTGCCTCCTGTGCCTATAGACAACTGTTCCACCACCCCACCCCCCTCCTTAACCAGGAGAGCTCATCAGCAGCTGAAAGTCTCCCGCTGTGATGTTCTTGTGTGAACAGCAACTGCAAAAGAAGTCTGGACTGAAATTTTCACACTTTCTTCCGAAAATCTCCAGTGTTCATATGTGAAAATGGCTTATATGTAGAGCCTTTCCTCAACAGTCACACACTGATAAGAATATTGGGGGCACTGAACACCACGTTGCCAGATGCTGTTTCACCAGCTTTCAGAAAGAAATAGGGATTTTCTATTATACAATTCTAGAGAGCCAAATGGATTTCTACCATTCATAGACAACTGGAATCCAGGCTTGGAAACATGAATTTGCAGTAAACACTTTGCATCCAGTATGTTAGATTTCTGAGAAAGAAATTGTATTGTGCAATATCATGAACAACCATATATGCGATAATCCTTTATTGAAAAAGATGTGAAACGCTCTTTTGATCTGCACTTTGGATGGGAGTTAGATGTTAGCAAGTCATAACAACCTTAAAAGAGCAATAAAAGGTATTTTCTGTAAGTGAAATGTGTACAGAAAGTAACTTAAGGTTTGAAGATTGCTCCAAATATGTTCAAATTAGGTTTATTATTATGTTTTGATGGATGGTTGAATAAGCACTATGCCCTGCCTTTATAATTCTTTATAATCCTGATGCCCACGTTCACAAGTCCAATGTTTTCCCAATGTTATATATTGAGGGGGTAAAGAGACCACAATAAAGTAGCAAAAAGTGCGACCCCAAAACATGTGGCTTATATACAGTGGATTCCATACTGTGGTTTCATCCATGCTTATATTTTCAATTACAAAAGTGTTGATTGTCACATCGGTTGTTTTTGTTATGTTTTTAGTTCTTGGTTTTGTCATGTTTTACTTTGGTTTCCCTTTCCCTATCACTCTTGAGTATTAGTTCACTCACTTCACCTGTGCTTTCCCCCTCAGCTGCACTCCATCACTAATCACCTCCCTTCAGTATTTAGTTTCCAGGTTCCCCCGTGCACAGTGCGAAATCCTCACTGTCATTAATGCTACTGGCTCTCATGTGTTATCAGGTTTGTCCATGTTTGCCATGCCAGTTTTTTTTCATAGTCACAGTCAGGTTTTGTTTTTTTTGTCATAGTTAATCTTTTTTCGTATTCCGGCTCTTTTGTTGTTCCTTTTAAATAAATCAAGTTTTACTTTAAAATATCTGCATCCTAATCTCTGCCACGCCACGCACCAACCTCACCAGTTGTTACAGTTGATAAAATACACAATTTTAGTATATGCGTGGTGTGAATTCACTTCATATTTAATTTCAGGGCATTTTACATTAAGAAAAACAGCAATTCCTCTTGAGGGAAGCACTTGGGGAAGAAAGAATTTAAGCTTTTCTTGTATCCACAATAAGAGACGATGTTCAAGGTCAAATTGGTTTGATTCTGTTTGGAAACTGTTTTCATAGTGGGATATTCTAGTATATGAATTAAATCAATTTTATTTTTGACCTGCAAATGAACTGAAAAAGATGAGGGGGCTTGATCCAGTATTCATTTTGACATACTATCAACCGGTGGCAGAGAGATATTGACAATCTGCAGTCTTCAAACAGCTGAAATCACTTTTAAAGCAGTCTGTCAGTAATAAATTCCTGCAGTGTCTGAGCGAACTTCAGACACAATGACTCCTGCAGCTTCAGTGGGCTGGGATTCGATAATACAGGGCAGATGAATCACTAAGTGAACACACGATAACACTGTGAGTGAAACAACTATGAAGTAATTCAGGACCTCCCAAGATGCACTGTCGCACCGTATGAAGTGCTGCTACACTCCACTGGGCATCCATATTAGATTCAGGCAGCAACGGCGGCTCAATGGAACATGCAGCATGTTAAAGACAACCCAGCTGAGTGAGATTTGAATAACCTGCAGGAAATCAGACAGAGCAGAGTCAGCAGCTGACACCGGGGGGGTTCAGTTGCCTGTTCAGCTGAGCTGCTGCACAGAGGAGCCGCGGTGCACAAGTTGACAACTCAAAAGCTCCTTCATTGTGCTTTTTGGGTTTTTTCAGAAAGTAAAGTTGTAGCGAACATTAAGACTCTCTTGGGCAAATTTACATCCGCTAAGCTCCTGAAAGCTTGTTAGGTCTTAGATGACTCATTCAGACATGAATGAGGCCAAAAATTTTAAGCTCATTACAAAACAGACTTCATAAATTCTCTGAGTCTTCAAACAATCATGTTAAACTATCCTTAGGATTTTTTCCAGTTCTGTTAATGAGCTGCTTCTCCTATGTTTTCCTTTTCACCCTGTCCAATTACATATGTACATAATTTAAGTAAATGTCACCTTTTGCTTCAAGTAAATAATATAATGCAATATCCACCTTGTTGGTTGTCTGTCGGTGAAGAAGCTAACCTCACTGTTACTCCACAACACGTCCAGTCCACCTTCCTCCTTTGTCTTTATCTCTGAGGAAACAATCTCGTCTCCTTGTATGACATCTCAACTGCTTTTCCACAGTCATCATATTCCAAGGCTAGATATCTGAGGGGATTTTAATCAAAACACAGTATTACACTCTAATCAGCTCTGTTCAATCTACATAATGGATAAGAGGTCAAAGATCGCATGATGAGATCATTAATCTTGTGAAATTTCTAAAGAATCTTTGTAACATTCAAAGTCTGTATGAAATAATGGAGAGGTGCTTATGAAGGAGAAATATAAAACGATGCAGCTAGTTATTTGGACATGAGCTTTGTTTGTTTAAAAGCACATAGCTTTTGATATATTTACGTCCTGCGGAAGGGTTCGGCTCAAATAATAAGGGTGGTTTTGCACACTTATTCCTGATGAGACAGGTGACATAAAAACAAAAAGACTTTAAGTCTTCTAAATCTAAATAATGACTGGTGAAACGTGACACAGAGAAGCAGAGTGTGACTGACTAATGATTAATTACAAACTGGAGCAGTAGAGTATGTCAGCATAGCCGGTGTGGAAATATCAGACGGGAAGTAAAACTAGCAGAAATTAGCAAAGCAAAACAAATCTGTTTTAAAATAAGACGTGGATATAAAACTGCCTGAAGTGAAGAACACTAGATAATAAGATAAAAGAAAAGAAAACACAAACCGTGACACAGTTTCTGCATTAGACTGTGTTAGGTGAACAGATGAATGCGAACATGGCTGATTTCTAACTTTTGTCTTGTTTAGCTAAGTGGAAGGAAGGATAGCTCAGGGGAGCCCACCGAAAACTTCCATTTGATTCAGTTCACTTTCGCATTGTGCTATTTTTTTTAAAGACCAACAAAGTAAATCAATTTTCTGCTGGATCTTTGCTATATGGCCTGTATAGATGATTACCAAACCTGCATCTTTTTTATCATTATTTCCCTCAGTATTCACACACTGAATATCTTCCTGTTATCTTTGACGTAGCTATCCCTTCTCAGCTAGTCTTCTCCTGAGTTTTGTTTTTTGTGAGTTTAATAGCTTGTATTTACTTCCTTCACAACGTTTTGTTACTTAAAATAAAGGCTCCATTTCTTCACCTGCCCACCTCTTTCCTGTTAGTTCTACTCTTCCTCCTTTTCCTCAAGCCAATGAGACAGCGTGGCAGCCAATGGAAATAAATTCATTAGAAAAAAACTTCAGAAACAAATGGACTTTTTTTATGGCATGATTTAATCAAACCACATCTCGTCTAACCTCCAAATATTGTTTTTGCCATTTTTTTTCTGTTTTGTCATTTGGATTTTTGTCACTGGATAACTTTTAGACTGATGTTTGGGAACCCTTCACTGCGCTTCTGTTTGTTGGGTAGTGATATAGTTATTTTGGTTGTTTTTCTGTCAGCCTCATATGGATGTCTGCACCTAGATCCTCACCTCATCTTACCCTAGCGTGACAGATGCTGTGGAGTAGTAACACAACTGCCTTTTTTTTTAGACTAACCCTTTATTTGTGATACAACATTGTGCAGGGTCTGTGCTTGAGTTGAAGCAATTGTTCACTGCTCTTTGTGGATCTCATTTGCTGGAACTTTTGCTCTAGAATACTTTTCACTAAATGGATAGTGGACTGTGTTTCTACTGTTTTAATGTCTTCTTGACAATTTAAAGCATTTGACAGCACATGTCACCTTCACCCCGTCAGATACAGGAAGGCAGTCCAAATGAAACTCAAGCCGCAATGTAACTACTCAAATAGTTCTTCTTTTTCTGTAGCACAACTTCAGAAAGGATGGAAAGATAAATTAATTGATAATGAAAAGCTGCAACCTTGAACACCACTGCATCTATTACATTTTATAGTTTAATTACTAGGTTTCAGGGAGACAGTGTTCTTCAAGTCAGATTAATGAGAGCTTTCAGATGAAATCAAGTTTCCCAGTTATAATTAAGAGTTGGATGTTGATGCAAATGCTATCAACAGGATAAAAAAATTAAAACGCTGGTAATTACAGTAACTGAAGTGAATCAGGAGCTTTACATGAATAATGTGAGGTTGTGAAAAGGCATGCTAGGAAATCTAGAATATCTCCCACAGAGGCTGCGAAAGCCAAAATATTTATTCAAAAAATGAAAAAGTTGCAGTTGTGCCACCTCCCTTCACGCTAAGTGTCTCAGATTAATGAGATCTAGGAGAAGATCTGAGGAGAAACCACTCCCTTTAATCAGCTCCTTGTCTCAGCTGACAGAGCAGAATTGACGTTATTAACATTTATGTGAACATTGTAAATAAACCAAAAGGGGTTTCACAGCATTGGTCTTTGGAGGGGGGATAAATCTGCCTTATTAATACTCAGTGATTTGTGACATTCATCCTGCTTGTTAAATGTAGATTTGTGAAACCAAAACTATATCAACACTGACCAGAGTACCTTTAAAATTTGGACAAATTGCCTCCAGAGTGTGAGCAGCTTTACCAGTTATCTGAGCTGCAGACATTCATCTCCATGGAGTGTGTCTAATTTAGAAAAAAGAAAGAAAAAAGTCACACAGTGATCTGTGTCTGCTCAGATCACTTCGGTGAGTTAACTTTGTGTGCATTTACCAGCGTTGTTCGCCTACTTGCTGACAAAGTGTAATTAAGAAGGTAGTAACCAGAATCAACTCTCCTCTGACCTTCTAATGTCTCCTTCTCCCTCCTCCTCTTCTTCACCTTCTTCAATGAATAGAATCTAATAAACAGGTGATGAGAGAGACAATGGGATCCAGCTGACATTTTTCAGCTACAAACCAGAAACAGACACTTGTACCATTGAATGTCTAAACATAAATCATGCGATCTGTTTAGCTGCATGAAAAGATAGGACATATATCAAACAGTTTGCTGGGAAAAACAAAGAACACTAACAAACTTTAAACCTCACATATTCTATTGGTTCTACTGCGGTTACTTGACATTCATCATTTATCATGTAAAATCATGGCACATGGCATGAAGTACTGTTGAGTGACATACATTGTTATGCCACAAAATGTTGCAATGTATTTGTCCTGTTACTAATGTTGTGTATGAACACATAAAAATTAGCATGTTAGCACATATTTCCAATGATTTTGAGCTCAGCAAGGCAGTTTTTTAAACTGATGCAATTCTACAAGGCATGACAGTATGTTATGTGATGTTATGTAGTGTCATATTCAGAGGCATTACAAACTGACACTTATAAGGGTCTATGTTCCGAGCTGGTAGCAACACAGTTGAGGCGCTTGTTGTCATATTAACGTGAAAAATCCTTGTGAGGTTTTTCGAAACAAAAACGTATGTATGTATTTTAACACCTAATCTTGATGTTCTCCTTACCTTAACTAAATACTTTTAATTATTTAATGAAATAGTCAAAATAAAGACAGAAAAAAGTGACCCAAGAATGAGTCATATATAATGGGAAATAATACACAAAACAAGAAAGTGACTTGACTTGGTGTGTTTCCATTAGCTACACATGCTATTTTATAAATTCAGACTGACACTACATTCCTTGATGTGACGTGAAGTGAAGCTGCGCAACATTATATGAAGTGTCAGGACACGACGTGTGATGAAAATGACAGTTTATGAATTTTTTTCTTTCTCACCTGACATCTGCCATCTTATTCTGACGGAACCCCAGGGGAAAAAAGCTCTCAGCTTTATTGTGTTTTTATCTTTATCTTACATCATATCACGGGACTAATCCATGTCAGATCTTAGTGTGTCTGTGAGCATTTAGCACCCTGCTCAGCTTGGTCTGAACTTCAGCCTTAAAGGGACATGGCTGAGTCCACACCAAATCTTACAGATTAAATTTAACGTGATCTGAAGCAGCCTCAAACTTATAGAACATATTCGTGAGAGTGGACGCTGTCTCTAAATGTCTTCTAACGTGTGTAGTAAGTCTTTGTGATGAAAATTATCATCCGAAATTTAAAAGTGAAGGGATCTACAGATGGATGGATGAACAGATGGATGGATGAGGTAACAGACAGTGACTCAGTGGCTGAGATCGAGATGAATCGGCTCAGTGGCATTTTAAGAACTTATTTTTGACAGATTGTGCTTGAAGAGATTTATCTTAATTTTTGTTCCTTTATGCATCCACATCCATCCATCCATCCATCCATCCATCCATCCATCCATCCATCCATCCATCCATCCATCCATCCATCCATCCATCCATCCATCCATCCATCCATCCATCCATCCATCCATCCATCCATCCATCCATCCATCCATCCATCTCCTGATTTATCTGTCCATCTATTGATCCATGTCTTGATCATTCTTCTATCCAAGGTACCCTTCAGGAAAGTTCTATGCTCCTCTGATCTCATTTATCTACATCATTGTTTTGTTTCCATCTCCCTCTTTTATGGTCATTCCATTTTTCTTCTTCTACTATCCCTACATCTCATCCTTCAATGTTTTTCAACACTTTTTGTTTCTGTCTCTCCAGCTTCTGTTTTTTATATTTAAGATTCCTCTTTGTGCTTTAATTGTCAGAATTATTTTATCTTCTTGACAATCTTTTTAAAACAATAGCAGTTTGTTAAAGTCAGCCTGTCTTGCTGTGACAAGCCCCCCCCGTTTCTCCTGTATTTTTTCTCATCTATCTTGCTTTGTTTGTATTGTTCGCTTATTTTCCTCCACTTAATTCCCTCCATCCTTCCGTCCGTCCCTTGAGTACAGCTCAAAGCTTTAAGACTAAAATCTTTATCATAAGCCTTTAAAAAGCCAGCATTAAAAGGGGAGCTTCCATCTGTGATGAGCAGGCCACAGCTAATGAGACAGACTCTTATTTATAAAGTAGTTCAAACAGCAAAAACAGAGCAAAATTAAACCAGCAATAGTTGTCAGATATTCTTTTATTTTAATCAAATAACCCATTTGTTCTAATGACAATAAAAATAGGTTGTTTATTTTTTTACATTAGTGTCACATTAAGAATCAGTGAAAAAAATAATCACTAGTGTGGTTGCCTACATTCAGTTGCTCTTTGGGGAGTTTAAGTAATTTACTACCAGACAAGTTAAAATACAAAGAATCATAAAGTCCCCATCCACTGAAAAAGACCAGCAAGCACGAGTGTTTGTAAAGGCAAATTAAAAGTTTTCACAAGCTCTGCATTCTGTATGGGGATATTGAGAGAGGAGATGAGGCAGTTGCATCTGATTTTAGGTTAATAAGCTGTTAGGGATTTGGCACATAAAATAATCATGTTGGTCGTGTTAATAGAAACTCTGATGCTGTCGAAGAAAGTCAAAGAAATGACAGAAATATTTGGATTCACAAAGGTGAAAAAGACAGGCATTTGAGCAACATCAGATTGAGCAGGGAGCCCCAGGGGAGGGAGAAATAGGAATAAACTGGAGAGTGAGATAAGAGAAGAATAGCCCGTAGGAAGAAAGAGATAAGAAGAGGAGAGAGGAGCCTTTATGCTAATTGAACGGGGGTAAATATTTAGAAAAGGAGTTGCAGTTAAATCTTTGGCTCCGGGCAGTTTAGCAACGTCTTAAAGTCAGTTTTACTAGCCCCTTAACCCTGGGCTGAACATGAACAATGGGGATCCATATGGCTCTGGTGGTTTGCTGACAAACCAACAACAGGATGAAGACTCACTGAAATAACAGCTGGAGCCACATGGATTAATGCAGCTAAAACTGCTGTCAAATGATGTCTAGACCAAGCAGCTATTTGCCCTGAAGCTGTCATCTATAATCCAAAAAATCCAGATTAAGCTCCCATTTGGCCCTAAAAGAAAGTACATATTCCAAAAATCTGTAATCCCCTGACATGAGATCATATTAGCACACTGTAAGGTTCTTAAATTTCAACATATTACCCTTTTTTAGATATAGATTAGATTGATATCCCCCATCCTGTGGCATATCATTTTTATCCCCTCCCACAGATATGAGAGATAAGAGCATACTGACAGCAAATACAGGCTCCAAGTTGATATTCAGTTGTTTCATTTTCTTGACCGCCTACCGAGGCTACATAACAGCTGGACACTGCCACATCTGCATGACTGTCTGCAGGAGTAGGCTGGGATAGATGGAGAATGAACAAAGAAAAAATGTTGTGCATGTGATATAGTCATGAAAACTCAATCTGCTGATTTGTGTCAAAGCACATGATTTTTGAAGCGTTGCTGCACATGAAAATAACCACATAGATGAACACAATAGATTTTATAGTTTATTTAATTTACGGGTTGGATGGATTGGTTGATTAAGCCAAATAAAGTTGTCAAGATCGAGTCCCATCCTGACAACGAGTGTCTCCCATTAAATCTATTTTGATATGTCATTTTTTCATTCAATTCCTGTTTCATAGCTGTTTCACTCGTTACAAACTACTTGGCTATGGTTGGGGATTAAAAAGTAGATGGTAAAGGTTAAAAATAGCATGGTAAAAGCTAAGGAAACATTTTGGCTTGCTTTCAAACAGAAACTGCATTAACGGCATCAAAATGTTCCTGTTTACTTTCCTGATGAGATCCACCCCCTCGTCTCAACAGATAAAAGACGTTGGGCACACAAACAACACATCCTACTGAAATGCTTTACTTTTGTAGATGGTGCTAGATGACATTAAAAAAATAATAATTTCCTCTTTATCTGCACGAATACAAAGCTTTCTGTTTCGATGCTTCATGTTTGGCCATGAGATTGGGCAGGAATGTAACACCAACAAATGAAACATAATCGCTGTCTGGTAGTCACTCACCAACAATCAATCAAATCCAGGGAAACCTTTAAATAGCCCAGAAAAGATTGGGGTTACTTAATGTAAGTAAAGAAGCTGAGTAATTATGGATGTTTTCTTTAATGAAGTGAAAAAAAACACCATTTCTTCTGAAGCTGACTAAGAACAGCAGTCTTATTAGATTCATCAAACTACTCAGTAATACAGGTGGGAATTGTGTAATATCAGATGTGTTGTCATAAACTACATCTAGTCTTATTGATAAATTGTTCATTGTTTTGTTTTTATTTTCTTTTTCTTTTTATAACTAGAAGTAAATGAAGACCTTTTCTAGGAACATGGTATGGAAGCATTTTACTGCCTCCTTCCCTAATCTGATCACAATCGTATTCATCGCAAAAAGCTAATTTGATGTTGACTTTCTATTTTCATCACCAATCTAAGAAACTGTTATACTGCACATTTAAATCTGATATCAGATTAACTTTTTCTACAGTCACTGATTTAAGTTTAATTAGAAAAGTTGTGCTGACATGGCACTTTCATAGTATGTAGAGCTACTGAGCTGAGAAATTTGAATTTAGTGTGTTTTGTACTGTATTCATATCAGAACAATGTCAACAACTTTGTCTTCCCAGATGTAAAATGTTTTCTGTACATATTATTTGTCCTTCAACCCTTTAAGACCTGATCAAACTTTTTAAAAACTTTTTAAAATCTAAGTATTGTTTGAAAATAATCTCCTGAAACCAGGGTTTTCTGAAAAACATTAAAAATCTTTATTATTCAGCCTCTGGTGCAGATAGAAACATGAGCATTCACCAATGGGTCATGGGCCATCCCTTCGCACTTCTTGAGTGATGTGACAGTGAAGGTACAGTTACGGTGACGTGCTGAATTCACTGTCATTACGCAACAATCAGCGTCTGTTGTTATTTGCTTATTATTCAAGGTATTTAATTGATTTTTTTCTTTCCTAATCAGTCCTTGCCAGGTACCAATCCTGGGCCTGCTGGTTGAAGAACTCAATAACTTTTATATTATTAGACTCAAGTCCAAGTCGCAATGCAATTCTTCTTAGATTTTGTTGAGACTGAAGTCATCAAATGTATACCTTTTTCAAGACATGTGATATAGCTCCACACCTCCGATTCATTGCTAAAGTCACATCTTTAAACGTTGCTTGATGTCTATGTATTAGTATCTAATTGGGAATAAAATAACTGATAAATCAGGGTTTGCATTAGGATAGGGCTAGATTAACAAATTTTAACTTAATCCCAGTGCTGGTTTCCATTGTTCTTAGTCAGATCTACTGCACGTTCTATACTTCCATTGGTGTGAATGCACACTTGCTTTGCCATCTGTTGTATATAGTCTGTATTTTGGAGCTGGCTTCAAGAAACCTTTTTAAATTTTGTAGTTTCAATATGGTTCATTTTCCATTATGCAAAGTTCTCACAAAGCTTAAAACCCATCTAGCCATGGAATAACATCAGTGCAACTTAAATAAGTCCCCAACCACATGCATCTGTGAACTTCCATTCAAGTTGTGTGAGCTGGTAAACATGCGCTAAAATGCTTCTATTCTAAATTACTTAAATTAACATACAGTTTGTTGCACATACACTTGTATGCACAATTTGTATTTTATTGTATATACAATACAGTGTCACCAAAATACCTGTCAGAACATCAACATGGGACCTCTGAGGGTGTCCTCTGGGGACTTCATGCGTCTTCCTTGCTCCAGATCATCTGGAGCATACTCAGTGACATCGGGGAGTTTAAAGAACAGATCAACCTCCAGCTCTTTATGTTCCTCAAGGCTGATGCTGTCAGTTAGAAAAGTGGCAGAGGATGTGTTAAGACTGCAGCAGTGTTTTGGTGGCTGGTATCTGTCAAAGTAGCATTCACTTAAATGTCGTGACCCAGTGTCTCTGAGCAGAACGCTGAACTGTAACGAGGTAATCAATGTTATAGTTGGTGCTTTTAGTCTAGAAGAAATTTAATGGGAAATAAGGTATTAAGGAGGTTAATAGGTAATATTTCTGAAGCTCATAATCTCATTTTCACTCTTGCTGACCTTTCACTGATCTCTACCTCTTCAACTCCCCAAATCCCTTCACTATTTTATCCTGAAAGACTTCTGGGAAATGTCTGACCACTCAGCATCACAGAAGCCCTGCTGGGTTTTCAGACTCAGTGAAGAAATGTTAACAGCACCTTAAGTGTCTCTCAGAGGGACAGAGAGGTTAAACCTTGGGATACCTTGGTGGGATGTGTGGCATTTGGTCCCATCGGGCAGTGCAGAGGTCTCATCAGTCGGACCGCAGTCTGACAGCCAGAGGTCAAAGGTTCAGATCTGTCTAAGTTCTCCTCCCTTGGCTCTGTGACCAGCCCCCTGACTGCCACTGCTAATGAGTGTCAGCTGTGAAATGACAGAGCTATGGATGATTCAGCAAAAGCCTCTGACTGAAGACAAATGAGACTGTAAAAAGAGATTTAAAATCAGTTTTATTACAGTGGAGCCTCACCGATGAGAGGTCACTCAAAACAGCTGAATAAAACTAGTCATTCATTTTTAATGTCATCCATTTTACTGACCAATCTCTGATCAATAAAAGAATACTGTTAATGAAAATGCCATTATTACTACCATTTAACTTTTACACTCGAAGCAGCTCAAAGTTAAAAAAGAGGTTATCCCTACAGCTCTGAGAAAATTACAGACAGTTGCAAATGAGTTTGATCACAAAAGCGCTGCATGACTCTGCACAGTTCTGCCCTGGACCTTCTGAATGACCTCATTTGAGTATTTCTATCTGCTGGCACTTCCTACTTTTATCTCGAAGTTTTGAATAAAAGTCAATGTACATTTCTCCTCAGATATCTCTCAGTTCTTAGCTTTTCCACCAAATATGCATTGACTCTCATTAACAGAGACTAAAATAAGGAAAACTCAGTACTCTACAAGGAAAAAAAGACTGAAGTGGAGTGTAATCATTTATCAACCTATTAGATTTTTCCTTTGACCCTCCCCGTTACGGACCGCTTATGTTATACTAGCTTAATGTGCATCCATTTGTCAGATCTTTAAAACCATTAAAAACTCTATTTTTGTAGAGATCTCCTTGTGCCATGGCAACAGGAATGGACTCTTGTTGTGGATTCTATGCTAAAAGTGTTTATGAAGTAGTTAAGAAGTTTGAACTGTAAAATTCTGATGAAACTTTGGGGACATTTTGCTCTTTCCATTTCCATATTTTTACATAAGATCACTTTTCAACCAATTATGACCTGATGTGACATATGTGTTCTTTTACTTTTCAAACTTTGAGCAACACTGATGCAACATCAACATTTTGAAGTCACACTATTAAGGTTTTTCAAAAGCATATTAATGAATATAAGGTTGAGGTCATTAAGCTGCAGAAACCGGTCTTTCAACTGGTTTTATTTAATGTTTGAACACTTTATTTCTGATTGTATGCATTACCCATGAAATGCATAAAAGTATCATGGGAAAAGAAACTTACTACCAATGTCTCAGAAACTCTCAAAAAATCATGTTTTAAATGAAGGAAGGAAGCAATCCTTTTTAAGTGAAAACTACAGCACTGGGTATGAAAAAGCTACTTTTTGAAACCAAGTTATTCTAAAAACTAAATTCAATGTAGTAAAAAGTAGCCTCAAAATAATATGCTTTAGACTAGTCCAGTGTTTGTAGCAAATAAGTTCTGTGCGTTTCATAGGAATTAGCAGACAGACAGCAGACTGGTGCTTAGGGTGCACCAGTAAAGGCGTAACACTGTCATCTTTGCCTTAATTCAACTCTGACTGGCACCTCCGCCTCTAGACAAACAGCACCAGTTAGCTTGCATGTGTTGGTTGGATATTCTAAATGTGAAGAAGGACTCAGAGAGCAGATTAGTGGACTGAGCTTTTAACGGCTGACGAACAGACAGTCTTCCTTTAAGGACGTTGCCGTCATAGAGCTCAGCATGAAAGTAACAGAAACAGAAATAAATAAAATGGATGGTGTCATGCTGATGGCCGTAAACATCTCCAACAAATCCTCCAGCCCATATGACCTTATAGATTGTTGGTTTGTGCTGTTGAATATGACCCATGTGAGCAATCTACAGATTGACCACATGTAAGATCTGAATGATCACATTGGCTATTTGTCTGTATCCTTAAATGTGACCTATTTGAGCATTTCCAATGCTTTTTATTTAGAGCAGACAGCAGACATGAATGGGGAGTTTGAACAAGTGACATGTCCTAGTAAAGAGGCTGGTGAGGAGGCGAAGAAGATTAGAGGCAAAGAAAGAGGTGACTTGAGTTTGAGACCACAAACAGCTACCTTTTCTATTCCTTGTTTTTATTCATTCACTCTTTTCCTTGAGTGCCACACACAGTTTCTCTTACTTTTTAATTCTATTAAGTCACCCAACTAGAGTAGGGCACAATAACTAAGTTTAGCAATCAAACCCACCTGGTTAGGATCATATAAAGATCGTGGTTTTAGGTTGCAACAGGGATGTGTCAACATGAGATTTCAAATGCACCTGATCACACAACCACAAAAAAGTGAATATACCGTATTTATTAAACATCAACATAGATCATAATACCAGCTTGAACAAACTATCTATGATGTAGTTTTTTTAGGACAACAGTTAAATACAGCAGATGCCATGCATTCCATCGAGTACTTAAACAGGATTCCATGCCTCCTACTTAAGGGAATGTCAGATAAGAGCAGACAAACAGTCTTTCTTGCAGTCCTCCAAAAAGCAAACAAGACATAGGCCCCGAAAGATGATATTATGTATTGATCGAATGCAGATGAAACGAGTAGAGCTGGACGGGGTAGACAACAACTGATTTCACAACAAAGAGAACAAAGCTTCAAAGTAGTAATAGCAAAGAAACGGGTGAAAAGCACAGACAACAGCAACACTGGATATTCTTCTTTTTCTTTAACACTTAGTTTCACTCAATCACTAAGCAGATCTTTGCCTACTTTAATCAAATAAACAAACAAACTAAAATGAACAACAACCGCACTAACACAAACAAGAGCAGCTCACAATTCAAATTGGTCCACATGTTGATGATACTTCTTTGAAGTGGCAGCAAAACACAATATGTAGAAATGCATTTGTCGGGCACAGAAGTACAGAAATCTATATTTAGTCCTTGACTAAATCAATATTTTTTAACACCCTGCAACATCACCAACAAAGGCAACATTCTCTATAGGCATTACGCAGGTCACCTACAGTTTGGAATCTTACTTCAATAGATTAGTTAAAAAAAATCAAAATCTTACTGCTGCTGTCGTAATTTTAGCACCAAAAGCTATAATTAACACTTACTGTTATAAATCCCACAGCTAAACTAGCCAAATTAACGGTAGCTTTGCTTGCTAAGCATCTTCTGCTAAGTCCAGTTGCCTGCAATCTCCTCACGAGCCATTGCTTGCATGCCAGCTCAGATTCCATTGTTTTGCATCTTGCTCAGACACCGTGACAGGTCAGCGGCACATGCTCTGGATACACAGCATCACCCTAGTAAATCACAAACTCAGGTTAAACATTTATCTTAACAATGCTGTTGCTGAGGTCCAACATTAAGGAAAAAAACTTCAAAAATTAGACACAGAAGTACCACATAAAGAGAGAAAACAGCCACAATTAGATCCAAAACCAACATAGCTATCACATTTACAGTAGACACAAAAATTTAGAAAGATGCAACATGACCAAAATTACACCAAAAACCAACACAAAGACATACAGAAAAATTCAAACTAACCACAGAAAACAAATGCCAAACCAAAATTTGACCCAGACTACCACAAAAGATTTAAAACTACCTCAAAAGAGAAACAAACATTTTCAAAGAAGCCAGACAGACTGATCAATAGACTGCAAATGTGTAATAATAATCACATGACATAGCAGATATCAGCTGGAACTCTGCTGAGTCATTATGAAGCCCCTGACCCTGAGAAAAGAAAGAGCGAGTCAGCAGATCTAATGTGGCAGGATGCTTCTGTGTGTCAAATTATATTTGCAAATCTTTGTCGATATATGTGGTTTATTGATCTCTAGGTGTTTCCACTTACATCACTTACATTGTAGGGCCCAAAGTATGGTTACACAATCGATCATACTTAAATGTGCTATAAAAATTAACTTTGACATGACTTGACTAATTAATAAACGTAAAATGAGCAACCATAACTAATGAATCTGTATCAAGTCTAGTATATCTCTAATTATTCCCGAGGGAGGGCTTTATATTAGGTAATGATGACTTACATAAGTGAACACTTGGATATATAATGTTAATAAATGGATAGGAAATCATAAGTTCACGAGTATAACTCCAACTATAAATTAGTTATGACAAGTTTTACTGTTTTAGAGTGTTTAAACAAATAACACAGAGTACTGAGTAAATCTTAAGTAGTCTTTCGTTGCTCTGAACTCCACATTGACTCCGACGGATCCATTGGTGTACAAATGTGTTTTTAAAAAACGCAACCTGTATTGCTGTGATGTGGCTTGTGATGCTAAGCAGTTTAGTGACCTACAACTAGATGATAAAAGCAACATATATAATTACTAATTAAGAGCTATTATAGGGTATTTATTCATATAATAAACTGGAACTTTTAATTTTTCATTTGTTTGCATATTTTCTATCATATCTTTTTATTTCTATTTTGTTTTTGCTGTATTTCAAACTTGTTTCTAATGTCACTATATGTCAACCATAAAAGAGTATTTTCTATAACGTATTTATAAGGTATAAAAGTGATCACACCACTTCTTTAGGGCTAATCATTTGAATGCTGCCAGTCTTAAACAGAGAGATTTTTCCTTGAATGTTTTTTTTTTTTGTTAAACTTTTGCTAATTTTTTGTTAAATGCATGTGAAGCAGACAATGATTTGTTTCTGTCCTCTACATTCTCATTTCAAGGTGACTCAACAACAAAAGCTGTTGGTGTGAATGCACACATAAATAAACACACACAGCAGTTGCTGCAGACGCAAGGCTATGCAATCTGATAAGAATTAAGATAGCGACACACACAACTTCACGCTTCAGCACTTTCACACACACACAGATTTGAATTTGAAATATGATTTGAATGATGAGGTCTCCTCTCCCTTATTTTCCTTCACACATCAGCTTGGAATTGATTTGCATTAGAAAAAAAAGCACAAACACACCCATAACAGATCAGAATTAAGATAAAGAATGACTCTCATTCAGACACAAAAGATTAAATTATTTGTTGAATTATGATAGAATAACACTCCCTCTTGTTATTTTATGCTGTGATGTGTTTACTTCATCATAGTGATAAATGAAATTAGATACAATGTTGGTGTGTGCAATGCAAGGTGAAGAAAGGTGAGAAATGTGCAAAAGAAAAGAATATGGGGGTTGAGGGAGAGTGAAGGAGGGATGGAGACGAAGAAGGCGAAGCGGGAAAGAGGAGGATTAAGGGGAATAAAGGAGCAGCGACAGGAGGTCTGATGAGATTTGTCCCCTGAATATTCAGTGAGCTTGTCAGCAGTGTATATGAGAAGGACATGGTGTGATCAATGCCGCCCTGTTACAGCAATCAACAGAGACAATTTAAATGAAAAATATGATGCATGTAGCTGAAATGAGAAAATTCATCCGGCTGATTATTCACATTTTACTGAGTCTGAGTGCTGCTGTTTGACATGCCCATAGGGCAAGTCACATCCCTGTTTGCCCATAACACGTTGTGAAAGGTGGAAAGTATATTTACTCAAGTAGGGCGACTGTTGGGATTTAGATCTAGAAACATTCAGACCTACCAGAGTCACATCAGTAACAGTTCAAGTGACTGTGATCAGAGGGCCTTAACCCTGAGTCCTCCTGGAGTTTGTGCTGCACTGCTGTTACATAATTGACCAGATTAATGGATGAATAAACATGAGTAAATAGATAAAGAGGTCAGTTTGAAAATGTTTATACAGTTGTCTATACAGCTCAGAAGTACTTACAGACTGTAAATTTTGAGCTTAAATAAGTCATCTCACCTCGAAGGTTCCCCACGTTCGAGCAGATGCTTAAACAAAGACTCAGCTCATATTTTAAAGGTGAAATACACAAACTGAATGTCACATTGGCACCAACCTTACTTGTAATCACAAAGTCATTCTAAATGATAGTAAACCAAAACACACAAAACCTATATCTGAACTGGAACCAAACCTACCAGAAGAATTATACATTACCAAACCAAAAAAACAACAAGAAAACAGGTAAGACACTCCCTCTGGAGAAATACTGCAGTGATTAATATGTTTCAGGTGGCAACAAGTTCTTTAACCCTAAATGATGCCGTGAGAAGCTTCTCCTTCCTTAAACCATGTTCTGTGGTCGTGGAAGGGATGTTACTCTGTTTCAGATTTCAAAGGGTCAAATTCTGTTCTGCAACTAAAGGACTGTTGAAGCTACTAAAACGTGGTTAGAAACGATCCAACACAACGTTTAAACCTAGTAGGAGAGCTGTGAAAAAATGTGGATGAAAGAAAAACTCAAAGTATATTAGTATATTAAAGTGCGAGTATATTACAAAGAGAGCTGAAGGTATTGGAACTAAACAGCGGTGAAGCCTAAAAAAAACACTAATCGGTGAGCATAATATGCTTCAAACTGCTAGAGCGCAAAACGATTGGAATCTGGAACAATGGAAAAAGGTTATGTGGTCTGATAAGTCCAGATTGAGTCCCCTTCAACATTTCAGAGTTTAAAAAAGGTCAGAGCTGAATGCACAAATCTGATTTCAGGGAAATACAAGTGGAAATCTTTCAGCAGGGTGTTGAGCTTCATTCATTTGACACCTCAATCTATTCACCCTGAAAAGTGTCAGGTGATTATAAATAATCCAGGACAGGTTAAGAGAAAAAAATGAGGCTTCAATCATTATTTTTTTTGTCATTTCCAAACCAAGAATCCTTTAGACATACTCACTTTACATACGATTTTCGAAGTGAAAGTCAGTCATATTTGAATGCATCTCTAAAAAGCTTTCAAGTTCAGATGTGCCAGTCTGAGAAGCAGTGCTCTGTATAAAGTAGGCAAACGTACAACATGCACAGTATGTGGCTGTATTAGTTCTCATGTTTATAGAGTTGTTGAACATCTTGCAGCTGCAGCAATAATCAGCCACATACGGTTCATGTAAACTGTAAAAGACGTGTAGCTGTTGTCTTCTGCAGGTAGATCACTTTTTATCTGACTGTAATCCATCAGAGAGCTCCATGTGAGAGGGTTTGCTCACACCAGATCTGTAACTTTGTAAAACAGCCCGAACCATGTACCCTTAGGTTTTACTTGTTCCAGATATTCTTCCAACATGGTATGCCACTGTCATTAGTTACAAATAGGTTTGAAATTGAACCTTGTGCATGAATAAGAACTACAACATAATCAGATTTTTACACAAACCCAGAAAGTAGGTAAAAATTTAGAAGATTAGAGAACTGTATATTATACCTGCTCATGTATGTGCTGAAAATCCATCATTTTTAAAACCTGTGAAGGACAAAAAAATTGTGAACCTCTTATTTTAGAAAGTAATTTAAAGGTTAAGGATGACTGTTACCATCTGCAAACAAGAACAGAGGCCTGGGGCTGAAACTCTAACAGTCAGGTGTGTTTTATTTAAAGTTCAGCTCTGACAGTTATAAGTCCTCTAAAAACGTATCTGTATACCTCCAAAATGTACATTTTTAAGAATTTTATGCCAGGAAATTGCTCACCTCATTCAGGGACACTGACAAAGGCCTTCACTACCTCTGACCAATTCTAATATTGCTGTAAATCAACCATACATTCATATGTCAACTATATTGAACTGTATGTTCAATAAAGTGCAATTCAACGAAATACATTTATAGTTAAGTAAAATAAGTAAAATTCAGCAATACATCTTTGAACTAGACAGCGATTCTCAACAAAGCCAAAGTATTTATACAAGGCTGTATACATATGGAAGTCGAATGGTTATGTATTCAGATTTTATCCTTCCATCCAGACTTACTCTCTGTCTTTCTCGCCTAATTTAGAGGCTGCTAGATCCAGAAGCTGAGGTAACTCAGAGCCATTAGCTAGCCGAGCACTCTCTGAGGTATTCTTGTTCCTGAGATTAGCAGCACACAGCAGAAGCAAGGACTAGCTACAAGCAGCAGCACTATCCAACACATACAAGCTGACCGGTCTGACAGTAACAATGGTCGTGCAATTCACGACCATTGTTACTGTCCCCAAGGATCACTTCAAGGACAAATTTGTAATAGTTTGCAAGGTCGCAAGAAGAACCAAGGACAATCTCGAGCCAAATATAGGTCTCTTTTACATGGACTGATGTAAAGGTTTGAGAACCCACATTCAGGAAAACACTGAACAACAATGGTAAAAAAGCAGGGAGAAAGATTCTGCTCTTAAAAAAAAACACATGCTGCCTATCTGCAGCTAACTAAAGCTCATGTAGACAAGTTAGAATGCTGTTGCACCAGAAAAAAACTCATTGGTTGAAAGTCGATGGACTGATTATAGAGAAAAAACACTAAACACTCCACTCAAGCTCAAGAACATTGTCTAAAATGTGAAACTTCTTTGTTTTGTCTTTGTTTGGCTGTATCTGGGATAGGAGTGTTGCAAGCATGGATGGATCAATACATTCTGTATTTGAGAGAAAAGAATCATTAAAGTGGAACACAGTTGTGTGTGGTCCTGATATTACAGCAACAGAAATGTTGCCGAAGGAACTTAAACAAGCAGTTTATGTGAGAGAACCTGCCAGCATAGATCTAAAACTACCTTTTTGAAGGAATGGGCTGAAATATCCTCTTAGCTGATGTGCAGGACTGATCAATAGTTACCAGAACTATTAAGCTGCAGTCATGTTTTTATCTTATTCAATTTACTGTGTTGTCTTTATCTTCTGTATGTTCAGGGCTTATATGAGAAATCTGATGATGTTTTAGTTCATACAGAATTTATGCAGAACTATGTATAACTCCAGTGGGCTCAAACTTTGAAGCATCACTGAACTCTACATTGCTGACCAACTTACCTCACAAGATTTGCTGACTCAGTCTTTTGGCCATTAAAAATATATGTCGTCAAAGTGAGTCAGAACTTTATATCTGCCTGTTTCTGCAACTCTCAACATATTGACCACAGGAAACAGATGTTCAGTAATGGTCTAATTTTGTCCGACAGGAGCTGATGTAATGAGATAAAAGATGATGATAATCCTTAAAGAGTGGACACAATATCTTGGCCTACTACTTAAACCTAAAACATAGTTGGATTTTATTTTATTCATGTTAGAAGTTTGGCTGTTAGGCAATAAATATCTTGCCTATTTATTGGATGGAAATCGTGCACAGAAAAAAAGCAAAGCAAGTATGTCTGTTTAAGATTAAAATCTTTCAGCTTGAGGGAATCATTTGTGAGATGCTGTGTCATGACAACCTTTTAGTGTTGAGGTTTTTCTGGTAATGGGAGTAAACATTTGTAAATTGATTTATAAATGAATTAGATCAATCTGACAAATAACGGAGGGGAAACTTAATGTAGCTGTGTGTGGGTTCTGAACTCTATGATGACAGCTGTCATTTACAAAGACGAAAGTGTATCTGTTCCTGTTTTTCAGAAATCAGTTGTACTTTACCTCAGGCTAACTTAGCAATAGCATCAGCTGCCTCAGTCAGGCAGGATTCACATGTACGTGTTTCTGACATCAACAGTCTCACTTCTTATTTACTTTGAAATTAGTTGGTTTTTTTTGCATTACTGTATTGAATTCTGGGTCTGCTGCTTCGCTCTACTAGCATTATTTGCACTGGAAATTTGCTAACATTTAGACTTTTTCAAGTGGCAGTGAAAAAGTAAAAGAAACATAGCTACATGCGTGGTGTCTATGTGGATAACCAATGACCAAACTGTCAAGTTGGAAAATGCTGCAAAAACCCTCCGGTGGCAGAGAGGAGCAATTATTCACTTTGCATTTGCTCTGAACACACCATGAGAAGAGGTCAGGGTAGATGGATTACATTAACATATTAAAGATCATTATAGATATACCTAAGAGTGCGTGCCACTTTTTACCTTGTGTCAACATATTCAAGGATTCAGAGAGTACAGAGGCCAGCAAGGACACCAAGACCAAAATGTTATTCTGTACATTTAAAGTTTGTACAGATGCTTGTGTCAGGTTTTTCTTGTTGATTTATCCACCAAAGACCTATTTTATCGTAAGTATAAGTTGCTGACAGCTGTTTCATGTCCCTGTGAATCAGTTTGCATTTTATATGTCTACATTAATATAGATGAAGTACCATATGGGCCATATTTGCCGATTTCCTCATAAGCAGATTTACCTTTCATCCCTATATAACGTGCCCTGATCTCCTCTTGCATTCATTACAGGAACACAGTGTATAAACAGAAATACTGCATACTCCTCCAGAGCAGAGGTTGATGCATTTCTTCCATCATTAACTCTGTGTGGCTCTGATGGGAATGCTTGCACGATCCAGCGAAGGCTTCCCTTTATGAAAGTCATTCAAAGTGTGTGTTTTATGACATTTGCTGATGTGATTCAGTGTCTGTATTTCTGCAGCAGTTAAAAGTTTCAGCCCTATAGGGATTGAACGTGTCTTGATTTATTGATTCAATTCCAATGAGAACGACAACTAAAAGCTGCACAAGTCGATGGGTGAAATGGAAACGCTCATGCATTTATTTATTTCATGCATTTCATTCTCTGAAGCTCTGCTCCTGCTGGTATTAAATATTTGAACTGTATATAGGTACTGTAATCTACTGTTTACATCTGATCAGACTTCAGACAGCGATGATACTCTCGCTTTCTTCCTTTACAAACAGCAACAGCTTTAAACAGAAAAACAGAAAAACTTTAAACAATTACACCCCACAGCAGGAAGGTTTCTGGGTAAAAGTTTTAGCTGGGGTTTCTGTATGGAGTTTGCTTGTTTTCTCCCCATCCCAGCATGGGGTCACTCTGGCTTCCTCCTAGTGCAAGAAAACAAGCATCAATGGAGTAAGTGCACCTGGTTGTTTTCCTCTGTGTTAGTCCTGAAATGGACTGTTTTAACAGTTGCTTGCTTTTGATATAAAATGTTTATAAGATTATTCTTTAATAAAAGATAACTCAGTTAACTTTGCACTGTGTTGTAACTCAGAAAACACAAATAGTTCATTGGTTCATCCACTGACTTCAGGTTTGAAAAACCTCTTCTTACTGCTGTTTGAACTCATTAGAAGACTGACGTTTGTGTTGTCACCATCTCAACAACAGCGATGTAACTAAGAATACTGATTATCATATTTACCTCCTCTTTGACCTGACACAGCTCCCAAAGTGACAGCACCCCCGCCTGGTGCCGTTTCTCTGTATGCCAGCGTAAACATGGACAAGTGTTGTGTGCTGGAAAGATTGAAGATGCAGACATCACAGTTTAATCAGGCACACAGGAGCACTAACTCAAGCACAATCAAAAGCTTATTTCCCCAGATATTTACAAGCCTCATATCCTTTAATTTGTTGTTTTTCATAAACAGCAAGATGATGATGAGAAGGAGGTGATCTAAAGAAGGACAGACAGATGAATGGACAGGGATGCTGTGGAGGGGATTTGGTTTCTAATCCCAACACTGCGTGTGCAGCATCGCCTTTGCGTTCCTTTTTCTACTTGGCTGTAATTATCCAGCAGAGAAATAAACTCATTTTGTCAGCCGGAAATTTAATTGAAGTTTCCTCTAGGAAATCATTTTACAACTGTGAAGAGTACTCTGGAGCCAGCAGGTCTCTTATCATCAGTAATAATAGTTTTAGTAGTTACACTGTCAGCAAGGCCAGCAGAAATTAGACATGTGGCCGCCACAGAAAAAAAAAATCTTCTTCACTATCTTTTAAGGTTTGAATAGTTTGAGAATGTAGATTTTATAATGGAACTATGGAACAGGGACAGGAAAATTGAAAAATGGAAAATTGACAGCTGTTGTTTTCTTTGTGAGGTCAGGGTCCCGAAACTATTGTCTTTTCCTGTAAAACTGTTTTGCTGACCAAACCCAACTAATCAGTGACTGCACTAACACCCAGTAAATGACAGAATAACAAAGCAAATACATCTACAGATGATTGTCACACAGAGCTTTTTATCAAGCCTTGTTCTGCCTCGCCTGAAAGAAATGTGTGTATCAACCACATTGAGGGAGAAAAGCTGATATTGTTTCTGTGGTTCTTGCACAAAATCTTTGCGCTGTTATTTTACATACAGCAAAGTATTTTGTGTTTCATCTCAACAAATCTGTTCAAGGTAAAGTTGTGATAGTTTCAGCTAGATTTTCATATTGAGTTTTTGCAGAGAAATATAACATAGCTGGTATTGTTTTCAGTACTTTTGCACAAATGGATGACTTGAGCTATAATCGGCCATTTAATTGGATTAATGTCGCTGTCCCAGTGTACATGCAGAAGAGGGGAATTGGGTTATTGGCTGCTGTATGTCAGATGCTGTGGAGTGTGTGAGAAAATCTTCCAAGACATTCTGCAGCTCTTAGCGTTCTCTGTAGGAGATTATCATACATGTAAGTATATGTGATAGTTGGGCTTTCGGAAGCTCCATTTCATACAATTTCGTTCAGACTAACATGTTTACATGTATTTCAAAAGTGTGTTTTTTTCCTGTGTCCTGTAAATATGCTTAGTGATCAGATGATTGTCTAAAGCTGAAGCTATATCAACATGTACAACTGATTTTTCTTAAATGAAGCTTATTCTAAACTTTTTCTTTCATACATATGCAGACATGATTTTAGTTAACTAAGCCATGTTTACATGACACTAGAAAAAGAACTAACTAATCATCCATGAGCTGGTCTCTGATGAAACATCCCAGTCAGAGACTAAAGCAGAAAACTCCCGAAGAAGAACAGAGGAGAAAGTCTGAAAGACTGAAAGATTTTTGAAGACATTGAACCAACCAACCTTGAACACCTCCTACAATTTTGAAGCAAACCAATCTGCCAGTGGAGCACAGTGTGAAAACAGACTAAAATACCATGGGGCTAAAGCTGGAATGATTGAGATAGCTGCTGAGATGTTGCAGCTTGGCAATGAGAGCCATTTTTCAATAGATGTTGCACAAATAAACGGAGACTCACTGGATAGTCAAGACATCCTAGAAAGGAAACGTCTTTGTGTATCAGCTGGCATGAGATCATCCTCCTCTGGGAACCTGGTGATGCATTTTACCTTGCTCTATTCTGGCAGCAGCAAAACACCAATAATATGACCTCGACCAATAACCGTGTTTGGAAAAATCCAGTTTATGTGAGGGAGGATCAGGCTTTGACCTGACCTTTGCCCTCTAAAACACAGCAGAAGAGGCCCAGCAACTGCTGGAAATCAACTCTGTCAAGTCTAAGAAAGCTTTGGCTTACTTTTATTTTAGTACTGGACATTTTCTCTCAATGCTTCTATGTGTTATTTAAAAACATTGCGTTAATTACTTCTTCTGTTTTGTTGATAATTTGTAAGGGGGCTTGTGTTCTGCTGATCCAAGATCTGTCCTGGCTCTAAACTTTTTACAGCACGAGAATAAGACCACATCGTGCAATTGCAAAAGCATACATGCAGTGAGAGATTGTTGTTTGCTTTTGTTTTAATGGACTTTAAGTCTATGATAAAATTTAAATAATGATAAAATATTTATTTACGTTTTAATGGCTCATTTGAATAATTGCTGGGCAAAGTCAATGCTTTTACAAATATTAACCATTGAAGCAAAATATTAATCACAGCAGTTTTAAAGTCAGTTTTATTTGAGAGACAAACTACTTTATTGTCTTATGAATAGTTACGATTCCAGCTAAGAAGCAAACTGGAGAATCTGCTTGGTTTTCCGTTTAGATGCTGAAAAAAAAGAAGACTGTAATTAGACATCCTGTGTGATCTTAACAGTCTAATTAGGCTGTTGTTGATATGTCACAGCAAAATGTAACTGTTTCGTGTAATGTTTGATGGTTTTATCAAGAACTACATTCATTAGTATCTATATTATGTCATTTATGATTGTGTAACTCACAGAAACCAGTTAAACACTAACAGTGACTTTAGATTGAGGAAAGGCGGCGTTAAAGCCAACGGTCCCGCGCTCTGATTTGCTGAAATCAATCTATTATGATAATGAGGAGGGCGTGGCCCGTGGCTGAAGACTCCGGGCTTCTGAGAAACGCCTCATTGTGTCATCTTGACCCGGAGTGGACACACTGACGCTGTGACTTTGCCTCTGTGAGCTTGCTGTCTTTGGTGGATTTATACCTTAAGCTCACGGTGCTGGAAGAGGATTTTCCTGCCCGCTCGGTCCCGGGTTTATTTGGAAATAAGCGGTGCAGTTGGATTAATGTGCCGGACTTCATGTTCGGGCTGGACGAACTGGGACTGAGCGGAGTCCGGCTCGCTGTTCTTTGCTGCTCTGTGGAGATGTGGACTCAGAAAGGTGAGTTTATTTTTCTTCTGGTTGCATTTTCCTGCAGGGAACCCTGCGCTCTTTCTGCCGCTGTGTGTGAGTGTGCTCGCGTGCGTACCTTGTCCTTATCGTCTCGGTGTATGTTAATGCAGGAAGGAATCCACATGCACGGTTTGCAATGGGTGTTTTTTTTTGTTTGTTTTGTTTGTGGTTTTCCTAGCGTGACCTCTGAGTTTCCTCTTGTATTTTTAATGGGGCGCGTGCGCCTTTGGCAGCTAAAGATTGATGGCTGTCAATCAGCTTGTCATCAGCACGCGAGACAGCAGCAGCTACAACAAACAGCCGAGGGGGCACGCGCGTCTCAGAGCCTCATTAACTCCAGTCACCTTCCTGCAGTCATGCTTTAACTTCAGTCTCGTGCTGTGGGGCTGTGACGGTCTGCCGGACTGAGACTTGGGGGGTCTGAGTGTGTGTGTGTGTTGGGGGGGTAAACCTCCCTTTTGTGATTCTTCTCTTCGTGGCCCCCCTTTACAGTGGAAACCTTCCCGTTCCCCTGTGAAATGTTGCGTTTGGACAGCCTGAACTGCAGGAACGGAGCGGGTGTTTGGGTGGGTGTCTTTGTCTTCCCTTAAGGGTTCATTTGCAGTGACAGGCTACACTGATATATCAGCGTGTGTGTGTGTGTGTGAGCGCGCGCGTAGACTGTATCTACCCCGGTCCCCTGTGATCCGGAAAGTCCTCTCTCAGCAGAGGTGATGTCTGACTCGGATCCAGAATTGCTCTTGTTCTGGTTCCAGGTTTCTCACAGCGCACAGCGGGGAGCTGCAACCCACGTTTATGCACGGCAGTGATCCATCCTCAGGTGACTTTACGCGGCTGAAAGGACCAGTCGATCATTATTTTCATCATTAAAAACAATCCTGATCGAATTCGAGGTTTTTGACTATGCGTGCGTGTGTATGCTGTTACATCCTATAAACCTCCTTGTGGAGTCGGCTTTCCATGATGATTCTGACTGTAAACTAAACTGTTTTTTTGCTTTTGGTTGAACAGAAAAGCACCTAATTTTATTGACTTTGCATTTTCTCCATCTGTTATTAGAAATTTCATAGATCCAAAAATCAATCCCTCTTTAGAGTCTGTGATTTGTTATCTTTAAACAGTTTCTTCCATTGGGAGCACTTCACTGCTGTCACATAGACTGACTGGCTAATAAGAGGTGTGCATTCTGGTCATCTTGGTAAGGAGACACCTCACCCAGTGGCTCAACAATCCAAACAGTGCAACATGTTAAGCCACAGTCCCAGAGCTCCCATCAAACAGCTGGTTTTGCTGACCAAAACTTAAAAAAAAAAAAAGCAAAAATTCTCAGGTTACTCTCACACATCGAACAAAGAAGCAGAAAAGTCGACATGAATGCCATTGATTCGCTTCATTTTCTTAAAGACAGGGGGAAAAAAAAGGTTTTGATATTCACAGATGTCCTGTTTTGACTAAAAACTCAAAGAGCCTCAGTTTGAATACCAACAAGTAGATGATCGACTGATGGTTTCTGCTTATCAGAGCAGAATCGGGCCTCTTTCAGCTGATCCGGAGCCAAACGTTCTGGATCTTTCGTGTGCCGTGCTTTCATAATTTCTGATCTGAAGTGACACCAGATATTTAGTTCATTGCCGTCTGTTTGGTTAATGTCTGACTTCCACCAACCACATGAAGTCATCTAGTTGCTGATAACCTCTTTATAACAAGGAGTGTATGACCTGATTTCTATTGTTTCACTAACTAGACATGTAGACCGTTGCTGATAAGAGCTGCAGTGACACTCAATTAGTCAGCTATTTTTCAGATTACGGTTAATGTAATCCTCATGGTTCAGTTTTTTAAAATTTATATTGAAGGCTTCACACACAAAGTAATCTTTTCAGCACTTGATCGGGATACTTTCTGAAATAATTTGAGCTTTTTTTTATTTAAAAAGCTTGTTTCCTTATTGATCTTGGTGATAACACGATTTCGACGTAAATCGATGAAAATAATTCCATAGGCTATGCCAGGACCTCTTGTTTTACTTTTTTGTCTGCTGAACCTCCTCTAGGCAAAGCGCTGGCCGTGTCTCAGAGAAGATAACACCCTCTGATCAGACGCTGATCAGGGATTTAAGGGGAAAATATCAGTGTAAACAACCTAAATTGTCCTTAATTGGCATCGTTCAGCCTCTCATTAAGCAGGCTGCATGCAGATTGATGGGTTTGAACAGTTAATTCGGGAGCTAACACAGAGCAGTTGCTTTGAAGGTCATCCTCCTGCTGGTTTGTTTTTTTATTACTGGTCTGAGGAAAAAAAAAAAAAAGCAAACACAGCCGTCACTTTTGGAAGGACACTGTTCCGCCAATTAATCATCCATTATGAGCAGGATATTAAATTATTAATGTCAACATTTATGCTTTTTGGCAACGGAGTCGCAGTGGAGCTGCAGGTCTGAGTCAGCCTGCAGAATCACTGCCGCATGTCGGAGGCTGAGTGTAATCTGTCAGTGAATGCAAACAAGTTAATATATGAAGGAAGAGACTGGATGTAATGGAGGTTAAACTCACATTTGCCACCGTTTTATGAGGGAAATTGCTGCCCGCGTTCCCTGAAGTAAAAGCCGAACATAAATGTTTATGAGCTGATCATATCCAGCTGACTGAGTGATGTTGGGTCAAAACATAAAAAATGGCATCTCATAAGAATAACTGTTAGAAAATGGTGTGTTGCACCAGCAACTTGTTGCAGTTCAGGTGACTTGACAAACTCTACAGATTTGTTACATCTGACTCGGTTTTTTTTTGTTTTTTTTTGCCAGCGTTTCGTCTTTTTTCACAATAATCAAGTTTTTAATCGTGTTACATGACATATCGTGAGCAATATCAATGCTACAACAGGAGGTTTCTGCTTTAAATCTGCAGAGCACCACCAAAAGTCCCAAAAGGAAAGTCACACAGTTGTATGTTTTCTGAAGAAAATTGGGGAAAAAAAATGAGGTGGGGCTGTATGGCTATTCTGCAGGCGCTGCGAGGAACTGATTAAATGAGAGGCTATTTGCAAGCTACAAGAGGAAGTTATTAGGAGGCTAATGAGGGTTATTGGCCACATAGCCTGGATGAGCAAGCAGATGCTAGCCACAGCTGCGGATGGCAATGTGGGCGGGGTCAGACGAGCATAGTCGTAGATCTGTGAATGAGGAATAATGTGTAGAGTCATATCCAACCCATTTTAAGACCGTTAGAGTTTTCATTTCATGGTAAAACCTTCTATTTAGAGTAGTAATACCCACTTGAGTGGGACTTTTAAGGTCCAGATGCTTGCTACTTGACCTGCTCATATTTTTGATGATCAGTTAAGTATTTGTAACACGTCAGCTTGTCACATGGTTATGGGTCACTGCCCCAGTGTCAGTGCTCATTACAACTGAGAGCTGTGACACACTAACTATAAACGTCTCTGTCAGGGAAGAACTGTTAATAATTAATGTTCATGCATAACAAATGTTGTTGTGTCATGACTTTGTGAATTAAATCGGCTTTAATTTAGTCAAACTGATTTTTATCAGTATTTCATTTTGCACCTTCTGATGCTGCTCTTCTTTTTTCTTCAGCTGGTGTTAGATGCATCTTCATTTCCTGCTTTTTCAATCTGTTTTTATTATTTTCACCCCTATTAAAATTTGATGGTTTGCTTGAAAATGATCAGAAACGATATGATGATTATCTGAATTTCCAACTGATTAACTGACTGATTGCTGGTGGGTTTGTCTTTTGTACGGGATCCATCCTCCGTATCTAATTGAAATATCTATATGTGGGGGAATTAAGAACACTCTCTAGCTAAAGTCAGGGGTTTATTGTTGGATTTATCCTCATTATTCCACATCAGATTTGTTTTTCACGACAGTCATCACTTTAAGGTCAAAGATCAACAATTTATTTGTGATGCACACATTATAAACCAGGATTGACACCAAAACCATGATCTTCCCAGCAAGCTCTTTATCCCCCCTCCAGTCTAGACTTCGTCCTTTGTCGTTCAGTTTGAAGGTGTTACGATTTAAAACATCTCTTTGTGCTGTTTGAACCCCTTCCTGAACAAGCACCTGCCTTGTGGAAATCTGTCAGCAGAGCAGTCTGATCAGCCAGCTGCCAGCTCACTGCTGCCTGTTCATTGTGTGGGTTAACCTTGGGGTGCGTTTGGACACAATAACCTGTGAGTCCCCGGTTGGCGGGCGGTGAGGAGGAGGAGGAAGCGGGGAGAATAATGTTATTCCAGTGCAGGAAGATTAGCCGCGTCTCTGTGAAAGCCTCCAAACTGCCGCATGTCATCCGCTATTATGTTCGCTGTGCAAATCTGTGCCACGGGACTCGCCTTTTGTTCTAATCCTGTGTGTGCGTGTGTGTGTGGATGGATGTAGCCAAGACTGATTGCAGGAAACTATAAAAATTAAAATTTGTCATCATCACGGACAAATAATTACCGATTGTCAGGGAGGCATCTCTTTCCTAATGCTCACTCCCCTTTCATCTTGTTCCTCGGCAAGAAACTTCCAGGAAGTGGGGAAAAGGAGCCAAAGAATTGAAGGAAAGAAAGAACGATGTAAATTCATCTGAAAGGGAAACGAGTTGTAATGCCTGACATTTTTGCATCAAATCTAAATCCCTTTGAATCCAGTTTTTAGCAGATAAAGACCTCAAAAGGAAGAGAATGAGGCCATTGTTCTTTTCAAATGATCAAAAAAATCACTCGAGATGCTTCTGTTGAAGAATGATTTTGCATTTGTTTTAGTGAAATCGGAGCTGCCATGTTGTACAGAGCATAATTTTCTTTTAAAATGGTCATTTACTGGGGCCTGCAGTATAATAAAGGGACTAGAAGCTAAACGGAGAAGCTAACTGAGAGATTTGATGATTGAGCTCGATTAGAGCTTTTTGAATCCACATATGTGACAGACAGTCTCACTCCAGAATGTGTAATATTAGGGTATAGTGCAAAAGGCTTATAGTTTGTGTCTGTATCCCCTGTGAAGCATCCTGAATCGTTATATCTCTACATTTGCCTTTTAAAGATCATGACATGCTCACGTTTTGCATAATGTAAAACAGTCTAGCAAGATATCCAAATACACTTGTAGAGTGGTAGGAGGGGATGACCAATCAATCCATGAAATTTCACAGCAAAGACAAAAATTGCAGCCTTGTCTGAGAATTGTCCCAACATCTTCTGAAATACTTTCACTTTTCAGTTTTACTGTCACTTGCAGTTGGTTAGGTTTAGGTATTAAAGATACATGGTTAGGTTTAGAAATGAAGAAAATGCATGTTTTGAGTTTGTCATCACATCCTGTTAACATTTAATTTGACTCTATTACAGCATTCACCGTGAAACCCCCACATGTTTAGCGCAGTGAAGAGAAAGAGGCTCTGGCAGGTTTGAAAGTGAGACCAGGCTAGACTGCGGGAACTATAAGTCGCAGTCTGTAGGAACCACAACAAGACCTACTTGGTCATCAGCTCAGTTACATTGTCTCATATTAACTTTTTTTGTCACACATATGCAGTGTAAGAAGACTTCACTCATTAGAGTAAGATGCAGTGTAGAGAAGAAACACAGAAAAACGTAGACATAAATGCATGACAGAAGGCTAAAGATGGGGTAAGACTGTCACAGCTCCGTGCTGCACAGTAACTTAATGTTATTTCTCCATTTTTGCTTTGCATGCTGGGAACAGTTGGCAGTTGTCAACTTGGCCAGTCAAAGACAGTCATATGTGTGTTGATATGAGACGAGCCGAGGTCAGACTGCCTCCCTGTTGCACCCATATGCATCAATAGACCGCCTGTGAGGGTGTCTTTAAAATGGCTATAACAGGGATGTTTTGTGCATCTACAGAGAATGCGTGACGTGAATGTTCTCATCAGATTGTGTGTGACGTTCTCTGCCGACTTCCTTGTGCCTGGCTGTTAGCTGTTGCCTCGTCTGCTGACTTATTTCCAAGGCTAAATCAGGCAACTGTTAATTCTTTTGGATTAATTCCAAGTGTCAGGAGATTATGTTTTTTTTTTTTTTCCTGCAGTTGTACATTGTTTTCAGCTGGTGTAGGTTCTATTAATTGATATTTGCATTTAGATATTTCGTACATTTTTAAAGTGTTGTTCTCATCTATGTCTTCACAGCTGAGGGATCTGAGGTCGTAACCTAAGTTGTGAGTTCACTGAATCAGCATTAAACTGAATCTGCCCGTATCCTGCAAAGAAAGCTGCTGTTGTTGTTGGGTTTGGAGAAAATGGGTTTTAATCTACTAAAATCAAATCCTCACACCCAGGTCTGTAGTTGTGAACTTGTAAATCAAATCAGGATCTCCAGTCAATTTTAAACACAAACTCTGCTTTAACTATGAAACAATACTTAGTATCCAGCAAATTACTTTGGATTTGAAGTCTACATCTACAGGATGCCAGAAAATTAGCGATGTGAACTCCACATGTCCACACATCTTCAGTGAGTTAACAGCGAGGTGGTGATGGGACTGCAGAGCACTGAGAGGGAGCCTCAGATCATCTGTAGGTTGTTCCGTTCAACGACCTTCTTGGGTTTGTGAGCAGAGGCAGCTGAGTAACAGGTGTGTTAAATACAGCCTCAGAGGTGGTTTGATGATCCGTTCAGCTGCATCAGACAGGCTGGCTCCGGTTGGTCCAGAGAATCCAGCGTGAAGGCCAAATTGCCGCCGTAATCGGCCTGAAAATACGACTCCTGTCTTGAGGCTTGAGCTTTACTACCAGGTCTCCCACCGCCTCCCTGCCATGATATCAGACTGTAATTGCATTTGAGATGAAGCTAAAGTTCCTCTGTTACAGAGGCCTTAGGTGCCGTTTTTGTGTTTCTGCTGCTAAGCTGCTTCGTTGCTGCTGCGGATGTTGCTTCTGAGCGACATGTTTCTTTTATGTGACATCTGCTGCAAGCAGAGGAGCATGAAGGACTGAAGTTTTCGATTCCGCTTGGATATTTCATGCTTCCTTTCTACCATCCGTTTGACACATGAGTTGTAAGTGTTGTGATTCCGTACGATAATTGGTACTTATTGTTAATAGTTTAAATGATTCGGATGAGCTCTGTTTCACCACCAGATGGAGTTTGTTTGTTAATGGTCGAACAAATGTGAATAGCTAAAATAGCTTTGCTCCTTGCTGTAACTATGGCAGTTAATTCGATGAACTGTGCAGCACGAAGTTGTGAAAATCTTTCTGGGTTGTTGTTTATTTGGTTTAGTTTGCTCATTTTAAACAAGCACGCTAACATTCACAAGCAACAGGGATGTGATTGGACCCGTATCACTATAGCACAGATATACACTGAACAAAACGCACACACACACACACACACACACACACATGGATTACAGAAAAAGAAAATGTTATCTGGGTGACCAACAGGTGATGTTGCCTGAAGGGTCACATGTCTTGCTTACGTCTTATTCAGGTTATCGCCCAAAGTCCAACAACAACTTGTTGCAGGCATCACTTCAGTCCTGCCAACATCCTGCTGAGAAAGTCGTTAAGGGAACTAGTGGCTGATGTAGGAGACTCCTCAACTGTCAGGACTTCCAGGGGACGTCCCTTGTTTTCTTGGATTATTGTGAATTACAGGATGGGGATTAAATGACTTGATTGAAAGTTGCTCAGCAGACTCTGGAAAAAGTTGGCAATCTTCTTGCACAATCATTTGAGATGATCCAGTATTTCCGCAATCTTTAGTGCATATTGGCAGGCTCACGAGCAGCTGCTTATTCTTGGAAATGCACCGTATCAGCAGCCAGTATGTGAATCGGATGATCTTCAGCTTGACTGGCTCCAACTGGTGATCAGCCAATCTTATTATTGTTTTGTTCCAAATTTGAAAAACTATTTATTTATTTATTGTTGTGTTTATTTATTTAGTTGTATATAGATGCTTATAGTTATTAGAAAGGAAATTGGATTCACTGCCAAGGATATCGCAGGCAGTGGATCTCTAATTTGACCCGTTGGCTCACTCTTTTTGGACTGTTTTGGATCAAATAATGGTCCTGGCGTTAAATGACACTTTGTTTTATTTGTTAAAACGGTCCTACATCAGGTCTCCCAGTGAAGCTTTAGGTCTTGCAGCTGTTTCTTTAGAGTGGATGAGCAGTGGTAGATGGAACTCTGTAACAATGAATTAGATTATTGTTTTGTGTAGATCTGTTCTTTTCAAATACTTGTGTACTCTGATTTGGATGTGAAGGCAAATCTCAGTGCTTACATTTCACCTTTGGGTAAACATCTAATCTATTTTTATACCTTTTTAATATGGCTGGGATGAGACCAGTAGGAATGGCCTGTTCGGAGGGGATTTAGGTAACCACTAATGATTTGTTTTTGTCACATGCAAATGCTTCTTAAAGGCTTAAATCTTGTCCTTCAATTATTTCACGTATGAAAACAGGGAAGATGTTGGTTGCAAAATGATGTTTGGTTGCTTTGTGCCGACGGTTAAAATGGACGAATGGTTACCTGTGTCTGTTTGAAGGTTAAATCCTGGTTTCAGTGTAGTTTTTGTGACCTCCTCAGGGACTCTCCATCTCACACACCCACAACGTGTTAATCAGCTAACAGCTCATTAGTGTGTGGTGATGCTCTGGAGATTTAAGACCTTCTTCCCAATTAAACTTTCCGAGTTAATCTCTCTGTGTCTCTGTCTTTTTCTTCCACACTCTCATGTTGTTTGCTGTTTGTCTTTGTTTGGTCATCATCAGCTTGATGTGTGTATGCATGCATCTTACAGGCTATAATTAGATATACTGTTGTTCATCTCCATGGTCTTTTTTTTTTTTTTTTGTTGGATCAATGTAGATTCTCCTGAGACTTGATCTTTGCTACGAGAAACTGTCACAGAAACCCTTTTAATTTGGTAAGTCTGTGCACGCCAAGTCTTCTTGCTTGTCATTTGTATGCATTTTTGTTGTCTTGCATCTCATTTCACACTATGCACAGTGAGAGGACGACACCCTGCCCCTGAAATGTTACCCTGACCATTTAAAGTGTCATTTCATCAGCAGAAAATGTCACACCAAAAGCATAAAATGCCTATTAATGATGCTCGAAAACTACCTGAAGCAACTTGCCTTTCATATGCGGATAATCAGGGAAGCTGAAGAAGTCTCAGGCAACATGCATTCCCCTGTTTACTCACTATATTGTCTAGAAGATTTGCAGTATAAGTGGAGTAGATTCTATGCATAACCTTTTTGTAATATCTTCATCCAGCCTGGTTTGTAAGTTTCAGGTATTAGAAACAAAGTGGAGATGCCAAAAGATAGCCTAAATTAGATCAGTGTGTCTCTGTCCTCTGGGATACATTTTCTCACAGTTTTTCATAGTTGTTTTCAGGTCAGAAGTTCAGCCTAGCGTAGAATTTAACTGCCCGAGCGTCCTCGGTCCTGTTATGCTTCAACCAGCTGCAGGACGTCTGTGCTTTTGAGTGGCTGCTGTTTGCTGACTGACTTTCTTAAGTCCAGCAGGGTAAATTATTACAAGCATATGTTTTTTTTTTTATGGCCAATGGCCTCCAGCTCAACAGTGTGCAAGCATGATGATAACAAATGGTACTGTTTGTATGTATCAGTTCTTCAGAGTTTTTCAGCGTCTGCTGAAGCTCGGAGAGTCGACTTCGTTGCTTCTGCAGTGGTGATTGGGCGGTTTACGTGTGTTGCAGTTAATGTATTGTGTCACTAACTGAACTCGCAAGCTTCAACACTGTATTGTGCTGCTACGCACTTAATTATCTTAGGTCAACTAGCGGCACTAAATCTCTCAGTACAATAGTTAGTTTGACAAGTAACACATGCTTGCTCTAGTCTAACACCTGTTTTGCCAAGTATCTTTCTCATTTCATACTTAAAAGGCTATTTTCCCTCTCTGTCGGTGGCTTCTCTCTATTTCCTCTGCTCCTTTTCTCTCTCCTGCCTAGTTCATCAGATTCCTCTGCATCCTATAGTGAGTCATACTTTTTTATAAATGTTGTCTTTCTGCAGCATTGGACTGACGGCTTACTAAATTAGAAGCAGAGCTTTGCACCACAAAAAATAACCCCTTAGGTGCTGTAAGTAGTTAGCCACCAGTAGCTGGGGCAGACCAGCCCAACATAGTGCCTGTAGTGCATGTGTGGTGCATTTTAGAGGCCAGGTAAGCTGCAAGCAGTCTGTTCAAAAAGCAATTATCCTTATTGTGGCACACAATATTGCAAACAGACACCAAGACAAATATTAGCTTTGTCATATCAGTTCTGTGAGTTCTTACAGTGTCCTCTACTGCCATTTTGTGAGGACCCTGGCATCATTTACCACCACGGATAGTAAAAGTAATGAAATGGTGCGTTTCCACATTAAGGCAAGGCACTGGATTAAAGTTAGGAAGCAGGTGCATTTTAACTTGACCAAAGTCGTTTTCTAAACCTAACAAAGTAGTTCTGGTTCCTAAACTGTGATGCCCAAAGCTAGCTTAAAAAATGAAGTGAAAGTGAAAGTAAACAGGGAACGAAGGAGAACAACAAAGAGGGAAAATAGCTTTCTCAACATGGTGTAAAACTTTCATTCTCTCTAGCATTTCTGTGCATGTTCACAAACTATGTGGTAGTGAAGATCAATGTGAAAGGTAGAATAGTAGCTTCAAAATGAACCTGAACACCCCCCCAACCAATTTTGTGCTTTTATGCCAAAAATAAATACCCTTACAATTGAGAGATATCAACTATGAATTATGATTAATTGTCATGAAAACTAATTGTAATTGATTTTTATTTCTATATTCATTACTATAGTAATAACCTACTAATGATATAATTACTCTTTGTGAACATAAACAAATTGTATGCTTATCACCTGGCTGTTTTCAGACAGATCTATGAAGGCTATTAAGCATACATAATCATAATTATCTCAAACATTTTTTTATCACCCAGTTAACTGTTAACGGTGACAGGCTTGCCTCGCGAGCCCCTTGCTGGCTTCTTATCCCCTACTGGTGGGTTATTATCCTCGGAAAGTCCTGGACTCCTTGTTGTTCTTGTGGCTAGATGCAGTTCTCTGACTCCTTGGATGTCTGGGTGAACGAAAAATTCAAATTAACTGCGATAATGCAATGTATTACCTGTTCTGCTTTGAAATGTTAAATTCCAGATAGTCGCAGATAGATGATGTGAGGAATGCAAGATGAAGATTTGTTAAAGCTTTCCGAGTGAATTTGGAGTCTATCCTCCTTTTATTGTCATTAGTTCAGAGGAGTTGTTCTGCTGCTGTCAGAAACTGCTGTAAGTTGCATCAAGCTGAATACGC
Organism: Leuresthes tenuis; assembly: GCF_036924035.1. Lineage (NCBI taxonomy): Eukaryota > Metazoa > Chordata > Actinopteri > Atheriniformes > Atherinopsidae > Leuresthes > Leuresthes tenuis. The sequence goes on along the minus strand of NW_027325372.1, from coordinate 7,320,991 downwards.
AAACACACATACGCAGACACCGGAGAATTTCTGTAGGCAAGCCAGAGCATCCTGAATATTCAGTTTTTTGTTTTTTTTTACTGTGGGGAATGCTTTTTGAAGCGCTCAGTGATTCAAAATAAGGAAATACAAATTTTTAAAAAGACAGAAAGTTCTCAGACCTTTAAATTTTAAAAATGTTTGTGTGTGTTTAATTTCAACTTACTCTCCTTCCTGCTCTCCACCCATCTCTGTAGCTGCGAGGCACTGCAGCACCACAAATCAAGCGCACCCGGTGGGGGCATGAGTGCTCCTTTGTGCCATTATCTCCTCCCTTCATCCTCTTGTTTCAACACTTTTTTTTAACAAAATGCAGAATAATGGTGATGCAACATCCTGAAAACCCTTGATGGTTTGCAACTGCACGTAAGGCTAAAAGGGGATTTGAGTCATGTTGACATTAAAGAAATAAATAAAAAATAGGAAGTTTCGAGATTAATCTTTGATTGAAAGTTGGAAACAGTTTCAGTCCGAGTCCGCTTAAGGCCGATATGAAGCTTTCAGCTGTGAATCTTCATTTTCAGCCGCAGACTGAACTTCAGACTGAACTATCAGCTGCTCTGGCATATATGTGTCTGACAACTTCTGTGATTTAAAAGTACAGGCTCGAAATCATCCACAGAAAAATTTTTTTGAAGGGTGTATCATCACCTAAAGTGCTCCCCGAGGAGAGAGGATCGAGTGGGGAGCAGGTTTGTGGGAGGAGCTATGAGCAGGGATACAACACTGTGTCCTTTGTGGAAATTTGTCAAATGTTGATGTTAAAAACATAAAACTGATGCTTTGTACTATTCTTGAAAAGATAACTTAAAAGCAGAACCAGAGAATAGAAAATAGGAAACTAGCACAGACAATATGAGCAAAAACATTAGCCTTTTACAGGACAACAGTTCACCTGAAATCACTCATTTCACTTTTTTAGATTTTGACTTCTGTGTAATCAACACTTTATTCTTCATATTCATTTATCTTTTCATCTTGTTCTTCAGTTATGAAGCTGCTCATCAGAGCTGCTTACATCTGAATGAACAATGAGTTCTCTCGCAGGTTCCTTGCTGTGTTAATTTATTTTCACCTCAGGTTATCACACGTGTGTGTTTGTAACATCTGAATCATGCATGAATGCTAATCAACTCCTGCATAATACATTAACGCTCACATGCATATTTTACAGTAAAGCAGCAGTCAAACGTGCTGTTTCTCTCCAGAGTCACACTCGAGAGGTGTACAGTAGAGGATGCAATTCACTGGGATTAAATCCTTTTGACCTGTGTGGTCTTCTGTTGCACTGTGAATGGACTAAAACACTTAACAGTGCAAAAATCAATCACCGGACTGAACTTGAGTTAGTTTTATTTAAAAGTTCCAGTTGAAATTTGCTACTGCGAACTCGAAAATATTGTTTTCCAAGTTCAAATGGCTGTTGTCCCAGAAATATAGAACACAGCCTACACTGCCAACTGCTGACAGCACCTAAAGCATATTTTTGTTGATGTTTCAAATCAGTCTGTATACTTTAATATATAGAGAAAAAGATCGGCATATAGCGCTGATCTGTAAATACAACTACATGCAATTCAAGCTTAACTGTGAAAATTAGATTAACAGCAACGAGTGCACATTTGAGAGAGGTTATACAGACCATATCCTCATTCTACTCAAATCTTGTATGAATGATGAGTTACATTACAGGAAGCACAGGGGATATTTCATTCTCCATCTCCTATTGTAATGTTAATCCATCCAAATGGGAATCACTCAGGTTTAAAACTTAATTAAGTGTGGAAATAATGATATAGGCTCAGAATAAAGAATAGAAAGAGGACAGACAGACAGATGATGAAAAAAAAAAAAAGTATTTATTTATTTTCCCGACAATCGGACTGCTGTGTGTGCATGAAAGAGTTTAATTTCTCGACTCAACCCCTTCATCCCTCTCAGCTGGTATCGACACCTTTCAACATGGCCACCTGCCAAACTCAAACTCAGTCTCACACACACACACACACACACACACACACACACACACACATAGGTGACCTCTGTGTCTCCATCAAGCTTCTCTTCCTGCTTTATTGATCAGCAACACAACGCAGCACCCTCCGTCCAGGTGTGTGTGTGTGTGTGTGTGTGTGTGTGTGTGTGTGTGTGTGTGTGTGTGTGTGTGTGTGTGTGTGTGTGTGTGTGTGTGTGTGTGTGTGTGTGTGTGTGTGTGTGTGTGTGTGTGTGTGTGTGTGTGTGTGTGTGTGTGTGTGTGTGTGTGTGTGTGTGTGTGTGTGTGTGTGTGTGTGTGTGTGTGTGTGTGTGTGTGTGTGTGTGTGTGTTGTGGCATACTGACAGCTGGCTCACAGCAGACGCAAACTTCCTGCTGCCTATGGAGAAAGAATTGATTAAAAGTAGATGTTTTCTGACATTTAATGTTTGCTGCAGAGTGAAATTCATTATGAGGCCACTTCATTTATTAAAATAAAGATGGTTCTGTGCAAAAGCTAAATGTAAAGTCAGGGTGCGTAAAAATTAGAGCACGAGCTCGAAAAGCTCTGAATTCGATTAATTTTGGTGTAAGCACCTTTTGCCTTTTTAAGAAGACGCACGATGCGCTTTTTCTTTTCACAAGCTGACACGATTTTCCGAGGTCTCGATGAAATGACTGTGACATGGTCAAAATAACCCAGAGACACTGCAGCAGCTCCTTTTTCTTCCATTAATTTACACCTCTATTCAAGCGGATCCTTTTAGAGTGTGAAGTCTCCCACTTGACTCCACTCTGGCCTCCTCTTCCTCAGGATCTGGCTCTTTCGTGACCTTGGGGCACATTATTATGATATGAAAGTGCATGCAGTAAATAACCTGAGAGTTCATACCAAACAGATTTTTTTTTTCCTTAAATACTTACCTTTGTTTTGTATGTTGGACCATGGACAGTTGGTAGGATCCCTCTTTTAGGCACAGTCTTGTCAAGAAGTCTTGTGTTATACTAGCTCACAGTGATGTAACGGACTGAAGACTCAACAGATTTTTAGGTTTTACACAGTAGCCCATGTTTCAGAGCTCCACAAAGAGCGTTTTCCAGCAGTTTATTTCAAGTGCTTCAGCCTCACAAAATGAGTCCTGAAAGTTTTCTTTTATTTCCGCATGAAGAAACTTGCTGATGGGATGGAAACCCCCCTAATTTGCATTCAACCTTGCACTGTCGATCAAAAGTTTTCGTATAAAAGTCCTGACAGTCGCAGAGAAGCTTTGTGAGCTGCACGACCGGTTCAGACTGAAAAAGTGATTCTCAAAATGAATTGCTGCGCTCGGAGGAAATTAAAGAAGCAGAGACAAGAAGATGAGGAGGCAGAGGAGGAGAGCTGACAAAGAACTGTCATTAAAGTCACTCTGCTGCTGTGGCTTCCTCACTCTGTAAATATCACCTGCTGCAAATTCATCAGCAGAGGTCCAGACGAGGTCAAATTGTACACAATGTCCTTCAGCAACTTACACGAGGCCATCCATCCCTGTGCCCCTTTATTTTCATTGAGCCCTTTATGGTGAATATTCTTTTCAGACTCTGATCTTTTTATGCCAGTTCTACGTTTCAGGAGAGTGCTGCTCCAGTTTTCTTGACTTATTTGTTAAAGTTTGGCTTCGACTCATTCGAGTATATTAGCCTAAAGTGTTAACAGACCAGCAGACACAGGTAATTATGCCGGATGGAAGTGTCAGAGGATTGAGTTTCCTCATGCAATTTGTTTTTCTTTTCTCTGTTTTTGTTCAGTCAGACTAAAAACCAATGTTTGAAATTATTTGCGGTAAATCAGGCTTGTCTCATTATATGCTGTTTTGTGCAACTTCTCATTTCCGTGGGTCTCTACGAAGGACGTGAAGAGCACAAACTTGACCCATATGGCCACCTAAGGCACATAAATGGGAAACACAGAAGGCTTAAACAAACCAGATTTTGAGTCTGTGTTAGGACAGCTGGTCGACTTCTAGTTGTCAAAATGTGAAAAAGTTCTCCAGTCTGTTTTCTGGGGATTGTGGGAGATGTGTGTATGTTCACAGACGAGGTGTGAACCTCCTCGCTAAAAGGCTTGACAAAATAGTGCAACTTTTTACTTCCTTTTGTTCCACTTGATCATCTTGCAATAAATAAGCCAATAATGCAGTTTAGGAAGCATCAGTAGAATCTGGGAAAGGGATCCATTAAATACCACCCAATGTCCAGCTCTGTTCTGAGGGATTTGATGCCATTTGTTGGATTTTGTTGTTTGCATCAACTCAGACAAAAGTCTTCCACAGAGATCAATGTCTTTGTGAAAATAACATATTCCATCTTCTGTCTCATGTTTTCCCAAGCTTGAACATTTCAGATGTATTCAGATTTATTTGTGCTGGTTTTTTTTTATCCGTGTGAGCAAACAAAATGTTAGAAATGCTACCCAAGCCAACAAAAAACTAATGTGACATTAACCAACTGTTAAAAACTCTGTCTCTGTCTAGCTACACCTCTGATCTTCAGAGAATCGTGGAATTGAACATTAATGTTAATCCTCTCATCTGCTTCTACTCTGTCTCCAGAAGTCGGCACCTGATGTGGTGCAGAGACCGAGTCCTAGAAAATCCTTCATTTAGAGCACATGAATCACACAAATGCTTCTAGAATTCAAACGAGCTGCATCTTAAAGCTTGTCTGTAAAGACTGCGCTGATTGTCAGGAAGCATGTAATGTGAAGAGCATCGGGGTCGAACTCCCAGCAGCCGTGTTTGGCTGCAGTATAATAGATGAGCCTCTTAGCCTGTAAAGGTCTCATTGACTCTGTTGTGGTTCATTTGGAGCACCGGGGAAAACAGAGCGTTGAATGCAGGAGCTGAAGCCTTGAAGAATATCTGGGAGAATTGTTCGCACCACAGGGCGTCATTTCTGTCTCCGCATTTATCCTTGTTTCTTCTTTGCCTTGGGATACGTTCTCTCCTGTTTTTGTGACACGTTTGTGCACACAGTGAAGGCGTGCGACCCGGGAGCATGCTTATTTGCTTGCAGATAGCGTTCTGTACGCCCACAAAGCAGAACTGCTCAGGTTTTCATCCAAATGTCAGCAGAATTATCATAAACTCAAGCAAAGTGCAGGAAGCAATTAAAAAGAAGGTGCAATGATGATGTAAACAACAAAGTGACAATCAGGTTGGATGCCATGGTTTCAGCTTAAGCTTTGATGGCTTAAGTCATATCATATGATATCTTATTCATTTGAAATGGTTCCATTGCGCTTGGTCACATTTAGTTTTTATCAGTAGTTAATTATTAAAGTTGATAGTCATTAATAGTTATCAAAACCAATCTGAAAGGATCTTCTGATTGACCCGTGGGTTCTCTGTGGGTTCTCTGGCTTCCTCCCACTATCCAGAAACATGCATGTTAAGTTAACTGGTGACTCTAAATTAACCCGAGGAATAAGTGTGAGCATGCATGGCTGTTCATCTAATTTGTCTCTGTGGCCCTTTGGTCTGTCCAGGCTCTACCCCGCCTCTCGCCCAGTGGCAGCTGGGATAGGCTTCAGCCCCCCCACGACTGAATTGGATTAAGTGGGTATTGAAAATGGAAGGGTGTATAGTTTGGAGTGACTCAACTATGCTGTATAGTGTCACCAGAAAGTGGCTGCATGAGTTAATGTAGCCTTTACTGCCATGATGGAAATAAAGTCTGAAACAAAGCTCAGGGGAAGCAAATACAACAACAGCTGCGGTGAATATCCACGAGAGGAAAATGGAGAGAATTGCTTTCATCTCTGGGAAAATCTTGGATGTTTTTTCATATCTGGGAAGACGACAGTCAGTGACGTGAGTTTGTTTTTGCCTGCTTAGACCAGAAATAGTAGGCGAGTTGCCTCATTTAGACAGACGCCGTTTGAAAAGTTGTTTCCATGTCCCCTAACAAAAGTCTTCTTCCAAATGAATGAATACAACCTCAAGCTGGCGTGTATTTTTGCACATTAATGGAAGTTTTTACAGTTTCCATCCACCGTTTCTGATTAACATCTTCTAAATATGAATAACAAACAAAGAAAAAAGACATTTAAATTTTCCTTTACCACTTGGTGTTTTAGGGCAAAACACATCTAAGAATGTACATTAATAAAGTGGATAAAAACCTACGAATTGACCAAGGTTGTAAAGCATGATTTCATTATTTTTACCTTTCATCATATAGAAGTTAAGGTTATTGCTCATCACATGTATGTGGAATCGCAGCCTTTTTAAATATGTTGTTTTGTTCAGACAACAACCCAAAGCTGCAAAACATGGAGCTCAAAATGACAGACGGCAAAGATAAGCAGCAACATTCACTCAATTACGGACAAGAATCAAAGGATTTAAGTGATTCCTCCTGTGAAGTTGGGTCTTACAGGCATGAGGAGGTCTGTTAAAGCAGTCGATACACTGAATGACACTCATGCAGACACGCCTACATGAAGATTAGCTGTCGACTGTGTAGCAGAACTGCTGGTCCAGGATGACTGCGAGTTGAAAAGCCTTTTTGTCCTTTAGTTCTATTTATTTATTTTGTGTGTATTTGTGCCGTCTCTCTGTTGTCACGTTATGCCCGTCTGCCCTCCCACACGCAGACATCCATCCATCCATCCTCACTTTCTCCTGCTTTTGTACTCGTTTCGCTTCCCCGCCCAGATGTCCCTCCCTTCTTCTCCCCTCCAACCTCTTTTAGCCTGCAGAGAGTCACCCGGGTCTTGGGTAAATCGTGCCTCTCAGATGAAGATAGATGAAATTTCTTTACAGTGCACCAGCAAGCAATTTCGGCGTGTTCCGCAGCTCTTTGATTTCATTTGTCTGACCTTTACGTGTGGCAGGGGAGATCCATCCAATCGCATGCTGAGGGTGTGAAGAAAAAAAGTAGTGATGGCAGCCATCCTCAGCAGTCGGTATGAAACTGTCTCTGACACTATGATGTTGAATCCTCTGTTCCGATTAAGGAGTAATGGCAGGAAGTCAGATTTTTGGACTAATTGCATTTGTTTGCTGGCTCTGAAAGACCCGATATATATATATTTTATTTTTTTATTTTATTTTATTTTTTTTGTTTCATATAAGTGAACGGCTCAGTTTTTTTTTTTTTGTTTTTTTTGTTTTTTTTTAACAGCAACATGTTCATCTCACTTAGAGGCTCTGGAACTCAGGGCAACAACTCACTAAAAAGATAACATTACACGACTTTACCTGTCCTATTGTGTGTGGCTGACGTCCAATCAAAATGAATAAACGAGTTTAAATATCTGAAAGAAACTGTGGGCTAACGCAGCCTGTAGAGCGTAATCTCATTCCTTCATGTGTTTGTCTCCCTTTGAGGAAGTGGTAGTTACTGGACTGGTTCTGAAGAAGTTGTAGCCCTCGGAGCACTGGCAGCAAACATGTTACTACTGGCAATGAAAAGGGATTTAATCAGCTTATCTTTGCCAGTGTAAGTGCATTGAGGAAAAAAAACCACCAACAACAAAGTTGGAAACACATTTAAAAATGGCAAAAGTGTTGGAAAAAGTACCAAGGTTTAAGTATGATGTTCAAGGTCATAGCATGAGGGAGAGCAGCCAAGCTGAAACTAGTTTCACAGTAACAACTGAATCTTATCAAGGTTTCATTTTCAAAGCAGAACAGTTTCCTCTATGGTATTTTTCTCTTTTTTTTTCCTGCTCTGTCAGCAGCCCATGCTTCCTTTAGATGAGAGAAACCGATCACAGCAGCCATATTAATTTATCAGCTTCTGCGTGGGTGCATCCAAAGTCCGTATTGGAACTCGCCCGTGAAAAGGAGAGTGTTAGCCGGTGGCTGAGCAGTTACAGAGAAGATGCAGTCTTCTGAAGTGTTTCCAGCTGCTGATTTGTGACAAATGAAGATGTTGCTGTGAAGGAGAAAGTTTCCTCTTGAAGTGAAGGAATGTGAAGTATTCAGGGTGCATGTGCTGCTTTGGAGATGCTCTGGTTTTCGTCAGCACAGCCGTCACCTGTATTTGTTTCTACATGTTTTCTCAGCTCTATTTTCAGGGTTTAGGAATGTTAAAGGCTCTGGAAATCAAATTCAAAGCATAAAACAGATTAAGCTGACCTTCTGTGTGTGTGTGTGTGTGTGTGTGTGTGTGCGTTTGTTGGCTGACCTCCAAGCTACCACAATCTACTCGCTGACAAACATGTGCAGGATGGCTGCGGTGCATTTCGCACTCAAGCTGTGTGTGTTTTATTGTGTGTGTGTGTGTTTTTCTTGCCCTTTCATTTGTCCGCTCATGCTGCCGTTTTTGTAGCATCTTTATCCGGTAGTTTCATCCGGATATCTTTCTTTCGACCATACAAAGTGCACAATAACCCTGACTGACATAATGTGTCTTTAAACCTCTCTGACGCATATAGAACTGAAAAGAGCAAAGCATTGTGGTCCTCTTCTTTCAAGCTCATTTTATATTTGTGGCTGAACAAATTGTGGTACTTTTAAGGTCAATACCAAGCACTCAAAAGATTATCTGAAGATATGTCTTTTATCCCCGTTTTATCCTCATAACAAGCAGCGGCTTGTTTCTCCTCCTGTGCCTGTTGACAACTACTTTGTCCAGAATGGTTTCACGGCCTTTGTGAAAAACTAGTTCGGACCACAGCTTAATTCTACCCATAACCTGGTTTAACTTGTGTACTGAAACCCCCCCAACAACCCTCTGAAGGTTTGTCCCATAGTGAGAGTCGGCCAAAAATGTTCTTGCAGGTCTGAAAGGTCTGAAACTCAAACTGAACACACGCATTCTCCAAACAGTGACTGGATTAACCCATTTATTCGTAATCTTCTGTGTGTGCTAATAAGCAGCAGCAGATTTACCTGTTTTCACTGCAGGAAACAAAAAAGCTTTTGTTCAGACTTAATGAAGTAGTCACTGCAAACAAACGATGGGAACGCAGTGTTTTAGTCACTCACAGCTGATAAATGTGTCGTGTGAACCATTTCCTACCTTATTATCAATTCACAGTGAATTTGGGTTTTGATAAATGTGTTTGTGCACTCCTTATCTGTTCATGTGTGAGGTGATCAGATGTGTTGACGGTTCCAGTCGCTCCGACAGTGGAGCAAAGCTTGCAAAATCCAAGCATAATTTTAGGTTTTAGGTCTGTTGTAGTTGTTTTTTTTTTTATTTCTGGAATGTTTTTTGCATCTTTTGCCAGTATATTATGTGTCTGTGTCATTACTCTTTGTGTTTTTTTTTGTTTCTATTGTTTTTTTGTCTCTATAATTATTTGAATTGATTCCGTGTTTAGGCCCTTTCTGGTTGTTTTCAGGCTGTTTGTGGTCTTTCGGGATCGCTGTAATGGTGTTTCGGGTCTGTGTTGATTTGTCACTTCTTTGTTGTCCATTTCTGTTTCTTTAGTGTTTTTGTGCCTCGCTGAGTTTTATTTAAGTTCATTTCTAGTTGTTGTTTTTTTTTTTTTTAGTTTCTTTGTACTGGTTTTATGATGTGTCCTTGAAGTGGTGTTCACTCTGGCTCATGGGCACTCCCAACCCCCTTGAGCCTGACTGGACGTTCTTTCTGTAATCCCTACAACTGATTGAACAAATGCTCCCACGTTATTGCTCCACTAATCTTCAGAATTATTCCAAATTATTCCCAAATTAATAGCATTACTCATTCCTTCTGGATTCTTCAGTTGAGGACAAATGCACAGAGAAATTTCTGAGTTACACATCTTGGATGCTATATTGACGGGGAAAAAAAGGGTTTTCAAGGTAAATGCTGTTTTTGTTTGTCGGCTGTAAGTGAATTCTCACATTTCTCATGACAAGGTTTGTCATTCGCCTGCGTTGTCTTCACCTAAACATTCACTACAGGCATCTGTACATTTCTGTGCAGTGAGAGGAAGGAGCAAGGTATATATGCTGAAGGTTAATGGTCAGATTTAAGACTGCAGCATGTGGAACACATTGTGGGGGTGTGCACAGCGTGTTTACCCGCTGAGGTTGTAACGCCGGTGCAGTAAATCTGCATGCGGGTGACAGATGTGACAGCTTTCCTGCAGACAGCAGCAGCAGATTTACACTTATTAACCCACGGAGGCTGCAGAGTGTGTGAGCGTGAAGCAGGACAGGGTGGAACTGTGCTGGATCCCCGCGGCTTTTCATGCTCTGGATTAGATTCAGTCTGCTTGTGGAGTTTGGAATGAATTCTTTCCATTTAACAGGCAGCAGAATACCACCTCACTGTCAGCACTGCGACTATATTTCACAGCATTTATGAACAACATGCTGTGGGAATACAAGTCATTATAATATAACAAACTATATGGTCTTTAGGATGTGTTTATGTGCTGTGTACCATCACAGATGCTGGGCAGGAGTTGTGAACTTAGACATTCATTTACCTTTTATATACTAGCAAGGTTTAACAAATTATTAAAGCATTGAAATGCTAAACTGACATCAAATGGCCTCACAGAACAGGTCATGACGTAAGTTTTAAACCATTTAAATGCAGGTAATTAGTCTATGATGATGATGATGATGATGATCAGTAATTGAAAAGTACAAATAAATAAATGAATAAATAAAAATGAAACTATTCTCATAGGATCAGGATCCAAAAAACATTAAGTGCTACTAGAACAACACACAAGTTGCATTGTGGGCAATGAAAGTTGCGTAAGGAACCAAATATGTGAGTGTGAGCATGTGTGGTTGTTTGTCTCTCTGCCAGTCATGTGATTAACTGTTGACCTGTTCAGGAAGTACCACACCTCTTACCTTTTGGCATCTGAGATAGATTCTTGCCAACCCGCCCCCCCAACTCCCCACCTGACCCTGAACAGGATGAAGCAGGTGTAGAAAATGGATGAAAGATGATCCAGAAAATTCTTGTCTGATGTTTCCTATTTCACAGTTGTGAAGTACAGAATGATCCATCTGTTGGGTATCCCTTCACACACGCTGCAAACATGACTTATGATGGATTTTTAAGTAAAATGACAAATGACGGTATAATGTTTGCACAGTTGTGGAAACAAAACGACTCTCTCCACGTACAGTTCTGTTCCCAGTGGTCTTGTCAAAGCAAGCGACTAATAAAGGTGATATTCTGTTTTATTGTTTATAAGCTGCACTGCCTAATGCTTACTAGAAGTGCATGGATTAGACTTGCACTTCTGCCTCACTTCACTCATTATATTAGCGTAACAAATATAAGTGCTCAGCACTCAGTGAGAGTGCTTTCTTTTAACTGCTCAACAGTCTTTCAACAGTTTTTATAGCTGTTGCACTTTTTACCAACGAGTGATGTCCTTTTAACTACCAATTGTGTGTATATCCAGTTACATTCATAATTATTGTTTTTATTATAGAGTCATCTAAATTTCGTCAATATGTCATACATTTGAGCTCATGGTTTTGCAATCAGTTGTGGCTGCTTGTTAATAGCCGGCAATTTCAGTTTCTTTTTTGAACCCAAGATTGCAGAACTAGTAGATTTCTATTTAATAGCAGCTGGTAAAAAATAGTCTCATTAGGAAGGTCTTTGTAGTTCTTTCCTCAGTCCTGATTCTGACTTTTACTTGTTGGGTTTTTTTGGCCTTTGAACAAAATCATTTTATAGTTCTAATAATATGTTATGATTGGCTGACATATCTTGTTTTGCTTAATTTTGTTTGGTGTTAGACTTGCAGCTAGCAGGGTGTTTCTCTGTAAAGCAGGACATCCTCTCTCATACAGTCTCATCCAGAACAAACTTAATAGTTGGGGAGAATTCAGATCTGGGAGCTTTTTGGAACGTAGTGATTTCCGCTGCGGCATGCTGGCAATCAAGTCACAATCAAATCTGATTCAGCCGGCGCATTTGCATGAAGCAGAAATTTGACTGAGAGCTCCCACTGGGTGTGCATCACCACACACACATTTCTGTCTGCCGCTCCCTTCTTTCGGAGTTTTATAGTAAAGGAAAAGTCTTCCCCTTTGCTACTCAGTTTCCTCGCTCAAAGCTGTTTTTGGTTCGTTTGTACAAACCTTTGGCCATTGATAAGCAAAATTCAACTCCACTCCTTTACCCTGAGGCTTCTGCCTTATTATTTATATGACTGAAACTTTCTCTCCACCATCTGAGCTGCCGGATAATTTCCAGCCCTCACTGCTGACTCAGGAGACCAAGAGTGTGAGGAATAGAGAGGGAGTTACTCCTCTGGACTGGAGTCAGATCCCGTCTCCTCATTTGCACATATAGTGATGGATGCTCGTTGGTCTTTATTACGATCTGTTGTAATGAAATGTTCTTAATTGCTTCATCAGTCCTCACCCGTTCAGTGTTTTGGAGATGTTTATTTGAACTCCAGACACGTCTGCTCTCTTAGTCCTCAGTAACTTCACAGTAAAGCAAAGCTGAAGCTTATCCTGTGGTTTAAGCCGTGCCATCTCAGTATGTTGTGTGCCTTTTAACCCATGATGTTGATTTTATTTGTTTTGCATTTTGTTTGCATGAACCAGTTGTAAATGACAGAGTTATCTTTGAGGGCTTAGAGCTGGCATCGAGCTCATTTTCATCTGCAGTCCCCGGGCAGGTAGCAATTAAAACATGTCTTCTATCCAAATGAAAAGCAAATATGAGCAGAATCTCAATCGGATCCACAAAAAAAACAATATCCCATTTCTATTCACAACCATAACACAATGATAACTTTGTGGAGATGAATCTCTGTTACCGATGAACTCAACTCACTGCAAAAAGGAAGACACTCAAAGGGGAAATTGATAAAAAAAATTCTCCAGCTCAAACTGTGAAAAATAAAGTAGAAAGCATCAGGGAAACACGGCCCTTCTGTAAGTCTCTTTCAGTTTTAATGACCCCATGGACTTAAATTGGGCTTAATTCATTGGGAGCCAGTCGAGCATTAGTGCCTCTCTGAATGAGCGACACCTCCAAACACAGAAGTGCCAGAAAAATAATGGTCTGACGCATCACTTCAAGACTTTTAGATTATTATTATTGGACTTCAATGTTATAATAGACTAATTGAAAATTGTAGTGTCAGAGTAAGGCCACAGCAAATGACTTTTTCACAGACTTTCTGAAATTATTCACTGAATAGAAAATGGAAGAACTTGACAGTAACGTTCTCCAGGAGTTTAAGGCGACACCTGAAAATGTTTCGCTCGACTAGCACTTGGAGACCTAAAGGGACTCAGTTTTGTGGGACATGCATTTAACAAAGCAGAACGTCCTCAGAAAGGACATGCTTGCCACTGAGAATGACTGTTTTTGGTCTATTAAATTATCAACTGGAACAGAACTGAGAATAATACTTGACATAATGCTCAGAAATATCTCTTCTGGATGGTATTTAGAATATTTGAGGGAGTGTGACTGCATCTTTCTGTACCTTTCGTTCTGAAACTAATTGAGCTTATGATGTCATGATGCGTAACTACTGATTAAAGCAAAACAATATAATTGTGTTTCTAAGTAGTTCATGCAGCCACCCACCTTTTTGTGAGTTCTCTTTGTACTGTCATGAAATGGTGAAGAATTCTTGTCTGGGTTTGTTTTTTTTTATTTTTTAAATGGAGATGGCAGTAAGACATTTGTCAACCTTGTTGTCAATAGTAGACCCACTTAAACCTTCACTTCAGCATTAATTGCTTCCCAGCAAGTGTTTGTGGCTGTCGGCGTTTGGATGTTAACAAAAGAAAATACAATAAAAAGAATATCTAAAACAATCGAGAAGCTGGTTGAAAATTGTATGTGCAGTCACTGGTCAGAGACTATCAATCTGAAATAATGTCAGTCAGTCGCTGTAATTCCAGTTTTTTTTCAGTATTCTTTTACATTTAACTGCCAGCTGAAATCCTCCTCCTGTTACTTCCTGCAGCAGATAATCCTTGATTTTTACACCGAATTAGACAGTCTCACTGTGAGGTTTCTTCTCATATTGGCTGTCAGCTCAGCAGCTCGCACCAATCTGAGAGTCACCAGGAAGCTGTGTAAGCTTTGTGTGTGTGTGTGTGTGTGTGTGTAAGTTTACAAAGCCTGTACAAGATTTTAATGGAGACAAATTGATTTGGTCTCAACTCAGCTGTTGTGTGAATTTCAGCATGAAAACGTGAAGCATGTTGAGGCTGTGGCTGCGGGCCGTTAATGAACCGACCCTGTTCTCTCTGTGTGCTCACGTTTTAGAGTTGTGCAGCAGGGGCTTCTGGGTAATGGCTTGTAGGAGCTCAGTGTCTCTTGTCAGCTATGATTTAAATACAAAGTTTAAATTAAACCCGCACATATTATGGAGAGTAATGGAGCATTCGCGACTCTTCCTCCCCTTTGTGGTCTGTTGTTTTATTTGCTCTTGCTGTACTTTGTCTCTCTAATGCTGAAGGAAAAAGACAACATAGGACAATTACAAAAAACTGCTGGATGTGGAAGCTGGCAGCTGTATACCAGGGACTACCAGGGAGTTAGCTGCTTTACAAAATTAAATACATTTTTCCTATCAGTTTCCTCTAAAAAAGAATCAGGTGGAGCACAGTTAAAGTAAGGGGCTGTCATTTCCTGTGTTTTCAGCGTTGGTGCTTTAAAGAATATATGACAAGTCATCTTTTGATGTTGGGACAGCACAAGACTAGAACTCTGACGGCTCAATCACCTTTACCAACCTGTAGCAGGTAAAGATGTTGAAATATCTCTGGCAATCAGTAACTGCCAGAGACTACAACTTGTAACTCTGAGCCCGGGGAGGGAAACAGGAAGTTACGAGGAGTGTTATCCTCTATCACTAGCAGTTTATTACAAGGTGAAATGAGGGTATCTTAATCATTTAACAGGTGTGAGTCGGCTTGGCAAAATAAAATGTTCCTAGCACATTTCATTGCATGAACAAAGTAGATTTCTGAGACATTATAGAGAGGAGTTGTTGATGGTCATCAGCCTTTGAACGTTACAAAGCTATCTCCACAAAGTTTGGACTCCACCAATCACTGTCAGACAGAAATTAAGAAAATTCAAAAACTGTTGTCAGCCTTCAAGACCCAAGAATGGCAAGAGGGACAAAGAAACTTTGAACAAGGAGTGTAATAGAGTACTGTGAAGCAACAAAGGAACCCAGGTTTGCTTCTAAACAAAGAAGCGTCTGTAAGCCCACCATCAGATGTAAAAAAGATATGGCTGCTTGGCTGCACAGTTAAGTCATATGAATAATCCAGAAGAATGTTGGAAAAATGTTTTGTGGACGAATGAGACCACAGTGGAACTTTTGGTTTGAATTTGAAACATTATGCTCAGAGAAAGGAAAAATGTGTCGTCCCAGCATGAGAACCTCAGCCCATCTGTGAAACACGGCGGAAGTAGCATCATAATTTGGGCCCATATCACTGCATAGAGGTCAAATATTCTATTCCAGAATTGATGGAACAACCGTTTTTTAATTCAAACTGTCCAAGTCAAATACCGACTTAAACCCAACTGAAATATTGAGTCAAATGTTAAATTTGCTCTAAAATGTCTTCCAGATGATGTGTCTTACCAGAAATATCTAACTATATTCATTGAATAGATTAAGTTAATTATTACCATTATATAGTGTCATTTTGTCCCATGTCTTTCATTGGACTGTCTTGAAGAATTCTCTCAGCCCTGATCGTCAGTCATGTGTAAAAGATCTGACAATGTTTTAGTTAATCACATGATCTAACATTTTAACGGTAAGATTCAGTTCTGAAAATTAAAGTATCTTTTAAAACAAACATGTCGCTGTTTTTTTAACGCTAGCCGAGTTGTTT
Source organism: Leuresthes tenuis (assembly GCF_036924035.1). Classification (NCBI taxonomy): domain Eukaryota; kingdom Metazoa; phylum Chordata; class Actinopteri; order Atheriniformes; family Atherinopsidae; genus Leuresthes; species Leuresthes tenuis. Next base: position 7,305,184 of record NW_027325372.1, on the reverse strand, counting down.
TTCGAACTCTAATTAAGAGACGTTATTGTAACCAAGACAATTTGCAATATAATGGGTGCAACAAGTGAGGTGTGTCCAAGGAAACAGATCTACTAGCTTGTAATACATAATGTAAATGCTTCGTCTATGAATTAAATTAATAGATCCCCTTTATGCCATAGACACATTGTTTATGTAACTTGGGGAAAAAGGCTGTACGCTTTCTTTTGATAAAAAAAGAAAGTGAGATATTATGCATGAAGTGTTCAAATGTGGGATATGTAACAGGAATGTATATGTGAAATGATTACAGTCTTATGCATTTTTCTCTGCTGCACATTCAGTTCAGTTTTATCATTTTTAACCGCAGTAAACCACGCTTTGTTTACCTACGCTTACTCAAAGTTGAATCAAGAGCAGCCACAGCTCCAGGTCCAAAACGCATCGAACTGTGTGAAATTGAGCTTCATGCCTGACTCCTGAGCAGTTGTGCCGTTTGATTCTTTACTCAGCTTGTTGGATTTTCCTGCTCTTCTCCATGTTTTGTTCCACTTTAAAGTGCTCTTCTAGCACATGAAGTGTGCATCTGGAATATATTAAAACCAAAAATGGGGATCTGTCCATTCCACACCGAGTCTGCTGAGGCATGTAGTGATTTGTGACTGGCAGGCAAGGAGGGAATGTAAATATTGTCAAATTGTAAAAGATAAAACATCAAAAAAAAAGCCCAGAGAAACAACTGTAAATAAATAACAGCCTTCAAGACGCAGAGTAATCTCACTTTCAGCATGGGTTGGTTACCGCCATCGTTGTGTAAACGCGGTATTACCTTCATTGAACTACATTTGAACAAGACTTATGTGTAGCTTGTGTGAACAAAACAGTTATAGCAAATAATGCAATATCTACAGTGTGTGTGTGTGTGTGTGTGTGTGTGTGTGTGTGTGTGTAGCTACTGCTGGTACCAGCAAGAGAAAGTGCAGAGCCTTCGGAAGATTTTGCAGAACCATAATATTTCATGTCTAAACATAACTTAGAATACCATTTGAGTTTGTTTTCTCTCTTTTTTTTTTTTGACTGGTAATGAATAAAATTAACTGACAATTTAAGCAATAATAACTTGTGTAAACATGTGCATGGATGCTAATAACTCTGATGTTTTGCACATTGGGTTTACGTGTAATGAAATGTGCTATATAAATGATTTGCTCTTCAATGACGATGCTAATAACTTGAATTACATGCCATTAACTTGTTTCTATATACTAATAACTACTATGAAGATGCTACTTATGTCTACGAAGATGGTAATAACTTCATAGATGGTAATGAAGTAATTATGCATGTGTGTGAGTGTGCATGCTAATAACTTGTGTTTTATGAAGATGCGAACATGCTTACATACTGATCATTTTGAAGACATGATATAACTGCTATGAAAATAACCTGTTTAAACCAAGAACATGTATGAAGAGGCTAATAACTCTCGCAGACAGTATAGCTGTGCGAATATGTGCTTTATAATCTGTGCAAGCGTGTTACTTGTGTAAACACATGAACAAATTGTAGATAGTTGTAAGAACCAGACTGGATTATTTGCAGAGTTATGATTTGCCAACATGAAAATAACTTGATAAAGATCCTTACTTGTGCAAACAAAGGCCCAGATGTTATCACAAGATACTGTCCTTGAATGCCTTTTTTTCTTTTTTTCCCATAATTCCAAGCAAGTCAAACATGTCAAATGTTACAACTTTTACGAATGAGATGTAAGACTGATGGATAATTTTTAATCAGCACCGATACATGATGCAACATTATCTATCCTAATTCTTTAGGATGAAGATCAGTTTACCAGGCTGTGGGCTGGAAATATGTCTGTGTTATTTGGCCCCATGCCTGATCAACTCGATCTTCCACTGAGCTGTATCCTGATCTGTGGGTGTTGTGATTCTCAGGAAAACTTTCACCTGTCTCACAATGGCTCTAGATAAAGATTAGAAAAAACACTGACTTCACACCTGACTATCTCTTCCTGTCCTCTACTTTCTCTCAGCAGATTTGTAAACACATAAGATAATCAGACCTGAACCTGGACTACTCGTGCTTCTGGACCTGGATTTGGACATTTCTCACTCACTGACACTGCTGTGAAGCTGCTTGTGTTTGGACAGTCCAGAATTCGAGGTAAGGAATCATTGTTACTTTCTTTTTCGCCTTATTTTGTTTTTATTTGTAGCCCTCTCTTATCTTTGTAAACTTCTGTAAACTTCTCATGTTGTTAACACCCCAGGTTTTGGTTGAACCCTCTTATTTTAGAAAATATAGTCCTCAGGTGGACATATTTTGGTGTACTGTTACATTTATTTAGTTTCCAGTCACTGGAAATTATAAATTGATTTTTTTTTTCCTTTTTTTAAACATTACTAACCCCAGAGACGTTCAATAAAGCAACTTAAACCTATAAATTATTCTATTGATTTTACTTTAATGCGACACGTGATTTGTTAAAATAATGTATAAACCCATTGCAGCTTGCATATTTACAACCTTAATTCAAATAAACGACGGGTACTTAGGAGTAAGTTTGGGATTCTTTAAGGTTATATTAAGGTACTGATGGTGTTGTCTCTGTTTTCGATTGTTTATTTGGCTCATTCTTTTTCACTGACTTCAGTTTTTGAGGCCACAAGTTTCAGAGAAAGGTGAGGCAATATTCTTGCTATAGTCATACAGCTACTGCACACAAATGGCAAAGTTAACTGATTGTAGAGAAAGAAATCCAGTAGAAAATTGTTTAATTGAAAGGTGACCAATACAGCAGAAAACTGAGAAGGATGAATTGTATGTTGTATTGTAAATGTTGCACAAATTGAGAGTTTCAGAGCATCTTATTTTTTTTTTAACTTTCAGCTTGAACACTTGATCTCCGACTCGCACAACGTTGCATTTCTGTAAAATCAGAGTTAACGAGCTCCGTCTAAGATGCACTGTTAAAGAAAGAGATGTGTTGGATCTCTGAGAAATGTCCAAAACGTTCAGGACAGATCCTGTTTTGTGTGTATGTTAATATGTCATGACAGACTGCACTGAAATGAATGTGCAAACACTAGAGGATGTGTACAGTACATATGCCTCAGGATCTTTGTATGTGCTGGTAGAGTTGGAGCTTTCCTCATTTGCCTTGGGGCAATGCAGAGATCTCACGGGAAAAGTGAAGGTTAAAGATCTGCTTGAACTTGAAAAAACATGCACACAGATCGGATGATATTCCGGATAAGAGATAAGAGCTTATTCAGGCCAGAACTGGCATACTTCAAAACAGACCAGAGGTAATTTGTGTGTAATAAGAGATGTGTGAGGGGAAAACTGTGCCTTTCTGGCGATTTAGATCATTAATGAACACCAAGAGCAGCTGAAGCAGGCTGGTTGAAAGGAGGTTAAAACAGTAGATTTTTATTGCATATATCAGCAGAAGTGGTGACTTTTATAGGAATAGACCCTCATGTCCAAACAAAATATTTATATTTTCTTCATAGATACCAGCTTAGATTGACAGAAATATATAGCTGTCATTAATGAAAAGGTACGGTTTGATGATTTACTTATTCCAAACTTAACGTATGCACACTGTTATGCTCAGTGAAGTCTTAGGTGTGTGTTTCTGCATAACTTTGGATATTAATGAGCCAAATACTGAAAAATAAAGCTCTCAAATCTCTTAAGATATGTAGTTGACATAATGAACAGTGATTGGTGGTTAGAGTTCTGTTCATAGGGGGAAGTTTGGCCTTGTATATGACGGCCAACCGATTTTCCGATGACCAATAATGAAAGGAGAAACGGGAAATGACTCGTTTTTATTTTCAGAATGAAAAACGGAAAACAAAGACGTTTTCCAGACAATTATTGGTAAATTTAATGTAAAACTGGGACATTTAAAACTAGGAAGATTTCCGATTTAAAATCTTGGAATAAGTGTTTGATACGAAACTTCTGACTTCGGCACGTCGGGTTCAACTTCATGATGCTCCAGGTCCCATGGAACAGTTTCCCACTCATTTAGTCATATTAGCCAGTTGTACACTGAAGAGAGTTTACTCGGCATTCCTGTCTCCTTTTCCTTTTCTTTTTGGGGACCAGTGGTAGCTTTAAAGTGAGGAATATTTGGAGAGCAAATACATTTCCGTGCAGACATCTGTTTGTAGTGGGGACACTGGCAGAAAGTAGGGACACTATTGTAAACCAACAGTAGTTACAGCAAAAAATCTGTTTCTTTTTTTTGTGATGGAAAGCGAGGACGTTGGTGACAATGAGCATATTCTCTGGGAAGCAGAATTTTCCTAATTGTTAACAAACATAACATTCCGGCATGACATCGGTGTAAAGGGGGTGCTTTTAAGGCCAGATGGGATTTTTTGAAGACGGTGAAGTTAGTTTTGGAAAGTTAAGAAGTTTCTGGTCATATTTGGAAAATTGAGCCAGCCTGTCAGAGGAGGTCTGTTTGAAGATTTAATGCCGACTTCACAGTTGGGTTCAGGATAGGGTTAGGGCTTAAAAGCTGTCGGCAAATATCTTTATTCGTAGGGACAGTAGTATGGAAACATAAACGTATGTGTCTGGCCCAGTTATTCATTGTAGTAGCTGGATAATGTTTTTTCACGCCAGCGCTTTAACGTCTCTGTGACTTTTCTTCTCACATCTCACCTTGACTGCAGGTGCTTTGATCGTCGAGAAAACTGTGATCACAAACTTTTGAAACACAAAACACACAGTAGTTTTGAAGTTGGTTGAACCTTTTGGACCGGATTTAGATTTTGTCGCAGCCTTTTACCAGTTTGGTGAATGTTTTACCCAAAAATTTAAACACAAAGCTGCTTATTAAGTGAACAGAAGAGCAATACTGTATAACTTTAATAACTATAATAACTATTTGAATTTCCAACAATAAATATGTTTATCTTATCCTCAATTAATCCAGGATGCTATCTGACAATCAGGACTACACTATATCTTTAGACGGGTTTAATGACAATTTATAGATTTCAAACGTGAAAATCTTTCCATTTTTGTCCATGTCTGTCAATTTTTTTGTCTCAATTGGGTCATGAAAAAGTTTAGTCTGTGACACCAGCAACGTTTAACTTGTTTGCATGCGTTCCACATACATCAGGACTTAAAACTGTTGAGATATTCCACATAGTTGGTATCTTTTAAGCCGCTCATCCTCATGGAAAACAATATTCCAGGTCATTACGTAATTTTACCTTCTCTCTGTGATGCAGAGGCTTTCTTTTCCACAAGCAGCAGCTCATTTATGTGTGTGTGTGTGTGAAACAGAGATAATGAAACTATATGTGCTTTCCCAAAATTGAACATTGATTTTGACAGGAGCAGTCATAACAACGACCTGCCTTCTATTTTTACTTCAGTTTGTCAGGCTCCCGCTGAGAGCAGCTTTGATTCGACTTCCAACCCAGAATCTGTCCGTTTCATGTGTTTGTTGTTTCAGTTTATCCTTTTTTTTATTGGAGTGACGGCAGAGAAGCTGAAGTTGGTTCTGATATGATGCCAAGCATTGTCATTCTTTTTCATTTTTTAGATATTGAGTTGTACTCTGAAGGCAGGAAAAGATCTTTAAGAAGCTGTAATTGGAAGCACAATTAGAGCAGACTTTTTGTTTTTGTTTCCAACTCCACATGCACTAATCAAATCATAATGGATAGAAAACCATGAATGAAGTCTGTCTCCGTTGTGATATTTGGCTTTAAATTAAATGCCAGCCTCTTCATCTCAGCCAAGTTTCAGGACTTTTTTTTTTTAGTCATTTTGGAGATCACTTTTTACAGAAATTGCCATCTCCTCCTGTTTTTCTTTCATGCCAAATTGGAAAATGTGCAGTGAAACGGTTCAGCAGAAACATATTATTACATATTATTACTGATGCATTATTTTCTGTCTGTGTCACAATCCTAACAGGTTATTCTGTGTTTCCAGTGATGAGCTAAAACTGTGTTTAGTGCTGCATGCAGGTAGCCTGTAATGTGTTCCACTCTGAAACAGAAATAAACTTTACTTATGGCACGTGCATGCATGTTGCACACTGCATGAGCTTTCCTCCTCGCTAGTGCACATGCATGAGTTTTAAATACTGTAGTCATTTTGATGACAACGTGACAGAATGTGATGTCATGTAGTAACTTGCATGTAGCTTTTTCTCATTTGAGAACGGTGTTGGGATGATAAATTCAGCTTATTAAATTTCTTAGGCCGACCCTCTTGGCTCAAACAATTGTATAAAGTTGTTTGTTGCCAAATTTTTTGCTTTTAACGACAGCTTCAATTCTCACTTCCTGCGCTGCCAAATAAAAACACTCGGCTGCAACCAAAGCACCAAATGCTGCCTCGGTCTCTTCCTCCTCTTTCTTGTTTTGCTCTGCTTTGCTTTGATGGAGGAACCAACGCCAAGCAGCACCTTCCTTTGAAAAGGCCAAGAAAACGCCCCCAAAATTACAAATGAAATCAGTTTCACACAAACTCCTACGAGCCTCTTTGAGATGCTGTTTAATCTTGACAAAAATCAACATTAGTGTTTCATATCCAGGATGCTCTTGGAAAATTAAATAGAAATTGAAATATCAAGTAGAGTAATGTCAAATAACTAGATTTTCAAATGTTCAGTAAGGAAACGGCTCCCAAATTCTTAAATACCCCTGTGCCTCTGTCACTGCTTTTGTAGATTTGAACTTATAAAAGTGGAACTTATAGAAGTGGTGGTAGTAGAAATATCGGTTGCCAGCTTTAAGTTTATTTTTTAAGAAGGGAACATGGCTAATAGCTGTACTCAACCACCATGTGACACAGATGAGAATTATTGTATTTCTTTTTATTTCATTTTATTGTTAACATGACCTCCGTGGTTATGTTGGCCTGTTGGAAACGTAAAGCCTTAGTCTCTCAGAGAGCGTTATTAACGTCGGCGTAATCGGACTCAAAACGATCCACAGTTGCTGCTTCAGCACCTTTTCTCTTCCCAGAATGTGCAGTAACGACATACCGCAGGTCCACGATGCAACATGTAGCATTTTCACAGTCAAGCCACAAAAATGGTAAAATCACTCCACTTTCTGAGCTGTAATGCGTACGTTTCGCATCAATCAAGTCAAAAATTGGATAATGACGTCACTTTGAAGACTCCATATGTTTTACATGCCTGTTTTCCTTTGCTAATCATTACACGCCTATATTTTCTAATACATGGAAACTGTCCCAAAAATGACATGGTGCAGCATGTTGAAACAATGCTTATAAGTAGGTAGGAAGGGGTGGAAGATAAACCAACAGAAATGTGTTTCACTTTGCCAATTTAAGAAATGCAGGGATACGTGGTCAAGCTGAAATATTGATGAATACATTGTTACAGGTTGGAATCGCATAGCTTGAAGAGGCTGACAAAACAATGTAAAACATTACCGTCTCACAATTTCTGTGACTTTGTGGCACTACTCTACTTTAGATGTGGAAAATGTACTTATTCCACTTTTCCTCGTGAGACCGGGCTGCCTTCATGCTGCCATGTTTAAGTATGGTTGATGGTCGCCAACATGGCCCCTTCTTATTATAGTTAGAAAGCTGCACTTGAACGTAGCAATTGTGTAACTATAATTTCCTTATTTTTCACATTTTCACAATCAAAATGCTCAGTATCTGAAAAGAGAGCATGCTCAGTGTTGGTAACCACCTCTTATTTCAAACCCTTGAAGCAGATTTATTTTACCCCAAACATGTGACAGATAAGAGGGTGTGTGTCCCCCCCCCCCCCCCCCCCCGCTTCTCTCTTCGGTCAGGGATTAAGGCCAGGGGGGATTATCTGATCTCTTGTCTTGTTGAAGGCCTGAGGCGCCCCACAGTGCAGCGGAACACCCCACAGACGCAACAGAAGGTCTCTTACAGTAGTGGTCAAATACAAAAACCGGAGAGCAGGATCTCAAAGTGAAATGCATGTGAGATTCAGCTCTTCACCTTGTAAACACAGACAGACACAAATCACAGGGTTGGATGAAGAGCGCAGCATTATGGAAATGACCCCTTTAAACAAAAATGTCTGTGGAGCACATCTTCTCTTCACCGCAACATAAAATCAAGGGCTGATTGTGATGACTGGGCTCAATGTCCCCTACCTCAGTTTTCTTTTACACTGCAGTCAAGCTGTGGTGGCCGGGAAATGTCCCGTTATGTGGTCTCACCAGTAGTAGTAGTTGATTTATCAGAATTAACCTTATCATTCAAACGCGGGCCTCAAAATATCTGCCATATCATTAGATGTCAGCACCTTGTTTATTTGGTTGATTGGAAATGAAACGGCATATTTTTTAACTAAATTTTATAGTTGTAGCATTTCACATTTGCAGATTTCCCCTCCAGGTTGTTTTAATAGTTATGTCGCATGTATGCAGACCTTAGCTGAAACTCACCCCATGAGAATAACAGAAAATTGCTCTGGTTTCTGTTTTCTGGTGTCAGTGAAGACGAACCGCAATATTGAAATGTTCAAAATAGCGATGAAAAGATTGTGAGCTCACCTGTTCGATGTGCTGTCCTGCTCTTCATCTTTTCAAATGTTGAAATATATCTGCATCATTATGGAAAGTTTTCCATTTCCATTTTCTGTGTCTATGCTCTTAATCAACCTGACATTTATTATACTTTCATCTTTTGGTCTAACCTTCAACACAGTTATGTCAAGATCAGTCTTTTTTTTTTTTTGGTAAATTTAAAATGTAATTTACGGTTCAAAACTGTAAATAGAATTTAAAAAAAAAACAAAAACATAAATGATTTGTCCAAAACTGTGGACTTGACACCACTGATGCTATGTGATTTTATTTGCTTGGTCTCGTTGAGCCTCCGTCTCACTTGGATCAAGAGACAGCGACTGTAGGACAGCATTTGATTACTCATCTTGGAGCTTACAGTCATAAAAGAAACTGTTGGAGTGGGCATGGCGTCTTTTCTGAAAATGTATATGGTTAATCACCCTGAGTGTGTGTGTGTGTGTGTGTCTGTCTGTGTGTATCATCCAGCAGTTGGTGAGGTAAGGGAGGGGCTACATGTCTGCCTTTGGATTAAATACGATAAGATTCAACCTGTTTTCCTCCTGTCTTTATCCCCTCTTCTGGAAATGCTCTAATTCTCCCTGAACCCTCCCCACGCCTCTGATATATGACTCTGTGTGTGTTCACATGCATTAGTGCCCCCCACTCGTATTCCCTCTGCAACCACTAGTAACGAAGGTCTGTTGGCATGTGAAGGTATTTTGCCATCTTTATGTACATGCTGTCCATGACAGAGAGTGGCCTGGAGTTCCCTGGCAGTTTGTGCTGAACAGATGAAGTTACTGTGAAAATAACGAGCTGCATGAGTTCAAACTGGTACTAAGAACCTCGTGATTCAGGGGCCTCTGGGGGATGCAGCTCGAGATGAGCTCGGAGTCCTCTCTGTTAAACCGACTGCAGTTTTAAATATTAATCTTGTGTCCCTGATCATAGGTCAGACCTTCATTTATCTGAGCATTTTAATCCTAAGGCAAAAAGCTGAGCACCAAGCATGTATGAATTTGTTGAAGAATGGACTGAAATCTTGTCAAGGAAACAAAATAAAAGCTCTGATCCACAGAAATGACCTTTTAGTTCTATAATACCCAAAACGGCGCTCATTTCTGTGGTTTTCCTGATTTATTTGAGGTTTATTTTAAAAAAAAAGAAGAAGCTCAGCCAAACTTAACCATTCAAAATGGAAAACGAGGTTATGTCAGTGCCTTAGCCAACCACTGTCAAATTTCTAATAATTTTAGGACTTTTCTCGCCTTTTTTAACGCTAACATACTTAATCATCATCATCATTAAACTGTTGAGCCCCAAAATAAGTACCTGAACTCTACTCAAACTTTCCTGTCTGCTTTTCTCTGGTACTCCTAATGAGGAGTAACGTTGTGTGGTTTTTCCGTTTGTGCCAGACCCAGGGAAACTTATCTCAACGATTCTGTTGGAATTTCTTTTGCCGTTTCACTTTGTTTCCAACGAGTTATATTTGTTTTTTTTCCCCCCACTAACGGGGTCAAACTTACATGATTAGAAGACCATTGTAAACCCAAATTCAGCCAGATGCATGAGCTCTGTGTTTGACCACGGTAGAACAAGAGTCTGATTGGTCCACAAGTTGTGAATGTGGTTTGCGATTGGTAGACGGACTGCTAACAGCAATGCACAGTTTTAGATATCGAAAAATTAATGAATGAACCATATTTGTTTTCAGTTGAACAACTGCATGAGGATTTTATTTTGCCCAAACACAGAGTTTAGTTGCCCCAGAGCCATGGGTAACTGTTAATTTTACAAAACAAGGAAGCTTAGCTGTTTTTTTTCTATGCTGTTCTTGATACTGTAATTGATACCAAAAATGTATTTTAATGTAAAGGATATCATTAATGAAAAAAAGAACTCTTTCAACAAAGCTCTGACACTGTTTGGATTCTCTCGTTGGTATCCAGTATAAACCCTAAATATTACATGCATCTTCATTAAAAATAGACAAGTGACATCATGTTTCTGTAATTTTTCATCAGTTCTTGTGATCTCATGCTGCCAACACAGCAGTTTACTGTTGAACAGTGTGCATATAGGAACAGTTGGAAGAGACATTTCTACAAATCACCATTATCTTATTGATGCTTTTTTGTCTTTAGTGTAAAATTGGAATTGGACAACACACTGACCAACCGCTCGATAGCCTCCAGGGTTACTCAGTCAACTCTGATTGTACAAAAGAAAATGAAAAATGGACGATAGCACTGCCTGTTTGATATGCAGCACGTTTAATGTTTCATAGACTAAGAGAAGGATCTCTTTGTTTGTTTGAGTGTGCTGTTTGGGGCGTGTCTGTGCTCACACTCCATCTTATCCTGCCTGGGTTTTGTCCCAGGTTGGCCTTTTTTTCACCCTGAAAGCTATCTCTGTCTCAGTCTTTGACCTGGTTTTCTGAGCAGCTCAAAAATAAAAACCCTCTATCACGTTTCTGCTGCTTCTCTTTATGACAAAGTGGAATTGAAGGAAAGCAGATCGAGTATTCGGGAAATTCTAGACCTCTATCGGTCATTTGTTCTTGGAGGTGGCCCACATTGAGTTGATATTATTAATTTCCTTTTCTTTTTTTTTCTTTTTTAACTGTGTCCCAAATTTTAGAGAGCTAGTGTTTCCTGTCTGACCCAGAAAACTAGAGCTAAGGAGAAACTCCAGACTGAATGTTAGACATGCTACATAAGGGAGAGAGGGGGAAAAAAAGAAAAAGATCATTATTTCAAGGTGAATTTCAATGGCTCTGACTTGTGGAGGGTCCAATATATTTGAGTGTTCCTATTTTATTTAGCAGGGACATAAGAGGCTCAATTAAGGCCTCCAAACACTGCTGTGTTTGTTGCCGGATTTAAGTGGCTGGCTGTTTCTTCCTGCTGGTTTGTTTAATTGATAACAGGATGACTGTGTCTCAAGAGGTAAAGTGATCATCCTGAAATCAGAATGTTACTGGTTTTGAACCCACCTTCCTCAGTTCAAATGTCAAAGAACCACAACAGCCACCAGGTGAAGTTATGGTCTGTTGTTTAGGGTACATCCAGAAATGATAGTCAAGTAAAATCTGGTGCAACATGACATAGAAACACAGTAAATGACTAATGCCAACTCTCATAGTCTCATTGGTGACAACTATGGGAGCTATGACATTTCATCCAGTGTGCCACTGTTTCCACAACGTGAAAATCCGTGCATGTTCCTTTCAGCTACTCACTACAGTGGACATAACTGTCAAATATACATTGGCTCCAGTTCCATCACGATTTCCTGAAGTCCTCTCCTGAATAGCATTGACTGGCTGCATACATTTGCATGTAAATGTTGCTATCTTCTTGGCCATGGCATTTTTGCTAGCTTCTGACAAGTGACCTTGTGTGGCTGACTGGGCCTGAAGTTGACCCACGTGTATATGCTGCATCCGCTGCCGCGTGGGTGGTTTACAGGCTAACAGGCGAGTCTACACATTTGTTTTTGTTTTAGTAAGAAAGCTGCTTTGTATAAACGGAACAAATGGACATTGTTCGTTACGACCATTTATCTAAAATCCAAAATATTTTAAGAGTTGTGGTTAAAGTTTCCTTACGTTCAAATTGATGTTGAAATAAAGTTTTTTTTCCGACCGTTGAAGAAAAATTGATGGCCCCAGTGAGCTCTTAGCCTACATTTGCAGGCACAAATATTGGTTAAAGTGTCAGATTCTTTTTTTTTTAGTTTGATTTATAAATACTTGTGTTGTCTTGTAGCGCTGGTAAGATACATGAAACAGGATTACAGTTTACACATTCTAGGATTGGACTTTGAGATTTAAAACTCGCCTCTGCCAGGAAGACTGACAATCTTGGCCTTTCACATTCTTAGAGCAGTGCATTGTGGGTATAGTTGAAATCCTCCATAGCTCCAGCAGCAGTGCTCTTTTAGAGGAGACTTAGAGGAGCTCTTTCAGATCTGATTCAGATATCGGTCAGGCCTAGATTCCTCAAATAGGGGGTGAATATTTAAATCAGATGGAAATTAACCCGAAGATCTGCTGTGAGCTCAATCTGCTGCTGTTTAATCTCATACAGAGCCCATCGCCCGAGTCTGAAAGTAGAAATAATGAAGAAAGATAATGTGTTGAGTCTGTTTCTGGGTCCCTTGAGTGATAGGAGAGGCAGTTGACTGTCCACGTTGGGGGGGGGGGGGGGACTTTGTGAAGCCATGAGGAGCTCTAATCTACCAGAATGAATCTGATTATCATTTCCAAAAACATATCATAGAGAGGCTTACAGACTGCCTGCAGAGCGGGGATCAGCAGCCAGACGTGCTCTTCAACTTGGCATGATACAAGAAGTGATTAAGAGCCAAAGCACCAGAAATAGCTTGACTGAACACATACCATGAAAAGCACGTGTTGGGAATAAAAATTACAACAAATAGGACTGTGAATCCAACCCCCTGGAACAGCTTGACATCCAATACAGTTATGTCACAGATACATATGACATTGGAGTTCCAATTTGTTACACTTCGAGAGTATCATTTTGTGATTTTATTTCTCATGAATTGGGTTTGATTACATTTTGCACACACATTTATAATGCCCTAATCAAAAAGCTTAGTTTTTCTAAAGTTTTATCTAAATGGCCCAGAGTACATGACGCTTTTGAAAAAACTTGAACTTGCAAAAAAACTTTGAAAAAAATACTCTGTTCAATACGTCACTCCATTGCAAAGGGATTTATCAGTTTAGGATAGATAGGAAAATATTAAATATAATCATACGCCTTATTTTGTGCTATGCAGAAGTGCTCAGCCACCCCTCATTCTTTTTATATTTTGCCTCCATGCAGCCTGACTTTTGTATAATCTTTTAAAGCGGTCTTGAACAATAGCTCTGCAAGCTTTCTGAAGGTCTTTCAAAATCTTTCTTTAGACATTGGCTGCTTTTTTAACTAATTTTTAGTCCAGCCTTTGAACCTGACCATTTTCAGAGAAATAAATTTTTTTTGGATAAGCCTCTTAACACTGACCTATAAATCATTTAGACATGGAAAAAGGCACCTAAGTCAAGACACGAGCCACTCTTGTGCCTATACAAATGTATTTTTAGGCACTTTGTTACCAGCGACCTGTCACAAAGATACATCATTGTTCCCATTTCTTTGGAAAATGACACAAAAACTGGACTGAAAATCAGTGACAACAGGTCTTCTGGAGTGATGAATCCTCCCCAGAGCCCACATCTCAACATTACTGAAGCAGTGTGGGTTCAGCTTGACAGAGAACGGAACAAAAGGCAGCCAACATCCAAAGAAGAGCTTTGGAATATCCTTCAAAAAGCCTGAAGACTACTTATAGAAACAAATTATAAGGAAAGCTTGTCGAAGAGGGTTCAGGCTGTGTTGAAGAATAAAGATGGTCATTCTCTGATATTGACTTTTAAGTTTCTTAGACTTGTACTCATTTTTTATTTTTCATTTTTCACTTCCATTTGCACGCTTCAATAGATAACTACTCCTTCCTCCCGTTTCCTGGCAGTGAATGAAGAAATTCTCGCACAGTTCTATACCTGCAGGTATAAGGAGGTGCATTAGGCAGTTTAGGGTTAAAACAGATTTATAAATACGAGCAACGAGCTGTTACGTCGGGGACTGACTAAGGCTCTCGGCTCACTTTCACTCGGAAACTGAATCACCAGGAGAACTACCTGCTCAGCTGTTTGTTCAGCTTTTCCTCCCTTTTTCAGCCCTCTTTGCTTTCTCTCCTCCACCACTCCGTCTCCCTCTGGCTGTGGTTTGAGCTGCTCTAATTCAATCAGCGTGTTCTGTAGCCTCAGAGTGAGAGATTGCATGTTCATTAAAAAAATCCTGATTAGTCCAAAAGACTGATTACACTTTGTAGCTATTGGTGTGTGTGTGTGTGTGTGTGTGTATTGCTGCCCATTAGTCTTCCACTTGAAGCTTCCCTCCTGCCCTCTCATTTGTCTAATGGATGAAGACTTAAGCCCCCTTAAAACACAACGTGCACGCTCACTATGTATGTGCACGATGATCCATTAATTAGCTTAAGTGGACCCTCAGGCTTCCTCTACCTCCCCCTTTCCTCCATTTTCCCCTCTTTCCTTCTTCACCCTCTTTGTTTTCCAGCCGTCTTCCTAGAAAACAATGACCCCGTCCATCAATCCCTCCCTTCAGTCCACGCGTTTTCACCTCCAGCAACAAAGTCTCATTAAAAGTCAAGTGATTTATTTTGTTATGTGCGGTTCATACCAACTCTGTCAGAAAGTTTATCCTTTAGCATCAGTCGTGCTCTCAGTCTGTCCTCCCTGGAAGGTTTCCGAGCAGATTTCTTGCTTTTCCTGCCTAATTCCTAATATTTATCATGGAAAGGCTCAAAGGCGAGCAAGCAGGGCTTCATGTGAGCATCAGGAATATCTGCCTTTTCATTCTTCATGTGTGTTTGGCGGTTTAACGATTGACAGCAGCCACATTTAGGGAAAAATCAATAGCAAAAGCCATCTGGGATTTTGCCTCGGGGGGACCTTTCCTTCTTCTCTAGTTCAGAAGGAGCTTGGGAGCGATTATTAGTCAGTTGGAATGTGGTACACAGAAACCGTGCTCAACATGAAGCCCAGGGAGGGTTTGGGGGTAGCACTAAGGGATGGAGATCTGCATCAAAGAAAAAAAATAATGAGAGTGGAGTGCAGTTATAAGCCATATAAGCCAAGATATAATGTTCTAAGCAGTGTGCACTTTTTTCATCAGTTGGAAGACTTTTTGTCTTTTTTTACAGTCAATTTATTTATTTTTTGTCAACAAATTAAACTAAATGATGCAAAGAAATGAACATATTGCTACTGTGAAGTAAATTGAGATAGGATACAACTTTACAGATGCAGAAGTGGCTCTATTCTGGTTCACAAACTTAACTTAAGATTCAGCTGTGTTTCTGTGTCTTATTTAAACACACACTTTAACTGTCTGCACAGCATACATGACTGGCTCATGTGACTCTTTTGGACTCGTGAACATTTGCAATAAGTTGTAAAAAAGTCTGTTATGGTGACACAGTGCTGTTAAAGTGGGGGAAGACAGAAATCTTCCAACATATGGCAATACGTGTTGTGAGAAGACTTGGCTGTTTTCAGGCTGTAAAAACATTTTTGCCCATAATTGGAAACTTTAAACAATATTTTCTTTGCGTTTCTTTTTTTAAACCATCAGCTGGAAATCTTGGCAGAAAAGCAGCTTTTCCACCTATGCTGATAACTGCTTCCATTACAAAGTAACAGAAAAACAAAAAAGAAAAAAACGGTAAAGCCAATACAATGTTTGCTGTGATAAAAGTGAGCCTTTCAGAACTGGATACTATTGCGATGCATCACATTCTGAGCTTGCCTTTCTTCTTCTGGACAGATAAGCTGCCATCTTTGATTTCTTCTAACATCTGACTGAGTTCTAGAGGTTGCTTTAGCAGCCACCAACTGTCACAATAGTTTCATTAACATTGGTTCTTTTATTCTGGACGTGTGTGTGTGTATATGAACATAGATGTGTGATTTTGTCCATGAATGCAAGCTCTGTGAGAGGGGGGCATCTGCCTTTCTCTACCCCTTCACAGTGATCCGTTTCTGTTGTTGTTTTGGATTGATTAACACTTGAGAAAATTATTATTGAACTCAGATTTACCTAATGGGTTTTTGTGAACTCCTGACGACATCATTTTCACCTGCTCCTTTGTTGCCGGAAAGCACCTGGATTACAGTCACGATGATGGAATGATGATTGAAATGAGGGCATCGTCCTCTGGTCGATTTTCTTTTCTGTTACACAGAGAGATTTAAGCCAAAGGTGGCAACAACAAGGAAGGCATATTGTTTGTTTTTTATATGTGTAGTCGTTCATGTTTATGATGTAAACGGCTCCAATGTGTTGACTGGTGTCACTTTAGAATATCATTTTATCTGCCTCTATCGTTTGTTACTCTAAGCTTTGTTGTTGTTCTTTTATTTGTTGGGATTTGTTTAAAGTTTGGCTGGGATGCAGTTGAAATGGTGCGTTTCCATGGAGGCTTTGTGGAGTTTACTTCTGGTTCAGCTGGTGTTGCAGCTTGAGTGAGAGTCAGTTTGCATGAAAACCCCTTTATTACACATTGCCGAACAGACCAAGTACCAGAACCTTTCTGCTGGAAGACCAGTAACAATAGCATGCAGCTTCTGTTGAATCACCCACTTTCCACCTCTTGCTAGGACAGTCAATTTTTCTTTGAAGTTTCAAAATCCCTTTGAGTAAAAAAAAAAGATCATCTCTAAGTGCTTCATACAAATGCACAAGATTGTTAGAGGTAGCTTGCTTTATAATCCAGCAGAGGGCATACAAAAGCATCTGAAATCTTGCACGTTTATTTAAAATTGTTGGTTTTAAGCTCTACTTCTCGCCACAGATTTATCTGTGTCACCTGTTTCTCTTTATTTGATAAAGGGGCTCTTTGTATTCAGTAACGTCTATTAGAATCCACGAATATGAACTAAACTCCTGAGATGACTCCAACAACTGGAAAGGAATCATTGGCACAAGAGCTGAGACAAACATGTAGACACAGCTGACCTTTACAAGGAGGTATGCAACTGTGACCATATCAGTGAAGTATATGCAACATTAACGCTACTTTCAGTCAGCTCTCTTTAAAATGCAGTCAGAACAAGAGTCAGTTCCAGCATTAATGTTATAAAAGAGGAAAACTCTAAAATCAATCAACACCAGCTGCAAAATGAACACATGGATCAAAGTGAGTGCTGCTCACATTTGTATGAAATGTTTGTCAAGAGAAAACACTGTTGAGCTACCGGGTACCGAGCAAGTCCAAACTGTGTTTGTGCTGCAGTGTGGATGGAGCAGCTGATACTAACAGGGTTTAATGCCTCTGTGTGAAAGTGCAGTGTTCATCACTGAGGAATGCTGGGAAACTGGAGGACGCGGGACAAAGTTTATCGAGTCTGTGGAGAAAAACGAGTGACAGCATTCTTGAATGTCAGCTTATCTCGCTGCTTCCTGTAAGAACGACACAAACACACACTCAGAGCGGAGGTTTTTATTTTGCCAGAGCTTTTTAAGGACTGTTCAGAGCTCCGAGACTCAGCTGTGAGAAACGATGAAGGGAGCTGAAGTCAACTCTGACCCAGAGAGGGTGGTTTGTTGTTTGATGACGAACAACTTCTTCTTCTTTTAGCATGTTCTCAGTTACAGTAAGAAATGAGCGTAAACTTAATGTAGCGACGCTTCTCACCATGCATAAAACCTGTCAGTATTTAAAACGGAGGAGAAAATAAAACCGATGCCAAGATAACATTTTGCTTCTGAAGTGACATTTCTCTTCAGCTACACATACTACTTCGCTAAATTTATTTCCCTCCTTTCTGTCTTTTCAGTTTTCTTTTTCATTTGTCATCCCGCTTTCCCTCTTCTGTCATTTCTTTTTCTTTCCACTCTGTCCTCTTTCATATCTTTTCTTCTTCCTTCTTTGCTCATTCCTTTTCTTTGCTTCCTCTGACTTCTTTCTTCCTCCCAACCTCCTTCTCCTCCATCCATCCTTGCATTCTCCCTTTTTTTGTCTTACTATCTCTGTTTTTGTCTGCCATCTTGCTCTCCTTCTCTCTTAATCTTTCCTTCTTGTTCCTCTCTGCCTCTCTTGATTCAGTTCGCTTCCCTCAACTTGCTTTTCCTTTTTCTATCTTTTTTGTAACTTTTTCTTCCCTGACTTCCACTTTGATCTTCAATAATTTTTTCTAAATTGCTTCTCTCCACCTGCTATTTTTTCTCTTTCATCACTCTTTACCTCTCATGTCTCAAGATTTTCCTTTTTTTCTTTTAGGTGATTTGGACTGACTCATCCTCAGAATTCATATTTTCCTCCTCTGACCTCCGTATCATCTCTTCTTTATCACATTTTGCTCTTTTCCCCTCTCCTCTTCTCTTCCTTTATCATCTTTATCCTCCCCCTTATTCACTTTTCTCCCTATTTTCTTTGATCTTTTTTTTACCTTCTCTTCTTTTCTTCTCCCCGTCATCATTCTCTCCTTTCACCCCCCTCACTGACTTCTCTCCCTCACTCCGTCTTTGTTTTTGAACTTATTCTTTTCTTCAGCACTCGATGTCTCTGGTTGCCAGGTGATTCTGGCTGGTTGCTGTTGTCAGGTGGTTGCTAGGTGGTTTAGGTCACATGACTGTGTTTTTTCTGTCTCTTTATGCTGAGTCACTGTGTTGTCATTAAGCCATGTCAGTGTATCTTTGCTGATTGAGGTTCAGCACCACTTTAACTTCAATTTCCACTAAACTTTAAATAGTTCTTAGAAACCTTTTACAGCTCTGACATTTCCTTCTCGCACAGATCTTGTTTTACTCTCAAAATGAATTGCTGCATGTTATTGCAAAGATCTTTTCAGTACAAATAAGATCAATAAGAAAAATGACTAATTGTTGCCATGAATGAAGCACACACACCTCTTGTTTTTAAGCTGTGGTTCGTAGATAGTCCCAGCACACTTGTCTCATTAGTTATAAATACATTTATCTCTCCAGCCCAAAGGAAGTCTTGTTTAGATGAAAAGTGAGTTGTAACGGCTTTCCACCTCAGCATGGCTGGAAATGGGTGTTGTATATGTTGTACGGGCTTCTCTTTATTATGGGGCATTGATTTTGAATGTGAATTTGAATTCATGAAGCAGTTGCTTTGTTCCTCAGGATGCAATGGCTGCGTTTGTGTGCTGGTTTCCTGTACTCTGTGAGTACAGTAAGAGCTTTGGGCTTTCTTTACTTACGTTAAAGAGCTTCATGCTGATGATGTGTTTGAATGTGTGGCTGTGAATGGATTGCATTCTACGTGTTTATAATGATAACATTTTCCTTCCTATCTGTTGTCAGTTGATTAATTAATTCTTTCCTGTGACTCCTTTCCCTCCTGTCTCGGGCTTGTTTTTTTTCTTTGTTTCCAGCAGTTAATCATCTCAGTTCAAAATGCGGCATTTGCCCCTGATAGGCTCAAAAACACACTATTAAAACAACCAAACACAGACCTTTAGATTTAAAATACAAAAATAGCTCAAATACACAAATATCTCAGATCCATAGCCATCAGATAAAAGTGAAGCCCAAATTCCAGTGAATAAAAATGCATATTTAACAGCTGCACAGTATCAGTGTTTGTTTTTGCACCTGCTGGCCTCATTCACACTTGGAATTCATTTATTTAAAACTCCAGGTAATGTCTGAAATGCAGCTAAAACAACACAAAGAAAATCGGATGCACTCGCTCCATTTATACAGCTTTTCCCAGCGTTGGCTGCTAGCATTTAGCAGCCTTTCATGTTTAGCTTGGGGCAGCTAGCTGTGATGGGGCCAGGCCAACAGAGCTAATACTGTGACACTTTCTATTATTGTATTATTCATAGTGAATCACCGGCAAGCCTCAGATCAATAATTTATACACACTTCCTATGTTTCCATAAACCTAGATTACATGCAGTTTCAGCTTCTTTCACATTTTAATTCCCTGCTTTGGCAGGACTCGTTCAGCAGGAGATTAAAACTTTATGTTCAATTTCTGGAGACTGATGAAAGAGATGAATTGACTTTTGTTTCACCGAACAGAATCTCCTCGCAGTCGTACCTTTAACTGTGCAATCTCAAGCTCTACTGTTAAAGCGCCTGTTTGGACTTGTTGCCCCTCGAGTCTCATAAAATGGGCTCTTGTTTTTCTTTTAAAAGTCATTTAATACTAAAATATGAAAAGCCTCCTCCTGGCCACCTCTGCAGGCTGCCCCAATTGGACCTTAAAGTTCAGCTGGGTTTTTTTTTTGTGACCCAGCTGGGCCACTGCGCGTCACCTCGGATGGAAAATCATTCTGACATTTACAGCAAAGTGAAACAGTGAAGAGAAAGCAGAGAGTGACAGCATGAAGAAGCTGCTGTCACTCTCTGCTGCCATTTGATCGCAACAACACTGCAGTGCTTCCTATGTTGTGTGACGTTAAAAATGGCACCATGTTAAGGGTTTCTGATCAGAGGCAACGACATGTGCACCAGTTACTCTGCCTTTTTTTAATCCTCTTCATGCACCAGCGGACTTGACAGAAGAAAAGTTGCACACAGGAAGTTGATGGGGACGGTAAAAATGGTCTAGCTTTTGGGGATGGTTTGCTCATGATGGTATTCAACATTAATTCGGGAGAAAAGACAACTCTTGACCAGAATGGCTACTACAACATCCCAGTTGTGTAGCACTGCTTCAGCTTCACCTCTACAATCTTTGACCAAAGCCCAGCTGGGATTGGTTGGAATGAGTTTAACCTTTCACATTTCTAAATATTATTCCTATAGAGCGAACTTTTCAGTGTAAATCTAATTAACACCTTATGAGAGTCGATATGTGTAGTTTCTAAGTTTCTGTAACTTACATTTAAAAATGCCAACAGAAAAACTTTAACATGAATTATTATACGCTAATTGAATGGAAAGTCTTAGAAAAGTTTAAAAAATGTCTTTTTTTTAAATCCGTTTTTTCATTATTTTCTCTCTGCAGTGTAAGATTAATATGTGGATCCTAAAAAAGAGAGAAAAAAAGCTCAGATCCTACAAGTTGTTAACCACAGGAAAAAAAAAAGAAGAGAGAGAAGCTTAAGTTTAGCAAGTGTCCCCCTGAGGCTGTTATTCAGAGGTTCGTTTCATAAATCAGATAAAAGAAGTATTCAGAGTTAAAAATTGACTGCAGGAACTGGATGCTCTTAAATAAATGCTTTTCTAAGTGGAAAAATGTTGGCCGGCAGCAACCATAAGCTGATTAGATTTAGATGTATGGGTGTGTGGACACGCACACACCTGTTAGATGCTGACATTGGACAGATGAATGTGGTGTGTTCGTATTAACCAGATACACACAAACACTGAAGCTTTTACTGAAGCATTAACTTCTGCTCTTTGTGTACCCCTGAACTCTCAACCTAACCAATACTGTCTCACATCTAACTCTAACCTTAACCTAACATCACTTCACACCTCAGGCCTAACCATAAGTATGAGCTGAGAAATTATCTTCTGCCTCTTTAGGACCTGCCTTTGGTCCCCTTAAAGATTACCAGTCCAAGCCGGTCCTAATGAGGTTTTAAAGATAAGAACACCTACAGCTGATTTAAGTAAACAACCAGGTTAGAGCTTCCCTCTGGAAAAGGCAACAAGTTATTTAACCCTAACTGATGTAGTGAGTAGCTTTTCATTCCTTAAAAAACATGTCGGAAGACGCATCCTTTGCTCGTGAAAAGATGTTACTCATTTTCACAGGGGTCAAGTTATTGATCTGCATCAAGCAAACCAACCGACCATAAGAGGTTATTGAAACTTCTAAAATTTGGTTGAGAACTGTCCAACAAATGATTAAAACCTGGAAGGATAACGATTAATCTTCGTCATGGGTAGAGATTGTGATCAAAGTCTTCTGACCTCAATCATTCATCATTTATTATCCCTCATTGGGTACTTGGATTGATCTAAGCCAGAGAGATGTTCATTATCTTTTTCTTTATGCAGTATAATGCTTTAGTCATTTGAAACATTATTCTCTGAGATGTCACCATCTCCTCCTTTTCCTCCTCTCGTTTTCCCTCTTCTCCTCCCTCCATTTTATACCTGTCATGGTTTATAACCTGTTATATTTTTAGTTTGCACCCCCTCATTCCTGTCTCTCTCAGGCTCCATCAGTGTTAATTGTCTGTCTGATGTCTGTTTATCTGAAATGAGGCAGCAAAAATGAGACGAGCTGATGTTTATAGTCAAGACAGCAGTTAATAGCGGTTTCATAATTTCACAGATGCAGAGCCATGGCAGATGTGTTTGTGTGGTTACTTCTAAGGCTCTCTTTGTGTGGGCTCCATTCTGGAAAGAAAGCAGTGAGTCCACATAATGCAGATCATTAAACGTTGGGTGATGACCAGTTTAAGCTTTGTGGTTGTATCTTAAATATCAATCCTTTTCTCAAGTCACATTAAGTTAACCTTTTGTCATTTGTAAGTCTAAGTGATGTATTCACTTAAGATCTGACATCAGCTTGAAATAAGACAGATTTATAGTACAGTTCCTCTGGATCTGCATTAACTTTAATGAGGCCTAATTATCGTCAACAACATGCAGCTCCAATCTGAGACTGAGCTGAGCAGCAGAGGACCCGTAATGCTGATCATGGACTGATCTCGAAGCTGAAAAATCCGACTCTCAAAGGTGATTCTTCACAAACTACTTGATGCAACTAATGGAGGTCCTTGTTCACAACTGTGAGCTTAATGAACTCCAAATATTGATTTGCTGCATGGTTGCAGTGGGACTTTTTCCTACTACACAAACAAAAATAGGTTATTTGTATGCTCACTAGACAAATCTGTTCTTCGGGAGACAAAAAAAAAAATAAATCCGTTTTCTTACATCTTCTGAAGATTATTTAGAAAAGATTATAAAAAGAAAAACATTAAAGTGGAAGTACACAAACTCTGTGCCTCCAAATGTGACGAGCAGCATTCACAATCGCCATTTTCAACAAGATTCATGCAACTACATTTACAAACATTGTATAACCAGTTAGTGTCTAAAGATGGCATGTGTGACCGGAGCATGTGTTCAGCATCACAAAGAGCATTTGCATACAGTGCATTAGGGGTGGGCGATATGACGATATTAAATCGTGAACGATTGCAACGTGAAGACGATCCGTAACCATCTGTCAAACTGCAGAGATCGTGGGATCGTATCGGGCACATTCTATAAATTGCAGTTCTATGCTGATGCACCGACGCACCAGACGTATTACGTCGTCAACCTGACCGACCAATCACAGCGAATTACGCGTAGTGATGCGTTTTCTTACCCGCCTCCTTGTTTGTGTGTGTAGCCGCATGGAGAGCCATGGCTGAAAGCCAAACAGAGGAGTTGGTTGCTAACAAAAAATTCCACCTCCATTATATGGAACTGGTTTGGATTTTCCGCAACTGATCAAGCGCAAGCAAATGTAATTTTCAAAGTTTGCACAGAAACGGTTTGCACGTCGGGTGGCAACACGACGAACCTGTTCAATCACTTGAAGAGGAAGCATCCAAAACAGTATGCTGAGAGCCAGACAGCGAGGGGCCCGGCGGCACCGGCACCGCAGGCAGAGGCAGCAGCGAGCGTAAGACCAAAACAGACATTAACACAGGTATTTCACAAAGGCACTCCTATGACAAGTCAAGCAAGTGATAGAAAGAGGTAACAGAAGCAGTTACCTTTTATCTTGCAAAAGATATGGTACCGTTCAAGACGGTAGAAAAGGAGGGGTCCGAACGTCTGCTTCAAGTAGTTGAGCCGCGGTACGAGCTGCCCAGCCAAAAATACTTCTGCAACACTGTCTGTTTTTCACTTTTCAATTTAAGATTGTGATAAAATCGAAATGGTGATTTTATGTTTTAAAAATCGTGACATGATATTTTTGCCATATCGCCCAGTGCCTACAATTTAAAACAGCATTTATAAACTTGACTCCTGATGCTTAGATGTTGCTTGTCATATTTTGTCTCACTGCACCATATTCCTCCAAAGAGACTCACTATAAGCACTAATAGAAGGTTCAGACGTGTACAGGAGAGCACATAAAGTGACATAATGGTGTGGCTCTATGGCAGCTCTGGCTGTAGAAAACCAAACCAATGTTAAGCTGGTTCCTAAACTAAGGACTGCCTCTAGCAGACCTGAACAAACACTGGAACCACTTTGAGCAAATATCGGTATCTATCAGCAGCAGAGGAGTGAGCGTAGAAATGCTCCTTGTTTCCTGAGATGTGTTGCCTTCCAGGATGTCTTATAGTCTTTCTGTCTCCAATCTCAAAATCCTGTCGGTCATTTGATGTAGCTTATTGTCTGTGTGCGCTGGTTCCAATAGATAAGACCATCAAGCTGAAATGACCAGTGACTATCCCCTTAATGGTATGGGGAGTAATTCAGTATTGCATTGAACTAGTTTGTCAGAGTCAGCCTCCGCCTGTAAACAAATTTACTTGCAGATGAATACGTCAGTGATTAGGTCAGCTGGCAAGTGTCCCTGGATAGATGCTAATTTCTGCTTACTTTCACTCAGACAGTAAACAAAATTTGAGATGATTCATTAAAAGCTCAAGGGAACTCATGCTTCAAGATAACTGCTTCTGCCTTTGTGTGACTCTTAGTCACCTCCAATGTTCATTCATGGTGTGGATCTGTTGCTAGTGCAAGACTGAAACTGAAATCAAAAGTGCAAAGTAGATATAGATGTTAATAGTTGGTTGGAGGTAAATCAGGCGATCATCTGTTCAGAGGAAATGAGAGCTCAAAATCCTCCTGCTAAGGTGATGAGGACAGAGTGAGAGAACGGGACCTGTAGGAGTCGGAGCTCGTTCTGTCGCTGAGGGTTTCTTGTTGGCTGTGATGGAGCAGAAAATGGCTGTAAAAGCTGACTGAGTTTGACTGCCAGCCCCCTGTTCACCCTCAGTGGAGCGATGCCACCAGTCGGCTCGTATTGACATGAAGGTACTTTAGAAGAAGAGTTTTCTTCTAGGATAAAAGACGGAAACCAACCATCCAGCAAATCCTCAGAAACTGGCCAAAACAGAGAGATGACTCTTTCTTTCTTTTTTTCTTTTTTTTTGTGGACAATCTGATGAAACACTCAATGATCTGTCAGTGTTTTTATGCAGGTGTGCCAGTTATAACAACAAGCCAATACAAGAACTCTACAAGACTGAAATCTTTATATTTAGAAGGAAAATCAAGCACTGCCTTTCAGATAACCTGTTATTATCTGTGAGGCAGTTTTTTTTTTGCTCTGACATTTTCAGTCATTTTCCAATTTGTTTGGAAGGGTCTGATATTGATCCAACTTGAGATCCATCACCACGTCCTCATCACCACAATAAAGGAAGTTACATTTAAACCAAATGGTAAGTCACAGTAAATGACTGTTAAATAGATTCATCAAAGCTGGCCATGTTAGAAGGAAAACACATCAGCCTTTCAAACCAGTTTAGTGTCCACAAACAAAGCACCATGATATCTTACCATAAAACAGATTTGAACTTCATCCCCCCTCTTCTCTCTCTTCTTCCCTTCTTCCCATCCCATCCATCATTAGCTTCGACTTCCCTCTGCAGACAGATCATTAACATAATGGCTCCTCAGTCAAATCATCATTACAGACAGAGCTGCAGTAATGGTTGTTAGTCTTATCAGGGCTGTTGTTTTTCTGCAATTTAGCATCTGAATAGCTTTGCTGCAGTTGGGAGCCGATCCAGCGAAAAGGGGGGGAACAAAGAGGATCTTGCAGGGGTTATAAACGAGGCTTGATTACAGCGTCGAAACAAGTGCAGGTTGAGTGAAGTGCTGATAAACCGGCTGTTTGAGCCGCCATGCACATGTGTGTCATGGCCTGATCATGTTGTGGTGCACTGGGTGTAGTGCCTGATCAACATCCTGTTTTCAGTTGGTTTTGTTACTAAATCCTCCTTTTTTTTGTTTTGTTTGTTTGCTTTTGCATGATCGCGCATGTTTGGGGCCTTCAGTTCTACAAAGCTAACTGTAATTTCCTGGATCCTGGTTGAGGTCGGGTTAGATTGAGGGCTGATCACGACTGCTTTATGATTAAATGTTGTTGCTCCTAATTTACTCCTAACTTATATGTTTTAAAACAAGATGTGTGTTAGGGTCAGCTGTCCAGATTGTAACGTCAGACTACGTTCAGTGGGGTTAGGGTTAGGGTTTCAACCAACATCTGTTCTCATCTGGGCAGTTTACAAGGTGTCCAGCACTATAACATATTAGTGGGATGTATCTGTGT
This sequence comes from Leuresthes tenuis, assembly GCF_036924035.1. Taxonomy (NCBI): domain Eukaryota; kingdom Metazoa; phylum Chordata; class Actinopteri; order Atheriniformes; family Atherinopsidae; genus Leuresthes; species Leuresthes tenuis. The sequence goes on along the minus strand of NW_027325372.1, from coordinate 7,278,722 downwards.
AAAAGTAAAAATGTATGATATGAACAAATATTAGCTGATTTTTAGAAGTGATGATGGGTTTTAAATGGAGATAAGTGGGTCACCAGTATGAATCATCCTACTGCAGTGTCAATAATCTGTCAGATATTCATATGATAGAGTAAAACTAAAGGTAAATTGGTCTGACATCTTTTTCTTTTGGAGGTACTGGGCATCGGGTTGTGCATTAGTTAACCTCTGTCACATTTGCCATTTTATCAGCTCTGATAGAACAGACTAAGTGGAAACAAGCAATTTAACACCACAGAAACACACTAAAAGCCTAAAATAGGCCTGAATTCTATGAGATGGAGCTCATCTTTGACGTTTACAGCTTTTAGCCCTAAGCACTTGAACACTTTTCTTTTCCGAGTCAGTGATGACTAGTATATCTGAGTGTTTCAGTGTTGTAGCTGTCAGGAAGACATTCGGCTCTGACTGCTGACAGAAACACCAGCTGCATACGTTTAAAAACCTTGTGTGTGAGAGTGTGTGTGTCTGTTTTAAATGAAAACTTCTAGCTGTTGTAGCTGTTCACAGCTCCAGCTGTTGGTCTAATCTCATGCTGTTGTGTCTTTGCTTGGTGTAAATGTATTCTGACAGTTTTGGACTGTAGCTTTTTAGTCCAGTCCATTGAGAGGTTTGTTGACCTGTTTCTTCATAAATAGCTGCTTCCGTCCGAGGCCGGCAGTGCTCCTGCCCAGGGTTTAGGGTATAAACTGCTACCTAATAGTTTGTCCCACTGGTTTTGACATTTACTGCCCAATCTGTCATCTTTGGCCTGATTTTGAAAATTAACTAGAGTCTGTAGCCACACTCGTAGTCTCATGAGGTTGTGCTGCTTATTATACCCCACAAATAAGATGGATGGTTGAAAAAAATAAAAATAAAAAAGATCTTCTTTATTCTTGGTATGTTATTACAAATGGCTCAGGAATGTAAAGTTTGCGCTGAGAGACGAGGTGAATGATATTTGTTTTTGTAATGTCAAGTATGTTAACGTTTTATTTTTCTCCCTCTGTCAGATGTGTTTGATCTTATAAGATTTTTATGTTCTAACATTTTTAACGTCCTTGGGTGATTTCAAACAAAATAAATTTAAATTCATCTCATACAATGAATTTATATATTAAAAAAAGGTAGAGAAGCAGGGGTGAAGCTATGTTGCTCTTTTGTCTGTTCGTTTTTCTTAATCTTAAACGTAAACCTGCAGCATTTTCCCTGTTCTTGATGTGTTTTGATGCCTTTTTTTCTTTTCTTTTGTGAGCATTTCTATTACAACTGTGTGCTGTTAAACTGTTACTGATGGAATAGACATTTCTCTCCCAAATATTTGACCGATGTGCTGCTGTTTTTTTCCATTTATTCTGTTTGTTGACTTTAAACGTTTGCGGTTTATTGGAGACTAATATCTTTTTTTTCTTTTTTTCCATGTGCATGTCCAGATCTTGGCTGTCTCTCTTCAACAGGTACGTGTCACTGAAAACCCATTTTCTTTGTCTGCATGCAGTGGGCTGTATTTAATCTGCATGGCATCGGTGCTCAGAGGAACCCTTCATGCTGCTCATTTGACATTCTCTTTTTCTTTGAGATGCAAGCTGTTTGTAATCGGCCTCTTTTGTAGTTGTTCACAGCATCTGAATAGTGGTTGTTGTCTCTTCTACAGATAGACCAAAGATGGGGTTAATACCTGGAGTTTACTTTGTTTTTTTCTTTGTAGTAGACATCTGTCTGGTTGTTGCACATGGAAGTGAATCATTCCTTTCACCTTCATTCAGGTATTATCTGGATTGATCATTTCCAGTCATTTAATTCCTAATATTGGAGGATGTGGAAGTTGATGATGCATGTTCCGAGTCAGGAACTGAGGACAACTAGGAGAGAAAAGAAAACCTTTGACAAACACACTATGTTATTGAGCATGTTGTTACCCGAGGCTAAGTTGCTAATAGCTGTTCTATGCACACAGCATATAAAGAGTGTAATGGGTGATAATTGCAAGCCATTACCTTTTGGGTTGCTAACTCAACAAATGGATACTTTTGGTCATCCAATAAGCAAATGTTTCAACACAAAGTACTAATGTTTGCACTGAAATGTATTCGTACACCTAATACCAACACGACGCAGACGTCTGAAACGGTTTCACTCATCGCCGGAGGTTTAGACTCATGCCCTTTACTGCTGCAACAGTCTCGACTTTCAGCTTCAGTCTCCCCTCAAAGCCAGCCGTGGTCATAAAACGATCAACTGTGAGGTGGGCTGCCAAAATCCAAAGATTTTGGCAACTGTGTTGCTGGTGAGGAAAAATAAATGACATCCACTGATTCAACATCGCTGGTTCTTTAGGCAAAGTGAAAAGGGTCAGCTGGCCCTCGCAGCCGAAAACACATTTCCTTGGACACCTCTGAAACAAAAATCAAGTCCAGAAGCATATCATTGCTCTTTTGAACTGGTTTGGTGGATGACATGCATGCGCTGGCGGGGCGCGTTGCCTGCAGAAGGGAATCCAGAAACTATGATGTGATGATGTCACAGTTAAACATTTTTTTTTTAAAAAAGCCTTGCGAGTCTCAGACTGATGGGTAGATTGAGTTCCTTTTTGAATAAACATATAGAAAAGATGCCTATACCGCTTTCCTTTTTGTATTTTATTTTTTATTCTAACCTTTGAGTGACGTTTAAGGTGATCATAAATTGTTTGAAAATACTGAAGATAAGCCAGAAAACACTTAAAAACATTCCGTGGAGCCTTTCATTTTAATAATAAATGATAGAATGATATCCCATTAAAGCTTTCTACATTACTTAGATCAGCTTAATAATGTAGTGGCTAGAAATGTATAAAAAATGTTGAGTTACTAGATATTTGAAATGACCTTTTTTCCTCCTGTCCTATGAAGAACTAAAAATTCTTGTGGTTCTTTGTTCTTCTAATGAATAGATTATATCTACATATTTAAAGGTGGCTAACAAATATCAAGTTTAGAGAAAAAGCTTCTGTTAATCTTGGTGGAATAAAAAAAAATCTTGAAGAGAAGTGTTAATAACTCCATTGAATGTTCACTTTAAAAATGTATTGAGCATGAATCGTATCATTTCTTATTGATTTAGATACATATTGAATTATCTGATAAGGGAGAAATGCACACCCGTAAGACAGGTTCATCTATTAAATTATTATATTTAGAAGTCATGAATAATGAACGCATGCAGAGCTGTTACCAGGATCCCCCTGTGAACATGTAGTAGTAACAGTAGGTGTTCCACAGTATAAATTTCAATTTTATGCGGTGTTCTCTGTCAGAAGGCTTTGCATCATGTTGATTGATTTACTTGGCTTGCCTTTGTTTGGGTGTGACTGGTGCTCTTTTAGGTAGTCAACTTGTTGCTCCCTCTTCTTCTGTAATTCTGGTTGTATATTTAACGCCACCTACTGCTGAATGTGATGAACCAACCCTTACTAAAAGCTATGAATGAGCTGGGCTATTTCGAACTTTACCTCTGAGTGATCATTTATACGTGTAAATATAACCCCAATCTAGATACAGCCGATGTCTTTTACATGAATTATAGGGTGGTTCTGACACTCGGACCACACCTGGTGGGTGCCACTAAGTAAAGTCTCTGCTTCTACACTCCAAAACCCACATAATCCAAAGCTTGTTGAGTTAATTAGCCAATAATCCTTAATGATTTCAACTTAAATATTTGGCATTGTTTTTAGAAAACATTGTAAATCTGTGTTATGGGATTGTTTCAAAATGTGCAGCTGCTGCTGCTCTCGCTGATTAAGGCAGCTCAAAGCTTCTGAGAAAAATCAACTTTTGGGAACAAATGAAAAACTTCTCAGTCACCGTCCTCTCTCCTCTTCACTCTGACAGTGGTGAGGCTGCCAGCGCCGCTTAACTTCACTTCACTGAGTTTTAACAGCTAATCTGCCAGATGGTGAGCTGTACCGGAGCCGAGATGGAGAAACTCCCAGGTTAACTTGTCTGAACACGACCCAAATCAGTGAGCCAGCAGACAGCACACACAGGTGGGAGGCTTTACTGCGTCCATCCCTCCTGGACAAAAGAGCCAAAAAGTCTAGATGGATTGTTACATCAGACTATCTCCTCTGCAGCGATGTTAAGTCTCCGGTATCTTCTGTATTTCACTCTTTAAAAGCAGTCCCTGCCAAGCGGTCTGTATGACTTTCTTCTTTCCTTTTTTTTTTTTTGTTCGTGAACAGTTTGTGCTGACTAGATTCTTTTAGTTTTTTCATCAGCCATCTTTAGCGCAGAGGTTCTACTTTCCACCCAGACAGGAACACTATTATCGATTCTCCGGGATTAAAATGAAGCATTTACAGGTTAAACACCTGACTCTTCGTGTGTTCAGTCACATTGATCGGCTGTGTTCCGAAGTTCGCATTGATAACAGAGCTCATGGTTTGTCCTTTTAAGTTTTTTGACAGGACTGGTAGAAGTCAGCAGAGGTTGATTTTCCATTTTCTGTTCAGTTTCCACGTCCAGCCATGGCAGAAAGAAATTAGCAGAAAAACTGCTGCAACCTTGAAAGGAAACACATGACCTGGTGTATCTTGGTTTGTTCAGAAATATTATGAGGATATGAAGGCAAAACAAAGTGACAGACATGATAAGCAAACTGGATCGATAAGAAACTGGATTGTGTGGGGTATCTCCTGGGTGAGTGAACATTTTTAGAATTATTAAAGCTGCGTAGTTTAAAGGACCAAAACATGGAACCTCATGCAACACAATCCAGCTTCAATTTATAGTTCATCAGCTGTCTCCTTTTACCAAATACTCTTTCTGATACACATTATAAAAACAGAAAGTTTATAACAACATTTGTCATGTCATTTGTTATCTTAGCTTTGATTTAGTGTGAGATTCAACTATTTATGGCAGCAAATATTTTTAAGATAGAGTATCCTGTTATTGACAAATTGGAATGTTGTATCCCTGATTCACAAAAAAAATTTCTTTGTTAGAATTTTCAACTTATTTTGTCCACATGCATTTCTTTTACAGTTATTTCTCTTATTCTAATGCTCACTTCAGGAACAGACCCAGGAATTAGCCACTTTTTTTGAGGGAGGGCATTTTATGCGCCTCAGGGTGGAAATACTGATAAGATGTAACCAGATGAGTTCGTGCATTGCATTTATGGAGATTCAGATATCACTCTACTTTATTTCCTCTAAAAAAAAAAAAAATTTAGGACCAACATTTGCGCAGGGTTTCTGGAATGCTGATTCCCTTTGCTGGAGTCATTTGTTGGATCGTTCAGTTTCCCTCTATGTCTTCGATGGGTCTTTCTGCACGAGGAGCCAAAACCGAGCCGAACAAGACAAAAAAAGGTCCTCTATTCCTGCAGTCTGGACATAACAAAACTAAGACGTGAATGGTCCTGAAGTGTTGTTCCTTAGTACAATCCCTGTGTGTCCAGAAAGTTTGAAGTCCAGAGATTTCTTCATTAAAGGTTGCATTGTTATCATTTTATGTGAGACCACCACATCTATCTCTGGACACAGGTATAAAGTCTGATTAAAATACAATTTAAGAGCGAAACAAAGATTTGCAGTTGACTTTCAAGGCTGAAAGTAGAAAATCATTTCATTAGATGAGTTCATTTATCAGTCAGTGAACATTTATTCTGCAAACCTTAAACTGAAAGTAAGATTTACAGATATGTTAATTGCACTTTGGAATTTTTTGATGAATTGCAAATTAAAATTTAGAGCTGTTGTTCTGCAGTTCCACTAAAAGAGGAAGCCAGGCTTGATTTGTGCAGACAGATAAAATTTGCTGCTTGTTATGAATGGTAGATTAAATCTGGTCTTTTTTTTTGTTGTTGTTTATTTGTTGATTTCTGTGCAGTTGACGCAATAACAGCTCCTGGCTTTTGGAGACTGTCTCAGTATTTGTGCAGAATGCAGATGATCATAATGAGCGCACTGCTTGGAAGTGGAGCAGCATTTTTATCAAGCAGAAACTGACCACTTTGAAAAGGCTTTGATCAGCCCTGATCTGAAAACATTGCGCCACGCTTTGAGATATGTATGGAGGTGATCTCTTTAGGGGCTCCCAGCGACACTCTAATCCTAAAGAGGGGAGGCCAAGAGCTGATTAACCAACGGAGGAGAGCCTCTCTGTGTGTGTCTTGCTGTGTCTTCAGATCTTTGCAAATCTGATTTCCTGCAGGTTTAGACTGAGTGTCGCCGTCTCATCCCTGTCTCATCTCTTCATCCTTTATCCCTCTTGCCCTTTTTTCATCCTTCCTTGACTCCTCTGTCCCTCGTCTCCTCCTTTGTCTTCAAGTAAATTCTTTCTATTCTTTTCAGCAATTCCACCGTCATCATTTTCTCTTCCCTTGTTCCTCCCAGATTTACTTTGGGTTGCCACGGCAGCCACAGCATGCTAACCAAGGAGTGACAAGGCTGTCGAGTAGACGAGCGTCTGCTCATATCAGTGAAGCAGAACGTGTTCTCACAGAGCAGGGAAGATGGAGGCAGACGCTGGAGTGACGATGAGGGGATGGAGGCAGATATGAGGATCAGATAGATGCAGGCAGGTCAGGACGTAGAGGAGAAGTTGTTGGATGCTGAATTTCAGTGAAGATTTGAGTGATTGTGATGTACATAGGAACAAGTCTCAATACGGTCTCCTGTTGTTGCAAACCCTGCTCTTAGGTTGGTTATTGAAATGCACTAAATCTTGATAAAATGTCAGCACCATTTACTCCCTTTGTCATATGCTCAGTAAGCATTCACACTCAATGTATACATGATAATCTACTACTTACCCATCTTCTCCTTCAAATTCTTTGATGAATGATCCATGGTAATGCTCCTTCCTGCTCTGCAACATCTGAGTAGTACACAGGATGTTAGCTTGGCTGACATCATCCTCTCTCCCACACCTTCAGCGGAGTCCAGAGGACAGTCCAGGACTGAGCTGGCCCTCCTGAGTCTTTTCCCGGTCTGTGTATCCGCCACTCCAGCAGACCACAGCATAGAGAAGCGCTGATGCCACCACACTCATAAAATGCTTTGTCTGTGTCCTGCATACTCCACAGGACCTCAGCCTTCCCAGCAAGTGGACATGAATTCAGCCTTGCTGGTAAGGTGCCTGTGTTGCATACCAGTCCAGTTTATATTTGAGGTGAACACTGGGGTACTTGTGTACGGTCACACCTGTGGTGTGGGATGATTTCCTGCAGAGGTCCATCACCGCCTGACAGAGTTCTTGATGAGCTTCCTGCATTTCAGTTTGTAGCTCAAGGAGGGGGAAAAAGGGATTTAGATGTAGTGGCTAGCCCTGAGTGGCCTTGAGGTTTGGGATTGGTCGTTTTGTTGTGATGGCTGGGGAAGACATTATGTCGATAAGATAATGGACATCCTCACCAAGATGGATGGACAAATGTGTGTTGAGAGAGTTGGCAGGTAGTTGATTATTCCTGCTTTCTGCCGTGCTGCCTCCCCATGTGTGGTTTTTATTACATTTGACCCTGTCTCTGTGTGTGCATTGTGCGTTTCTGTCTGTCAACCCACACGCACACATACAGCTGAGTGTTTAAGAGCTGGCAGTGTGTCTTGATGTTATTGGAAGGACAAATTGAAAGAGCTTGGATTTGATGTGTTCTTAGCTCTTTGCTCGGCTGCCCTAGACTGCAGTCAATCTAACTGGGAGAGTGAGAGTGAGTGTGTGTGTATGCGAGTGTGTGAGTGTGTGTCTTTCCACCTATAAAAGCAGATACAGACAAAGTTAAATCTGTTTATGATACAGAAATTAGTAACCTGACACCTACCCTGTTCACTACATCTTATCATTTTCTGCGGAACCAGCTTAAAAATCACAATCCTTTCTCTGAACCTGCCTTTGAACAATACCGGCAGCGCAGCTACAGTGAAATGTTGAGTTTTTGCTATTGGTAGTGAACAACTTTGCATTATTAATTCTCAAAACATGGACGAGGTTTTCTGTAAACCACTGATGATGCTGTGCCACCTCTTGGAGTAGACCTGGATCCTTAATATGCTGTCATATGACTATAAGATGGATTAAACCACATAATGGAGGAAAGGAAAAAAAGGATGGACAAATTAGGGGTATTCTACTGCCAATGAAAGACTTTCAGAGCCTCCAGCTCTTGGAGTCCATGACTTAATTTTAAAAGCATTTTTTGAGAACAGTCATCTCTAAAAATCTGTCCTGAAAAAAATGTGTGATTTTTACAGAGGGGTCAAAGTAGCAGAGGGAACCATATCCATCTGTCACTTGTTCTTCTGTCATCACAGAGGAGCACTCAGCTGACAGACTCTGGTCTGTTGCTAGGGAGACGATAGAAACTGAACAGGGCTGTCAGCGAGCATTGCCATTTTTTTCTAATCAATGTTATGTTGTAAGCAAAAGTGCTATAAAATATAAGAGATGCCGTTTCTCAGTTGTTAGTTTGGTGCTTTCTTTCAGTTTATTATCACATAATATATAAAAAAATAAACAAAGTGTGAATTATAGCACTTGAGAAGCTGGGGCCACCTAATTCTAATCTTAAAGGTCATATTTTGAGCAAAGATAGCCCGAATTCATGGTTTCCTGGCTATTTAACAGAGTCATTTTTTTTTATGTTAAACTGGAAAAATTCCTCCATTTATAAGATGGAACCATTGGATCATAAGAATCAAACTCTTCAGCACAATTTTCAGCACAATAAATTCTGGGGATTTAGCTTGATTTTTGCTTTCTTTTTTCATATCTGCCAATCAACTTGATTAAACTAGTAGCTAATTAAGATATTCTGATTTAAAACATTTATCTCAGACAGAGATCTGCAGGCAACACCTCAGTCTGATTAACTGATTAATCAGGTTAATGATGAGCAGAATAATCATTATAAACCATATCAGAACAGATCAGTTTCTGGCCCTGCTGTTGTGATTCACAGTTTATTGAGGAGTGTTCAGCATATGGTGATAACTCACACTTTAGTTATTCTCTTACTTTCCTTATGAATGCCAGAATTAGATTTTTTTAAATTGAGGATGGAGTTAGATATGAACACTGTCATGTTTTTTTTTATTCTGTATAACAAAGTGTTCAGGTGATGTGAAAGGAAACTTGTATTTATTAATATTTAAGCCTTGCCATTTTTTTTATTTTTATTTTTTAATGTTTAATCCTAACCAACTGCGACTGACAGCAAAGTAGAGAAGTGAAAAGTTGTTGGACAGTATTGGCAGGAGAACCTGTAGATGGTGTAATGCCAGTGTCCATCCTCTCCCGAGGCATCTTTGAGCATGCCATAGTTCAGCAATATCATACATTAGCCTAATAGGGACAAACTTGTGTGTATGTGTGTGTGTGTGTGTGTGGATTGGGACTGGCCAACATTAAGTGTATTTCATGCAATTTGAATTTAAATCTGTGGTTACTTTACCCTTATGTCACTTTTTAATAAGAGCCTTTTTGTGTGTGTAGCTGCAGGATTTATGTGTACAGCTGCACACTTAAGGATGTCTTTCCCACACATGTATGTGCATGCATGTGTTGAAGTCCATGGAGGCAAGCTACAGATAAAAATGTCCCGTTTAAGATGCTCTTATTGTTTATTTGTCATTATTACAGGCATCAGCATGCCTATAATACAAATGAGACCACATGTTAAAGTAATTTTACCTAACCAGGGTGCAGGATTGACTAATAAACAAGCCTTAAAGTATGTTTTATTTGGCAGATGTGTGGACAATAACTTGCTTTTCTAAAACTAGACCTACAACATTTTTTTCCATTTATCAGTGTAAATGTGCTGTTTAGCTGGCAGAGTTTTGTTTGTGAGCAAAAGCACTGAGCTGCGCAGCGGATTCTATGCTTTGGAGAGAGGAAAATACACCTGTGTTTGAATACCGCGGTTGGTGTTAGTGCTATAAAGTGGGCCAGGTCATGCATGTCTTTATCACAGATCCACATAAAGTGGTCATTCTAACAACCCAGATATGTGGCATATTTGTGCATATTTAACTTTAGAATGAAAGTGCAAAGAATATGAGAAAGTCATCACTTCGCATTGGCCCACTTGGTTGCTGCATTGCTCTGTTTGTCAGGATGTGCTGCTGTTTGGACCATGACTGGCCTAACGTTTTGTTAAATGGCAGAGAGTATGATTTGTGATTTAGTAAAGTTAGGTCTGAGTAAAGTAAATCAGCAATGTGCTTGCTTCAATAAGAACTGATCAGTAAATATGACAAGAAATATCAGTGTAATGTGCTCCGGAAGCACATCTGATTAATTGGAATCGATAAATTGGATGGATATGGCGTAATGATGGTTTCTCATTCGTTTGACTCTGCAGTTCTGTGAAACAATTCCAAGTCACTTTCATTTTATTGGATGATTGAATTAGATGATGGCTTTAGTCTTTGTGATGAGTTGATTAAGTCGGTCTTAAAAGAAAGAAAATGAAAGATTTGACTGTCACAGGTTTATTTTGATGATAAGACTGCCTGTCCGATGTCAGAGCAGCACTTAGAGAGGCATTCAAAAACACAGCGAATCCCCAGAAAATGAGCAAAAAGTCATTTTCTCCAAATAGACCAGTGTGTCACACCATGTGTGGTCAGCAGACACACACACATGCACACAGTGACATTCAGTGTTGTCATCAGTTGATCTGTCTTTGTTAGCACTTCTGTTCAGAGTTGGAGGATCAGCTTGTTAGCCTGAGTGATGTCGCCCAGCAGGACTGTGTGTGTGTATGTCTGTTGGAGAGTGTGTGTGTGTGTGTGTGTTTCTCAACCACACCGATGGGTGGGGGGGAGAAGGGGAAAGAATCTTCAAGCATGAATCAAGCAGCTTAAAATAGAAATATGTCAGAAAAATGCTGGGAACAGGCGGCGTTAGATATTTTTTGGGTTTTTTGAAAAATGTGAAACAATTTGTCCTTCTCGGTCACATTGGTGTAATTAGTTGGCTGTCTCGGTTCAATATTTTTGAAGACACTGTTGGTCGAAATGCCTTGGATGTTACTTCTAGTGAAATATTTTATAGTTTATTCTTAAAGGTGAATATTTTTGGGGGTGTTGGTGGAATGAATATATAGTTCTAATTACTATTTCTGTTTCACCGTATCATTACAGAGTCAGTTTAATTTCCTTAACCAGGATATTTATATGTACATTCTCCCTAAAAAAAATAAATAAACAAAAAAAAAAATTGACATTTGACAAGTTTCGGATGCATTAAAACAGCGTATAGCTACCAGGTTTGGCCTGAATTTATCTTTGCTGAAGCCTAAGTTAGACTGGTATTGTTCTATGTCTTCAGTATCTTCAGGCTATAACAGAACTTGGGCTCAGCTCAGTCTTATTAGTTGATGACTTTTCGAACAGGGTTCCATTGTTTATCTAGTTGAAGTTGGTTTTAGAGGCAGAATCAGATGTTTCAGTTTTGAAGGTCGTTTTAGAGGTTTGTCCTTTCTCATCAGGGTTGACCAGCTTCTGACTGTCTAACCAGACGAGTGCAATAAAAAAACAGAATTTGTTGTAAATTTGAGGCTAGGTTGTCAGATTTATTGTCGCTTTTTAAAACTGGACACAGTGTGTCATAAACTTGCATATATTGCTTCTGGCATGTTTTCACCATCTTTTGAGTGCAGCAGAGTCGAGGTGAGTGATTTTGAAACCTTAAGAGGCATTTTACAACACAGTCTGGAGAATCCAGGTCAACGGCTTCCTCTTCGGTTTTAATCTCTCCAGTTGTTTTCCCTGTTGGTGGATACAGCAGAGAGTTAGGCTGTGAAACATCTGACAGGAGAACTTTTCTGCAGCTTTGCTTTGGTGTGCTTCAAATCCATTTGGTTTGGCAGATGGCTGATGGGGGATTCGGCCCTTTCATCGCTGTGAAGATCTTCCTGACCTACTGTCAGCCTGTTATTCAGGATGACACAACCAGGCCCAGTTCAGAGGGATCACCAGAGCTGTTCTTCACTCTGGAGTGTTTTCCTTCATTGAAAAAACTATTTCACCTTCAAATCCTTTTGTTGCTCTAATTTTTATTTCTCATTCTCTTCCCATGAATGTCGTTGTGTGGTTAAATACATAAAAAGCTTCACAGTAAAAAACAAGTTATTTGCATCTGGAAGGTTTGTTAGTTTATCAACTAACCGATTTCCGATGGTACTGCTCTGTTTGGGTACACATCCACAAGGTTTGTTGTATGTTTATGCATTTGGCAGACGCTTTAATCCAAAAAAAAACTTACACAGGTAGGCAGGTAGGGTAAGGGGGTCTTGCCTGAGGACCCCTACAGGAGGTAGTACCTTTCATGCAGGGGATTTGAACCCAGGTGACCCACATGAAAGGTGGCAATCATATCACTACACTATACAGTCACATAGGTGTCTGAAAACGTATCACAATATGTATGAAATGAACACAAGGAACGGACAGAAGTTTCACAAGAAGTATAAATGAGCCATAACATGCCATTACATCAGAAAATGTTGAAAATCCCATATAATAAAGATGACTAATCCATTTAAATATATGTAGTTGGTGTTCATTGTGTGTAGTAATGAGCTTTTTAATGATAACATAACATAAATGATAAAAACATACTTTTTGTATGCGTCTGTAAATGTTAATGTGTTGCTTAGTGGCGTTGAGTGCTGATGTCTGTAAATGTGTTGAGAAAATGAAATGGCATAAAAGCAAGCATCTTAGGCTTTAACAGGATGTTTTTTGTCATCCAGGGGGCTGAAACACATGCATACACAAACACATTAGGGATAGAGACCTCATAAGTATGCGGCTGTAAGCACAAATCCATCAGACACATCTGTTGTGCGTATGCAAACAAAAGATTGTATTAAAAGATGACCTAAGGTTAAAGTAGCCACAGATTTAAATTGACATCACCAGAAACATACTTGAGTCCTGTTTTTAAAATACGGCCAATTTTGAGATTTTATAAAGCCACAATCTCTTCATTCACACACACACACACACATGCACACACACATGCACACACACACAAAGGCTGTACTGTACTGTAGCAGATAATCAGGCAAGTACGAGTCCAGTATAATCCTCTCATCTCTGATCTCGTTCCTCTGCTGCTCAGAGATCAAAGTAACCATCTGAAGTCCCGTTAACGTCCTGTGGAGGGGCCAGTCGGACTTTTTTCTCTCTTTTCTACTGTCCTTACAGCAGATGGCTGGAGTAAAAAAAAGAAAAATCAGACCTGCAATTTGTAGTTTATGAAGAAAGCAAACATTACTTGCACACTGATTTGTGTTTTACTCCAGTCTACCTGTGCCACCTGTAACCAGAACATGTAGGGTTGTATGCTGTTGTACTCCTGATGCTCCCACATCTCTGCAGCAGCGCAAAGATCTTTAGTTCTGTTATTGTCATTATTTAGCTTTTAATAGGCAAAAGATCTCCAGTTTTGACCTTGACATGACTGTTATGACCAGAATTTAGTGGTTCCATCTTCTTTAACTGTAGAACTTGCAGGTTTTTAGTTAACTATCACATTATATGAGGAAAAAGACATCAGTGCATCAGTTACAGCCACAAAAAATAAATACTTCTGACATAAGTATAGTTCCAGCTTCTCCAGTGTGATGTTTGTTGCTTTTCTTCTTCCCAGTGTGATAAACGTACCGAAAAAACACCAAATTCTCTTTGTTGGAGGAACGGATTTGGATTTTGCTCAAAAGATAACTTCAATAGTTAAAACTTGCAATTCTGTTCAGGTGCTGTCATCCCCTCAATGATAGACCAGTCTGTCAGCTGACCGCTGCTCGGTGGTGATAGAAGACTGAGTGACAGATGGAGATGACACTCAGCCGCGACAGTTCCATCCTGCTGGAAACGGATCAAATCAGAGGGTTTAACTGAGATTTTAAAACCCGCTGCAGGCCAAGCTGTTTAGTTAGTCACTGTTATTACAATCACCACTCCTGACAGAGACACAGAGAGTGAATAAAACGCAGCCTGTGATGCTGAGAGCAAGAAAATGATGAAATGAAAGCTTGTTTTCTGGCTGAATATCTTCATGTTTTATGCAAACACTGATGTGACATTGTATGGTTTACTAACTGCCACCATCTGTGTCATTCGGTGGAGTAATTAAACTCTAAAGACAGGGCAATACCATGGAGCTCCGAGCTGGAGGGAAATTAATAGGATATTATATTCTAAGTAAAAGCATTCATAGAGTAAAATACCACTAGTTTTATAAGTAAAAGTATTTGTCCTCTTAAACTTATCATTAAGTTTAAGAGGACATTAAGTATCCCATTATTTCCTCAGGTAATGTCAAAAAAGGGAAATTAGGTGCATTCATTTTTTTAAATGTGCAAAAATAAAAGGAAATGCAGTATAAAAGGAAAAAACAGAGTCTGTGCAATTATAACAAGATTGAAATTCATTGTTTGGTTCGACTGAACACTCTTAGACAAGCTTTCTTGTCATTTCTTTAAGTAGTCTACATCCCAAAGCTCTTCTTTGGATGTTGGCTCCCTTTTGTTCTGTTTTCTGTCAAGATGATCCCACACTGCTTCAATAATGTTGAGGTTTGAGCTCTGGAGAGGATTCATTTCTTCATAAGACATGTTTCCACTGATTTTCAGTCCAGTTCTTGTGTCATTTGACATAGCTCAGCCCTTTCTCCTTTCCTTAAGAATGGCTTCTGGACCTTTTGTGGAGACAGTAGATGAATCAACTGAAGGTCCAGATGCATCACCTCCTGTGTCGGGTCATTGCTGGATTTTTATCCACCAAAGGACATCACCTTCAGATGCTTTTCAGGCTCACCACTTTTTCTTTTGCCCTCCGCTTCCTCAGGTTTTCTTAAGGACACACTGCACCCCATGCTGAGACATGTCTACTCGCTCTTTGGAAATCACCTTGTTGGTGCAAAAATGAAAAATGATACTCACGATATTACTCATGCTGACTTATCTTTGGCATTTGTTGCAACAAAAGGGGAGCAAATGATGTTTCTAAAGGCACAATTTAAAATGTGCTCTTTGCTGAGTGATCTGGTACTTGTAGATGCGATTCTGGTTCACCTCCTTTAATTTTGTGCCTTTTTTAATGCTTGAATGTTCAAAGAAAAACACTGAAAGACTTCCAGAATGCCTGGAGAATTATTACTCAAGGCCACTTTAAAAGATTACAAGTACGAGTACGAGTAAATTGAGGTGTGGCTCAAGACTTTTGCTCAGCACTGTATTTGTTCGTTATTCTTGGTCCTACGAGGCTGGATCCATTGTATTGGTCACCTGATGAGTCTGAGGGGTGTTGGGATAATAAATGGAACAGGGGAGGTTTTCCGTCATCTAAGCCTGAAACAAACTAGACCCTCCCAGCATATAGAACACTGTTGGTGTCTTTTATTTGTAGGTCTTTTGCATCTCTTTGTTGTTTTTTAGTCTTTAGTTCCATACAAATTTTACTATTAAACCAAGAAATGTTTGGCCTTTTTACTAAGACTTTTTGTTTCCTCTAATTAATGAGTTTTGAATAAAATTTCAGGATTTTTTTCAGGATCTTCTCTTTTTCTTAACTGTTAGTCTCAGTGATCTGCTTAAAAGGGACCAGACATCTCATCTTTCAGTTGTTTTGAATCTCTTTGAGGTCTTTGTTTTTTTTTGTTTCTTTCCTTTTTTGATATATTTTTTTTAATTAAAATGCAATCTTTATTAGATGTTTAAAGATTAAAACTGGTGTCGCATGTAGTGCACAAATAATCTAATTATACATTTGTATCTACAGTTCATGACGACAACGAACATTTATATTGATCTACTAAACGCGGGGAGTTTATAAGTCGAATTTGAAGATGCTATGTCTGTGTTTTTGCTTCCTGCCCATCTGTCCGTCCCAGAGTACTGACAACATGTTAGAGAACACGAGTTTAACTGGGTCCTGTCCCCTTTACCCTCTACTCGAATAAGACCAAAGTAATCCCAGAGCCTGTTGACCAATCGTGTGGCTGGGTGTCCTCTCCCCCTCCTCAGATGATGGTAAGCCGCTGTTTTGGGAATGAGCTGAACTCTTTGACCTTGATCCCGCGACCCTGTGCTTAAGTGCACAGAGCTAACCTAGTTGGAGTACGGCCTTCTTTGAACCTGGTTTTGTTTTTTTGTTGTTCTGTTTTTTTTTCCAGCCAACTCGGCCCTTTGACCTCCAGGCCCCTCTCGGAAGCACCAATTAAATTGATGATCGCTCTGACCTCTGACTTTCTGGAAATCTCTTCAAATTTTCATCAAATTTTCATCTAAATCATCCCTCCTTTAGATATATGACATCTGATAATGAAAGAAGAAAGCTGAACTCACATCTTTGCAGATGAAACTGAGCGGATCCACAGGATGATCTGTTTACTGCTGAATAATCTTCCTTTGTGCTTGCTTCATTTGCACTGGTGCTTTATGTTTATGTTGAAATCTTTCTCATTGAGAGCTACATATTTAGGCACTGAGGTGCTTCAGCTTGCAGAAAGTTTCCTTTTTCCGTCCTACATGGTCACTTTTACACAAAGAAACTCTGCATGATTACATCTCTGCTGGAGTGAAGTCTGTGTTCACGGACAAACTCTGACAGGAAGGACCCCGACCTGAGGGGATAATTAGTAGAATTATTGTGCCAGTGTAAAAGTAAGTTCAGTAATGCTCATAGTGCAGACCCTCAGCTTTTATTTGATGGCAGACGGTTTTTTGGAGGCACAGCTCCTTAATATGTAGAACCATCTTTAATGTAATTGGATTAATTTACGTCACCACAAGTAAAATGTTAATTAATACAATTTTAGAATCCTTTGCAGGCAAAGAGTGCCTGAAGCCTGGAAGCAAAGCATTGGTTTCCTCCTTTTTGGTTGTTTGTTAGACCTTGATTACAGCTGTCTTCAGTTTGTGGGTTTGTTGTCCTCTGTGAATTTAGTTTTATCTTTAAAAAGTGAAATGCAGCTTGATAGTTGAAATCAGGTGACAGACTTGACCATTGTGGAATATTCCACTTTCTTAGCTTCAAAAACTGCTGAGTTGCTTTTGTAGTTCAAAACTGAATTCTTCATTTTCCATCTTCAATGTGAATCCAGTTTACTCTGCTGAGTCAGTCTGGCAGTTTCTGTCTTATGTCACATAGTCTCTAAAACCTTGTGGGAAGCCACGCATGCCATATCATCACTCTGCCTGCAACTTTCACTTTTACAGAACATGTTGTAGCTTTAGATCAAGATCTGTTGAAAGCCTTCCTCATACTTCTTTTCCTCCTCCCTTCAGTCTGCTACTGGTTGATCATAGTTTTGTCAGAATGAACGACAGCCTTAATATTCTTAAGGCTTCTTAAAAGTTTGCAGCGCACGTATTTGCTCTTGTTAAAAATCCTCTTTATGGTAAACTTTGATAAGTCTAACTCCTGGAGAATGTTTTTTTTCTTTTTTTCTCTTGTCTGGATGCTGTGAACGAGTCTTTCTGAAACATGTAAACGATCCTAAGACGAATGCCACACTTGGAATCAGCTGCAGACCTTTTACCTGTTTCAATGACAAAAGGATGTAAAAGAAATAATCTATTCCTGTCGTTGATGCAGTTTCTGAGTCAGTGGTCCTATTAGAGAACAGTGGAAATTATTTCTGTAATATCCATCAACAGAGCAAGTGTAACATTTTTATAATGTTTCAGAATTCGAAAAGATACCATTTTCTGAGTCACATTCATTTGGAAATAAACATTAAACATGAGCAAATAAAAAGATGGGGTGCAGTCACACCTCACTGCTGCCACAAGTAGTCATCATTGCTATTATTGATCAATGGACAGTTTAATTTCTCATTTTAATGTCAGAAAAAGGTAAAAAAGACCCCCTCAGAAATGTATTGAACATTTTCAGGTGGCAACTTTTGGTCAGCAGAACCGCCAAATATTTAATGTGGAATTAAATTAAACGAAGACGGTCACCCAAATGATGAATGAACCAAATGATCAAATGCTTCTGTCAGGCAGCCAGATAATGAATGGGTTGTTCCTGCTCGGCATCTCGCCTGTTGGAACGTACCTGGTGTTTTTAAAAGGTGGTCAGAAGAAGCGAGAGTGTTCAGTTGTTTTACAGAGTGGTTTCTAGTTAGCTTTGGTGTAATGAAGGACCACAGCGTCAGAGAGAGGCTGTGTATATTGTACCAGCAGTACAGGAGTTTTGTTTCTTACCCGCCATCAGAACAGTGTTTGAGGATTGTCTGTAATTTCATGATGTGGAGTTCTCTCTTTTTCCTACGTCTGAGTGCAATCGATGGATCTCCTGTGGATATAACATTACGGTAAAAACACTTTGTGCCTGATGGGCCAATGTTGATGCTGTTTTTTACTCCAAAATGAGAGATGGTGAAGAATAAGGGAGCTGTGGAGACAGAGCAAAGAGTTTCTGAAAATCCCTGAAGCACTCACTGATAACTCGATGATGGTCATGGTGTTTGATCTGATTTGATGACATCAGCAGTGAGAGAGTCCACACTTTCCACTCTAAGGGCTGCATTGTATTTAAAAAAACATGGTTTATTGGTGCTGGTTTTGGAAAACAGAGATTGGTGCACACAAGACTCATTTAATTGACTGTTATAGAAAACAAGCTAAAGACTTATAGAAAAGTAAATTATATTTAGCCTTTTTTCCACAGTAATGACATGCTGCATTGCTATCAGATGGAGATTCTTCTCATTCTTTTACCTGGTAACTAAATTTCAAAATGGACCAACATATTTGAAACTATTATTTACAAGAGAAGGAACATTTGTTCCTGGAGTTTATAATATTTCTCCAGTCTTCTTGAAGGACATTCCAAAGCTCTTCTTTGGATGTTGGCTTTCTTCAGTTAGCGCACCAGGTCCAGAGATATGCCAAGTTTTCAACTAATAACATGAATTATTTATAGTGGTTTAACAAACAGTAGATATTCCTTTTAAAATGGTCAAGGACAAGAAAGCCTGGTGAACTGTGGCTCAAGACCACAGTTTGCAAAATAATTTAAATAATGGGGTGAGGCTCAAGAGTGTTGCATAGTGTTGTGCAAATGAAGGGAAAACATCTGGCATCTGCCAAATGATATTAGGACAGTTTTTTATTTTATTTAGTCATGGTAAATGTCAGCATGGAAGAATAATGCTGATCAGACGGTCAGAAAACAAGACAAAACTAAGGGTGAGAAAGTGATTGATGGAGCACATATGAGATGAGAACAGATGGAGATGACGGTGATGAAGTGAGGACAGATGAAGTGAGTTACAGGATGTTCATTAGCAGACAGCCTTGATGAGACGGAGAGGGATGGAGACAGGATGGAGATGCATCAGAGTTTTAAGTAATGAGAAAAGAGAAGATTGAGTTGATTAATTCTTCAGGATGAAGGAAATTGAAGTGAACAGGAAGAAACTATTGAATCAATGAGTTGATTAGAAAACAAAGGAGATTTTAAGAGATTAAAGAAGAGGAGGGGATGGGGAGGAGGTGCACAGAGGAAACAAGAAAAGAACGATGAGAAGATAAGAAAGGACTATAGGATACATTTCAGGTTTCTGAATCCATATATTCTGGTGTATGTTATAACAATTTTAAAGCTCATTAAAGAAATTATTTTGGATTTTTCAACTTATAAATATGTATGATAGCCAAGTTTCATGGCATCATATGTTCTTTCTACAGGAAAGAATATGTAAAATTTCATGAATTGAAGTCAGATATGTGATATAATAAAAAAAATAAATAAATAATTGATAAAGACAATAAAAATTTAAAAAAAAGATGAGAAACAAAGTGAACGAAAGGCTGCAGATAAGTGTAAGGTTTGTAGAAGAATAAAGAGGCTGCAGTTGATACAGTTTTTGTTAACGCAAGAGAAGTGGAATTGATGTGGATGAGAGAGAGAAAAAGGATGAAAATGAAAATTAGCAACCGCAGCTTCAGAGGATGAGAGAAAAGGAGAGACTTATATTCAAGAAAGGATGAGAGAAATCAAACAGATGGTGGTGAGAGGAAGAAAGGGAGGAGGAGACGAGTCGACGATTCATGACCTAAAGACGATCCAGCTCATTAACTTTCCATTTTTTACGTTACCATGGAAACGGGAGACAGGAAGGTTGTGTGTGATGAGGATAGTTGTGTTGGACAGATCACATCTGAGAAATAATGACCTTTACTTAAATCATGGCTGGATAACTGAACCATGAATAGGGCCCAGGCACAGGTACCAGAGGGGCCTTTCACTGTCTGCATGAAGTGGCCTCATATTTTCATCAAAAGAGTTCAATTAAAATAAATTAAAAGGGATTTAATTAATAAATACAACATGTCACAAATGACTTAAAAACTTAAAAACAACCTGCAAGAGTTAGAAACAGCAATAAATGCGCAACAAAGATGCACAAAATGACCACAAACTGAACTATTTTTGATTGATTTCACAAGGTTGTTCTTTTTTAGTAAAGTTATACATGTTTAAATGTCAGAAAGATATAATGGGAACCACATTTTCATCGGGTTGACCCAACTTCACCAAATGTTGTTTCTTTTTTTCTTTTAAAAATAGCTTCCAGTTGTGCTGAATTCACTCACTAGACTTGGTGATCTGTCAGAGCGAATGTATTCAGGTTAACCAAGTTGGTATCCTCTTTATAGGGGTCATATATGCCTTTTGAGCTTTTTTTATACATGTAAAAAGAAATACATAGTTGCAAAGTCTGAAGTCCACATCAAAGAGTTTTTCTCTCCCACACAAGACGCTGCACCGGAATTCCTTCTTTGTAGTCCAGCATCATCAATCTGTTAAAGCGATTTCACGCGGTTATTCACATATTGGCCACTTTTCTGTCGTTGTTTCGCTGCAATGGTGCATGCTAATTCACCACTGCAGTGTGTGTCTGTCCATTAATCTCACTGCAGCAGGTCCCACTTGTCTTGGTCTAATATCCATCTAAAAATGTTACAAAATAGCATAAAGTGGGTAATTCATACATTGCATTGGTGACACATTCAGTTGCCTCCGGATTAATAGAAAGAAATGCGTGTGTGAAACTTAACGATATCACCATGAAAGATGTTTCCCTTGTTGCTACTTGATGGCTAGTTTTTCACACCTAAGATAATGGATCAGTGTCTGACTTACATTCCACCATTACCTACAAATCATCTGATCCATCAGGGCGAACTGTAAATCAAGGCTTCTTAAAGAGACAGGAAGTCAAACAGATTTGTGTAAGATTTGTGCATATATTCATTATAGGACAATCTATAGATTTATGAATAATAAACCTATTCTAGTTTTTCCTCCAAAGCAAAATGATAAGCTAAAAGGATAATTATATTGGCTCTTTAAATCTCTTCAAATGTTACGTTGCTATCAATCAACTTTAACTGAACTTTAGTATTTCTTTGGTATTTTAAGGCCAGTTGGTAAGTTCACATCTTTTTTACCTTGATGTGGAGAAAAAAGTAGTCGGACTCACCTTTGGAGCCTTTTATGGGGAATTTATTAACAGGAACAACTTCAAAACGTATAACATGGCAGTATACACAGAATTCCCAAAAGCTTGTGAGATCCTCTTATACTTCCTGATGTCATTATGTGACCTAAACCCAATCTCTGTCCGGCACCACCGTGTCTGAGATTGCTGCACCATCTTCTTCATCGCCTGGACAGAGAACGTTCTGATCCTAAACAAAATGTGGTTAGAGCAGGGTCACGGCCCTGCTCTCTCCCACAACCTTTATATCAAATGATTTAGATTTTATTTTGCAACCCTGTTTGGAGCACTTTGTAGCTTGATTTTCTTTCCACACTTTTACAAATCAGGACCATACTTATAATTTTAGAAAAATACCTATTCAGCTCAAATTCTATAACTGCCATTTGTCCTGATTTGCATGTAACCAAGTAGCTAACGCTACAACTTCTTTTCAAACATCCATCTTTTATTATGGTTAAGCAGGATGATGACGGATGAACGTATGGAGCTTTAGATTCCTTTAAAGGTCATTAGACGAGTCATAAATCCCAGCTGTGCTCCTACAGAGATTGAATATCATTAAGGATTCTTGAACATCTGTTTATTAAAAACTGCTGCAACACTGTTTGATAATTCTTATTTGTCATTGCTATGTTGTTGTGAAAGCTCTGGCAGCACAAAAGTGGTGGTCCTGCCAATAAAGCTTTTAGTCTGTTGGGATTTGCTGAGATTACATAAAGTCAGAAAACTGGAAGAGAGGAAGACGGACAAAGAGCTGTCGAAAAAGGAAAAAAAAAAGCTTATCTAAAATCAAAGTAAAAGTAAAGAAGATGGAGGGCTAAACCACTGGAGAGGACAAAAATGGATAAATAAGATAAGTAAATGTCAGTGTGGTGATGAAAGTAAATCTATAACCGCAGACGGACAGAGGCTGACAGTCACAGAGGATTATCCCCTGGAAAGATCACATGTGGGATTAGTGCAGGACAAACAGATGAAAATCTCACTCTGCCCATTTGCTTGCTTGTGCGTTTGTTTGAGCTTGTTTGTGTGTCTGTGTGATATGGATGACAAAGATCAGAATTGCTGTTGAGAGGTTTAATATGTTTAGCAACTCAAACAGAAGAATAAACATGAAAACAAACCTCAGAGGAAATGACATGAGCATCATAATCGTGTCCATGGAAACCACTGACCACAGCCAATCGAAGGGTCTGGTTTAATAATGACAGACTTTTTATGGCTGCCACTACTTGTTAGCAAATAGTCATCCTGATTAATTGATTCGTTTTGCCTCTGATAGTTTCCAAGACACAGAGGGGGTGTCATTATAGGTTTATCTTTGTTCAGTTATTAATACAAAACAACAAAATGTTCAGTAGTTCCAGAAAGTTGTTTTCGTTGCAGAGGTAGGAAATGTGTTTGGCATCTTATTATCACTCAGCCTTATGCAAATTGCCAAGCTTTGATTTGCAGCCAGAATGCCTGTAAAAACAACCTCTCAATTCTAACTCTGCATACTCTGCAGTGGCTCTAAATGCAAAGTATATCCCCAGAGCATCACTTTTCCATCCTGGAATGGATGCATCGCTATGGCAATGTGAAAAATGTTGTTAAAGTGTTTGCTTTATGATGTACTTTATTATGTATTACCCAACCCTGATAGTTTCCTGACCTTAACCACACACTTCAATGCCTAACAAAGTGATAGGCTGCAGTAGAAGAACAAAAGAAGTTACAATAAAGATGGGAAGTCAAAATATCGTTCTGTGTTAGGGCCTGTTTATGGAGGTATCCAGGGTTGGGTCTGTCTCAGCCCCTGCAGAGTGATGGATTCTTTTTTCTTTTTTCAACACAAAACAACACACATTCAGTCTTAAGTCCACAGATCTAACAGCCCAGAAACTTTGACGATGATGCAAAGCGTTGGTTAAATGCAGATTGGCTGTAAAGTGGTTCAAGCCTCACGGGTGGCGACTTCATAACAAGGACGACAAAGTGCCGAAGATCATAAATGGCAAAGAAGCACAGTTGATGATGACAGAAGATCACTGGACGACCTTCATTATGTGAACACTTAGTTTCACTTGAACACAAAGTAGATATTTGTCGGCAACACCACCAACATAACCAAGGACAGCCCACGTCTCACATTGTTCCACATATTTATGAGACTGCCCTCAAGTGGGGGCAAAACAGTATAACATGCAGTCACGTGTTTATAAAGCCCAAAAGCAGAGCAGTCACAGAACCATGTTCAAACTGTTGAGAACCCAGCACTGCAATAAGAAGTTTTCCTTTTCTGCATTTACTATGGGTTCAGTTGATGCATCACTTACCACCGCAGAGGGACAGCTGAGCAGTGTAAATTTCTGCTAAAGGGACCTGAGACCAACCAGCAATATGTGAGGAGTTTGGAATGAGAATGTGCCTGTAAATAATCATGATGGTAAAGCCAGTGCTTGTATATAATAAAAATAAAAAAAATACAGTGCCACATTTTGGTGACTGTCAGGGGAGCTGTATAATTGCTGGAAGACGGCTAAATTGAGAGCTGATGCAGACATTTTTGGTGACTCAAAGAAAATACTTATATATATTGCAGATTAAGCATATTAAAAAAAATGTTTGACTGGTGATGTATGATTTAGAGCCTGATGCTCAAGAAATAAAAAAATGATTCATTTCTAATCCTACAAATTCACAATTAATCCTTCCATCCATTTTCTTTTCAGGCTCTCGAGGTGGCTGCAGGTTGTTGCAACTGCTGTAGGCCTCATTTCCAAAGGGTGACATAAGCCAAAAAATAAGGACTCAGTTTCTTTTATAGGTGTATTAGGGTTAAGCGAGCTGATGGTTTAGGTGTATCAGCTGATGGCTTTGAAGAAATATTTGGGCGATTTTACAGTATGATTGCTCTCTTCTTGATGTAACAAACAATGGGGATCTGATACAAAATCAGTTGTTTCACAGCTGAAGGACCAGCGGGTGGATTTATTAGAAGTTTAACTTTTGAATTTTTGCAACAGATCTGCTATCACAAAATGTTTTGGCTTGCTTGCACAAGTAAACAACCAAAGCCCACTTGGAACCAGACATTCTCTTTGTTTCCAGTACAACATGTTACCCACTCCATGATCATTGTTGTTTCCCAAGTAATCACCATGAAAGTAGGGTCTCCAGTCATGATTTGTAGTCATTCAGCTGCCATGACACAAAAACACAAACAAGGATCTGTGCATTCCAAGCTGCTTTATTTGAAAGCAGTTGTTTATTTCTTTTTCTAACTCATTATTTTTGACATTTGGGCACACTGCACATTTCGGTTTCATAGCAAAAAGTTGTATGCCAGAACTTAAAAGCCAGATGAGTTCAGAAGTGAGTTAGCTGATGCATCCAGAGTGTAAATTCCTGTGACATTCTGTGGCTATGGGGACCATAAATTCTGAAACGCATGGTGTGGTTTGATGCTCCCTCCTTCTCGTTGTTTGGTCAGCACATAGCGACTTCATTCCAACTGAACCAATCGGGTTAGAGGTGGAAATGGTGCAAAAAGCTGAGTTGCTGATGATCCTCAGTGTTGATCATCTGTCAGTGTGACATATCCGACTCCACACCTCCTGCTTTCTGTGCTGCTTCACAGTCTCCCGGATCCTCCTCTGTTTGATCATGTTGGGCAGGTCACCTCTAATTGGTGCCTGCTCCTTCTAATGGCTCCTATTACCTTGTTAGGGAAGGTTAGGTCGTGCAAAACTTTCTGCTGCCACCTCACTAACAAGCCAGCTTGCTTTCGTTAAGAGGAGAGTTTTATTTAAAGGACTGCAGAGCAAACGGCACTGAGGAGATGGAGGTGGAGAGAATCTTGCTCTCAGCTCACATTAAAACTAAACAGCTGGGAATGAGTTCTCTCTTTCTTCAATCTCTTCAGTTGCCTTCTGATCCAGCAAATAAGGGAAATATCTCCGTCATTAATTTCCTCTCCTTCTCTCGGCATGTGTTGATCCTCTTGTGGCCAAGTTGTTTTTTTTTTTGTTTGTTTTTTTCCATGAATGAAATCAGCTTCACAGATTGGCCTCAAGCCAAACATTAGCGGATTAGATTTCCTTCAGCGGGTAGTTTTGCCACCAGATGAGATTTAAATCCCTCAGAAATTCGATCTACAAACCTCAGCGTAAAGAAATCCAAGTAGCTTCAGAACGTGATGAATCAGTACCAAAATGAGTCAAGCGTCTTGGTGTAACATGTGAGGCACCTGCCTGGTGCATCCTCATATTATAAGATGGATTTCCCTTTTTGTGGATTTCAGATGCTGTTTGCATAATTTTAACTTCAGGGTCTCAGCTATACTGACAGATGAAAAACACTCGGTTTACAAAGAAGCAAAGTGTTGCACGGCTGTGGTGGCTGACTTCACTGCTGTTTTTATTGTGGGACAGGCAAACTGATCCAGGGAGTATTACTTTACACCAAATAGTGCAGAAAAGCCTGCAGACACTTGTTCTTTATGGGAATTATTATCATCGACTTACTCTTTAAGCAGAGACTAATGGAGGAAGGTGTGCTGACTTTAAGTCTACACCAGGGTGTAAAATGAACTTGATTTGTGTAAAATGTGGACCACAGATTGGATCTGTAACAATTTCTGCATGAACCTCAAAGACTGTAAAGTTAGTAAAATTGAATAATCTGAAGTATTACCAGTATGGGAATTCCCATCTGGATCAAAAAGTATTTTATGTATCCATTTGTAGGAACTATGAATTGTGGGCAATATGAGGACAGAGGGGTGAGTTTGAGCAGCCTATGACAGTTATATTGTTCACCTTTGTGCCCTTTTTCTCTCCATTCTTAACACCAGCCCTTGATAATAGTCACATATTATAGTTCTTTAAAAACAAAATGATACATTTGAGATCTCAACAGGATCAGTTTGCATTAGATGATTCATCTAAAGTACTTTTTGTAAAATTTTTATTTAGCATGTGTGGTTTGAGTGCTGCAGACCCCCATCACAGCTGCGTGGTCAGATTCTCGTGTCCTCTGTTCCTCAGTTCTTATGATTTTCCTCATCCATCTTTCCTTAACCTCATGAGGTCCAGAAAGAGAGCTGAGGAAAAGACAATAAAGGTTATTTGACCATAATCCCTGTTTTATAAAGATACGATCGCTTCTCATTCCTGAGCTGCTGTTTGAGGTTGAATCAGTTTATTTTTGCTTTCTTCTTGAGGTTACTCCATGCTAATTTTTTTGACGTTAACAAACACAAACCTGCGCATGTTTTTAAAATGTATATATTCCTTATGTTGTTTCAGGACGTCTGAGGGGGTGCACCCCCGCCTCCTGACCTCTGTGTACATCACTACAATCGCCTGAACGACTCGAGGCTTCGCCTGTACGACAGAAAATCTCTCAGACGGTAAATATATTCAGCTTTTCTTTAGTCCTGTTCGTTTTCTGGTTTTAAATGCAGGCTGTTATAGCTACTCAGGTGCTACGCTTCTCAGTTTCAACATTGTTTTTTGAGCTAATGAGATGCGCCTGAAACACACCATAAAGTTGGGTGTTTTTACAGCTAATAGTCTGAGCTTTTCAGAGAGATGTAGATGCCCAATTTACTATCTCTCCTTATTTTTAAGTTCTCCTCAAGTGTAGATAGTGTGATGAGACTGCAAGGTAAGTGCAGTTGTATCCTTTTATGTTTGGGTGCATATTGGAGGGATAAGCACTGGATGGGGCCCAGGTTTGCAGCTCTAAAATATAAAATCAGTTTGCTGTTGGCAAAGTTTTATTATGATGGGTCGGCATGTAAATGCTGTGCAGAAAACTCTAACCTGCCCTGGTGTCTGCAGTTCAGATCTATCTCTTATGTAATAGCTTTCCTCTGAGCTAGCTGTGCTTTCTGGTACAAAAACATGTCACAGATTTACAAAAACAGTTTGACATCGATTTAATTCTGCAACAAATCTCAGTAGCACCGTAGTGATTAGATTGGAGTCATTAAAGCGCTGTTGGTATGCAGTCACTCCCTTTGGTTTATTAGCCGAAATCAGTTGAAACTTATCTGCAATGGCATCAGCATCACTGTATGTGTTGTAAATAATTTGGAATATCAGCTGCTTTTGACGACCAACTGAAGCTCCCAGCCGCAGTGAAGGCCTCACAACATGCCTCTTTCTAACTGATGTGAACATAAGCTCATTCGTTTTCCAGCAGAGTCTCATTACATCAGAAACAATAAAATAAATAAGCTGCTTACAGAACATCTGCTCCGTGTGTATGGCTGTGTGAACCCTGATGTGTGCTCGGTGTTATTAAATCACGCCTTCAGTGTCACTTCACAATGATGGTTCATTCCCCTTTTTTTTCTCCACATTTTCCTGCACACAGCCTCCTCTGTTTTGCTGTAGATTGTAGCTTTAGGCAGTCTCTGTGGAAGGTCTGTCATGCATGTGGGTTGTTTGGGATTTAGCCTCACAGACAGGTGAAAATTCTGCCATTCTGTGTTGTGTCTGCACAGCTACTTTACAGTGATGGACTTAAGATAAACTCACTGACACCTTGAGTCGATGTCAAGTTCACCTGCTGGTACAGATTAAACTTTTCACTTTCGTTCACACAAGCAACCACAATAGGATACATAAGAATACTGGCATATCTTGGATTTATTATTTTTCTTTTTATTATCATACAGACAGACAAGCAGTTGCATTGCTGACTTTCTGATTTTTCTCGAATGCTTGGCACTTTGTTATAAAGCTGGGGGATTTTAAGCCAATATATTATATGGAACTGTGTTAAATTATAGCACTAACAACAACATAGAAACTACTGGTGTGCAGACAAACTGTAACAACACCATGGAAATGGGATGATGGGTTTTCTCCTTCAAGTCCAGAATCTAAATGAACATGTCTGGCCTGTAAAGCAAAGTATTGACTGTGACATTTTTGACTGGCTGAGGATTTATTCTGTCTTTTATTCTTTTTATGGGAGCATTTTTCAATCTGGCTCAGCGAAAGCCTCCTCTAAGCTGCCTTCGATAAGTGTTTCCTTGCCTTAGTGGCCTCTGTTAGGTTTACCTGCTTTCGACAAGAAAATGAACATCGGTGTGAAATGAATACATTGTTACAGGGAACTGGGAAAGGGAGGAAGGCATGAAATTAAGGAAAAAAAGAAAAGTTTAGGAATGAGTAACAGAAGAAGGGGAAGATTTGCTAGAATTTGTTGAAATGCATCCCTCCATTATACTTCTGTCTCATCACTCTTTATCCCATCTATTTTCTATTTGTTTCTGCCAGTTTTTCTTTTCTGTTGATCTTCCTCTTCCTTGTTCCTCTGTTCAATTTCATAATTACTTTTCCATCTTTCAGCTTCCTTTGTTTTTCACACATTCATAATCAGTCATTCTTTCTTAATTTATCACACTTCTTTTTTTCTAACTTTCTCTTTCATCCTCTTGCCCATCTTTCACCCTTGCATTAATTTACTCTCAATCACTGTTATTCATAGCTTTTTTTTCACCATCCGCTCTCATTAACTTACATTCATTCATCTGCACAGTTGGGTTTTGTTTTTCTTTTCATTCTCATGTAAAATGTTTTATTTCTGTTCACTTGATTCATTTGCATTCTCTCCGGCTGACCCTTAGTTTCCATTGTTCAATTTCACAGATTTTATTCTTTGTTCCCATTAACCCCAATTCACTCGGTTACATTCACAGAAAGGCATTCAAACATACAGACAGCTGCACACACACACACACACACACACACACACACTTTTTAAAGTGTTTTGCTTTGTTGAACAGGGAAAAGTTCACACGTGATGATCAATGCGGCCTTCGGATGTGTGAGAGTTAAAGTCTTTACAATGCACACTGAAAATGAAAATGAATAGATATTATGTAGTATTGTGAGGGCCAGGTGATCCTCTCACAGGGTGTGTGTTTGTCATCAAGTCAAAGAGTGGTAACTGAATAATCTCTGTGTGGATTTGCTGTGTTCTCAATTCTATTTTTTCTGTAAAAGGAAATAAAATCTTTTATTTTACTACAGGTCTGAAGGAACACTTTCGATCATTTCACATTGTTTAACTATGTGCTTTGTGCTTCTTCGTTGCAGCCACATTTAACAGATTTATGATATCTTGTAGCCAGACCACAATCGTAGCCAAATAAAATTAAGATTTTTGCCTGATAAAAGAATTCTAACTGCTTTTCTTTCTCTCTATAACATATTTATACATTTGTTTGTTTTTTAGCTTGTGCTCATTTGCACAATCAATGCATCTCCAAATATTAATTTGTTGTTGCTAACTTAGCTGCACTTGGTACAAGCCAAGAGATGCTATCGCGACTGGGGATTTCAATTGTATAATGAGTGGGTTTGAGGTATGCATGTGAATTGCTTGGCTTACTGACTTAGCAGGTCAGTGAGTGATGAAGTGTTGAGGAGATACTTTCAGCCTCTTAGTTTCCACTTTAAGTCAGTGGCTTTGACACAGATAGCAGCTCTTCTGACTCCTCGGCCGTCTTATAGCATTTTCTTCATTACATGGAATGGCTCAACTCTACTCCATATGAATAGCGGCTGGCATCAGATACACTACCTTGGCTGCTGGTGGCCTGCAAACCTGCAGACTGTGGCACACTGTGACGTTCTTCCGATAATTTATTTAGATCTAAAAGCTGTCAGTTGGATGGATTAGCATTGATCCACAGATATAGGCTGTGTTTTCAAGACCTACGTACTTATTTTGTGTTGTTAAAATATCCAAAGCTGGATAGATGAATGCACAATAACAACACGAAAGAAACTAACAAAACAGGACCTGAAGCCTTTGTCCGAAACTTGTTCAGTAAGCAAACTAAGTACTAATTCTGCTTGTATTCTATGCATGTAGTGTCTGAAAACTGTGGCAAGATTTAGGACATCAGACTTTGGATCAGAATCCAGCTTTTCCTTTACATTTTAAAGATGTTTACCATGGAAAACAGAGGAAGCAGATCTGCACTGAGTCCAGAAATTGTTTGGCAGCGTCGCCAGAGCCTGCGGTGAACCAGATGAAACGTTGAGCGCTGATTTCAAGCTGCATGAAATCAGGATTTCACAGAGCTGAAAAAATGTGTTGAAGTGTATCCCAAATGTGGGGCCTGCAGATTGATTACAGCTTGGATTTGTTTTGTGCTCCCTCCATAGTTTGATCATTAATACAAGAAACTTTCAAAGAAAACAGACAGAAGCCTGAAGAGAAGAAAAAAGCTTGTTATTATTTTCATTTTGCTCCCTCCATTTATAACTTGGTCTGCTTATGATCTCTGTTTCATTTTAGGTGGTCTCTCCATCACTTTAGATCCTTTAAAATCTTTTTGAAAGAACGTGTCCTTCAGCCTGACATACACAAAAACACATACACACTTTTACACACAATGGGCTGGCGTTTTGCCTGTCAGGATGAAAACTGATCCACATTCTCAGTCTGGCACTCGGGGCGCCCATTCAAGGCCAGCCGACACACACAAACAAGCTCGCCTCACACCAAGTCCGCACACACTTAAAGACACACACCCGCGTTGGTGGCACAGTTTACTGTTCAGAACGAGGCAGACGCATGCAGAAGTGACACGCTTGAACGAAAAACAGCTCAGATGTGCATCTCTAGATGAAGTGAACATGACTCGCTTTTGAAGAATAATCTGTTTCGCAACATTGCAGAAAATTCTGGAAGGCACTCACTTTGGTGGCACAAGGAACGGCTCCGACTGAAGCCCCAAGCTGAGTTGATGCTTTTTAGACATTCACACTACAGCGTTGGATCTGTCTGTTGACTGACATATGGAAAGAAATTAAATTTTATGAGTCTCTTCATGAAAGAAAAACCAGGGGTCCTGTGGTGACTTTGTTTTTCTCTGATTTCTGTCTAACTGCTGATGGAAGAAGGATTGAACGTGTTCACTTTTACCCCCCTGAAGCTGTGGATGGCACTGACCTATTGATCACAGGCATGCGGGCCCAAGGCATAAAGGGGTTCCTGATAGAGCCGCAGAATGAATATTTTTTCTTGGAAAGTCACAGCTCAGTTGAAAGATGCAAAGATGATGAAGGCATACACACACAAACTGAGACACACATTGAAAATGCACTGAATAATCCTCAAACCACTAAAAAAGTTTCCAAAGGGTTACAAAACAACCAAAAGAACTGAGGCTGCAGCTATCAATTTCTTTTTCAATTGATTCATTTTTTTTAATTACTCTTTTTTATTTTTGATAGATTGATTTTGAAGTTGATTAAAATTTTTGTTAAAATAAAAAAATACTATAACTTTGATTGTTCTTACAATTTATATTGGGTCTGCTTGATTGTAATTCTAATCATATTAATGATTATTTTTGGTGAATAATATGTCAATGTTAACATGTTGTATTGAAGTAACATTCATTTATTGGTTCTTTTTTTTAATTAAATGTGTCTTTTTTAACATCAGATTTTCTCCAACGTTGTATATTATAAAATACGGCTGTAGAGCATCAACAAAAGCAGAAAGCAAAAAAAACAAGAGTAATACTGAGGCGTGTCAGAGGAGGTGGTGGGAAACACACAGTTGTTGGCCAGGAGTTGTTCAGACAGGACCACAGAGTGTTTACAATCGTAGCCATTCGCTGGCATGGCTTGTACATAGTCTTACTTAAGTTAAAGCTGTAGTGGGTGGTGTATTCCCAAAGCAAGAGAGAGCTACAACGGACGAAAGCTACAACTCCTCGACCATCCTCCTCTCTGGAAGCTGTAAATGATCAAATCGGTACATTTGCCCTCACACTGCAGACCTTAATCTCATTACCACTTATCAGCCTTCATAATAATCACCTCTGCTGCTGCTGCTGTGACCCGTCCGACACCAATCTCATTAAAGCCTCAAAGTCGTTTTGACGTTCTCCCAATAACAGTTAATCCAACGGCACCAGGCCGCGAGGTGAGCCAAAGTTGATCTGGCACACAAACAGAAAGCTGCCACTGACTGATTTCTGTCAATTACTTAAATTAAAGCAGCTACAGAATTTCAATACAGTGGAGTTGTTATACAAACAACTGCAGACAGTAAGACTTAAAGACGATACAAAGCCGAAGAGAGGCAGCTTGATGAATGGGTTCAGGCAAATAAACCAAAAGGATTCCAGGAGCGTCATTGACTCTGATAGTTTTGGATTAAAGTTACAGACAAATATTAACATGTCTACATCCTAACTATGTGTTTAGAGTCTGATATACTCCTGATAGAATTCTTGATTTGCTGTTACCATAATCTCTAACACACCATTGGCTGCATTGGAGCTGTCAAAGGTGGGGTTCGGTGTCTTGCCAAAGAACATGTCCCCATGTGGTGCAGGGAAGCCAGGAATCAAACCATCCCTGATCATCAAGCAACCACTTTTCCTACGGAGCCACAGCAACTCTAAATGCCTCAGGCATACATCTTTTATTAAGTGTTGTATAACAGTTTTACTGATGCTGCATATTTTCCACCTCAGCCAGCTGCATCAAACCTCTCTCAGGAAATCTTTTTTTCCCCTTTCTTATCTGATGACAAGAAAATTTGCATAAAAACACTTGAAAGAGAGGAAATGTTTTTCACCGTCTTGGAAAACTGTCACAATGTTTAGTACGGCAGCAGAGATGGGGGGTTTCCACAATAATGACTTTTAACATTTATTTCTATCACAAAAAGTTGTCTATTGAGAACTTTGCTCAAACTATTTATAAACCTGGAGTGTTTTTCATAAGTCTACGCTTGTTGTGCCTCATCGTCATGGATGATGAGGTATAAAAGGTGTGGAAAGGAGGGCTCTGGAGCTCTTTGCTAAGCTTTATCAAGCTGGGATTTAAATTTTTTTTTTTGCTTTATTAGGCTGACAGCCATCTATTTGAGAAGTAATTGGAGAATTTTCTTCTTTTGAACAATTTTTTCACCTCTGTTTTTAGTACTTCCATCACAATGAGCATATAAACATATAAAAGGCAGAAGTGCATTGGAATCACTTTGACAAGAAGATGTTGTTTATAGTGTTTTGAAACAGCAGGAGATTTGTGTGAACTCACCAGACCTACATAAATGGTGAATGGACTGTGCACCTCAGGGTCCACATTATTTATTTACTCAGCACTTTTCATCTTTTTTCGTCATTGCAACGTTTTTTTCATATCTGAAAAAAAGTGACTGATTAATGTCCTTTAACTGGCGTCTGGTCAGATTTGCTTTGTATGGCAATCAATTTCAGCACCATGGATAGCGTCATTATCTACCCTTTCTACACACCTCCGGTCCTTTACAGTAACAACGCTGTCTGTAGTGCTGACTTCACCATACAAAGCAGAGCTGATCTAGCATACAAGGTAAGTTTGAACTTTAATTAATTCACGTCTTTGCATGACCTTTGCTTTTAATCTGCCTTCTATAGCTTCATCCTAATCTTTTACAAGTTACTTTGTGTATGAAGACTTCTTAACGTTCAGCTGTTTTGCATAAAAATTCATAGAAAGCTTTAGGCATGAAATGAATTATTCAGAAAAAAAGACAGCTTAAGGGCACGTATTGGATGTAAGAGTAATGAAAAATATAGCCAAATTATATTTTCTGTTCAAAGAGTTTTTTGTGAGATAAGGCATTTATATACTGTGGTGGCAGGGATTGTGTTGACTTGCTAGTCTTCCTCGGCGAGTCTTACTTTGATGGGTAGCCACTGTCATGAAGGAGGAACACACTCTCTCTTCCAGCCTCCTGCTATAACACCTGGAGGTTGAGTGTGTTATGAGCCACCTTGTATGCCACCTTGCCACCACATTAAAGATGTTGACTGTTATTCTTAATAACTGACATAATGGCACTGAACTTCAGATGGCTAGTAGACCTGACATGAGTCCCACTGATGCAGCCCAGATGCCCAAACAGACTTATTGTTTCATCTGTCGGCTCTGCTTCAGTGGGGAGTTAGGCGTACTGCAGAAAGCAAGGGAACAGAGCCAGATTTGTGGGCGCCAATCACATTAGTGTTTTTAAATTCACCGTTTGCATAAAAAGATGTGCTTTTCGAAGCTTTGTCATACAATTCTGGTGATAGCTTTTTTTTTAAATGACTAGGAAATGCACCACTGTCTTTCAGCAAAGCATCGTATTGTGAGCAATAAAAAGTTATCTAATACTAAACAGCTTGACTGAGTTTTGGGAATCATCAATGGGCTTTAGATATGGAGGAATATATGAACCTTGGAATGTCAAATATTAATATCAAAGGCCAACATATATCTCCACTCAGCTGTATTTGAAATATAAGGTCTGTACTTTCACCTGGTGTATTTTTAGATGCTCTTTTTTTTAAAAATGGATGCGATGAGCAAAAAAGAAATAGTATATTCTGCTATCCCAATTTTAAATGTGTGACTTCATATAATTTGTGTTAGTTGTTCACAATATGCTGTCCTGCTGCAGGCGGAACAGTGGACAGTAAAGGGTTAAACATGTTCAAGTTATTGTCCTAACTCCCACAGGAAGGAGTGTAATATTGATTAATCCAGAAGTAAATGTGTAATCGATCAAACTCCGTCTGGTGGGAGGACGGCAGCAGCCGAACCAGATCAGATTTACGATCAAATCTTAATATTGGCCTTTTATATAAATCACTGTAAAACACAGCAGAGACTGGAGCTCCTGTTTCAACCCTTCGTGATGCATTAGTTCTGACTTATAAATGACAGATTGTTTGTGTGAGCAAGCAATCTGACGATTATGTTCAGACTGCAGAAAA
Organism: Leuresthes tenuis; assembly: GCF_036924035.1. NCBI lineage: Eukaryota > Metazoa > Chordata > Actinopteri > Atheriniformes > Atherinopsidae > Leuresthes > Leuresthes tenuis. Next base: position 7,243,397 of record NW_027325372.1, on the reverse strand, counting down.
CAAGCAAGGGCAAGAAGCAGAGGAAGGGTTTTCTGCAGGTAAAGAAAAAAATTTTAAAAAAGCCTGAAAATCTTTTGGTGTAAGGAAAAACAGGGCCTTTTGACAATCACCAGACAGGTATGACGAAATAGTTTGGATGTGACAGGGGCAAATTAGGTGAAATAAGAAATAAAAGTTTCAGGGCACTGCACAGAGGAGAGTAAAAAAGACAAAAAGAAGATAACAAGGAAAGAAAGATTACAATCCGAGAAAGAGGGATGGAGGGAAGAAACTCTAAAATGGCCCATTAGAGTGAAATCTTCACATGGACATAATAAATATTATTTTCCAGATAAAAAGATTAATAGCTTTAATTATACCCTTTGGGTTCTGATGGTGTTGTGGTTCCTTTGGAAACTGTAGAAATGTCGGATTTTTCTCGTTTTAAAGCTCCAAAGAAAAGAGCAAAGAACAAGCCTGTGGTCAGTAATCATGAAATCAAATCAGACCCATCAGTCAGTCTGTGCGGTGTTTAGTTCTCCTGCAGTCTGAAACGAGTCAATTAGTTACTCTTTTAAGAAGCTCTTAATGGTCATATCGACATGTGTTTGATGGGATAAACAAGTTTCAGCCCGAGGTGACAGAGCTGATCATAAAGAGACGATTGAGGCAGACAAATCTACAAATAGATTTACTGGATGAAATCAAACCATAAAATCAGCTTTTATTTTTGCCCCTCTTATCACCTATAAGTTTTACCCTCAAGTTGTTTCATTTTCTGGTGTAGATTCCTGGTGTAGGTCCTGTGCTGTTCATTCATCCTCAGTGTTTAACTTTGGACAAGGTCAAGAAATACAAAAGCTTCATTGATTTGATTGATTACTTGATGACAGCAACACATACTAAAAATGTTGGGGATCAGGTGTCTACATTGTGTGATTATTGTCACAATTTTGCTTTAAAGCTTCAAAGAAGGACTTTTACTGTCTAAAGAATATCAAGCAGAGGAAGTCAAACTGAGACCCTAGTGTTGTACTGTGTGTAAAGCTACAAAAGCTCTTGATTTTTATTTTATTTTTTCACAGATTAAGCTCAAACACATGTATTATTATCACTGAAGATGAATTGGACAAGTAGTACGAGGCTGCATAACTCCACCAAGATTTAATCAAAATGTTCCAAAACCTAGAATATGGATCCAGATCACTGTTAAAAGTTAACAACTTGTAAGCAGAGCTAGTCTTTGAAATGAAAATTTTTATAAAGAATACTGCAAAAATTAAATAAATGTACTCAGAAACCCAAGTACAATGCTCAGTTTTCCAATTTTAAAAACAAAAGTGAATCTTTCTTTGCCCATTTTTCCCAATCACCAAGTTTAATGAAATGTGTCCTAGTATTTCTAGCAGAGATCTCATACCTCTGCCTTGGCTCTTGCATCGTTGGAGGTAGTAACACTGTTGATCACTGAGGCAGAAGCAATTGAGCAACATGTACCTGTAATTAGCCACTTGAAATGTTTTTGATTTCAGATGTTTTGCATACACACTGATTTGTATATCACTGCGAGGGACGGGTCCAAAACCTGAACAAAGGTGCATGTCACGCTGGAACAGGCAGCCTGCACACTGTAGAGTAATAGGCCAGCTGTGATCTTTTCATGCCTCTACCACTCTCCTAACCAGGTGTAAATTACATTAGGAGTCGGCTTAAACAAGGCCGTCTTTTCTCCAAGGTGAGCTCTGAGCGTGTGTTTTTGGAGTGTGTGTTTGTGAGACTAGTCTTTCATTAGAGCAGGTAGTTTGTCTAAGCCTTGTCTCAGTGAATGAGAAGTGACATCAGTGCTGCTTTGGATCCGAGCAGCAAATTAACGATTTGAGGAATAACACACACCTACGCTTAATCACACACATACACACACCCACACAGACCTTTTTGATTGGCTTTTCTTATTGAGAGCCGTGACTCATGTAAGAGTGCTTGGTCACTTGTTTCATATTTTCATTGCTTGGTAGCAAAAGGCAAAAGAAAAATCCCTCAGGTTTGCCCAAGCCTAATTTATTAACAGTTTTCTTTTATACACACCCCCACACACACGTCCACAGTTTCCATCACTTCTGAAGTTGCAATCACTTAAATCCCTTACTTTAACTCACCCAACGTCTCTCCTCTAAATACTGCTGATGTTTTACCTTTCACACAATTTGTATAAAACAAATGAGGATCATTCTTGGTGTTATTTACTAAATGCTGGGAATAATCAAACCGGTTCCAATCCTGTGATTGTCTTCTGGACCAGACCAGTCTTATTCTGAAACTTGTAACGTCATCTCATTGAGTCCAGATATCGTCACACAGTAGTATTCCAGTGGTTTATCAGCCCAGGGCCAAAATGATGCATTGACACAAAAAACCATATGTGCACCTTTTTGGCTCACAAACTTGTATTTATAAAGGAAGAATGTGATGGTGAGAATGTGCTCACCTCAAAACAAAACAGAACATTTGTAATTTGTACATTTGTATTTGTAAATAATCCATATTTCTCAGTATAAATATGTTATCAGTATGATCCTGATCACCTCAGCATGGACTGTGTAGTGTACAGACAGTTCATCTCTTGCAGATAAAACGGGAGTGTTGGTCCTTTGCTGCAGCCCTGATGTGCTGCGTGAGCGGACGTGCTGATTTTGATCCAAACATTTCTTTTATTTTGACCTCTTCAGTCTCTTCAACACTTTGTCTTCCTTACGGGGGACTTACAGGCCTTCGTTAGCTGAAAGATTACTGCCATAATATAACTGAATTGGGCTGTCTACTGTACACAAACAGTGCCTCAACGCAGCATGATCTCATTAAAGGGGAAGACATGCCATCAGTTAACTTTTGACATGGCCCTTTTGTTAACTGAAAGAGTGGGTGTATTCAGACTTCAGCAGGAGCTCATCAGATATGAGGCCCAATACTGTAGTGATGTGAAAGATTTCTAAACCAGTGCCTCTGATATCAGAAGTGTCAATGATTGCCAAAGGAACGCACAATAAACTGTGCTCAGCTAAACTGTCAAGAGGAGGAGTGAAAGACAGTTTGTTAGCACAAGCTGCCTTTTCCTCAAACATTTGAAGTCCTGGAGCTCCACTACAAGATTCCCTGCAGTCAATGCATAACAGAAACCGTCTCACCAAAGGTGCAAAACTGTAAGAAAAAAAAGATCCGTCTGGTTGTGGTTGTTTCGAGGCATTGTCATACTAACTGAACAGAGGATTGTTGTGGATTTTGCTCCCCAGAGAGAGCAGTTTCAGTCAAACTCCTGTGTTTAGGGCAATAATATTGCATCACTATGAACTACACAGAACAGAATCAGCATGTATGCACGTAATTGCACACACATGTTCGTCGCTGAACACCTCTGTAGCTCCCTTTCACCTCCACCTCACAGTTTCATAATGGAGAAATGTAGGGAGTAAAGACTAGATTGTGTTGTCTATGGTTTATGGTGATCAGGAGGAAGAGGATGAAATGAGAAAGAAGCCATGGATGATGTTTCAGATCAAAATACATGAGACAGTAAGGAAGGGAAAATTTTAAGTAATAAGACAATAGAGTGACAGTTCCTTATTTTTAAAAAAATGTTTTCCCAGACCAGTGGAAAAAAAGGAGGAAAAGTAGTCTTTGCCACCTCAGGGACCACCTTTCTCCTTTTCATTTGTCACTTTATATGACATAACAAATCAGGGCAGTGAGGATGCGACAGCAGGGAGGTGATGAAAGAGAGGATGCAAGGAGAGCGTGTCCCCGTCATGCTCTCTTCTTTTCTGCCTTGTCACTGCATGATATAACCTGAGGAGGAGTAAAGGATGAGGGAGGAGGAGGTGTTAGAAGGGAACATAAGAAACTTTCACAAACTGTGAATGTAAAGAAACAAGAGAAGGCAAAGATAAGAGCATAGCAGGGATAAGGCAATGGCAGGGATGACCTGAAGGGAAGCCCAGGGCAAAAACAAGTTGTTTAATAACCTGAAATATAGTAATAATAGGTTTTTAGATTAAAAACAAGGACCAGATAAGATAATAGAAATGGAAAAAAAACAAGAAAATTAGATAAACTTTTAGAAAGTAATTGTTTGTTGTTACCTTACCGTCTTCTGAGATGGAATAATTTGACCTTGCCGAAGGTTTTAGTAAAGTGTTAATTACTTAGAGATAGAAAGCAGAACTAATTAAAGCAGTTTATTAAAACACAACTTTAGGACAAATGAGCTCAACACCAACTAAAATAATTGAGGTCTTAACACTAGTCTTTGAAACACTTTGTATAGGATAACACTGATGATGGAGCAAGCAACAATGATGGTTTAGTGAAGCTTTGACTCTGCGGCACCACTGAATTTGATCATTGATCCGATTCACTCATCGGCACTGAACCAGCTCCTCACAATCAGTTATCTGTAATTGTGAAGCCCTAAATTTGATCTTGCTCAGTGTGCATTTGTGTGTGAGCCTGTGTTTGTGTGTGGTGGCAACTTTGACATAAACATGCCATCAGTATGCTAATTCTTGCAACTGATTGCATGTTACGCTCTGTGGCCTTGCAGGTTAATACAGGGCTATCTGCAAGGCTAAATGCTAATTCCTCATAATTTATAGCTACAGGCAGAGGATGGCCCAAGCCAGATCTGAACACATTATAGCTTTTCACCTTTCTTTTCAGAGTCTTACCCTCTCTTCTTTCTCTGTGTCCTCACAGCGGATGTTCGCCATGACCTGCTGACGTCACCACCCCCCTACTACCCTCCATCCTTCGTTGAGCTGTACTACAAAATGGCCCCAACTAGTTGGCTGTCCCCGTGGCGGCCGGTGTTGTGGCTGCTGCTGCTGCTCTTTCTTTCTGACTGCTTTCTGTGTGAGTCAGCCTCAACCATGTCTTTCCCAAAAGACCTGGAGCCTCTCAGCGTGGTCAGCTCAGAGCGTGAGTGCATCTCTTTATTTGAATTTCTCTGGTAATGAATGACGCTGTTGCATTTATCTGTACAATTCTTTTTCTATTTTTTATAAAAAATGTTATTTACTTAGTTATCCTCTTAATTTGGCCATATCAAGTAGTACTAATGAACTCTTCCTTCATCTTGCTGGACATATGTGAAACTTTTTAGTCTTCAATTTACAAAATAGACTTGCACTAACAAAACACATTATATTCAAATTGAAAATGTATTGATGTCCCTTGTGAAACGGCAGGTATCTTTAATAACTGTCACTATTTGTAGTGTTGGGTCTGAGTTGCCACAATCATGTTAACAAGCTCTCTGTAGAAATTCACAAAGCTGTTTGTGTTTGTTTGCAGAGTCATACCTCTATCCAGGTTTTCAGGGTTTGCTGCAAGACAACGACACACTGCGTCTGGGTCTGGACTTTCAGCGAATGCTACGGATTAATCATATGCTATACATTGCAGCTAGGTCAGTAAACACGCACCCACGCACAATTCTAATGTAATCATATACTGTATTTCTATTAACAGCAACCTATAGAATTTCTATAGAATTTTTTTAAATACTCAGACTTTAAGCCATTTAACTAAATCGGCTGCATTAATTTCATTTGACTGTAGTTTAGATTTGAATTCTCTTTGTGCTTTTGCATTTGATCTTTGACCCCACTGCGAGTGAAGCCCAGGTTTTGACTGAAATTCTGGCAATATAGTAAAAATGCTGAGAACTAGAATCGTGTTTGTAAAAGCTAGAATATAAAACCAACATCTATACAATGAAATACCGCTGCCCCCATTAACACTTGGCAGGACAGGTCACTAGTTTAGTGCTGGATTTGATACAAACAGGGTTGCACAAATGCAAACAGCCAAATGCGAGTTTGAAGCAGTACGTTCATCAGAATCCACTAAATGTTCAGAGGTGTGAAGCTGCACGGTGAGCTCTCACTCTGTGCTTTGAACTCCCCAGGGATCATGTGTTTGCTGTGAACCTGACGACAGCTTCAGAGGAGTTTGTCCCGCAGCTGGTGAGTGGATTTATATGATAAACAGTTTATTTTTGGATCTGTTGTTTCCAGAGAACACAACCATGTCTGCATCAAAAGTTCAAGTGTGAGGACGAGTAGGCTATATATGCGTTTCCCTACGGGTTCCTGTAGCTGCTGCCCTTTGAGCTCTAAACTTAAGGTGGTGCGGAAAATACTTTGTTAAGGAAACAATTCAATGTATAATTATATAGTTTGAAGATATAATTCAAACACCCTGAAAATAACTACATTATTACATTTTTTAATTTATTTTCTCATTTATTAGTTTAATTATATACATTTTTTGGAATTTTGTAACACTTTAGATCCTTGACTGTACCCTTTCGCTCAGGAAACAAATACCTGGGATTTGGAAGCACAGTGACGAAGCTAAAAAGGGTTTAAGGGCTAAGGATGCTGTAAACAAGGGATGTCCAAAGTCTGAATCAGTGTGAAGCAGGGAAACATCTAAAACCTGCAGTACAGCGGCCCTCTAGGACCGGATGTGGACATCTCTGCCGTAAACCAATTCTGCCTTGTTTTGGAACATCTGCCATTCAGTATCCTGTCAATCTAGCATTGAGTTGATTTGATAAAGTGTGAAACACAATGGTAAACAAGCTTTAACTGTTAAGTAATGGTGAGGCAGAATACCTGATATCTAATGATCTATTACAGACATGCCAGTTAGACTCCACAATATTTTTATAGTTGCAATGATGTTGGCCAGATCAATATAATCATCTCAGAGACTTAGTTAGGGAGTAATGGGTAACATTGGAATATATCATAGTGAATACCTAGCCTCTGGCAGAAGTGGTGATTGCTATATACTTTTAGTAAAAATTTATGGCGTTACCTGTGAATTGTTTGGTGAAGTGATGAGTAGAAGTGTGCCAAGGAAAGAGACATGTGGCACTCCACCTGTAATTGTGTGTTATGTTGAACATCATCAGCAGTTTGAGATCTCATTCTTTTGTCGTGGTGCAGCAAATATTATCAGAACAGCAACTATAGCCACGCTAGAAATCCTGCTTAGCTGCTGCTAAGTGAAAACAGTGATTCTGACACAGGTAGATTTGTGTGCGCTCACATTTCACAGTGAACATTCCTGTCCGTGCTGCAACTTCACTCTGGGATTTGGTCTGACGCGAGTATCCCTCCCTACAATCACAGAGAACAGTATCAGACGTGACAGCTGACAACGCTGCAAAAGAACCTTTTTACTTTTTGCACAATAGACGCAGTAAATATCAGGGCGGAAGAACAAAACTACAGCTTGTAATGTGTGAGGCAGCACAAAGGACACGTTTCCTTTGATCTGCACACCTTCCCCTCATCAAAAGGAAAAGGTTACAGGGTGGCTTCTGACAGTAATGGGCCTCCTGGTGTATTGTGGGATGGTGGGCTTATAGGAGCTCTTTGATGTAAGTTGTTCCACTCGTTATCAACGATTCGACCTCAGCAGTTTCAGTGCCTGCATCGCTTCCTGCTCTGTATCTCAGCCTCTCTATATCTTTTTACTTTAGAACAGGTTTTTAATAATTAAATATGAATCCATGTTCTCCTCATGTTTTACATTTTTACTTGAACATTCTTATGCAGTTTGTCACAGATTCTATCTTCTTCTGAAACTTTCTGCAACTAATTTTTTTCCATGTTCATTTCATATTAGATATAAAAGACAAATGTAAAAATCAGCTATCTGAATCAATCATTGTCAACTCGGATCAGAGGTTCCAGGAAAATGTGGTGTCTGTCTATAAACATGACTTTAATGTTTGAGCTGATCATTGCCATATTTCTATGCCATCGACCAATTGGCTTGGCTTAAAGGCTCACATTTACAGCCTTAAAAATCAAGCTCCGCCTTCTGTTTATTACAAAGTAATGGTGTGTTTGATGTGCCTCGACAGTGGCATGTTAGAATGTCCGATATAATGTCGTTAATCGCCTCTAGGTGTAGATGAGCAAAAAGCTGTTTTGTATAAGGTGTGAAATGCTTTTGGGGAAACCTTCTCCCATGAAAGATTAGGCAATCTAACTTCTCAGGTTGTTTTCTTTTAACAAAATTTACTAATTGCTTCATGACAAAGCATGTATGAAGAAGTCTACGTCTACACACAACCCTATGGTTAGCTTCTTTAACGCAAGATTTTTCCATGAAAGTCTACTTTCTGCCGACAAACCATGTATGTGTAGAAAGCAGTGCCTTCGAGTACATGAAATAATGAATTAATTGATTAAAAAGCAGGGGAATGACCAGCAGAGCACATCTTTACAATGAAATAGATCTAAACTCTCTTCCAAAGATCTTAAAATTGATGAGAAGGGTTACTTCAGTGTTTTTATCTTTCAGATGAGGGAATTTTGTGTCTGATATAACTTTAAGCAAAAAGACAGTTTACAACCAAGCTCGTTTTGGGAGCTCTGTGGCTGTATTATGTGCCTTGTATAATTTGTGTTGAAACTCTGGTCCGTCTCTGTTTTGGACACATTACATTTTGCAATATTACAGAAGGTTAACAGTCCACACCTACATTCCGCCTACACAATATGCATTCTACTTGCATTATGTACTGCTTATTTTTCTTCACAATCTCACACAAAGCACCTCCGGGGCATAGTATATGAATATTAAAACATCGGCCTTCTGGTTGGAGTACAACCGTTCTACCCAAAGAGCTTCAGTCAGCCCGATCGTGGTCGTTCTTGGTCTAAAGGTTTCTGTTTGGCACCTGTAAACATGCCTGACAATGATGTCGCAGTGTATGCGTCTACTTTGCACGTCACTGCAGCAAGGACATAGGATTAAGAGGTTTTTAGCTGGTGTGAGGTAGCTCTTTAACCCCATGTCCTCTTTGTAGTTTTTTTTCTGATATTTTAGTCACATCTCTTCAGTGAATGGAGATTTCTAAGCTCCCATTACCTCACATGTAGAGCTGAGCAATATCAAAGACAAGAGAGTGTCCTTTTGCTGTAGATGATGTGGTAAGCTGAAAAAGGTAACGTTATCTGGAGTGGAAAATACTTTATAGAATCACACATTTGATTAAAAAAAACAATCCCAAATATGTTGTGATATTTGGAATGAACACACTTACTTACTCACAGTTACCGCTGGTTCTTAGAACTTAGAAAACCCTTAAGCCTGGTTTGATTTAGTTTTTGTGGTCCAGACAACACATTTGTCTTTCACTTTTGTTCATCAACTGTACCAACGTATATCTTAGCCATCGCCTCGAAGAGTGCTCACTGATTGAGTCACATTTGTCTCATCTTCCTCCTCACCTGTTTGCTGTCATTTCTCAACAGCGACGCTCTTCATCAGACACCGACGGTAAAACGACATTTTTCCTTTCTCTAACTTTTCTCTTGTGTTTCAGAAGCTGACGTGGAGGTCCAAGGACGTCAGCAAGTGTACGGTCAGAGGGAAGAACAGCGTGAGTTTCAACTCCATCAGTGACTCTATTTTTGTTTCTCTTCTACTTCCATTCACCTGATGCCTCTGATTCGCTAATGATGAATCTCATCTAGGATCTCTTTCTGGATTCAGACTTTTGATATGAGCTTATGGTCACTAAGGATTCAATTAGAAAGACTCATGCAGCTTTGTTTTCATGCTTGTAAAACCAACTATTTATCACTTCCTAATCTGTTGCATTGCAGGACGAGTGCTATAACTATGTCAAAGTCCTGGTGCCCCGAAATGATGAGACGCTGTTCACCTGCGGTACCAATGCCTTCAACCCAACCTGCCGAAACTACAAGGTACACGTTAAGTCACTGGTTTTTACATGTACATGAGGCTGTTCAGCATTACAGTAAGATAACTGTCTTTTTTTCTTCTGCCTGTTCACTAAAAGGTCAATTAAACAACCCCATTTTTAGCATTCAGGCATTTTTACTCGTTGAGTGAGAACTCTTTCCCAGCTCAATACATATTGACAGCTTCCAAGCTACAGTGGTGGGAAATATCTACAGGCTGTGAAGAAGTCTTAAAAAGTATTGATGTATCAGAAAACGCAAACATTGGTCCACGTAATGTTTTATTTATTTTCTGCCACTTATTTGGCTCCAGACATGAAAGGGATTATGAGACAATTGGTCCCTAAAGATTGACAAGTAAAAGCAATATACAAGCCTTTATTAATCATGAAACAGTGTGTTACACCTTACGAAATGTAGTGTTAACAATATGGAGTCGGTCAGGTGTTTAAAAACAACTTCTTTTACTTTTAATTTGTTTGATTTTAATTTTTGATTTGAGTTTAATTAGTGTTAAACCAACCCATCTCAATATGAGATGGACCAGACCAGTAATTTTATTTAATAATTTAAGTGGCGTTTTTCGCTAATACTTACGTGCTTTTACTTGGATCAAATTTACATACAGGACTATGTATGTTGATGCATTTACTTTTTTAATACTTAAACCAGCCTTGACAGAGATCCGCACACGTACGTGGCCTCTGGTAATAAATGTTTTAAATGTTTATTTTGTTTTTGGATGAAATTGTTCAAAATCATGGACTAAGTCATTATAGCTAATACCTAGATCAATTAACTGAGAGGTCTCTTTTATGTTCTCCCGAAGGATTCAAACAAGACTTTAATTAATGTTGCGTGAATGAGAGGCAGATGGCAGAGACATTAGATTTTTTTCTTTTTTTCGTATAATTTTTTTATTTTTTATTTTTAAAGACTTCCAACTTTATCAGGTAATTTTCTACCTTCAAAAAATATTTCCCCTTGAATAATTAAAAGTGTCACATCCTCTGAAATGCCTCATAAGCACCGAACACCTCCAGCAACCCACAATCTCAGGTGCTGCTCTGGGGCTGTGCGCATTTCTTACATGCTGCAGCAGAGCTGGGAGTTTGATTGACAGCTGATGACCCCGTTTAGCAGAAAAGCTGTATGCTTTGAAACTTCCATGGTGAGAAAAACAGCACTTTTTGCCTGAAGATGATGAGCTTTTCTTTTGTTTTTTCAAGAGTTTGGATCAAAAAGGAGATACGTGACACTTGGGGTAATGCCTTGTCAAGACAGATATAACATTATCTGCTACTTTCACATTCAGATTCCTTTATTTGTCATTCTTTGCTCCACAAAATATTGTGTTTGACTTGTGCACCAGCCAGTAAGATAAAAAACTAAAATAATAATTGAGAGCCCTGTAAAAAAGATTTACACGTAAAAAAAGAACATTTCTGGAACAGTCCTCTGTGTGCAGTTCACATTCTCCAGTTAAGCAGTCGAAATGCTGCAGGGAGGAAAACAGTTTAACAGCCGAGTAGTCCTTTATCTTATTCTTCTTATAGTTGGTGCTACCAGAACATCGCTCTCCCACTTTTTTACAACAGAGACTGTCAATGTACGATAATGACTGTATAGCTTATTAGCATGTTGATACATTTATGGAGCGATTTCTCAACTGCTGTGGCTATTCTTATAACTTATTGTATGTCACTGACAATAGACAAACATACAAACATATTTTCTGTGCATGAATAAACATTTGCACCTCACCAACTTCTAATCGATGGGAGACTAAAGGTGAGAAAAGGTGATTCATATCTGTCATTTTGCCACCACACCAACAGTTCTTACATTGCGTAGGGAAAAAGCAGCAGGATTTGTTTGTGCACGTTAAGGGCATGTGTGCACATCGGCACCGATGGGTGCGTTCTAGTACTACAAATAGCACTACGCCCCTGATGCCTGGATTGTGCGTACACAATCAAGTAGGATGAGAGGAGTTTATGGTCCCGTATACTCTGTTTATGCAGCTCTCTATGTGGATTTCCTACGAATGCCAATAATCTTCTTAGCAGTTTTCACTGTCCTGTCTATCCACTTTCTTCATCCTGCAGAGAGAATGAAAGTATTGTTGTACCCCCTCAGTGACAGCTGTGGTCTTGTCACTGGAGGTCGGCTCTGCTGTCAGATGCTGTGAAACCCTCTCCACTTTGGAACCACTGATGCTCAGGGAGAAATTATGCCATCTAAAGCCCTACTCATCATGTTTGATAAGGAGGCAGACGACTGTGGTCTCTCTTCGGCCAACTTAACGATATGGTAGATATTGAGTTGGGTCATGCAGCAGGGTCATGCATCAGCAGTGTGAAGAGCTTATAGAGTACACAACCTTGTGGGGATCCTTTGCGACATTGTTGATTTAGATATTCCTACTCTAACTGTCTGCCATTTCTCCATCAAAAGTCCATGTTCCAGCTGCACATGCTGGGACACACACCCAGAAACAACTTTTTAAAGAGGTGTTATGGCTATATAGTGTTAAATGCTGGGCTAAAGTCAGTTAGCTCCTGGCACTAGTGTCACTTTGTCAACCAACTGCAACGTATCCAGATTGGTTTGGAGGCATGACTCGAAGTGATTCATTACAAGCCACTTAAAACATTTCATGGCTGTTAGGGTTAAGGCCACATGAGGAGTTTCATTCTTTGAGGCTGGATTCGGCATCTTCGGCGGGGGTATTATGGTACCCTCACATCTGCTTACAGCATCACAAAGCATCAGCAAGAAGCCTGACCTCTCTGGTTAAGGGTTACTGGTGGGATGCAGAATGACAGATTTAACTGTTACACTGTCTCTGCATTTATTTGTAAATTCCAGAACACTCAATGTACATTCTTCCAGGTCCATACACTCCTCAGATATTATTGATACTTTTTTAACAGATTTATCTTTTTTTAGATAGATTTCCTTTTTTATTTACACATAAGTCATCATATGGCTTGTAATACACATGGGAAGAGCAAAATCTTACAACGCGTAATCATCAAGGCAAAGATCTTTGATCCTGAAAAGTTAGCATTCTGGTAAGGTTTGCACAAGTGCAAATATTGAGGCCACGGGGAGGCAAACCATAGAGAACTTATCAGGCAGCTGCTTTCTGTTGTTATTCTGCATCATAATTGTGGAAACTTAAAATGGTATTTAAACAGGGCAGTAGATTGTTATAAACACAGTGTTGTCTAAAAAAAACCCAGTCCTCTTGGGGGTTCTTGTTCGACCAACTAGCTACTGTCCACCAGCAGACGACCAAGCTGATTGGAATTACTTGCTGATGTGACCGCTGATGTGACACATAAGAGATAAATATTGATAATACTGATAATGAACTACTGAGTTGTGCAGTTAAGAAATGATGGAAAGTAAAAACGTGTTGAGGATGAGAGACAGAGAATCTCGTCACGTGTCACGGTGAAAGCATAGTAGACGATTTAAAAACAGCGAGCAAGGCTGGCAGAAAGGTCAGAGAGTTCAGCACTTGCAGCTGGAAACGAACTCAGCTTCCCAAGGGAGAAAAAAAGCAGACAGGTGTATTTATGAGGCCTTCCAGGAGGCTAAACTCCCCGTTAGCCATTCAGCTAACGTATTCAGAGCACAGTGCTATCGACACAGCTGCGGGGCTGACAGTGAAAGATTATCAGAGCACTATCAGCGCAGCTACAACATTATCAGCAGCATAATTAACTGACATACCCGAATAAAACCATCAACAGTATCAGTGTGGGTTTCAAAGCTGTCAGAAGCAAAATTTTAAGCTACATTTGCCTTCACTAGCCTGAAGCGATGTCCATATTCTGTCCTGAATGAGACGCATAACATAATGAGCTTTCTCTTCATGCGGGTCAAACCGTGACCTCTTATTTCAGAACTGAGCCAGTATGCACTGTCAACATTATCTTCATTGTCTAAACAGATCAAGCGTTAGATCAGTGCGTTACTGGTTCAGGAACCCTAACATGAAATGAGTGACACCAGCGGATGAGCAGTATTGTTCGGACAAGCTGTGAATAGTATTTTTGTATTTTATTTCTCCATAAATTACAAAGTTTAAAATCATTGACAAGAAAAAAAACAAAAAAACAGAAGAGATTAGGAAGTTGGCGATGAGAAAAATGTGTAACTTTCTTCCTTCTCTTCTCAGATGACCTCCTTGGAGCAAGTTGGGGAGGAGGTGGTCGGTCAGGCTCGCTGTCCATTTGAGTCCGGCCAGTCCAACGTTGGGCTTTTTGCTGGTGAGTTTCCTTTAACTCTGGGAACAGGCTCGTAAAAGGAATATTCAGAAACCTTGTTTAATGTTTCATGTAACGGTTTTATACATACAGAGCTTATTGTATTCTATATTAGCGACTCTGCAGGAAAAATACATTATACATATATTGAAAAATAGCCAAAGGCCTGTACTATGAAACTAAACTGAATTTATAGATTGTTTTTCCAATCTCAGAAGTTTCATCTTATCTTGAGACCATAAAAGGACTCTAATAGATGTAATTACTTATTGAATATTAAGATGTCTTTTCAAAGTAATTTCTTCAATGAATCTTCCCTAATGAGCTGAATTTCATGGCAACATGTGGTCGTTTTACAGGAGGAGATTTCTACTCAGCCACCATGACAGATTTTCTGGCCAGCGATGCTGTCATCTACCGAAGCCTGGGAGATGGCCGACCCGTCCTCAGGACCGTCAAATATGACTCCAAGTGGCTCCGAGGTATATCAGAGAGACATGAGTCTAATGATCCTGTCATGACTGGATGTATGTTTAGCTCCGGTACCATGAGTTATTTTTGTTTTACAGCTTCGTCATACTTACAGTCGACTCCATCCAAACATTTACGCAATTATTGGTCAGAGAAGATCAAAGTGCCACCTCTCATCTTTATTTGAGCAAGATGGTATTGGTATAGAAATGAATTTTTAAGGAGATTTAGTCATTTAAACAACAAATAGCAGTGATTACCAGTGGTCTGCAGTCTTCTGTGTAGTTATTGACTCCAGACATCAGCAGTGGCTTTGTATCTTCCCCTCTGGTGCCTTCACAGATCTTCACTGTAAACACTATGATGTAAACCTGCTGAAACCAAATCTCAGGCTATGTTTTTGTTGTAGTAAATATGACTTTATTTCAGCATGAAGGTGCTGAATCACAGAGCCTATAGGAAAGCGAAAAGTGTAGCATGGTTAGAGAGCTCTTAGGTCAAACTACACACACCTACTTCCTTACAACATGGCTCTCAGTTGAGTTTGAGATAACCTTTTGAAAAAGTATGTTTTCTAAGCTTAGGAATGAAAGGTTTTGTGTTGTTTAGTAATTATTTTACATTCATCAGTTTGATAAGTTATGCTAAGTTATGACAACAAAGCCACAGTTTTAGCTACAATTAAATTTATTTTAGATGGTTTCAATTAAAATGCATGACTTTTCTGTTATTTCCCAGTAAAAGACACATACTAGGTTTTACATAGAGTTTTTACTTTAAGTTAAATTGTTCCTTTTATTGATATATTGTTATACTCATAATGTGCCTTTACGGATTAACACACGTAATGTACAATTCTCTAACATCAATGCCAAATTCTAGTTGTAAATTTGCATAATGCACAACTCCTTTCCAAAATCTTAACTAATTCTATTCTTGCATCCCAAATGAGAGCATCAAGTGGACTCATTGAACTCGCTGGACTTTCGAAATGTATTTGGTGTTATGTTCAGTCCTGTGCAATCAGAGCACAGTTAAGTGAAGCTCAGAGGTCTTATACAGCCTGCATAACTTCTTCTCTGTGGGTTTCTGAAAAGTATTCTTGGAAATGTAGAGAGTTGATAATAGAAAAGCATAAAAAAGCAGACTTCTGTCACCTGATGGCTGCAGGGATGTGTTGAACAGCACAGGCTGATGGTGAAATGTTAGAGAGGAGAAAGAGATTTTTACCTTGAAAACTGAGAAAACAAATGATCGTTATCCCTTTGTCTCTGCAGAGCCACACTTCCTGCATGCCATCGACTACGGTAACTACGTCTACTTTTTCCTGAGCGAGATCGCTGTGGAGTACACTGCTCTGGGCAAGGTACAGTGGTGTAAACATTTTCTTCCAACAGTGAAGGAGTTCCTGAAACTTTTTAAAGACTCTAAAGAACCTAAAGTTTTTAAATCTTCCGTTACACAGTTCTGGTACCTGTTAGATTGTGATTTTCTCTCCTGTTCATACTGATCAATAAAGATCACTTTGTAAGATGCTTTTTTTCTTTGTGTGGTTGGCCAAACATTTTTCCAAGGAAACAAAAGTGGGGAAAATGTCTTTTCTGACTCTTGCTGAACTTCAACATCCCTCATTCATATGTCACCAGGTGGTGTTTTCTCGAGTTGCCCGGGTGTGTAAGAATGACAACGGAGGTTCCCCCAGAGTTCTGGATAGATACTGGACTTCCTTTCTAAAGGTGAAATTTAGAAACCCTAACCCTAACTCTACGTCACATGGGAGCAAAGCCTCCTTAACTTATGTGTGTCTTGTGTCCATTCAACGCTGACAATCTGTGCTCAGGCCCGGCTGAACTGTTCGGTGCCTGGAGACTCCTTCTTCTACTTTGACATTCTTCAGTCTCTCACCAACGTGCTGCAGATCAACCAAAGACCTGCAGTCGTTGGAGTGTTCACCACTCAGGCTAACAGGTAACTAGAGTTTCAGACTTTGAAATAAGTCAATTTTCAACATCCGCATGGTTATTTTCGAGAGGAAAGTATCCTCCAGGGGGAAAAGGGGTTGTACAGACTCACTGCAACGGTAGTTACCATTAAAGTGGTTTTGAGTACTTTTGCAAGTATTCACATGACCATCTGTGGATAGGTTATTTTTGACATCTGTCAACAGTGGTTATGGTATGAGCGCCGATATTCATTTTAGCAAGATGTTCTCTGGTGAAATCTCCGAAATAAATGCTGTGGAGAAACTTTTTGGCACGTATTTTGGCAAATGGAGTTTATTTTGCTTTGGAAACTAGACAACTTTGAGGCAGTGGGCATACATTTGAATTGTAAGGACTAACTTGAAAAAAGTTCAAGTATTAATCAGAACTGAACAGTATGCTATAGATAAAGATTTCTTTGGAAAATTATCGGAGGTGTTTGCAAAGTAAGAGATTAATGCAGAGTTATGGATAAGAGAAAACGTAATTCATAATAACTTTTTCAAGAAAGCAAGAGCATCTTTGGAAAATAAAAAACCTAAATGG
This sequence comes from Leuresthes tenuis, assembly GCF_036924035.1. NCBI lineage: Eukaryota > Metazoa > Chordata > Actinopteri > Atheriniformes > Atherinopsidae > Leuresthes > Leuresthes tenuis. The sequence goes on along the minus strand of NW_027325372.1, from coordinate 7,226,354 downwards.
CTGTGTACTTTTGAGGAGAATGTGATGATCTGGACAAAGAGGGGGATTTTGTTAAAAGGGGCAAGTGAGGTAACTGATGGAAGGCAAAAAGTGAGGACATTATGTCCAATTTTACTCTTAAGACCTGACTTTCGAGTTCATGTAAGACTTTGATCTCTGTTAATATGTAGGTCATTGATTATGATGTGAAAGATGGTCTTCACACAGCATTTACTTAAGTTTTTATGCAAAATGCAGATTTTTTTCCCTTTGACTACTGATCTATTTCCACTCTGCTTTTGCTTTTTCTTACCATATTATTATTCTATGTGCCGCCTTTCCCTCTTTCTTCAAAGTACTTGTGATACTCCAGGAGACTACTGACCTCATTAGTTTCTACTCAGTGTTTGAATTCCTGCACTGACAGTGTTGCAGTAGAGGGGTCAGTCCTCTGTCCATATGTCTCCAGTGTACCATCTCTATTTGCTTGCTTTCAGTCTAGATTACATAAGGGCAGAATTTACTATGTGGATTCTGCTGCGAGACAGAAAATCAGCAGTGAGCTCTGTGGCCTTTACAATGTGAGAGAGTTTGATGCCTGAGATTTTTTCATGATTATGACAGAATCCATCTTGCCAAGCTTCGAGCTATTTCTGACCAAGGCACAGTAGCTCTTGCCCATCAGCATTCTCTGGTAGCAGCTACTCGCAGGATTTAGACGAGATAACGGCAGATAATGAGGGCTGCCACAGAATGAGTTATATAATGTAAGAGCTGAAAAGTATAACTTCACTGAACAAAGAGAAAACAATGATAGTGAAAGCTTTTCTTGACTGGAAAGATCTCCTGACTGACTTTGATTAGAATTTAATTTACCAACAAGCTCCATTTGCAGTTCCTTGGGATGATTAAATTAATTTGCATGTGATTCATCAAGTCACCTTCCACCAACGTCCTCCTACAGGGAGGACTGGGGAAAGAAAAACCTTGCAGGTCATGTTCTTGTGGCTGTCACCTTTACGTCAAGGTTTTTCATTTTAAAGCAGTCAGATTTTTGAAGGTTTGGGTGTTCCAGTTTGCTTTATTGAGGAAGTGCATCTTTGAGCATTTTGCCCAAGAGGTCTCATGTCCTCTGAGCTTACTTAACTTGTGCAGTATCAAAATCCCTTTTCAGTCACTGAACATTATGCCAGAATGATTTGCAGTGTAGTTTGCTTAATCCTTTTTTTTTTTCTTCCCAGTATCCCAGGCTCAGCAGTGTGTGCGTTCTACATGGATGACATCGAGAAAGTCTTCAACGGGAAGTTCAAAGAACAGAGGACCAGTGACTCCGCCTGGACTCCAGTACCAGATGAACAGGTTCCCAGACCGAGGTGACGAGTTTGTGTAAATTAATCCTGGTTTTCAATCGCAATTCCCAAAAAGTTGGTATGATGTGTGAAATGTAAATAAGCACAGAGTGCAGTGATTTGCAAACCACATAAACCCATATTATAGTAACAGTAGAACATAGAAAACATCAAAAGTCAAAAGTGAGACGTTTTACTATTTCATGAAAGACATCAGCTCAGTTTGAATTTCAGCAACACATCTCAAAATGTGCATTTCTTCTTCTAAAGCCTATACATACCTTTCAGTAGCGATGGTGGCTTTCCCTTGCCCATTCAGTGATTTCCATGACAGAATCATATCATAGCATTGATAATGCAGTGCTGCGCGACAGCTGGAAAATCATAAGCATTAAATGCTAATTTCCAGCTGTGTACCTGCACAAGGAGATGTCACCAGATTCACTAAATCTTTACAGTTTATTATGTACTGTACATAACTGAATATTCAAAATCTTGATTGTATTACGTTGAGGAACATTATGCTCAACTTTTCCCAACTCTTTTGGAATAAAGTTTGTACAGAAACCTAGTTACTTAACATATGTCTTTCTGTTGCCCATCTTTTGAAGCTGACAATGTTGTTGACCGTTATTATCATTATTTTTCAGGCCAGGCACTTGTGCAGGCGACGGTCCAGCATCAGACTACAAATCGTCTGTTCAGTTCCCAGATGAGATGCTTACCTTCATCAAGTCATATCCTTTGATGGATGAAGCCATCCCCTCTGTCAACGACCGGCCCTGCTTCACCAGGACGTCCAGCAGGTATCATACAGCATGTCGTCAAACAAAAATACGTGCACAATGGGAGGTCAAGATTAACTCAAAGTTTGCTCCGAGGAAAGGTGACAAAGGAGACTATCAGTACCAACTCAGTGCAAAGACAATACCATATTGGACAGATGTGTTTTTATTTGTTAACTCTGGAAAACATAAATTAATTCTTCTTTTTTTATAAAAAAGTTCTTTTTAGATCTTTACAAAGATTCACAGAAAACAAGACATGCGGAGCTGCCTTATTACATCATCCAAATCATGCCTATAACTTTGCTACATCCATGTAGATTGCCACATGAAAGTTTTTTCTCTTAACACACGGCTTGGAGAAGGGACGAAGCCTGCTGCACAAGATTAGCAGCAATTTGCAGGTTTAAACATACATTTGATATATAACTAAAAGCTCCCCGACTCTGATCTTTTTTTAAATAAAGTCGTTGCATCTGCATGTATAGATTTATCTACTTTTTTTTTTTAAATTCACTTTGAATTACAGCTTTATTTCACAGGGAAAACATTTAAACTACAATAAAGAAAGAAATCTGAAAGGTCAAGAGGAAATTGGAGAGAGTGAAGTGTTCTCATAGATGAGATGAGTTAGGAAATTACAGCAGTTCAGACAGGCAGTGAATCCACCATCCTGACCAGAAGCCTTGAGGATAATCATCAGTATCAGCTATGATTAGTCGTCGGCTCACAGGAAGTTCTTGCTCTGTCTCCTTCTTCCACTGCTGCTCTAAAAATCTGACCTTTTTAATCTTTGTCTGCAGGTTTTAAATGAGTTTTTGATGGATTGTAATTACAAGTATGAAATGGGGAATGAGATTCTTAATTCCATGTTCAAATTAGCCTCTGTGCTGGAGAGGTCCGAGCTGACCTAGATAATGATGATGCTCTTGTCCAAAGGGTAGCGCAGATCTCTCTCTGTTATATAACATCAGTCTGAGGCAGTCTGATGGGGATAAAGTGGAAAAAAGTCTATGTAATGGATTAACACAAACATTGAGGCAGAAAACCAGGGGCCCTTAACAAGTTTTCATGGAATTTAACCAGTCAAAAGTCCTATTAAGTAAAGTATCTACATTGTACAAATGCTCTCTATATTTGCTTCATTCAGACACACTGAAAAGCAGGGAAAAAAGCAAAAAAAAAATGTTTCTTTATCTTTTGGATGTTCATTATTTTGTACGTAGAAAAATTGACAAGAGTTGATGTGTAAGTGGTACGAAAGTCAGAGTAGTTGCTATCGGGCTGTCAGTTTTAGAGAGTAACAAAAGCTGATGGTGCAGAAGTCAGTGCCAGAGTTGGAAAGTTCTCGTCCTAGCAGTTCCTTTAAAAGAATTTGACATTAATGGTGTAAGGTTTTCACTTATTCAGGTATCGCTTTCTTTATTCCATTTGGAAACCATTTTTTTTCTTTCGAGAAATCAGAGTTAAACCCCAAATAAATGATCTCTTGGCTCATGCCATTGTGATGAGTTAAGAAGGAAGACCAGAGTAAACAGGGCTTCTTCTTATTGTGGATGTCTTTTAGATTGGATTTAGTTTAAATGTGCATAAGATTTTGTTTTATCCTTTTTTTTTTCTCAGGTCCAAGTTGACCCAGATTGTGGTGGATGTTTCGGCCGGGCCCTACAAGGACAGAACAGTGATGTTCCTGGGCTCAGACGATGGCAGAGTCCTGAAAGTTCTGGCCAGCACGCATCCAAATGACAGCTTTGGATCCAAACTGCTGGAGGACATAGATGTCTACAACCCGTCAAAGTATTGCTTTTGGCATTTCTATACTGACGTCTGAAAATGCTAAAAGATTTATCCACCTTTATACAGTGATAATCCGTACACTGCCTGTGTCCAGGTGCAATGTTCAGGGTCAGGAGGACAGGAGGGTTTTGGGACTGGAACTGGACAAGGACCATCATGCCTTGTTTGTCGCCTTCACCAGCTGTGTCATCAGAGTGCCACTTAGCCGCTGCAGCCAACACGGAGCCTGTAAAAAGTAAGCAAGTAATGGAACCAGCTCTTCAAACTGGGAACATGCAATTCATACTCCTATTAAAACTATAGTGAGACAAGACAAAGCAGCTATTTTCTGCAGTATCTCTCTTTGACCACACACCCTGATTTTGTCAACTCTGGAAAACATCCAAAAATACAAATAGGTGAATCTCTTTCAACATTGAAATACAGAGCTTAATTTGGAAACATAATCAATATTGTAGAAGCTTGTGTTTACCTGGGGAAATGGGAGTCTGAATTGTACAATCTGAACAAAAAGGAACAGAGCTCACGGCCGAAATTAGAGCACATTCATCACTTGAGAGGAATGCACGTGCACACACACATCAGCGTTAATCAGGCTCATTTTAATTACTGAGTGGGATAAATGAATGCCAGCCAGTCTGGTGTGGCAACAGCTGCAGTGGCACAGAGAGGCCTCCACCAGCTGGATCTCCATCATGCAAAGACATTAACAAAGATGCTCAACTGGGAACACACTCTTTATCTTTGCTGCTTTTTAATTTCCTGCTAAAGCTGTAGACTTGAAAATAGACTCAAGCTGGACTTAGAAAGATGAGGATTTCAATTATGACATGACTACTGTGAAAGTTGCCTACATTAGAGTTGACTTCTCAAAGACTGGAGGAAGGAAGATTTGTATTGATATCATTTAGTATCAGCCACGATAACCTACTTGAAAGATATTGCAGCTGCACAAAACTTAAATTATTTATTAACACTTTGTTAATTTACTGCAAAGCAGTGTATCTCTTTGAAAAAGCTTCTTTATGCAAACAGGTGGAATTTATTCAAACAACATGAGCACGTCTCAGCATGACAAAACATTCTGAAACTTTTAGCTAGCATCCATAAGCTTCGTTGCTACATACCCGGTATTTCCTGACACACACACTTATTTTCCCAGGTGAAAATGACCACGGTGAAAACCGAGCTGTTTTCTGATTTCTTGATTTCATTAAGCTGGTGTGAAAATTCCACAGTAGAATAATAGAGCAATGATTAGCCAGTCAAGTGTGTAAAATAACCCCTAATTGACTCATTTAGATGACTGATGTTGACTTTAATATATTTTAATTAACTTCTCCTTTTAATATACATTGCTAAAAATACATGAAGTATTTTAATCATTTCAAAACCCTCAATGTTTAGCACATAAACTACAGTGCCCACCGTTACTTCACTTGCTCAGTGTATTCTGGGTCGATGATGATGTTGAATATGACAGTAACCGTTTCAGTAATGAACCTTTATTGGCCTGCAGTAAAGATATTGATTCAGTGCTGCTTGCTTTTGGTTGTAATTTCCAATTGACAGACACCAGTGGAAATAAAGTGAGTCTTCACAGTTTCTCTGATAACAGAAGGTGCAAAGATAACTCTCTAAGGAACTGCGGTTTTGTGCTCACAACGTCTTCACTGAGTCCTTTGATACCGTTAACACCGTAGTGCTAATAGGAAAGAGCTCATGGGTGTTTCTTGTCGTTGTCATTTCTATGTACCGTTGACAGACGAAAGGGCCCAACTTTCACAGAAGTACATCTAATCTTCATCTCAGTGTACATTTCCAGTAATGTTTTACACGTTGTCCTTACCACATTCACTGCACTCGGGTTCAAATGGAAAAGTCATATTTAGAGCCCAGAGATGGAGGTAGTTTTGTCTTCCAGACGCATAAAGCATTGTGGTGTACTAAGAGTGGAAGTATTTGCTGTAATGCTATAAAAGCAAAGACATTTTGAGTCTTTCAAGTTTTACATTTGCATAGCCAATGCCAATATTGATCTAAGAAGTCTTATTAAATGGATTAAATGAGTACATCTTGTTAAAGCTAAACGATGATCACCAAAATTTCAACACTTTTCCTAACACTAGATTTTTAAACTACAGGAATTTGCTCAACAGGTGCACATACTCTCACTACCAGAAATATATCGACTTGCATTGATTCCCTGGTTGTTGTATTGCTTTTTGCTTTCACAAAGAACTTCACACTGACTGAGTGGCATCATGAGTGAGCTCTCCTATAGTTGTTGAAGCTAGCCTGAGCGTGAAACTCTGTGTTTGGCCTGTGAATTGTGCGTGCTTGCCTGTGTGAGAGTGACTGGCAGAGTGGGAATAAAACTGGATTGGTAATGGATGACAGGGTTGAGACTAGATGAACAGTGTATTTGGGTGTGATGTCATCAGGGACGGTCGCTGTTGTTTGTGTTGTTTCTTCAATCTGGAATGGCTACCTGACAACAGTTGATCTGACAACTGTTTGGGTTTGCTTGTGTTTGTGTCTGTGTTAAGCATTACAGGAGTCAGTGGGACTGTGTGACAGCTCACCGTGTCTGAACAGAGGAAGAGTGAAGATGTCGCCTTTCTGATGTATACATAATCTTGGATATGACAGCTCTGTGTGGGGACGTGTTATTCTATGTACTGTTGACATATCTGCCTTGTGGTCCAGGTCCAGAACAAAGTATTTATTTCACTAAAGTGAAGTCGAGATGTTAAGTCGCATTAAAAATGTATATGTTGAACCTGCATCTCTTTTTCTGACATGGATTTGTACCATTTGGTGTGTTAGTTTACATCAGGGTCACAGAGGCAACCGTTGTCAGAGCTGCTGGCTGTGGAAGCCATTTTGATGATATTGTTTACTTGCACTTTCAAAATCAATGACATATCAAAGAAAATTGATTTTAATTAGATTAATTGATAAACAAACAGCAGAGTTGAGGAAACTTTGGGAAAAACAGCGTTGGTGAGTGTTTCATAGACTGGTTGTATTTGAGAGTCAGACTTTGTTTGAGATAATCCTCAAACTGCACAAGGAACTGCAGATGAAACCAAAATTAATCTCCAAAAAACAATAAATGACCCTCTTCTTCCCTCTTTTCTTTCCGTCTTTCCAGAGCCTGCCTGGCCTCTCGTGACCCGTACTGCATCTGGCTGCGCACCGGGACCTGTGCCAACATGGCGCCTGGCTTCAAGTATGTGTCGATTTTCTTTCCTTTTTCATCTCTCTTTCTGTGTCACTCTGCTGCTCTGTCTTCTCTTTCTGCCTCTCCTTCCTCTCAGCTATCATCAGTCAGACAGCCAATAAAGCTCTGCTCAGTACATCTGCTGCAGCGACTGAAGGGTCGTGCATCTGAAAGATGGAAGTCCGTGATGCCTTTCACACTCGCAGCCAAAGTAAAAGAATAGATGGGCAGGCACGATGGGGACAGATGTTAAACAGGATGTTAGCTAGAATGTACTGTGTGAACTTTGTTGGAATAATGGTTCAAATCTGTTGAGTTGTTGAAAGAACAAATGCTTTTGATTTTTTTTTCTCAGAGTCCAGTTTACTTCCAGCTGTTCTCTTGATGGCAGAAATGTGCAAAGACGAGCTTGTCTAAAACAGTATCATATTCACTCAGTGGCCACAACAGAGTGCTCAAACGTCTGGTGTTGGCCAATCCTAAACAAATAATTATTCAAATAATTATTCCAAGGCCTAGGACCTTGAGTGGAGACTCCCCACCTCATCTGGCTTTTACTTTGGCCAGTATTTCACATTTAGACTTTGTCTGCAACTCACTGAGCATTGCTCCTTTCTCTATAATGACGAACTGCTGCAGACATATGCTCCAGACTCAAAGCAACTCATGTGACTCACTTCTCTTCTACATCTGTGAGATACTTTTATGCATCAGCTTAAACGCTGCATGACTGATGAGTAAATATTTACATTATATTCGCCATTTCACAAGCAATTAGTTTTTCAAGCAGAAACAAACTAGCTAAGGTGAGAGTAATATTGTCGCACATTCTGTTTAATTCAACTCAAATCCCCCAAACCCCAAATATACACCTTGCAAAGACAAGTTATCAAAATAAGGAGTAAGTGTTCTTGTTTGAGACCCTGAAACCTGCAAATATACATGTTTTTTATTTATAATTTGGCTCCAAAAGTAAAAAAGTTTAACTGTTATATCTGGATTTGCTCTGACACTTTGGAATAGCAATGACCTGTCGCACCATGCATGGTGCACTGGGTGAAAGGAAGAGAAAAAGTCCTCACACAATAATTATTTCCCTCACCAGACCTCATTGTCTCCAGCTATACGTTATCTGATTAAACACAAAAATGCTGCATACAAAATGCAACAATGGGTATGTTAACATGGACACCGATATTCTGATTTTAACCTGGTTAAGCTGCATTTTCTGATAACATGTATACATCCTAATTGTATTAGTAGGTCCTACCAGAGTTTTAATGGCTTCTTGTAGCACACTGCTGCTTCGCTGGCCTTAGGTCCAGTGTTGCCAGGTCTGATTGTTACAGTATGAGAAACACTGGGTTTGAGAAAGAAATTTCTCATTTGCTTTGGGCTTCTCTGTAGATCAGGTTGTTCGTTTCCATTACAAGATCTTGCAACAACAGCTCTGGAGTTTAGTGCAGAACAGGTGGTGACAAAAAGAAACACTTTTGGGGCGACAGATAAACCTGAGTAGACTAAAGCTCCATGTTATGAGGGTTATGGATATAATTAAGACTTTGCTAACTCATGTATCACCATAATTGGAATTTTATCCCATGTGCATATACCTAAAATTGTCTTTCATTTTGCACAAGCAATTTGTTGAGTCTCTTCAACACAGCAAAGAAGAAGCATCCCAGTGTTGCCATGCTTTAGGTTTTCAGATAAGATCAGATGAGATGATCACTTGAGGACACAGCCCTCTCAGATGTGAGACATCGCTTCATCCTGCTCACAGTAGTAGTTGGCCGTGGTTCCAACCGTTCATGTGCAACTGGCTCTTGATCACTGATCTGTGCTGCTGATCTGCAGATAACACAGCCAACGTGCGCTGCAGCAGCTAAACAGGGATGTTGAGCAAAAGTCTTCATTATTTGACTTATATTTCATAGATGGTAAAAATAAAATACTGTATATATTGTCTCCATTAGCTTCTACAGTGGTTATCAACCTTTTTGAGTCATGACCCGTCAGAATAATCAGGTTACCGGCTGTGGCCTCCCTCCTGGTTGACAATCATTGATCTATTATAGGTACAGAGATAAAAGCTGCACAGTGACACAGACTTGTGTTCAAGGACAAAGACTTCAGCCTCCTGCCAGAGAGTTTGCATGTAACGTATAAGACATTATACTGTTACTAACTACAACATTGCTTCTATTTTGTTTATTCATCAGTCAAAAAGGCTAAGTATTCTGTTTTTAATACTCAAATATGACAGCAAACTGAATATCGGAGAAAAAGAACAAACTTTGTACGGGCCCTGAGAATCTTTTACTGCATCAGCTATAGTATTATGCATGATTAGTAGTTGCTGCCTAAGTTGTAATTATGATGTGCATGAACGGAACAAAGAGAATTAAACAGGAAAGGTTGGGATACACTCAAAAACTAAAGAACAACTAATTTCTGTAGTGATGTATAATATACAGCCCTCTTTTAAGCCCTTTTAGTCCTGCTTTAAAGTTTTTGTGATGTTTCATTCTGAATTCCCTCAGCTTAAGGCAACACCCTAATATTTCTCATCTTTTCTTCTGTGATCTTAAACCCTGTGCTTGTTTCTGCCCTCAGCCTTGTTGCACTGTAAGTTATCGTTGCTAAAAGACAGACTTCTGCACATTGATTTACTCATGCAGCCATTTCAAGGGCTCCATGATGTGCTTGCGGATTCTCTGCTACAGCTCCCATTCTGGCTGACAACCTGCCAGAGTTTATAACTGATGATATTTACAGATGAGGAGACTGCAGATGTTTCTCAGTTCTCTTAGGTTTAGCGCAAGCCCTCCCCTAGAGGATAAATATGAAAATGATATCGCTTCGATTTGCGGTGGAGTTGAGGAGCAGCAATATAAACGACGCTGCTGCCGCAGATCGATTGTCATGAAGTGTTGTGGAGCTGGCCCGAGCTACCTGACACTTTGAAGTTATTGATTGAGAGGTGGCATAATGGAATGCATTTGATTTGACAAACTATTAGGTGCTGCAGTTTTCTATGTGTGTGTCTCTAAACCTCATCCTGCCTCAGCATATCAATGGACTCGAGTGCAAAAACACTGGGGGAATTCATCTTAAGGCTTCATTCGTGTTTTGAATTTAGAGTCAAAATAAAATATTTTGAGTGTCTGGAGGGGCACATAAAGGAGTGTCTGCAGGTTTCCACTTGTTAACTACAAACTATCAACACATGCACACTGTGACATAATATTCTCTGGATTACCTTTTCTGACTTCTATTTTAGAATGAGCTGGCCCTGCACTGCTAAAATGCCCTGGAAACTTTGAAGGCCTGATTTATTTTTCTAGATATGAGCATGCTTGTGTTTTAAAAACTGGAAATTTGGTCACTAGTAACTATAATTTTGATAAATAAGCAGACAGGATGAAAATCAGCCCCTCCAAATCCGAGGCCATGGTTCTTAAGCAGAAAAAGGTGGAGTGCTCCCTTCAGGTCAGGGATGAGTTTCTGATTCAAGCAGAGGAGTTAAAATAGCTCAGGATCTTGTTCAAAAGGGATGGAACGTTGGACAGATGGATTAGGGCTTCATCAGCAGTAATGAGGGCCCTGCATTGGTTTGTTGTTTTGAAGAGGGAGTTGAGCCGAAAGGCAAAGCTTTCAATTTACTGGTCCATCTTCGTTCCAACCCTCACCTATGGCCATGAGCTCTGGGTAGTGACCAACAGAAAAAGATCACTGACTGAAATGAAAAGTGACTGATATTAGTGGCTGGACTCAGCTTTAGAGAGGAGCTCGACCATCCAGAGGAAGTTAGGCGTAGAGCCGCTGCTCCTCCGCATCGAAAGGAGTCAGCGGAGGTGGTACAAGCTTAGGATGCCTCCTGGTTGCCTCCCTTCGGTTTTTTGGGGGCGTGTCCAACTTGGAGGAGGATTATATATCCCTTTTGGCCTGGGAACTCCCTGGGATCCCCCAGGAGGAGCTGGACAGTATCGCTGGATAGAGGGATGTCTGGGCTGCCCTCCTGGACCTGCTTTTGCAACCCAATGTCAGATAAGCGGAACGTAATGGCTGTATGGAGGAGGTAGTCGAGCAATTGCCTCGCTATCAGGGAATGCAGTCACACTCCTCCTTTGTGTGCTGTATTCAGAGCTCCTTAGGTCAATGTTAGGACAGCTGGTTTAGCTTTGTGTGCATGTCCCAGAGTCCCTGCTGTGCAGTGTTACCACTGTCTTTGGACAAAAAGTCCTCTCACAAAGACAATGACGAGACCAGAGACGTGTTAGTCTGGCTTTTCAGGGATGGAGAGTTCTACAAGCTGTTCAAAGTCAGCCTCCAAATCAGCCACCTAACCCTTTCTTTAGGACTGTTCTGTTTTCTGACAATGTGAAAGTAAATCCTTGTAAACTGGCTTGAAGCGCTTAAATGAAGCCGACAAGAAAACCAAGAGATCCTAACAATGCCATAAATGTTTACTGTTGAAATTTATGTTGAGAAGATTGAAGGATGTGCATATGAATAAAGTCCATTATCCATTCTCATAACGGTTCCTGAAGGTGTATTTATAACTACACATGTTCAGCTTTTCTTCGTCTAGACAGTGGTTGCATTTGTAACTGACACATCTTATCTCAGAAGCTCTGGTTGTGTAAGACCAAAGACAGTGTGACACAATCAGCCTGACTCTTCACAAACAATAAACTTTTTCTTGCTTACGTCCAGAACTCTGTTACACAACCTTAGGTGAAGCTTTCTCATTCTAATTCAGTGAAACTTTTTCTGACATTGTGCATGCAAACAAAACACAAACCTTGGGAAATATCCTTTGAAGCAGTTTGTGATGCTTCTTGTGAAATCTTCAGATCTTAATTATACCGGTCATGTATTCATGCAGTGTGGGTAAAAAAGCTTCTGTCTGGAATAAAACACAAAAAGTAGGAGCTTCTAAATTCAGCCACTCTGAGTCATCATTGTGTCGTTTCGGATCCACAGCAGTGCCCATCTTTAGATTTTCAGCTTTCTTTTAAATAAATCTAATCTGTCTCAATGCTCCAAGACATCTATCAAATGTGAACCCAATCAATGTCAAACACAAATATTCCAGCAGACATGCATAATTCCTGTATTGATCTCCACTCAGGCTGAATGCGCTGCTCTCCTTGCCTGACAAGCTGACAGCTCTCTGTATTTGCGCATCTCCTCTTGATCTGTCTCCTGTAATCGATCGATGTGAAGCCTCATCGGGGTGTTCATGTTTTTTTTGTAACAGATCGGCTTTTCATAAACAATTGGTCAGAAGAGGTGAGCTGCCTGCAAAAGTCATCTGGAAAGTTGAAGTAGATGCTGATTTAACTGTTTTAGCCAAAATAATTTCAGCGAAACCTCACCGCAGCCTGATATAAGTGAGTTGATGTGGAGGGAAAGTAATCAGCTCCTCCGGTTCACTCACATGATTTCTCATGAGTGATCTGACAGATTCAGTCGCAGAGGTGAGACACAGAGGTTATCATTTCCAGTGTTTTGAGAGCGGGCTGTATCTGATAATAAAACCCAACCTTGAGCTATTTTAGAAGGTTGTTCCAGCATAGCAGTCAGTGAGGGGAGGTCGCCCTGTGCTACTGTGACTTAAATGGATGCAGCTTTTCCATTGCATCGAATTCAGTATTCTCCCATCTCCTCTTGACAGTTGAGAATGATTAGTGTGACACTTACTTCTTATTACACTTACACTTTTTAACATCCTACTTAAAAAAGTAGATTGAAGGCAGGGACTTGTTATATTTTACCTTCCAAAGTGTCCATGATCCAGAGAGCCGAAGCTGTGGAGTTAACTGAATTTGGATGAAATCATGGGGAAAAGAATCAGAATGTAAACAGATCTCAGCAGCAATATCTGCCAAAAATGGCCTTATTTGTTTATAGGTTTGTAGGGTACATTAAGTGTTTTTTGCCACTCCCTTTCGAGGAGTTTTCAAAGGAATAGAACAGATATTTTGATTCATTTACAATGTCCATTTACAAAGAAGACAGTCGGTGTTGTTCTGCTCCTTCGTTTACTTTCTGAAGAAAATCGCCCACCTCCACACAGAAGCAGGAAGCAGTAATATCTTTAATGGCTACAAAAAAGACAAAAGTTACATTTTTAATACAGAGAGAAGTGCCAAGAGAGAAAAGAGGAGACACTGTTAGGAGATTGAAAATGGACAGAATGAGCAGGTAGAGAAATGATAGAGCAGAAAGAAATCTGTGGCAGAAGCTGTGATGCAAGAGGTGGAAAGCAAGTAGAGGGAGAGCAAAAATGTGATGGGAAAAACAACGATATCTGTGTCAGAGTTAAGGGAGGAAGATTTAAAACACGTACATTTTCTTCCTGAAGTTTGGGTTGTGTTGAAGTGACTTGGAGTTCAGTTCAGTCTGGGACGGTTCTCACTTTGATAAGTGGCTTCGACTCTCTGCTTGTGCTTTAGTGCATTCACCTCTTTAAACATAAGCAGATTTACAGCTTTATTTCTTTTTTCCCCATCTATTGTCTGAGGATTCTGCCTCTAAAAGGAAAAGCTTTTTTTCTTACATTTTTCCTCTGTAGAAGTATGCTTAAGAGGAATGAGTCACAGGGAGGTGGTTGGGGATGAGTTCACACCCTGCAGTTCATCTGTGAATCAACTTGATTGCATTATCGATTGTGTGGTCAAGTCATATTTGTGTATTTTGAAGTGTATCTTTTTAAATTGTAACATTTTCGCATTGGAAGTTAATCCGCTGCTTAAAAAAGGGAACATATACAAGTTTTTATCTATTGATTTATTTTTCTTAGCAACAAGCCAGAGTCGTTGCTTTCTAGTGTTTAAAAAAGTTATTTGAAAAAATACTGTGGTTAGATTTTTAAATAAGGAAGTAGTTACTTTTTTATCTGTCATATCACTAGCTTGGGACAGCTGGAATTTGTAGAGGAAATAATAGCTCTTGATAATAAATACCAAATGAAAAATGTTATATGACTGGAATAGCTGTTAAGTGCTTAAAACTCCAACGAACAACCTGGGACCTGGGACCAATATGGACTCTGATCTTATTGCTTTCTTTATGGGAGACTTTTCAATTGTAAAACATAGATTATTCACTAAAGGAACCTCATTTTTTTTCCCTGAAAGAGACTTGTATCCACTTTCATGCTTTTGCAGTCACAAAGCAAAATTAGCTGGAAATACAAGGCACACAAAGGGAGAGATCACTTTGTTCAGTAAGACCATCCAAGGTTACTCCATGATATTGTTACATAGCAAATACAGTAATTGTTTGCTGCTGTATTAAGACTTAATAACTCTACCAACAGATTAACAGATATTAGTAAATTACTGTTCTCAGTTGCAACCCTAATTAACACCCCACATTGGAACAATTATCTTTTCAAGAATATCATTATAAAGTTATAAACATAAAAACCAATTAGCAAGCAATAATATGTACAAGTACTATAAAAACTGTTTCAGTATGGGGGGGGGGGTGTAACTCTCAACATTTGCAGTCTGCAGGGTATCTGATGCAAAGAAATCCCATCTCCTGTTTCAGGAAGCCGATCTGCTCATTATCACTCTTAATCGGCCTGGCTGCCCTCTGTATGCTGCGAACAATAGTCATCTTTGTGTCTGAAGAAATAAAGTTAATCTGGTCATCAGTTTTCTTATTCTCACAATATGAAATCTAAATGGTCGTGCTTTTCTGAAGACAACTGCACCATATATTTACCGTTATCCCATATTGATGTAAAACTTACTCTAATTACAGTTTCATTCCAGAGGGTGAGTGCAGTGATTCTTTTTGAAAAAAAATTCAACATTATTGAATGGCCGATTGCTTAAAACCTTATTTTTTTCTGCCTCTTTGGCATTTTTGTCCCTCTTAAAAAATAATTACTGATTAACATAATTACTTCCAGAGTAAAGGTAATGCATGTTTGAGTGGGAAAGAGAAAATGTCCAGATGAGACCATGCGCTAGCTTTAATAGCAACCAAATGGCTTATGGGTTAAAGTTTATGTGTGCTGAAGATAATCAAATAAACTGAGGAAATATGTATGTGAGTTAAGGTTTGAAAAACTAGATTTAAAATATTTAGTAAAACGAAATGAATTCCTGAAATGACCAACGCTGAAAAAAAGCCAGACATAGCGAGACTTTGGAAGAATAATAACGGTGACCTGAGAGCGCCAGGCGAGGGAGAAAGATGAAAGAACAGTGTAGCTGCGAATGTTATTGGAGTGAGAAGAGCAGAAAGATTTGAAGGGAGGGGATAAAGTAGCAAAATGCAGACATGACTGACTTCCCTGAAGACACAGCGTGACTTCTCACTAAAACTGCCACACGTGTCCATCAGAAGTCTCACATTTGCATGTATTTTGTCTGCAGACATTGTTTTCCATAATAAACTTCATAATGTGTTACAACTTGCCTGACAAACTGAAGAGACTGGCGGTTAAGGACTCAGTTTTTGTCCGGTGTGCTCTGCAAGGCAGCGGAGCAAAGTTTAGACAAGTTCAATGATTATCCTCTATTAGTGTCAGTGAAGATCACATCACAGTGATCACAGAAGTCTCAACAGTCCCTTGTACTGCATCCGATCTGCCTCAGTTAACATCAAAAGCTCACACTCTGTACAGTCCAGTTGAAAGTTCCTTTCCTGCATCTTCAGCATTTCCATCAGGGACATAGTAGTTGTCAGCCTGTCAAATAACTTGTTCATTCCAAGAACAGTCAAGGATTATTCACACAAGTGGCGATCACCAAGCTTTGTTCAGGATAACATAAGATGTTAAAATGTTATTATTAATGTAATCGAAACGCAGCTTATTTTAGGTTATAAGACCTTATTGATTGTCTTGTTTGTAATTTACCTACATTTTCTTCCTAAATGTCTTTAGGAATCATTCTAAATCCCACTGTGATTATGTTGCGTCATTTTGTGGTTATGTTGAGTCATTTTCAATTATTTTGTGTCCCTTTCTGGTTTCCATGCGTCTCTGTGGTCATTTCTTTCCTTTTAGTGATTGTTTTCGAACTGACTTTTTGTTTTTGTCTGTTTTGAGTCTGTCTTGTTTCGATTCTCAATGTTTTAACCAAACATATCATGGCTCTGCAGAATGTTTAACACATATGAAACCAAACCAGACATTTTAAAGGTTTTATGAACTCAAACCAAGTATAGAAAGCCACCACAGCCTGACCTGAGTGCAGCTGATGGTAGCATAAATATAGAACAGCCCTCACAGGCAGAGATGTTATTCAGAGCTTCGCTTGACTGAAAATCTCTAAGCCGGAGTGAGTTTAGCTTTGCAAACTTCTACTGATAAGTGAAAGATTCTCTCTTGGGAGAAGAGGGAGATGGAGAGATGGTTGGTTAGCAAAGAATGGAAGGAGTTGGAGAGGAAAAAGATAACAGCTTACCTAACAATTACGACAGAAAAGGGAGATAAGAAACTGCTAAATTTTAAAGAAACAGAAGACGAGGAGGCAGGTGGTGGGATTTCTCCTCTCTGTTTGTCACACTTTTTAAAAATCAGACGTCCTCTCACTTCTCATCCTCTTTGCAACGCATCACTTAAAACCAGCACCAACGATGTGGTGCGTTTAGTGTGTGAAATGTCCCGAAATGTTATCATTATTCTTTGATGCCCAAGTTTACGTGTTTTGTCTGAGCTGGAAGCAAAACCTGAAAGATTCCGAGTTTACAAAATCAGCAAATATCCTCATATAGATGTGACTTGTTGTCACTGAGTTTTGATTAACTAATCATTAACAAACTAGTGTACTGGTTGGTTTGACAGGGCAAAAACTGGAGTAGTGAAGTCAGCCAACAGTTCATTGATATGTTAAATAATTTGCTTATGCACCAAAATTAAATATAATCTCACAAACGCAAGTGCCCAAGTCGGCAAAAACTGTCAAGCTATAAAGACATGACATGACAAGAAGTTTAAAAGTAACTGCCATTTATTTATTTTTTATGATAGCGGAGCACAGCCCATGCACATCAGAGCCTTTGTCCTTCTACATTTCATCAGGAAATTTGTTTAACTTCATTTCAGATTTCAGATTTTAGTTCATCCACTGTGAAGCTAAATTATCTCTTCCATGTCTTTCTGCCTGTCAGTCATAATTTTCACGAAGCCTTGACTTCCCTGCAGGTTACACACGAACATGCAATAAAGTTTGTGAATTTTAGCAAACAGAGAAGATTCTAAATGAGAAAATAATACTAACTTTTCATCATTCCCTCACACCAGCTGAAATGAACATGATTTTTGCCTCTAATTATTCTTTAATCATCTTCACACAGCCTAAATCTCTCACTTCTAGACTTTAATAAGTTCTCCAAATCTCATAAGCACTTTCTGCCCTCCTAATATTGAACCTCCAGGGTTTTGTTTACAAGTGTCTCTGGTGCAGGAATATCGCCGATGTAAGGTTTAAACTCGTCTAATGGTTGTGCAACGCATCAAGTGCAGAGTGTGCTGAAAACAGCCGGAAATGAGGCTCTTCACCCGCCTGTGCAGCACTGCTATAAAACATCAAAATGGTGTGCTGAACTCAACAATACAAACTGGTTTCCTGTTAATGAGCAACACTGAACTTAAGAAGATAGTTAAAAGCTATGCTGGTGCAGACAGATTTCTGTTATGGCTTTAATGTCCCAGCTGCAGCATCCCTGACAGTTATTGGACATTAAGTCATGACTCCTGACCAAGTTCATATCAAGTCGCAAGTCATTCAGGTCCTGATTAGGATTCAGAGTAATCAAACGTGAAACTAAGTATAGTCTAAAGGAAGAGAAGGTTTTCAGTCTGTAGATTTAGGTAATTGCACATAAAGAAACCCAACATTCAGGGATTCTTTCTGAGGTGGCACTTAGCAGCAGGAAAATGGAGTGAGAAACCTTCAGCCGAACCAGCCTTAGGAGGGGTGATCATTTGCTTTGAGAGGTTGGATATGAGGTGACAAGCAACCACAGATCAGAGACATGCAGCTCAAAACACCATAAACATTTGGAAAGTAGAACACCTGGTTAATGGTATGCATTCGTGACATTTAGATGCATGCAAAGAGAGGCGAGATGGGAGGTGATCAGGTCCCTCAACAGCCTATGCTTATATCAGCATTACTAAGGTTACGACTGATGACCTGAGTCAGTAATAACTGCAGTTTCCAACACCATTTTGGATTCTCATTTAGAAGATTTGAATGGAAACGGTTTAAACAGAAAAACACTTACACCAATGTGCAAAAAAGAAAGAAATGTACATATATATGCTCCGCCTTGAGGTTATTTTTGTGTGTTTCATTAGTGAGAAAAGAAACAACTCTGCTGATTGCATCTGACTTGGCAAAGACTGAAATGACATGACTCACCAACTGTCTGAGCTGGCAAACAGTAAATTCACATGACTGACCGGCATCTTCTCAGATATTCCCAGAGATTGAAATAATTCCATTTTACACCTTGAGGTTTGTGTCTAGTCAGAACAACTGGTTATTCTACTGAATTTCTACCCTAAAAACATAGTCTATACTGCCAATCTCTGGTGACACGACGCAGCCTTGTTTAATCCATTCAAACCAGCAAATGGAAACATTTCAAACTCGAGCAGTCAGCTTTAACAAAGAGGGATGTTTTCAGAGTAATGTTAGAAGATGTTTGCCTCCCAAATTAAAACTGTAAGCTGGTTTCTCATTGCAGATGTCTAAATAATATTTCAAGTTGCACGAAAAAACAAACACATTGGGTAAGATAAAGAAGGAAGAGTCGGAGAATATTCAGAACGTTTTGTTGTCTGTGTTTGTTTTACTCTGTAGTTACATCAAATGGAAAGTAGCTCAAGTCTCCAATGACTCAAGGAATGTCACAGTCCAATGTTTAAACTCATTGTGTATACATTAAAGTCCAAATTTACAGTCAAGTCATGTGATCAAAATTGTTTTTTAGTCTTAGGTCATCTGATTCAGAAGTCTGGTCTCCAGTAAAGTGGTAAATAAATAAAGTCTCATTAACTTACTTCATCAAAGTCCAAGTCAAGTCATGGACTCTTCATAACTGAAACAGTGAAGGCATTTTTTAATAAAAACTTCTCAGTTCTTACTTAGAATGCATTAAGGCAGTACAAAGAAGCTGTGAATGTTCCCCATTAAACGGAAAGCTCCTGCAGCCATGTATAGGCTACATCGCAATTACATTTCACAGCCTTTCAAACCTGTTAACGCCTCCGCTGTAGAGCCTCAACGCGGAGAACATGAAAATCGCAATTCACCGACACCAGCGTCTGATAACTTGGCTGTATTTTATACAGAGTTGGTCTATTTTCATCCCCTCCTCCAAGTTGCTCCCCACTAGATAAGCGAGGCGTTCAGGTTCCTGAGAGCGGTTGGGATATATAGCAGCTCACTGCAGCATCAACCTCCTCCTGTTCTCTCTGTTTCTCCTCACTTACAGCTCAACCCACGCTGAAGGAAATGTAACTTGAACAGCGCCATAGCAAAAAGAGAAAATGAGCAATAATGGAGATAAATATTGAGTTACTGAGGGGGTGGAAGAGTTAGCAAATATGTGAGGCACAGAGATAAAGGCAGAGCGAGTAAGAAGAGTAAAGTAAAATAATTTCACCATAGGTGCAAGCAGGTTATTAAATGTGCTCTAAATGTTCTACGGCACCACATCTCATGAACATTTTAGTTTTTTATTTGGAGTGTACTTATGCTGGCAGGTAAATCCAGAATAAACAACAGAAAAATTGGAGAGGATATAGAATTACTTTGTTTAAGTGGAAAGGGAAGATTCACCCTGTAAGGCTAACATTTCATCAATGACAGCTGAGTAAGCCTTTACTCAAGTCTTAAGTCACTTTTACGTCAAGTCAAAGGTTGTCATATGAGTCATATGTGTTGGGAATATGAATGCAGGAAAGTCTTAAATCAGTATGGTTGGTGGAGGTATTAAGTCACTTAAGATTTCAAATTCAAAGTCTGTTTCAGGACTTTTGACAGAGTCAGATTCTAAAGCGCTTACCTGTAGGAGTTCCAAGTCTCATCTCAGGTTTGTTCAAATCACAAATAAGGTGTCATTTCATTGAAGTAATCCACGTCAAGCCTTACAGCATGTTTAAGTCGGAGTATATCGGTCATTTGGGACAAATCACTGATAAAGTACAGAAGTTTTCAATCTTTCCAAGCTGTTCTCGCTCGGGAGGTTTTTCTGAAGGCTCTTTGGACAGATTTGTCTGGGCTTTCTCCATAGTTATTTTTCAGATGTGGGAAATTATATGTTGGAAATAGGGGGAATTTCTAGGCAGGGGACAGGGGTTGGCTATGACCACTGCACAGAGGTGATGGAAAAGGTAGGCTGTAGAAATGACTTCGATGTGTGCAGCATGTTGATAAAAGTGGATGATCACCGTTTTTGTGTTGATATGAAAATGAGGCATATTTGGGCATATCCACAATACCATTCGGCATTATACATCTCAGCAGAAAATATTATGAAGCATGTACAGTCACCCAGGAAGATTAACTGCTACATTCCCACACTGTCTCACTCTGAGATCTTCTACAGACGTCTCAAGGGATCTGAAATGAATGCTATGGACATGTGTGTCTCATATGCAGCCACTCCATAACATTCTTAGAAATATTAATGCTTTGGATGTGTATAGATGACAGTGTTATATCATTCAAGAGAAGCCAGCTTGCTTTCATTACAAACCTGACAAATAAAGACTCTCGGCCAGCACCCCTTGGCAGCAGTTCCTAATGCACGTGTTGCCCTTTTTATAGAAGACTTCAATTGAATATCTAAACTAGATGCCATACCCACATAGTAGAGGAGATGGAAAATGGCGCCTGTCAAATTGACATTGTAGAGTGATGTATTTCAACCCAAACTTGAAATTTTGCAAGTAGTTTTTCTGCTTCAAACGAAAATGAAAACTAAACTTTAACTTAGGTCTTCTTGCCACATGATTTATTCCTTTGCTAATAGTCCAACCCCCAATTTAAGACTGTCTGAAGTCTATGATTAAAAAGAATCTTTCACAAACAAGCTACAGATGTAGATCAGTACTTTTTATGCTGAAATGTTACTTCAAAGGGGGTGTTTTATTTTTACTACAACATCAGGAGTTACTGACGATGCTTAATTATGTGCAAACATGGTAGTGAGAATTTGTTGCTTTGGTTTTGGAGTTATTTAGGACTCTAATCAGATCTTATTTAATTTGTTTAAAGCTTTAAGTTAATTATGTCTCAAGTCAAGTGTTTTTTAACCTAGGTCAAGTCAATGAAGTTTCAAGTCATTCAAGGCAACCCAATTTAAAATCTTTGATTTATTTATTTTTTTAAGGCAAAAATAGAAAGATTTGTGGATAAATATAGGCATTGTCTTTGTTATTAGCCTCATTGCATAAATAGTGCTTTCTTACTGAACCAGGCTGAAGGGATAGGTTCTTGCTGATGGTTATAAGTTTGTGGAAAACATCAGCCTAGTGGATTCAGTCCAGATAAAGTCTCAGCCATGAGCTCAGTTCATTAACACAACATTTGGGGTGCGAATGGCCGTCTGTGCTCACCCTGGTTTAGCCACTGTGGACTTTTGATTGCGACATCACACCACTGCATCTGCTAAGGTGTAAAAAGAAAACAAGGGTGAGAAGACTGAAATAGAGCTGAGATACTGGTGTGTAAGGATGGAGAAAAAAGGCAATTTTAGGAAAAAGAAGTAGAAACAAAGGAAATTGAAATCCACAGACTGATTAAGAAAAAATGAGAAAAGGTCGGTAAAAGAAAAACAAGTGAAGGGTAACGGTGAGGCAAATTTTTAATTTCATCAAACCAGAGCAAAAGTTTTCAAAAATGTTTTTTTGCTGAAAGGATTACAAAGAGTGGGAAACACAATGTTCCAGATGAATGAGTGTGATCAGACTGATGAATGGCTTTGTCACAGATCACAACACTCTGAAAAACAAAACACCTTTTCAAACTCTGAAGTGCTTTTTGGAAACATCACTGGTTGCTTTAATGGACTGTTGCTTAATGTTGCTTTTGTTTCCAGGTGGAAAATGAGTCTGACAGAGCAAGCATTGGCAGAACTGCTTTGTACTCTATTTTTGCTTTTTGTCCAGAAGGACAGAAATGTTAAGATGCACATGAAATTTCCTGGACGTGCTACTCAACCAGTGTCAGATCAAGCAATCTGTCCCAGACAGAGACCATTACTCTCTTTGGCGTGGCTCAGAAGCTGATATCTCATTATGGTTTTACTGTTCGTGTTTTTACAAACACGGTCACGATCGCTATAAGGACACTTTATTTTTGTCACCCTTCACTGATCAAGTGAGATCAGAGCAGCTTTTATTATTAATTGATTAGGCTTTTGTCACCACTGATGAACATTCCCAAGCTTTTTTAACTCCTCAGCTTAGGTTTAGTTAAATACCTCGCATCATGACACATCCTTTGAGCTTCTACATGACCTTTAATGTAAAACATTTGCAAAAGTAGTATTGATTTTTGATAAAAATGTTTTTTCAGTTGCAAAGCACTGGGAATGGTTTATGTTAAGACAACTTAGTATAAGGATTGCTTAGTTTGAATTTAGGATGGTTATATTGAATAAAGCCTTGGCTTTATTGAAATACAGCTGCCACTGAAGCATTTGCAATATTTCATCTTGTACTTTGTTACTGTTAAATGATTTCTCCTGCCTGCAGCTGAGCAGTAAGGACAAACTGAATATCACTCCTCGTCTTGGACACTGAAGCCATGGCTGTGAAATCCTGATGTGTGGCCACTTTAAAAAATCTATTTTAAGGTCATTTGGAAGCATTAGCTGTGACAACAGCTGAGCCGGTAAACAACAGGAACTCGAACCCAGAGCCAGAGACACTCAGAGCAGAGTAAATAGCTTCATTTTCTGCAGCTGCAGTTGAAAATAAAATGCTTCACTTTACAGCCTCTGCCACTTCTCACAGTCTGCTTTCTGATTAGATGACTTTGACCTTTCCTTCACTTAATAGGAGGCTGAAAATCAGTTGAAAAATGTTACTCTTTTTCTGCAGGTGACCTCTGAAATTGTCTGGCTGTCAAACTAAATGATGAGTTGGACATGAGCTATGTGATTTTAGCTAATTTAACAAATGTTCATACCTGATATAATTCCTGGCAGCAATAACACACACCAACTAACATGAGATGAGACAGGCTGCATGGCTGTTTTTTTTTTGTTTAAATTCTATTCTGTCCTTTTTCATTTCTCTTCAGAGCTGGGTTTGAGCAGGATATCGAGGGTGACCACTCGTTTAACTCCGACAGCTGCCTTGGTAAGATAAACCTGTCCCTTTACAGCCACAGTAACAATGATAACAGTTCTAATATGAAGAGTAAATGGTTTAAAAGCCAATGGATTGTAAAATACAGTCCTGGGTGTGATTCCTTGGACACTATTATCCTGGTTCTGAGGTTTGTACTAGATTTGGTCATAAAAGGGATATTAGGTTTACATGAAAACACAACAACGTGGTTCTGCACATCCTTATTTGCTGGAGAAATACTGTGCATGTCTCCCACAGTGCAAAACCCTGCATGTTTTTTTTAAATGATTGATTTTTCAGCTGGCTGCAGATGCAAGTGTGAGTGCACACGGTTGTGTCACACTAGCAGTCTGTTGATCTAGCTGATGGACCCATCATGGTGGGAGCATTATTTTTATGTGTTAGGATAAAACCACAAAAGGAACACCTGCTAGTTTATCTCTTAACTAGCCTTAGCATTACTCAGAACTAATGATCCAGGTTTCAGAATCACACACTAACACATAAACAAGATACTTCCAAAACCTGATCACTGGGACATTTCTGTCCAGTTAAACACACTGAATGATAATAAGCAAAGGATTGGATAATAGATGACATTAATCAATGAGTTGACGTTATAAATGTGTTTTTGAACAGTGCGATTGACTGGCTTTGTTATCTCATGCAGCTGATGTGCAGTTGACAACAAGAAACCAGGAGTCTGCAGCAGACTCTGCCTACGGTAAGATACCCTAACTATTATTTCTAGTTTTGATCAGGTTAAGCTCTTTGTACGCACTTTATTTCCAGCAATACCTTTTGAGAGGTGACTGAATAGCATCACTGTTGGGAATGTCAGGCATTACCTGTCGCTGAAAGGATGAGTGGAAGGCAGTAAAACCAAAAAAAACTCACGCCAGGAGAATTTGGGAGACAGTAGTCCACAGCAGAATTTCTAAGATCGTAACTGTAACATTTTCTAAGTGTTTGAAACAAGTGCTTTTCTGACCTAACAACAAGTGTTTTTTCTTTGTAGCGGATCACACATAATATACAACTAATCCAATAATACAAACTGCAAGAAATATTAGCCCCAACTTGAGAATGTGTGCTTGTTTAGAACAAAGGTATATGTGTGCAGAATTTTACATGACAGCTTCTAATGTGAATGCAGAACTCAATATCAGAGGAGAGAGGACAGTGATGATGAAGAAACCATAACCCTTTCAATAAGATTCAACCAGAAGAAATGTTGGTGCTTCCATTCGATTGGCTTATGTGATGTACAGTAGCTCGTCATTCCGTTTGACTTCATTACGCTCCACTACATTGCAATCCAGCAGATCAAAGCTGAGCTACCTGCTCTGTATTCATTGCTGCTACCTGCCAGTCAAGAGTCCTGCATGTAAACCAGCAGAAGTATTGTCATTCACAGAGTGACAGCTGACCCACACAGTGAATCCCTTTTAAGGCTCTATAAGCTACATCATTGTGATTAGAGCCAGTGCAGGGACAGAGACAGACATTCCTGCTTTGTAATCTACTTGACTTGAGCAGGGTTAGTCTTTCAGGAACACTTGAACTAGATATGCTGCATCACGTCAGCAATTACAGCAGCACAGATGAAGAGAATGAAGGTGAGGAGCGCAAGGTCATCACTGAGACGTCAAGAAATCGATTGGAAATTAAAGAGATAAACGATTAGTCTTTCTTTTTCACTCAAAACTAAAAACATATTAAATTGCAGAATTAATTCAGGTCTAAGTGATGTCCTCTGTCAGCCGCTTCAAATTCAATCCCAGCCTCGATTTGACATTGTCGTGTCCCTGCTTGAGTATGTTGCAGCTTTATAACAGAACAGCCCTGATTCAATCAGAGGCTACATCTCCTGAACTAAATTCTCTGTAGTCCATAAGAGCTTTTTTAAAAAGCAGTGAATGTTAGACCTAGAGTCCTCAGAGCGTACAGAGTGGTTCACTTTGTATTCTACCACTTACCTTAATTGCATCCACCTGGCATTGCAATGAGGCTGTGGAAGTTGACTGGAATACAAATCATCTGTTCAAAAAAGACGACAGGAGCGAAGCTTTGACAGCCAAAGACCAGTGAAAGTATTGATCGGTAGGTGGACCTGTGCACTGCATTTTGGTCGGAACTAAAAACTGAATGAGGATCAAATGTTTTTATTAAGTTTTTTCCTGATGTATATGTATGTTTGTATGGCTCAAGTTATGAGTTAGATTAGACCGTGCTTTCACAAAATATATATTTTTTACTTACAGGGCTCTCGTGAGTCTGGAAAACCCAAAAGTTCAGTTCTTAAAATATATCAAAATAAAGTCTAAATTTTGTTTAAGAAAAAAAAACACCTAAAGGGAACTTAGTTTCATATTTAATTTCCTGGATGCTAAAGGTCTTTTTCATCATTCTGATTGACTGTAGCAGCAAACACCACAGGTGGAGCTATGTACATTTTCATTAGGTGTACCACTGATCTTGTTAATTACACTTGTGCTTTTCCTCTTTTGATGTGTCAAAGTGTCCGCTGTGAAATCGGTCTGTAGAAAGGAGACCTGGCCGCAGAGATGTTGTTTTTTCTCTGCCTGTCAGGTGAGCACCTAAAGCTCACATGATGTTCTTCTTTATGGGACATCAGTGAGTCCATTGCAGTAACATTGTGGGATTCTAGCCAAATCCAAAGACTTTTAGATGCACCAGGTGTTAAATTAGCGAGTGGGATGTGAAGTACTGCTGAACTGAATAAACAATTAGGGTCATAGCTGTTAAGGCTTTGTGCCTGTCGCAAAGATGTCTTTGAAGCAAATAAAATCACTGTTGGTATTAACTAATGAGGAGCAGTGGTAAGATTGTACTTTGAAGTCGAAAGCTCATTGATCTTTGTACCTGTCTTGGCTAAATATGTATTCGTAAGAGTTTTCCTTGGAGAGCATAAAATTTAGGATGGAGATTAGTTAAACAAATCACTGCAACCTATTTACTAAACTCTGCACCTCATTCACTGCCATTTGGCTCCGTGTTAATGGTAAAAAAAAGAGCATGTTTGTTAAACCACAGTCCCCCCGACTGTGTGAAGAAGGAGATTCTCCATTTATGTGCATTTATTTGGAATGTCAGAAGACATCCTTAGAATATACAGTTGATTACAGAGCCTTGTTATGAGGAAACCATAGATACCTAGGAATATCAAACAAGAAGGAGCAAAAACCTGTCGCACCAAAACCTTTTGCAGGTCTTCTTTGATTGTTTTGTTCTTTGATTTCTTCATGTCTTTTGGTTTTGTTTTAATGGGCACATCAGTTCTCTAGGAATAATTTTGACCATCATTGTCCCTGAGTGTAGAGAAATACAGTAGGCCTATAATATGGGACCATATTATGAAGCAGATGACTGTTGCTGAAAGCCTGAAAAACACATTCATGACACATCCTGATGCCTCGATTAGGCCTCGTCTAAATCATGGCACAAAAATTTTAAAAAAAATTTCAACCACTAATCTGCTGAGTGGAATACTGTCCCATCTCCCAATCTAAAACTTATATATTACGTTATGATGTTATGTAAAATGGAGCTATGCTGACAGTTTTAGCATTATTCTAAAATCAGGCCTTTTTTTCCAACCAAGATGAACCAGAAACTATTTTCCTTTTTTTCCCTCTTAAGATTTTTTGGATAATCTTCATTAAATCTATGTTTAACACCCTTATTTTTGCAGATACTCCCAGTTAATATTGTGTAGAATACTCTCTTACTTTCTAAACATCTTTTTTATTTATTATGGTTTAATTGATCATTTATTAATTCATCTTATATCTTCATCTTTTGTAACTTCATATTTTAAATGCTAGACCTATGATCCTCACAGAGATGCAGTTGGACTTTACTCCATACATATCTAATGTGAATGCTCTGATTTTTTTATATTTTTTTTAATTAACATAAGAAATTGATAGTTTGTTGGACTGCACTGATGGGAAACATGTGGGAATACATAGGGGAAAAAAGCCAGTATATTATCACTGATTGCACCTTTTAATGTTAATAGAGCACATTTGTCTCACTGTAATGTTTGCTTTGCTTCAGACAGAGTACATTAACATAAACCATGTTTCCACACAAACTGAGCTCAGGTGTTTTTTTTATGGCCTCTGCTACTTCAGCTCAACCTCCAGTTTGCCTAACTAATCACAGAAACAACAGCAAGATGTGAGCATAAAGAGAAGGACCTGCATCACTCTTATCTTGGCATGCAAAACATTAACCTCTTCATTGAATTTGTCCTCAGTATGTAGTACTTTACAGGCAGAATTACACCTTGCTGTGCAGAGATTAGTCCCCAGCACAATTACAGGCATTGCAAATGCAGCCCTTACGCTCGAACGAAGGAGTTGGATTCATTTTTGCTTTTCTGAGGATTCATCCCTTGACCTGTGCTAATTGTGTTGTGATTTATCATGTCATTTAACTTTTAGATTTTATTGACACCCGTGGGTTTACCCAGGGAGTTAATAGTACCATAACACAATAAGAAGTGACAGTAGCTCTGTGGTATTGACCATATTCACCAGTGGGCTCATTTTTCACACTTCCATTGTAGAACTAGCAGTAATTAAGTTAAAGCTGAGTGGTGTTTTCGCAATTCTGGAGAGGGATTGACAGCAGGTACTTTCTCCATAATGGTGTCTGAGGCATTAACTTCGTGGAGTCGGGCAGCTGGGCATGAAGGACTCCGAACACAACGAGTGACTGATGTTTTAGCCCATGCGCACCCGTATTCTTTGGCTGTGCTACGCAACGGTGGCTGTCGTTACTGTAATGACATCGTTTGGCGGGGAACTATTGCTATAATGATGTTTTTGCTGCAAATTGGTTATTTAATGTGCTGAGAAGGAGGCCCCCATGAGTTTAGTTTAGGCTTTGAATGAACATGAATTGGCCATTATGCTGCAGTGTGCTTTTTTTATGTAAAAGAGTTGGCATTGTGCAGAATGAGTGGTACAAATATAAATTAAAATGGTTCTCGAATGACATGAATGCTGTCTGTGACCTTTACATTACTTATTGTATTGCTGGCAATCCAGCGAACTGAATTAATCCCGACGTTGAGCTTCTTAATGCACAACTGAAAAGTTGTTAAAGTTGTCTCCCAGGAAGCTGAAATTGACCACCTGAATGTGACGCTGATCTGTGTTCACTGTTTGCAAAACCTTTTTACTTTTTCCAAGTAAGATATCTGGTTAGTCTATCTTACAAGGCCAGACAAACATGGGCCCATCCCAACAATAGGCCCAATTACTCTGATTTCAAGCTGCAGGGATTTTCTTACATTCAGACAGAGAGCATCAGTTAGGTCCAACACAAGCAGGAGGTGATAATGTCTGACTCTCAGTCATGTTGGATGATACTGAGCACAGGGCTCTGAGCAGTGATCAGTCAAACTTTTTGGCAGCAAGTAGAAAAAGGCAGTGTTATATGATAAATGTTCTTTTGCTGCAACTTAAAGCTCTGGAGAAAACAACTCAGCCTCATGTGGTCAGTTTGCTGAAATTATGTTCATTCAGTTATCAGAGTTGAAAAGAGATTTTAACTAGCAGATGAGGGCAAATGTATCGATTGTAAGAAGTGTCATTGTGATGCAGTATATTCAGCATCTGTTGGCATCTTGACATTAGTATGAGCTCAACTAATCTGAGATACAATACCAGTAACTGGACTATACCAAAAGCCAACAATAAGAACAAAACAACAAAGCTTTTTGGAAAGGGTGCTTTGATATGTTGGTTAAACAATCACACTGCAAAAGAAAATGTGTTCTGAAAAAATGTAATTGCCACCATATTCTGTTTTCAGTCCATTTAGGCAGATACTAAAGTTATCCTAGAATGCATCAGAGCAATCAGTATAAAGACACGTTTTCTTACATATAAAGTGTTTGATTTAGTGACATCCAGCAACACAAATGGTAAATTGCAACCAACTGGTAATCAACCAAACTATGGTGACTGCTAAAAAGGCCCACTTCAGAGACTGTGCTTGGTCTGACAGTCCTACACTACTGTAACACCAGCAATACGACCCACTGCGGCTCTGGATATAAATT
Organism: Leuresthes tenuis; assembly: GCF_036924035.1. Lineage (NCBI taxonomy): Eukaryota > Metazoa > Chordata > Actinopteri > Atheriniformes > Atherinopsidae > Leuresthes > Leuresthes tenuis. The sequence goes on along the minus strand of NW_027325372.1, from coordinate 7,196,773 downwards.
ACTCCTTCTAAGGTGATGAAATTTTATGGCAATTATCTTTTTTTTCTTTTCTAAGAAAAACACGGTTATGAATATTGTATTTCATATCTATCCATAGCTCACCCATAAAGTAACACACTGTAAATTTAACTGAAACTGATGTTTTTCAAGAGTTCAGGCAACAAAAGCATGGCAGTCTCCGTCAAATGTTTCACAGACTATCCATCCAGCCTAACCTCTCCTTTCTGACTGCTGCTCAGAAATTCAGCTACAATTCAAAAAAGATGCCTCAAAGAAATCCAGATGCATAGAAATGTGTTGTAAATACAGAAAGTCAATGAAAATGCACATGATTTTCATATCTTTTAAACCCTTTATCTTTTCATTCACATGATTCATGATGATTAAATGATTAGGCCTGCTCACGTAGCACAAATAATGCATCTTGAGTTATTTGTGTGCATGCACCAGTTTAATTGTTTTCTTCCCATGATATTTGATAGTCTAGTTGGCTCAAATATGTTAAAATAAACAAAAGACATCATCATGTGCACAGATGTGTTGACATAAACAATACTACTGAGTACCTCCGAGTCTTCGTCTGCACTGTAATCATTAACATTCAGCAGTGTGTCAGCTGTTCTGCTTGGTTTCATCCTGTGAATTTTCACAGGGTTTGATGAGCATGTCAGAAATTAAAATCTGAAGTTTTAAATGAATGTATGATCTTTCATCATTTTAGAGCATAGAAAACACCAGCAGGGTACATCAAAGATCGGATATTGACATCAAACTCTCACTGTGAGCTTGGGAAGACTTGTGAGTCTTCAACGCAGTGACAAATTTAACATTGTGACCACTTTGCAGACATTTAGTTTGTATGAAGGTCAAAGTCAGTGTTTTAGTTGCCAAGATTCATTCACTCTGGCAGAATGATGCTGTTTTTCAGTGGTGGTGTTTTTCTGAATCAATCTCCTGCTGTTGGACATAGAGCTGCTCTTTGCAGTTGTTCGGGAGGGGGATTCTGTTGCCTCAAGGGAGAAGATGGTGTGATTCACATCACGTTCAACACAACAGCTTCTTCTGTTTTTAATTAGATGAAAGTGAGATGCTGACATTTAGGATGCTTAAAAGCTCAAAATGCTGTTTAATGGACGAGTTAAGCATCTTATTACTCTACAATAACAGTGAGCGTGACATTTCTTTCAAGGTTTAAAGTTGATGTCTCTTAATAACCTATCTGATCCTTTGACTTTTCATTTAGCTACTAATATGTTGGGTTCTTCTTTTGTATTTCTCTCTCAATGGCTGCTTTGTTCACCAACTGATGAGGTCCCACATGAAACTTCAGCATTTCAATACAGATTAAAACATGTATCAGACAGCAAAGACAAGTCACTGGTTCTTAAAGTCTATGTGTGCTGCTCTCAGATGTGCTATACTTATTTGTTGTACCATGTTAAGACACTCAGACCACTGTTTTTTGGTAGTTGTGGGTTGTTGTAATTTGGTCTTGTGCACCAACCAACCAATGACATTATGTCCTCATACAACCAAAAGAGCTCCAAGCACCTAGGGAGTGGTCAAAGAGTATCTGAGGGTGTCCTGAATAGATTCCTCTCCATAGATGTCATCAGATCCCATCAGACTGGTATATGGAGAACCACGGCAGATGAGAAGTGTCAAAGTAACATCCATGTGAATGCCAACATGCAGGTTTTCACAAGATAACAGTGCATTATTACAATATAATCAGTGTTACTTACTTACATTACCCGAGAGTGTTTTTAACATTATGCCTGATCAGTGTGTTTTTGACACCGCCTGAACTTTGCAACAGGCTTCCTTTGTCCATCGGTTGACTTACCTCCTGCCCTCAAGTTAAATCAGAAGTCACAGATGTGCTCACATTATCCGGAGCACATTAGACAGAACCAAACCCAAGCTGGCGCAGCTGCTGAACTCTCAAACCTGCAGTGTTCAGTCAGCTTTTATATCATTATAGCAACCCTGTAAGCTATAATGATATAATGACCCCCCCCCCAGTATGCCAGGCACACATGCACGCACACGGCTTCCATTACAGCACTTTCACACAAAAACAGAGTGCCTCTACATTTAAAAGTAAACACACACTGTAAAGCTGCATCTTCTGTCTGATGCTCTGATATCCTCTGATGGCGAGATATCAGTAGTTGATGATGGAGCAAAAATGCCAGATCTGAGGCGCTGCGTGCGTGTGAATGGATGAAAACATGCGCCGCATTCACTCGTGCATGTCTAAGTGAAAGGAGGCTGCAACTCAATGAAAGAGGTCAGGATGTCTCCATTAGATCCTCCTCGCTTCTGTAGGAAGAAAAAAAAAAAAGGAAAACACATTTTAGAAGAAAACAAGGTGAGTCTCCTGTTCACCCCACTCTGTCTGAGAGAGCTTCCTCCAAAATGCCACATGGCCATTTAAAAAGTGGCCTGCTTGTGGAACACAACTCCATATCAAAGCCTGAGCCTGAACTGAACGATGTGAGTCATGAAACTAAAACCAGGAGTGCGCTGCTTTCACTTTTTTCTTTGATGCAGTATCATTTGCTTCATTTAATCTTCTTGATTTACTTATTGTAGGTTTTTCTATTAATACATCCGAAGAAGATACTATTGAGGTATTTTAAATAAAAATGCCAAATTATTAATCTGAACCAGAGTTAAGGCAGATTTTAGGATTTTTGTATCATATTTGAGGTGAATTGCATGTAAACTTAACAGGAATAAACTTCAGAGGATATATTCTAATTATTTAGAAATTCTTCAGAATAGAAGAGCAAAACAGAACACAATGAGGGATTACTTTGCAGAGAGAAACAGTAGCCATGGTACGTACATGGTTTAAGAAACTCATCACCTGTCTGCAATACATTTGATAGTATACTGTGTGCTACAATTTTAATGACCCTTTCAACTAAAAAAATTGTTTTTTCTTATGCTTATGATCCTTAAACACCTGAATTAAAATTTCATTTAGCCTTTATTTAACAAGGGGAAATAGAGGCAGAACGGTCAATCACAGCTTTTACAAGCAGACACATCTGCTTCAGATATTTAAATTTGTTTAGTGGAGCCCTTAAATAATCTGGCAGTTTTTCGTGTTGTTCTGCTTTAGTTGTAAAGAAGCAGTCTCCATGTCCTATCATCTTTGTCACATTTAGCTGCTCTGATAGGAACTAATTTCAACCCTTCTGTACTTTGTATTAAAGTCCAATGAACAACACAATGTCCTCTTTCGGTCGTAAAGTTAGGAAGGAAGTTGATCACTTTAAAGTCAGAGTTCTGACCTTTTCTCTGACAGTTTAACTACTTTTACAGATAAACTTTGTTTCTGTGGGGAAATAACACCACAGGAAGGTGCTAACTAATGCAGTCTATCTCTGTGGTAGAATTTAAAGGCTTACTCTTAGCTCTCCACTCTCCACACACAAGAAACAATATCCTAATTACAGTGTGTGTATAACAAAGACACAAACAGTGTGATTAAACCGTATGAGTGTTTCTGATGTGCCTCAGCGCACAAAAAGAAAAACAAAAGACTTTGTGTGTCACACAGAAGTGTAAAATGTGTGTGATAACATATTTGCCAATTGCTTGGAGAGATATTTTGCTTTCATGAGTGTGTGTGTGTGTGTGTATAAGCAGGCAAAAGAGCCATCAAAGCGTGTTAAAGTGTTTTTTAATGAGCTGGAGCTCTTACAAATGAACTGAGTGTGTTGTGTGGCTCATGTTGAACAGTCGGGGATGAGAGGTGTTAGAAAGCAGCCAAAAGCGGTTGTATTGACGCTAATTGTCTTCATCTTCTTCCTGCACTGAGCGAAATGAGGGGAAGAGTGTAAGCGGCTTCACTGGATGAATTTCAGGCGGGCGTTTGCTGCTAATGAGCATCCTGCCAGCTTTAAGTGATGATGGTGATATTTTTGACTGTCTGAGCTATAAATGTTAGACAAACTGAAACATACGGTACATGAATTCCTACCAGAAATTCATAGATTGAACAAGTTTTTGTTGCTCTTCCTAAAAGTATATATATTATATACACTCTATCGATATGAAATATAAAAAATATAGATTATTTTCTACTACTTGTGCCTGTGTTTGGTTCGTCCTCTTTAATAAAATGCTGGTGCAACAGTAAAACTACCCAATTCACACTAATGAAAATATAGTTTTTATATGATTTTTATTTTTTTTTGCTTCTTTTCTGCCATTTGAAAAGTTCCACACTGGAAGTGTAATAGGTTAAGAGACCAGCTAAGCAGATGACGTGACACAAGCCTCCACACACTCTGAGCTGATTTTATGTGACCTCCCTGATTGCCTGATGGATGTTTTATTGCACTTAAAAGCGTGTGATGTGATGAGTGAGTACCACTACGTGTATGTGTGTGTGTACTTTTATAAGCCATGTTGTGGGGGCATAAATCTGTTTACACAGCCTGATTGTAGGATCTGGACTTAGTTTTCAGGACAGTCCCAAGCTCATAAATCGTTCAGTTTTCGAGTAAAAACTTGGGCCCAATCCCACTTTCTTCCCTTGCCTCAGCCACTTTGATTTGCAAGGATAAGGTGTGCTTTCTATCTCAGGAATCAAGGAATAGTGGTCATCCAGCTATACAAATGCCTCCTATTGCCACTACACCTCGATTCCCTCAAGAAAAAAGGGAAGCTTAACCCTGAAAAACAGCGGCACAGAGTGGTAGCACTAAGAGTGGGAATTGGGATTAGGCCCTGGTTTACAGTTGGGTCAAGGTTAGAGTTTGGATTAGGGTTAGTTTAAGAGTAAATGAATGTAATAAGCATATTGCCCTCTGAGCTGATGGAACCATGGCTCTGTGTGTTCATTGAAACTGCTTGGCCACAAAAACATAGAGAGTGATCAAACCATCACAGTGTGAATATTTCCACATTCTGAGCACCTTCTGTCTGTTTCCCTCAACTTCAGAGGATTGTTTAAGGGTTCAGACTTTGCAGCTGAGCTTTAGGCTAAGAGAGCCTGGAAATGCATTTGTCAGTCAGCGTCCTCACAAAGATGGAAGCACAAACACCTGTGCTTTTGTCTGAACCTTCTCCTCTGACGTCTCTTTGCTGATCTTCCCTCATCAGTCTTAATTGATTCGACCAGTCAAGCGTCTGTATTGCCTCTGACTCACACACCCACGCACGCCCACACACACACACTCACACATAGCTCAATGCCCACGCTGATTGACCTGGTCGATAAAAACACAATATGGAGCTCAGTGGGAATCAATCACAAACTAGGACGCACACAATCAGAGATTAGATATCTTTGTGTGCTTGTGGTCCAGGTGTTACACATTTGATTGCAATTGCATGTGTGTGTGTGTGTGTGTGTGTGTGTGTGTATGTGTAAGAGACATTCTTGTCACATTCTTATGTGTAAGGACATTTCTATGCATAACATGAGTATGAGTAAATGTATTTGATGAGGAGTGTTCACATTGAAACTGCCATCGGTCTCAGAACAAAGCAGTAAATCCAGCAAAATTACCGGATTTTCCTTTTTTCTTAAATAGTGGCTAAGTTTTAAAGCACAAATTAAACTGTCCACACTGACACACAACTCTGCAGGGCATCATAAGGTTTTATGTGAAAGTCCTCATCATCCTACTGAAGTAGCCTGAAAATGTGAGCAAGTAGCAACAGTCTGTGCAGAGAACAAGGGAAGGAGTCCACATCTGTGCTGCAAATGACTGTTGTGTACATGCCTTTTGTCCAATGGTTTGCTGGCCAAAAAATGTCCTTAATAAAGTAAAATAATAAGGAAACATGGGGAGAAGAAGGGGACTATTATAAAATGTATCACCACAGCACTCCTAATCTAACAAGTCATGATTCAGAGGTATTGCTTTTGTATTTGTCAAAGTGGTTTTGTTTAGTTTTTTTCTCTCCAGATACAGATTGATCTTTTGTTGCATTGAAACTTACAAACCCTAATCCATTCATTTGTGTTGTGCCATGCAAAACAGACACAAAACAAACTGTATATAGAAACTCTTACGCAGGAATGATATAGGACAGCAGAGTTAGTCTCCCATCCAAACAACAACTATTCATTCTTACTTTAATTTGATATTTTACTTTAATATTTTTGCTGTTAAGTTCTGGTCTTATGCCCTGCAATGCACCTAGTTTTTAAAAGGTTTCCAAGAGTTTCAAGATACTGACCCCCAAATTGCCTCTGATTTTTTTTTTCACACACGTGTATGGTAAAGACATAAACTCAACAGCTCATTTGTGTGTGCGTGTAACTGGTTACATGTAGCTTGTACTGTAAAACAGCTTTGTCAGAGGTTTGGATTCATTACAAGGCACTTTTACTGATAAATACTGTCAAAACAGAACATTTTCCTTACATGTGACACCATTTCTGAGATCCAATTGTATGAGACAAAATACCTGCTGGTTTTATGCACAGTGGGTCTTGCTTTGCCCTAATTTGAGCCCTTATTTTTTTAACACTCTTGAGTCTTAGAAAGTGCTCAACCCCTGCCCTTTTGGTGAGGTCAGTTAAAAAAAAAACATGTCAATAATTAAGACACTGAGGGTACACAGTGTTAAGTGTAGAAACGAGCATGAAGAGAGGACCAGTTATCACCACAGCTGCAGGTTGTTTGAAGGGCAGAACATAACCGTACAACTAGAAAGCTTCAGTTAACAAAGGAATGGCATACCAATAAAGAATATAACAGAAATAGCTTCTTAGAAGTTGGTGTACGTCATCTTCATTACCTAAGCTGTTAGTGTTGGCTACTGTGAAAGGGAAAAAATAAAACATGACAAATTATTTCTCAGATATAAATTCCATCATCTGAAGTTCAGGCTCTGAGAGTTTTAAACTGATCCCTCTTTGTGGCTCAGTTTTTTCAGTCCAGCATTGAACTCCATAGAGTTAAAACAGTCAGAGGAAAAGTGGTTTCTGCACATACAATTTTTAGCTAACGCTTGCTTGAACATTACCCTCAAATATAGTTTATCCACAGTTTATCTTGCATCCTCTGAGGATGGTGGTTGGTGTTATATTTATAGTCCTCAGTACAGCTGACAACAGAACATTTTCACCAGAAGCTGGCTTCATCGGTCCAGCAGGGTGGATGTGAGCAGGTGGGGCTCAGACATTGAGGCTTAGCAGAGAATGTGGAGTGGACTTAACAAGTGATGTACTTTTGAAATGAACATCAGATTTGCTAGTTAAATGACAATTTTTCAAACAAAGGATTGTGTTTCTGGGAAGTTTTGCACTGCCTGGTGACTTCAGACACCTAAATATATATTTTTCTATAATATGTCCCCTTTTAAGATTAAACACTCTCTTTTTAGTTTCATACATAGTATAAAGTATCTTTTTAATCTCGCTGCGGTGTATTATTAAAGGTCAGATAGCTGAAAGTGCAGTGTTAAAGAAGCTTGTGAAATGTGCTTGAAATATGTGTTGCATAGATAGAAACCCGCTATTGTATCGTAATAGAGACCCTTTTATCTCACTGCAAGAGGTGGAAATGTGTTAAACAAGCTTCACATGCATTAGTGTTTAAGTGGACTGAAAATGCTGCAGTCAAAAAGTTCACCTTATTCTTTCATCAGTTCTAAAGGCACTTAGTTTTTCTCTGAACTATTGTTACATTTTATAGATTACTGTCTCCAAGCTCAAAGAGTACATTTTCCACACACATCTTTTGAAATGCCCATAATTTTACCATTGTATGTTTCCACCTCTGAGTGGGTTTCATGCTTTTTCCCAGATCCATCTGTGTGCCTTTATAATACACAAAGTAAATGATGGCTTTTAAACCAAGTCTGCAACAAGATTATGAGATTCCACATTCACACCAGCAGAAAAGATGTACTTTTCTGCTCTACATCTCTGATAATGGTGAGTTTTAACTCATTGAAGTAGCAGCAAATACTTGCACGTTGTAATGACTCCTTGATGTTGTAGAGCATACAGACTTTATACAGGCATGTCACCGTAGAAACTGGATGAGTTAGAGAAGCTGTTTTCTTTGCAATCTGTCTTATTGTGGTTTTCATCTAGTTCTAGGTGTGCCTGCAGCTTGGACTACAGGAGGCACTTTAGGAGTAAAGCAGTTTGTAAGGGAATTTTATGAATTTGCTTGGAGATATGTGAACCATGTGAAGTTTTGTGGTCTGTCGGTACTACCAAGCTGTGGAGTAGGTTAAGCAGAATACTGATCCTATGTTGGACCTCCATTCACTCTCGAACAGCACTAGTCTTTTAATGACATGTCCGAATCCCTCCTCTGAAATTCAGCTCCATGTCGGGATAATTCATCACATCTCTGCAGACTTGTCAGCGGTGCGTTCATGCTGCCTTTGATTCTGACCCACCAGCCTGAGCACACTGCAGCCTCAGATTTCTGAGGCATTGTGGGTCCGATCTGTTATTATGTTCGGCACGGTTTAAGAGTAACTGTCAGTTTACATTGTCTTTTTTTTTGTCCCAAATGGTCATGCTATCCTTTTCTGACCTCTCTCATCATCACGAATAAACTAAGTTAACTGATCAGAAGGTATCTGAAACACCAACAAACAAAGTTTTAACATTACTTGAAGCGCCTGGTATGTATTAACAGTGCAGCAATGATATGATTACTTCAACGAATGATTGCATGATGATTAATAATGAATTGGTAATTAAATGCTCAGTTGGTGTAATGTGTGCTATGATAATAGGTTTGAGGGGGATATCTTGAAGTTGCACAAAGCGGACATAATGTCTCTGCAGGAGAACGAGTTTAATTATTGTGAAAATAATTCTTCAAACTAAGTTATGAGTAAAGTAAACTCGCATATAATTATTCTACTGTTGAGTTTACCAAAGGAATAATATCTGCTTGTGGCCAAATTATGGCTGGTGCAGCACCTTTTCTTTCTGAAAATGAGGTGGACGGGGTGGAGGCCATCCCGGCTGCCATTGTGCAAAACGCAGAGTACACCCTTGAAAGGTTGGAACAGCACCACTTCAATGACAAGGATAACGTTTTCAGTAAATTCAAACAACAAACTGCATATGAAAATAAACTAACAAACTGATATTGCCTCAAAGAAAGCTGCCATTAAAAGGTTGAGCGAACAGTCCATTAAAGCCACTTAGGGAGCAGTTAGTGGCACTTCCCACCTCATCACCCTTGCAATCATCATTAGCATCATTGTCATCGCCACATCAGGGCCTTCTAATGTGTACTTTCATTGCACATTAACTAGAGTAAACTTCATCTTGATTGAACAGAGGTCCTAGCTGCTAAGGTTGCTGTTCAATCCATACCCCAACGCAACAACAAACGTCCTCTGAGTGCCTCATTTGGAGGGCTGAAAATTTTTGTTGGTAGTAGTTACCTTACACCTATTCATCAACTGGCTGTAATTGAATAACTTTCCCTCTAAATAAGGATTTTTAAAAGGCCTTTTAAAAAATTACCTTGATTACTTTACTTACAGTTGGAAGCCTGTGGAAAGACCATCCTCCTAACAAAGTTCATCAGGATTTGACAGAAATAAAATACTGTTATACTGTTGTAAATTATTACTCTGTTCATTCACTTTACCATGCTTTTGTGGTATTCAAAGTTTGGGTTTCCAGTCTTTTATGGATGCTGGAAGGTCTTAGTCACAGGTTAATTGTTGTAAATTAGATTGAACCAATGTAGTTAAATGTGATTGGCTGAGACACTGGTTTGTCAAAATTAAGAGGCCTTAAACTACAGCTGAACTGCTGCTCATTTGGAGAAAAGGAAGAATCCCCTTTTACTTTTGCAAGCGTAGGTTTCTTCTATCCGTGTTAGCGATCATCTTTTGAATTTAACCAAATCATTTTAACCCTAATAACCTTCTTAGCAGTCTTGTTTTTACACATAAAGCTAACCACAAGCTTTACCATTTGTGACAGAACACATGCAGTGTGTCAGTCTGGAGGGAAGAAGAAGCAACTCATTTGCTGTTACTTTTTATATCTCTCTACAGTGCATCCTGTTACTATGCACTTTATGAAAACATTGATTCTACACACCTCCAGTGTTTTAACCTCTTGCCTTGCCACAGTGATTTACAGGTGTGCTCTAGGACACCTTCGCTGTTGGATGACTTATGATGAATTATTTCTGAGTGGAACAAAATTTCGGTTCGACCTAAATCTCCTCAGTAAAACTTTAATTTACTTCAGCCTCAATTCTAGTCTACAATCACAACAGTTTTCTTTTCTTTCATGCGTTTCACGCCTTCCAGAGAAAAAAACCCAGTATAAAACCATGATAAACACCATCTCAACATATTCACATACAACTCAAAATAACCGGTTTCAGTGCACACATGGTGCATCCCACGTCCTTTACTGTAAGCCGGCAGTGAGCGAGAACTGCACTGCATCTTCCGGCTTACACAACTATCTCACCGGCGTGAATGGAAGACACTAACATACTGAGTGATATTATCAGTTGAATGTCATAAGAAAAACATAATCATCCAGGAAAGATTTATCATTTGACATTTCCGCGTATTATTCAGTCAGCATTATACGTACAAGTTTCTCTTTTATGTTCCTGCTCATGCAGGGGCGGAAGGAAAGGAGGAGGTAGATATATTTGGCACACAGTCACAGAAATGACACATTACGCAAGTTCTGTTACATACAATCGACTCTAAAAAATCATGTACAACTAAACTTGAAGCTAAGATAATCCTGACTGCATGTTTTTTTCTGCTATTAATGTGATGAGGAAACATTTTTAAAACGTTTTACAAAGTTCTAATAGTGATTGTGTGAGTACAACGAACTGTTATAACATGGTTTTAGTTCATTAAAACATCTTGCACTTTCACTTTTAGTCATCAGAATGTAAATACTTAAGTTATATTGTATGGCAGAAATTGGCAAGCTACCCAGATGGCTTCTCCACTTGCCCTTATGTTAGACCACTTTTTACCACATGGGACTGTTTCTCATGTTGCCCTCAGTCCAACATTAGAGGAAGAAGTAGTACTTGGGGCTGAAGCCTATCCCAGCTGCCATTCAGCAAAAATAGGGGTACACCTCGGACATGTAAGGGCATGGGACCAGAAGTGAACTGCTGAAATAAAATGTTTGAAAATAAAGAAAGAATAAATAGTAGTTGTTAGGATGGGAGACTAACTCTGCTATCCTATATCATTCATACTCAAGAGTTTCCATAGATGGTATTATTGTGTCTATTTGCGCAGCACAAATCAATGAATTATGTTTAGTGAGTCCCAAAAAGGTTTGAGACTTTTACACTTTTACACCAATCTCGAGACAGCTTCTTTCTACACTTACTTTTTCACTCTGCTTATTAAGTCCCCACAGACCAGGAGCTGTACTCATGAAGCTTCCGAGTCTCCTCAGAGAACTTAACTGAAACATTCCATTTAGCTTAAGAGTGAATCAGGATCTATCTCTGAGCAAATCTAAGCGAATAAAAGAAAAACTTTCATCTTTGTGAGGAGGTTTAGGTTTGACACGTTCTTCCGAAAACTACGATTGGTTGTTTTACCACATGGTTAATTTTGTGCTTTATACTAATGCCAAAAATGGCTCTGCTATTTTCAACTATACTAATTTCCCATGGCTATTTAAGTGGCAGTTGGTTTGCGTGTAGCAAGCATGGGGGTAAGTACAAAAAGGACCAACTGGACTGAGGAGCACTTTTTACTATTGGCTCAGTTTCTTAAGGAGAACAATAACATCCTAAAAGGAAAATATGGAGCAGGTATCAAAGAAGCAGACCTTGGAGGCTATAACACAAATTAACACTTCATTCTCTTTGGCGAAGTCACTGTCATTCATTGTCTGGAGCACATCTGTTGTCCCGTTTTGTCTTGTGGACATTTTCCCTTTTGGTCTTGATCCTTTGATCTTCTCTTTCATTTTCAGGGGAAACACACACAATTCAAAGACGTTTTTGTAGAATTTCTTCACTCGGAGTAACTCTTTGCAATAGAATAAATGAAAGTGAAGCTGTTGGTTTATCAGGCAGTCTGTGTTATAATCACCCATGGTCAATGGCTGAAAATATAACCAGATGACAAGAGATTCCTCCAAATAGTGTCTGGGCTTACACTTAAGTCAACAGGGAGGGGGTTGGAGTCATTGAAAGGAGACAGTTTGGGGCATTTGGTTAGGATGCCTACCGGATGCCTCCCAAAGGGAAGTGTTTCAGGTATGTCCCGTTGGAAGGAGGTCTCAGGCCACTCTCAGGACTCGGTGGAGAGATTATCTCTCTCGGCTGGCTTGGGAATGACTTTGTGTCCTTCTGGAAGAGGAGGAGGTGGGTAGGGAGAGGGAGGCTTTGAGAACTCTGCTTAGACTGTTGGCTCTGTGACCCAGTCCTGGATAAGTGGTAGAAATGGATGGACGAATGGATGGAATGCCCAGCGTTAGAGATGCCTGGTGCCCAAGATCATTTAGCTCATTCAGCATATCATCATGCTGCTGTACCAGTGTCTGGCTTTTCACTGCAATATCCAAGGTCTGTTTTAATAGAAGCTGACATTTTATGAATATTGCACATACGTGCAAAGGCGCTTTTTTTAGTCTCTACCCACCCCGACAGCCTCCTGAACACATTAATGCAGGTTGTAAATGTGTTACTTCATATATTTAAATAGTGAAAACTGGAGACTAAATCTAAACAGAACTGAGGGGATTAAAAACAGTAGTTCCCAGCCTGCTGCAGAGACATCACTTTATCCATATTCCACACATTAGCATAGACACAAACCTGACACACACCTGCAGTGTTTCAGGTGTGAATTGTCTGACCTTTAAAATGGGCAGGATTGTGTGTTACCGGCATTTTCAGTGTTGAAGCAAAAAAGTCAAACCTGACAAGGTCTCTCCTTTGTTCTTCTCTCGCTTGTCACACACTCATTCTCTTCGTCTTTTTCGCTTTCATTTTGATCTATAATGGTTTTTCCTGCAACCTCCCTCATCTCGCTGTCATTTCTTTTCTCTGTCGGCCTCCTTGTTGCTCACTCCCTCTCTCTGTACAGAGTCTGTCACTGGTGTCTGGCTTCATGTGAATACCAATGGGTCTTGTGAGGAACAAGTGGGCGAGAGAGCATGCTAATGGGATGGAAGTTTCTGAAGCTTGACTTCAGTGTTCCAAGCATCTGCCTGAGTCTTAGAGCCACAGTTTACCATTCACTCACTCACTCACTCATTCATTTGTTACTCTCCATTGCACATTGCATGTTTGGGTGGGCATGATCTGATCCGTCCCCCATCGACATATCATTGATTTCTATCAGCTGCTGTTGGTCTGCTACCATCATACCTACATCTTTCAAAAGGGTCCATGCAATTATTTTGTTACCTCTTAGACCCTTTCCTTCTATCTTAACCTAAAAGTGGCATTTATGTGTGGCTCTGTCTGCTTGCAATGAACTGCAAAATCGTCTGAAATTTAGATAGTTTGACTCATTAGTTACCAAACACACAAACATGAGACTTGAGTTCAAGACCAGAGGGCCGGTACCTTGTTTTCATTCACTTGCTATTTTATTTCGGTTTTAGTCAGTGTTTGAACTGATTTGGGAACCGAGGAAAAAAAAAAATGTTGGTCAGGCTTTTGTGAGCCAACCTGACATAACAGATAAAACTGGAAATCCAGTTCAACCTAAGACTTAGTTGCTGATCATTAGCTCACCAGAACTGTGCAGATCATTGTCTTTGCTGTTTCTCCCTTCCTACATGGTTCTGTATGTCTCAAACACAAGAAATAAATGTTTTAATCAAGTTAAAATCCCACTTAAACACGAGGCGGCATATGGCTGTGATGGATAGTTGAGCTTATGGAGGCACTGACAAACACCCGTTGGGTTTGTTAATCTTAAAGCATTTTGAAGATTTTCTTAGTTTCTTTTCATGAAAATAACTGACTGAACACTGAATTTTGTACAGCAGGACCAACATTTTCTCAGTATAAATTGACCGATATGCACCTACATTGAAGTAGATCTTATTTTAACTGAACACGATACTGACAAAGATTGTGGTGATTCAAAATCGTATTATTGGATACTTCATTCAACAGAACAGCTGCCCTGCTTGAAAGCTGATAATCAATGACCTCATACAGTATTTCACCCTTTATCATAGTACTTTACCTACTATTTGTCTGATTTGAAGACTACTTGCATATTTTGAATTCATGCCCTTATGTGTCATGAAAAATACATTATTTTGCCTTTTCACTGAAATATGTTTTTGCATCTCATCTTCCCAGGCAGATGCTTTTTTTTAAATATTTTTTATTTTTCAATCATTTTTCTCATGGCCTCTTGCTAAATCTAGTTAACTGGTTTATTTGTATGATTGATTTAATTAGATTTTCCCAGACAGACTATTGATTTCAGCTGAATCCAAAAGAAGGAGGGGGGAAATGAGAAGTGAGGGTCGGAGACAAAGGAAGTATAAAGTAGATGTGGGGAAGATGGATGAAAGAGGAAGAAGAAGATGTAGGTTGAGAGAGCACTCAAGAAAAGACTGAGATCGAAGAATGCCGCAGAAAACGGTGACAGAAAAGCGAGACGCAAAGACTACACCCAGAAGATTTCACCCCTGATGCCAGAAACTTTTGCAATTCAGACTGACAGCAAAGAAATAGAAACTTTGAAACTGACAGAGAGAGGGCAGAGAATGAAACATTTTCATGTCGGGCTGTAATTAGCATAATATTTTTCACTGTGTGTCTCCATCATCCTATTTATAACTGTCAGACTGAAGGACGGAGATGAAAGAGTGGAAATAACGAACATGAAATCTTCTCTTTTAAACACAGGGGACGTGTCTTCGTGTGTGCGCATGTATTGTGTGTGTGTTAATCCTGACTGGATGTGTAATGACTGCTTGTTCTATTTCAAGAGTACTTCTGCATAAAAGACGCATTTGTTCCAATGGTGACTTGGTGTATCAAAGCAAAGCCTCGGAGGCTTCGAGGCCACTCTTGGCTTTGAGGTTAGAGATGGTTGCCAGTTTGAGTCCCCAACTGTCACGGAGCAGGGAATAAAACCCCAAATGGCCAACAGTGCAGGGCATTGAATTAGCTTTTTGTTTTTGGAGTATTTTTGGACCTTTGATCAAGTTTTCAGAGACATATGGCTACTTCTGAGCAATTTAACTCATCCATGAATTAATAACAAGGAGTCACCAGCTCTTTAGACACTCCACTGAATATGTTTAATTTCACAACAAAAACTCAATAACTCAAAGAATGAAAAATGGCCACAGAAGGTTCCAGTTCAGGTCTACTTTCTAGAGGAATGTGTATTATTTTTTGCTTGTTTGTTAAGTAACGTAACACT
The DNA here is from genome assembly GCF_036924035.1 of Leuresthes tenuis. Classification (NCBI taxonomy): domain Eukaryota; kingdom Metazoa; phylum Chordata; class Actinopteri; order Atheriniformes; family Atherinopsidae; genus Leuresthes; species Leuresthes tenuis. Next base: position 7,181,395 of record NW_027325372.1, on the reverse strand, counting down.
GACCCATGAATCATTCAAATATAAAAAGCCACCTAACGCAAGAGGTGAACCCGTGTTGTGTCCACATATAACGGACAACTTAGCAAAGAACTGTTGTGCAGTAACAGCTTCTGTGGCAAATACCTAAAATAACAGTTTGACAGACAAGGAATTGTATTTTTACACCCCAAGGTGGTTCCCAAAGAGATATTCGCTCTTTGATTATAAATCCTGGCGCAGTGTGTCCTTAAATTTGAGGAAACCGAACAAGTGGAGGACAAAAGAAGTGGCAGAACTAAAAATAAATAACTAAACAAAAAAAAGTATCTGCAGCAGATGAACAGTATCTGAAAGTTATTTTCTCATATTTCCTGAGGAAATATGAGAAAAAAAAAACAGCAAAAGAGCTGACACAGGACCTGAGAGATTTATCTCGCCTTCAGGCTATATGAATCAGACTAATCGTAATAGAATTTGTAGAACCTATACAAGGGTAAAAACTATATAAGTGCAGGACATTTACCAATTAACCGTTCCAGCTCCTTAGTACTGGCTTTCTGGATTCTTGGAGAAATAATAAAACACAGATGTATGAAGATTAACAAGAACCAAATAGCTTTTCAGTCCTTGGTCTTCCTGGGGGGTTGATTTGGCCTTGAATCTGAATAAGTCATATGATGAAATACTTACTCAAGAAACAAAGCATTTTCCTTGCAAAACAATTAGTTTTTCTGATTTTTACAAGCTTTATACTGTGGAACTAGTGCATTTAGTCATTTCAAGGCTAAGTCTCATCTTACCATATGTTCATCCCATCTATCTTGTTTCACTGCATTAGAGGCCTGGTTACATGAATACACTTGGGACAATCAGGTTTCTCAAATCACCAGCAAATTTTTACAGAAAACAGGTTTATTTAAGGATTTTTATAGAAGTTAACTTTTCTGCAGAGAGACGGTAGCGACTGAAGTGCATGTAAAAACATAGACAGATCTGCTGAAACACTTCCCATGATTTCAACAGTTAGCATTTGGTATTTAGTGTGAAGTAGTCCATAAATCAGATCATATGCAACTTCAGTTTAGCCAGAGGACAGCTGTTTTGACTAACCTGACAGTGAAGCTGACAGTTTCAAGCTTGAAGCTCATTGAAATTCATTAAGCTGTGTTTGTAGAGCACCATTTCAGAGAAAAAGTCATCTCAGGGCGATATACAGTAAACAAGTTCCAGTTGAATTCAGTCTAACTGCAATCCAGTTGTTCACTATTATATTTGAATAATGCCTATTTAAATATAGATAAATAATATATAGCCAAGATAAGGAAACTAACATATCACACTAACCTTCAATCTGATTCAGTTATCCTTACTGGGATGCGCAAGGTGACAGTAGCTTTTATTTTTTTTTGCATTATACATGTAAACTATTTGACCCCTTGAATCTGCAATACATCAACATCTGTTTAAGATGATGTCTTTCACTCTACCTCAGCAAATAAATGCTGGCGCACATCAGTGTAAACTCATCTCAGAATGTCAGAAAGCATTCATCCCACCTGTCAGCAGTCTCAAACTAATCAAAGCATGCTGTTAAATGTGTAAAATGTACGCAGAGTGTCAGTGAAATAAATCAACCTGTCAGTCTCTGGGCTGGGCAGCTGCCCGCCGAAGGTGTGTTGGTGTGAATCTAAAGCAGGAAGGCAGTAATGTAAAGTGGTGCTCCGTCAAGCTTTCAGGATAAAACAGAGGTTAAGACAAACAAAGACAACCTGAAAGTCACGGCTTTCATCTGTGTAAGTGGCCTACCAAGCAAACGGACAGCAGTGATGACTCAGCGCTGATGCAGCCCTTGGACAAATGCTTAATGATTGATTTCAGAAAACTGAAGCAACACAAGAGGTGCTGGAGTTTTCCATGTTGGAGCTTGTGCTGCTTCATGGAGCTGCAGTTCCTGTAATGGCCACAAGGTCTTGCTCTAACCAAAATTGTACAACATTTTTATTTTTAGTTTTAGCTGTAAGAAAAAGAAAAAAAGAGATTTCAATGAGTTTTTAAAGTTTCATCAGAAAGCTGCACTTACTTACGCTATACTACTGATATGTATTGACTGCCCCGTTATTATTAACAATGTATATTAATTAGACCGAGAGCATTTAATGAAACTGACCACCATAAAGCCTTAATGATAAAAATTCCTTTCATCAGACCCTGTTATTTGAGCAGAGGTTTTTGTACACACTGTACAGCATCAGTTCTGATGTTAAAAATGTATAAAAAAATAAATACTCTAACTTAGCATATTTATTTAAAAAAAACACATATTGTGCTAAAATGCAGAGTTCTTGCAGCCGAGTGAAGCGTAACACACATGTATGGAAGTAATAGGTGTCAGAAATCTAAATATGTTGAAGAAATATGAAAACAATGTAAAAAATATAACAAGCAGCTGTAGATTTTAACATCAAAAGGCTACAAAAGTTTATTTGGCATTTGTTTGGGATATTCTCACAAAGGATGAGCCTCCTCTGAAGAAGGTGGTTAGAGCCGAGTAGTTGCTGCTCATCCTCATGGAATGGACACAGTTGAGGTGGTTTGGACATCTGGTTAGGATGCCTGAAGGACGCCTCCCCACCGGTGGGCAGTGCCCCAGGGGCAGAGCCAGGAGTCATTGGAGATGGGAACAGCTTGGTATACCTACAGAAGAGTGAGGGGAGAACTCTGCTCAGATGGTTTCTTCTGATATTTGGTCTCAGATGCAGTAAAAGATGAGACACTTCATCCTATCAAACAAAAACACATATAACGTGAAGCTTCTGGCAGCAAAAATAAGAAACACTTTCTCTGTGCTTGTACTTACGATTGTTAAAGTCAATAAGTGTTTATTACCGATCGCTTTTTTTTTTGTTTTTGGGTGCATCTGAAACTTTTGAGACACCTAAGGGGTGTTTTGGCTCATCACACTCCATGTTGCTGTAGCCTATAACTCTGCCACTTCTCAGACACTTTGAATCGATCCCCTTTTTTTGGACTAAAATCTGAACACCAGAGAATCAGCATTTGTGTGTCAAAGTATCGATCCACCCACCTGTCCTGAGCTGTGTGTGTGTGTGTGTGTGTGTGTGTGTGTGTGTGTGTGCGCTTTCTGGTGTGTTATTGCTGAACTGCTGCTGCACTGATGAGTCATTGTATCTGAGAGGCTTTGATGTTGTATCAGGACCTGATGAGGTGAACACTGTCACATAATAAACTATCTCTTTCATCTCCTTTCTCCCACATCTACCCCTCTTTTTCCTCCTATTGTCATCCCTTCATCCTTTTGTCAGCCCTATTGTCCTTCCTCTCTCAAATAACCTCATCTTTCTACCCCTCTATCCCCTCCTTCAGATCTCCCCTTCTTCATGTCCTCTTTTTCTCTCCATCATCTGATTTCCTCACCTGTGAACCACTTCTTTCTCATTAGGTCTAATCCTCATCTCTGCCTCTCAACCTTTCTTTCTTCTTCCTTCTTCCCATTCACCTTGCTCACACCTTTCCTCCCATCTGTTTTTTTCCCCTCCTCTCTAACTCTCATGTCAACTTACCGTCAGCAAAATGTTTGCTCATCCCGCCAAGAAGCCTCTGCCCGCTGGTGGGGGATTTACTTAAAGTTCAGCAGTAGATTAGATTACTCGCACACATCCACTCTACACTAATTACAATATTTTCATAACTTGCATTTAAATCTTTACTGTCTGTGTGAAAATGTGTACATGTATATACAGATCTTCTGTAAAGTTTTTCCTTTTTCCTTTTTTTTTTTGCTTCATATATTCGCGCATAAATCTCACATAAACAGTGATGTCCTTAACCCCCGAAGACATACAACAATGTGTGTTTACCAAGTTTAGGTTTTAAAGTGAATGTTCCATTTAAGTAAGTATTTAAAACACTCATTTTGTTTTTAGTTAGCGCACATTTAGCAGCGGTGATATAATGATCATAAAAGCTTGGTACACCTTTCTTTGGAAGTTTCTCCCGTTTGAGATGAACCACACAGGATGGAGACCTTTACAAATCTTTTCTGGGTGATATGCTTTGGGCTTTTGCCTTGTTAAAATGCAAGTACTTCCTCTCCCCAGCCTGGGATTTTAGCACCAAGCAAAGGGTTTTTACTCAGGAAGGTTTTTTTAATTTTCTGCATCCATCTTTCCTTCTAAGGAGAGATGTGCATGGCAGTGGTTACTCGTGTTGCCAAGGCCCATCATCTCTGATTGCTGTTTGATTGGAGAGCCACATCTAGGAAGATGGTTAATGGTTCCAAACATCTTCCATTTTAGAATAATTGAGGTTATGCTGCTCTTGAACTTTTAAAAGCTGCAGAAATATTCTTGGATCCATCCCAAATCTTTGCCATGACACAGTCTTGACTTGCAGATTTACAAGCTTTGTTTAAATTTTTCCACTGATAGACGTTTGATTCACCTGAGCTCAGTACTTTCAATTTTATTTTCTGTAAATGGAGTGTGCTTATTAACTCTTGCATATACTTAAAAAAAGAAAGGAGAAATAACCCTTTTTGTACTCTCCGTCTGCATCTTCCAGGTGTTCGCCGTCTTCCAGAGATAGAGCAGCGTGCTAGCGCTAACGTCCACTACACCCTGCTGATCGCCTGCGTGCTGGTGGCTTTCTTTCTGGGAGCCATCTTGTCGGGTTTCTTGGTGTCATGTTACTGCAGCCGTAGCGCCGCTCACAGGGCGCGGAGGCTGGGAAAAGACCCCGAGGCGTCACTGCCGCACGCTCTGTCGCTGCGTTCCCTCGCCAAGCTCAATGGGCTGCTGGACGGACGACCAAAGGTTGGTATTTTCTCGATGGTCATAAATCAGAAATATGAGAGTTTTTTCTCAAACAAATAACTTAGTTGTACATATGGACATAGCTGCAATTTGCATCATTACCAGGATTCATGAAAAATGCCCGAGGAAGTTTAGTCTTGCTGACACAGATTGTAATATTTAGTCAGAAATATTTCTTTAAAGATTTGTAATTTCAAGATAAATATGGTAATCTTTAAAATCTCAAACAAACTTTATTCATGTGCTGATTGTTCCAGATGATACAAGCAGTGTTACATAAATAGAAGACGGGAAATGTTATATTGATGCTAAAAATCACATTAATTTAAATTTAGATGCCAGTTTCACAGGTTGGAGCTGACCAGCTTCAGATAGATGCACACATCACCGATGCTACATTTTACATGTATTCGCTGCAGATTTTACAATAACAAACTGAGAGCCTGTGACATACTCAGCTGAATTTTGAGAAGTGATGTTAATATTTATCCTCTCCTCCATCCTCCTGATCTCAGGAGACACATAAGATTAACCTCAGTCCTATTGAGTCCCTGCAATCATTTGTTGTAAAATTTTTCCACCATTTTTCCAAATGTACTCCAACAAGAAACTGAGTCTCTTTCTGCTGAAATGTATATTTATTTAAGTTCCCCATTACACTGTGTAGAACCATAAAACATAACCTCGTGTTTGTCTTTTTCCAGGAGGACAAACTTGATGTGCCCACCCCAAAGATGTACAGCTCGTTCATCCCCAACGGGCAGGCTGAGCCTCACCTCCACACCCCCGGACACCAGGGCCTGCAGCTGGGAGACCCGGATCTCAGCCTCTCCCAGGTAGGAGAACTCAGAATACAATGAATTCAAGTACATTCTTACCAAATCTAAAACTTGGTCCTTACCAGGTCTCAAAAAAGTTTGCTAAATACAACCTCAAATGATCACCAACTCATGGTGTATTCCATCATGTCATTTTATGAACAAAAACTAAGTTACACTGTAGTAGCAGTCTGTGAGAAATGCACATTGTAGAGCCACCTTTAGCAGAAAAAAATTCAAGTAAACATTCTACTGACAGCTGGTCTGTTTGTTACCAGCTATGCATAATACAGTATAAGCTATACCGGCACCTTCTGACAACACCATACAAGTTGGTTTATTCATTCAAATCCAGTTGGTGGAGATTCGCCTGATGCGCGTTTCTGTTTTGCATCATTTCAAAATTCAACCAAAGATATTGTTTTAAGGAGGACTGAGGACTTTCTCTGCAGGCACATAAACCTCGATCCCCCATTCTGCCCCAGAACCGTACAAACAGATCAGTGAGGTGCAACCTTGACAGTCCACCCTCGGGTAGTAGTGAGAAATGGTTGTGCACGTACACTGGATCTGTTCAAGGCAACACTGTCAAAGTCATTCAAGGTGTAGTAATGGAAATTAAAACTTGTATCCCTTCTGTGTGGAAAACAATTAGTCAACACTAGTATTACCAGACAAAATGTGTCAGCAGTTGTTTAAATAACTGACAAACTCAAGTCTCTGAGAAGTTCCTTATTCAACCAAATAACAGTGAATGTAAGTGCTAAACCAAGATGTGGAAGGTTTCCCCTTTTCATCCAAACTGCTTACTCAGTTCAAAGTGCCTGGTTGTGAGTCCTGGAAACTCGTGATGTTGTTTTCACCTTTAGAGTCATGTGGGTCATCGTATGGATCATTAAGGTCAAACAAGTCAAGATGTGAATGGCACTCGGGGGAGGGATTTAGACCACTAGCATGGTGCTAACGACCCCATGACAAATTTAAGTCAGAATCCAAAAAGCCTCTTGGGTGAGAGGTGAGGAAACTCGGACCATGAACAAATCACTCCAGATGCGTGAGTTGAGCAACGAGATGAGTCACTCAGATGTAATTATTTTGCTGTTTGTTTCTTCACTGTAAGAATTTGATGCCTGTTTTGTTTTGTTTTTCAAACCTGTGTCAAATCCAGCAAAAATTCTGTAGCATGTTTTTATACTCACAAATATACGATAGAACTGATGTACAGCAACAGAAATGCACAGGATTATGTTAAGTGTTATATATGTTTCTATGACATGAGAAAAAAAGAAGTTTTGTTTTAGTCCAAACAAAAACAGATTTTTAAAACACATGTAAATGTGTTAGTTTGGCTGAAATAATCCAACATTGAGCCTCTTAAAACACCCAGATAATATGGTTTGGTACTGAATCATTCATGCATGTATATGCTGGACTAAAATAGGCCAAGATGTTCTGTTCATGCACCAAAATTTCATCTTATTTTGCATCCTTTTGTAAGAACTGTAAATTCCGAATGAAGCTGCTGTTTCTTTGGTCAGACGGCCCACGTTTCAACTCATGGTCAATTGAAGCATTTCCAGTTTGTCGCTCTGCTTTAGTAAAATCCAGATTTTTATAACAGCATCTGACAAAATTGAGTAACTCAAAGACAACTGTTAGCCCGATTCTTTCATTGGAAGCCCAAGAACCAGCTGGAGAAATCGTAGGTTAAACAAAGTATTTATTAGTGGTCCTTTTTTTCGGCCCATAGTTGAAGCTTCTTCTTGTCATGGTTTTTAGAATTCATTAAATGTTACAGATGCTAATCTAACTAGCTAAAAAGATTTCCTGTTTAGCTTGAAAATATCTGAAAGCCATGGTCTAACCTCTGTTTAGTCTCTGTCTCAGGGTGATGGAGAGCTCTCCGGCCTACCTACGCCCGACTCCACCCCAGAGCTCCCCATCAAGAGTATGAAGGCGCTGCGGCACCATCAGTACGAGAAGAACCAGAACTGCAACAACGCTAAAGATAACAACCCCAAGCCAGGGCCCAGCTGCTCTGCATCCAGTCAGGATTTCATGGCTGTCGTTGGTAACTCCTTGACCCAGCAGGTGTTTCCCTTCTCGCATCACAGTGGGAGCAGTTTGAGCAATGGAGCAGCCCATGGAGCAGGTGCCTCCTCGACTTCACTACACCTCCCTGAGGAGAGAAAGATCTCAAATGATGACCGAGCAGCAGCATCAGGAGGTTGTGGTGGAGGAGCGCCACATCACCACCACTCCCAGCAGTCCCTCCCCCAGACGGTGGTGGATGTTTCTGCGCTGGACGAGCTGCTCAAACACATCCATGAGGTCAGCGCGTCGGGAACTGGAGGCATCAAGGTCCTCACCTCCACCTCCTCGTCCTCGCTGTTCTCTGGGCCGTCCTCCTCCTCTGGAGGACATCATCACACTCATCACCACCATCATCAGAGTCATCACGGCCAGACCCGCACACACCATTACAACCACAGCAATCACCATAGCAACCATTATAACAACAACAGTAGCGGCAGTCACCATCACCAGCAGCAGATCCCCGAGATGGAGTCGGCTTCGTATTACAGTACCTCCACACTGCCGAGGGATGGCCTCCCCAAACGCCTGGACGCACCTCCTCAAAACTCCACCTCATCCTCATCCTCATCTTCTTCGTCCTCCAACAACCCCACCTCCTCCACCTCCATACCATCCTCTTCCTCCTCCTCATCTTCAACTCCACTCCAGCAGCAGGTGATCCCAGAGAGGCCCGAAGGGGGCGGAGTGTCTGTGATGCGTCACCAATCTCAACGCCATTCCCTCATCAAGATGGGCAGCGCAGGTGGCGCCGTGCCCCGCCATCACAGCTTCAACCAGCGAGGGGCTCATGCTCACTTTCTGGCCAGGATGAATACTAACAGCAGCAGCAACGGGCCCCCGGTTGCCAGTGCGGCGTCTAATGCAAACACCAGCACCAACAGTGAGAGTCAGCGGCCATCAACCTGCCTCACACGGCAGCACAGCTACAGCGAAGGTCCACACGTGCAGCGGGCAGCAGTCGTCCGGAGAACGATGTCCTTAAAACCCCAGGTCCCACCAAAACCACTATTTCTGCCAAATACAGCCACATCGCCAGTATCAGAGGCAGGAAAGTACAACTACTGAGACTCTAGGGGGAGGCAGTGCCACTCCAAAATGGCTACAACAGTTCCCACAGAGGAAAGCACTCCAAAATGCCTGCTGGGCTTGTGCGAAATGACAAAATGAGAACAGTGATGGGCCAGTAATACAAAAGAGACTTCTATACTCATCACTCCTCATTATAATCCTTCAGTTGTGATTACAGTCCTGCTGCTGAGAGAGCGCTGTCCATTTCCTCTGTAAGGCACGACTGCCACCTTGCTCACAGAGCACAGCCACACAGACAGAAAATTAGTTCTTTGCAGGACGGGATTCCTTGTGGACACTTTCCCCTCACAACAAAACTGTGGATCAAAACCAGCTCAGACAAGAAACATCTGAGAAACATTCCAAAAGCACGGCGAAAGATGTTAATGATTCAAAAGGAGTTCCCCAGGGCTCGAGGTGGCCTGAAAAATTCTTGATTAATGCAGTTTTTTTTTATGAGCGCTTTGATCTAATGTCCCCAGTTGTTGCACCTTGGAACTGGGCCTGAACTTGAATTGCAAATATTTAAAAAGCAGGGAATTGAACGGATGTGAACTGAATCTAGGACTGCAGCATTGCATGGAGTCCTGTGGTGGCATACCTTTCAAGGGAGCAATCAAACAAAAATCAGAAAAACAATCCTCTCTTCACTTGGGAGTTCAGTTTCAGAATGTGTTCTGGAAAATTGAAATTTAAAGGAAAGTTCACTCTCCTTTCATGTGCTGGGAAAACGAGTCCACGTGTTCATGCCCAAAACTTCAAAAGACTCACAAAGTAAAAAAGAACTGACATTAATTCTGCCAAAGCTTGGGGGAGCGTCAAAATCCAGTAGTCATAGTGATCCAGATCAGAGCAATTACCCAGTCAGTACACAAAAAACAGAAAAATGTTGCTTTTATACCATATTGGTATTTGAAAAATATAAAAAGCATTGATGAAGCTTAGTTTCCGATCAAGGATTTCTGATAAATCATTCCTGCAAATGACTGATCACGCTTTCCTTCATTTTGGCGATTTGTGTGTTCAAATTACTAAATTGGTTCTCTTGATTTAATGATAACCCTCAAACGACTTAATTTGCTCTCGCTTCTGTCTAATGCGTCTGTCTTTGTCCATGAACAGACATTACATCTGCGGGATCAAAAAGAAATGTTCAACGTGGTGTCAAAGTTGTTCTGAAATCAAAGCGCTTTCAATGCTCGGCTGTAGAGTTCAGGTTTGTATTACGTTTCTATTCAAGGTGTCGGTTTATCAGAAATGTTGTCTCTTCGCCTAATGAGCACAGGGTGGAATATATGGAGTATGGTCTATAACAGCAGTTCACCCAAATTACAACACACTTACCTCTACTGCTGTAGCCTTCCATGGTGATTGTTGAGGTCTGCTTGCCAGCATAGATAATTAGCACTAAATTGCAACTGCAGAACAGGATTATTTATGCCGGTGTTTTAAACCAGAGGCAAGAACACAATCCTGTACTAGCTGGATGAAACCTGATGGCGTTTGGTTTTGTAAGTTAAGAGGACATAATTGAAGCTGCTTTTCTGAAGTTCAAAATGACCACTTGCATACATACAGTACACTTTCACCCAGTAGTGAGTGATCTGAATCTAAACTGTGTTCTCTGAATTATTATCCCAAGAAAGTGTCTCAAACCTGTGCACAGATTAAAGCCAAATTGTCTGCAAGTCAAGACAACACAAGGGCAAAGTGAGAGTGTGAGTAATTTGGGTGAAAATGAGGCTTTTTGAGCCACTCTGCCTATTGTTCGTTCACTTTGACAGACTCTCGGGTCTAACCACAGTCCGAATGCAGTCTGTGGGAGTGTTTCTTCACAGATGGTCTAAAAATACCCAACTGTGAAGGGAATCTGCCGTTTCCTGTTTCACTTTTACCTCCCAGTGTTTATCGAGAGGCCTTTCTACCCAGTGGCTGTCTCTTCTTTTTCTGCCCTTGGCCTGCAGCAGCTCAAGGTTAACAACACAAACAGCCGACACTTTCAGGCAGCAGAGACGAGCAACAATGTCGGCAGCGGCAATAAATTTATCAACTGAAACAAAATCCCTGTAAATATAACTGAAGTACAGATGGAGAATTCAAACAGCTGCTAGCTGGCTCTCTGTGTCACCTTAACTTAGTTGCAGTTTGGAAACTTCTGGAAAGATTACTGGGATTATTTTCATATCTGGAAAGGTTATTTTCTTGAAACAGGCCTAAAGTGATGAGAGAAACCTGCCTGGCGGTGTTTTGTAGCCTTCATTGCTGAAGAACCAAAGTGATGGTTCTGCATGTGTTAAACTGTTAGCTGCATAAGTGACAATATGACTGCTCAAGAGAAGCTATGTTTTAATAAATAACAAACTATTAGAAAACACCTTTGCTCTGTGTCGTCTTAGGTTAAAATTGTGGGACAGTTTAAAGTTACAGAAACACATTTAGAGTTTTTCTAAATTTAACCCCATTTAATTTTACTCACCGAGAAAGCTGTGTTCATGTTGTAAAGCAACTGGGAGAAAAGACCATTAAAAATATTTTATTCTTGTTGGTGCATTCAAGGACCCCCCCCCCCAAAAAAAAATAAAAAATTCTGGGAATTTTTATGGGTCTGCAGGAAAAAGTGAAATAAGACATGAATAAGACACAAATTAGCTGTCATTATAACAGATAATGATAATTATGTTCTTTGAGCAGCTTCAAAGTTCCTGGACATGTCTGCATGTAGCCACATAATTAAAATTCAGAAGCATAATTATCTCTCATAATATTAGTTACCCAAATGCTGAATAAAGAAATTAAAAGTAAAGGGTAAATAACGTTTGCAGTATTAGACCTTCAAGGGCAAAACAGAAAGCCTAAGATTAACGAGATTGTTGTAGACCGTGATGATGGTATTTTGGTTCAAAGTGGGCTTTTGTGCATGATGAAACTGCTGTATGGAGTACTCAGTCACTTATTTTGAGCATTTCCTTTTTGCATTAAGCCAGCATCAAGAGGTCAAACTTTTGTGCATCAATATAAGTTGTGTTATCTTTTACAAACAAAAACTCCATCACGAATCATTCCAAAGCGTGGAAAAAACGCTGAGTATGATCACTAAGCTGTTAGACACAGTCCACTTTGACTTTCCAAAAAAAATGTGTTCTTCGAGACTGATTGGATAACATGTTTTCATATTATTTGGTATGATGCACATAACAGCACCAGGAAATTCAGATTTCTAAGTCACTGAAGCAGACAATTGATTCATGGTCTGAGAGATGGAGATCAATGAACGACGACCAGAAGCCGACCACCAAACTTTTCTATTTACCTTTAAGCACCAGTTTGGCTTTGAGCTGCCAGCGAACCAGATAAACAGCCACCTGCTGGTTTTATCTGTATCCGACTCACTCAGCAGGCCCAACACACTCCCAGAGCAGATTAAGCAATTACAAGGCCGCGTTGATGCAGCCGTGCTAATGAAGTATCCCTGTCTGCTACCGGCGGGCTCTGCACCAAATGATGCAACTTTGAGACCATAATCATCACACTGTCGAGGGTTGGGAGGCTGAATCTGGGATCTGAAGCAGCTGCTTTTATAGTGCGTGCTTTAAAAATCCTCATGCATCAGTAGTTTCTAAACCAGACTGAGTCATTTTGTTCAGGTTTCATAAAAGAGAACAAAGCAGCAGTTTAATATTGATTTCTTCTTATTAAAGGCAAGGATTTATGTCACAGCCCATGTGGAGGAAGTTACATCACCCCCTTTCATCTCCTACCAGAATCTCTTGTCTATTTGGGACTGTTTGATGTAGTTACTAGAGATTAATGTTATTCTGGTCATCAGGAGATTGTTTGATTCTGCTAGAATCAAAGTCTAAGTTAACAAATCCAACTTACATGAGAACAACAAACCCTGATTTCTGAGTCTTAGTGGTAGATTTGACAGCTTTGCTACTGTCTGCAAGACAAGAAACATCTTACATACACTACGGTATATACCACTGATAAGGGTTTTCATACCTTTCTATGGGATGTGCGTAATGCACTGTCCTTTTGGTGCATTTGAAGACCCCCTGATATCTGAAGAATGTCCATCATCTGCTTAAGTACACTGTTAGAGAATATACATCAATCATTTAGTTTAAGAAAAGCAGAAGGCCTTGGTCTTAATCTGAAATCTATAATGCCGGAGTGCCCTTGAATACACCAAAAATGCTGATCTTTTTTGCCTTTTAATGATTAAAAAATATCAAAGCAGCTGTGTCTCGACACTAATCTTCCATAATAAAACCTACTAACAACAGAAATTTCCTTTTTGGTTGTGAGGGTGAAAGGTCATTAAAAAGCTTGTTGAATTTGAACAATTTTAGACCAAAGATGCTAAACTTTCACTAGTTTTATCTTCTCTAATGCTGCCTCGCTCCTTTTTAGTCAATATAAAGTAAATATTTTTTGAGTTTGGGATTGTTTGGGGGGTTTTTTTCTCCATGAAAAGGTATTAATGTATGTCATGTTACCTTGACAAAAAGTAAAGAGAATGTTCCATCATTTCCACCAGCCTAATGATATACTGGTTAATGAAAACTGATGGTAGGGCTGGGTATCCAAGTTTAGTACTTTTTGGTAGTACACAAAACATCTATTAAACGTGAACTGAGATCAGTGGGTTTTTTTTTTTATATATACCCAGACTTAGAAAGGCTCAGTGTTTAGTGATATAGACCAAAAGCAACTTGCAGTTAATTGGCTTGAAATGAACAAAAGTACCTGAATGGCCCTTTAAATTGTCCCACGAGGCCTCGCTGCAGTATTGTCCCTTTAGCACTTAACAAGCCACAGATGCAGACAGCCAGCAAGCTGCAATGAAGTGAGAATTAACAGAAATATTAGGTCAGAAATTTCATCATCAGAAATTTCAACAAATGTCTCTGCATACAAATCTTTACTATGAGATCCAAGCGTAGCGTGCCCTAAAAAGAGGGAAAAAATTTAGACAAAAGTCAACTGTCTGCGTTCAAACAAACACGAAAGGACACGGTGGGGCACAAGACTTCATTTGAAATGAATAGACCAATTTTTTTAAAAACTTAATTAAAAGAAGAAGCTGGTGTTCAATTGTGATATCACCCATTATTCTAAGGTCCCTACAGAATGCTTTCACTGGGTGCTTATATGGGGGTGCTACCGAAAATAGACACCAATTCTCATTTCATGAAAGGGTTTTGTATGAGAATGCACTTGTAACCTTGAATTTAAATTTGTTTATTCGCTTTGTGGCTCTCGGTTCGCATCCTCTAAATGTGCTCTTAGATTCTGCCGGAGAGGTGGAAAGAAACAGGGGCCCTGTGACACAACTGAAGACGGACTCACAGCACTACCAAGTGGGCCATACCTGAATGACAGTGTAATAATGTTAGGCACCATTACGTTTACCTTACTGCTATTAATTAACATTGTAAATGATGGTGTAAATAAAGGCTTCTGTGGAATATAACTCTCTGTAAAGTGATTATTTTAGTAGCAAGCATGAAAAAGAGCTGCAACACAAAAGGATAACTTAGGGTATATTCACTTGATTTGGTGGAAAACCTGGGTGATGTAGGCTGTGCTATGGTGTTTGTCAGGTTTCAGGAAGATATCAGAACTTCAGAGGGTCATGATCGATTTCGGCCCCCGAAATGCAAGTCTTTGGGTTTCAGTGTTTCTTTGTGATATTCCAGAAGTCCTTAGGAAGAACCCCTTAAGTCGCAGAGGTAGTCTTTTTTTTAGTCCAATTATGGTAAGTAATTTTCATAGACGAGTAGGAAGTCTTGATTGGTATCCAAATGTCAATTGACAAGTTCTACTGTGACATCAAAGTTAAGGAATCGACTAAACGAACACGTTTCCCTGCCTGCATGAGGTCTTTCCTCATCGTCCTTTGAAAGATCAAAGCGAACAGGAGTTCTTAAGGAAATTGGGTTTCAAGAAATAATTTGTTCTTCATATTAACTGAGGTCTTTCAGAAAGTTCAAGGGTCTAAATGGTGATTTGAGGAAATCAACAGATGCCTGATTCCAGGTCTGTACCTGGTACTTCAAGAATCCTTTAGGCTATTTCACAAGTCTTTTGAAGTCTTTAAAAATGGTCTTCAGATGTGCATTTGCTTCCAAGAAAGGTTTAGACCAAAGGTTCTTTCCCAGACAGAGATGAGTTGGCACCCATTTGAGAAACGAGAAGGGTCTTTGAACTCTTAAAAAATATCTAGGGTCTCCATAAGGTGTTGTTGTTTTTGTTTTGTTTTTCAAGATAAAGGCAGCGTTTGAAAGGATTTTAGTTGTCCTTTCCCTTGGGGTGGTGCTACGTTTCAAATTTATTCAAGGGGATTTGCAAAGCCTTAGACACTGAAATTGGGCTTGGTTATCAACGCTAATTTCCTGAATCACTTCAATTTCCATTAACGAGGTTGATTAAATTTAATTCAGTAAACGTTCTTTCAGAAGTACTTTATTATAGCACCAATTTTGCTTTAGCATGAAAGAAGAAACCAGAGGCACACGTGCGTAAAGCTTCACACATTCATATGAAAAGCTAAAGGCTGATCTTGGAAGTTGACAGTTAGGTTTTCGTGTACAACTCAGTTACACTGAGCAGCATGTTTCCTATTCAACAGGCACCCTCAGCAGGTTAGTGTAAACCCCTACTTTTATTTCCCATCCAACTTTCAGGATTGTTAAATCATTTAGTTTTTCCATCTTTCCTGAGTTAACAGTGCACAGTTTTGAGGTTCTGCAGTATTACTCAGTTTTGTTCTAAGGGGATTAAGGTCTGAGGTTCATCTGATACGACGTCAAGCCGACTACATGAAGGTCTTCCTGTTTTCATCCCCGGGACGTTCCCACATGATCTACTATTTTAGATGCAGTTTACCTGGTTCTTGAAGTAGTTGTGAGATAACTGTGGTCATCCCTTAGAGGTCATAGCGATCTGGAATCTGTGAAAATCTCAAAGAGAGTCTCAGATTATTACATGAGTTACTGAGAGGTTTTATAAGGGGTTAAATGAGTTCTCGGCTGGAATTTGTGAATCTTTTTAAAGAATAATGGGCCATATAACAATGCTTTATCCTTCCTTGTAATTGTGGCAGGGGTCCTTTGAATATGCTCAAAGGCTCTAAGAGTCTTGAAAGGATTAATTGGTTGGTGGGTTGAGGGCAGTTTTCCTGAGGATTCTCACAGGCACTGTGAGGTTACTGTGAGGTGAATTCAACTGTATAGGACCTGAACTTGAATTCAGAGTGGTTTCCATGTAAGTTACAAGCTGGGGAAACAATGAGACTAAGTCTAACAAAAAAAAAAAAACAAGAATGTAAAATAAAAACTGATGACACTGACAAAGAGGTCGACATTAAAATAAATAAGTTAATTAAATACTAAAAGTAAGGTTGAGGAAAGAGAAAGAAATCTGCACTCTGAGCAGTTCCAAAGCAGCCGCAGCAGCCACAGAACCTGTAACCGACATTGACCTTTATCTGAAATACCTACGGTGCAAAACTTAAAGCAACTTCATATGCTTTCCTTCCCTGCTGAAGAAAACCTGCAGTGTTTTATATGACTATGAGTCGTGAGTTAAACTTTCTCACCACAGACCATTGTGGAGCTACCATATGTTTCCTGCAGTGTTTCAGCGCCATCTGCTGGTTTAAACGCTCAACTGCATCACTTAGACAACATATTGTAGTATTTAATATTTTCCAGGTTTCTGTTATTTTAATATCATACATGATCATGATTATGCAGACTCCAACTAGAAGTCACTAGATGACTAAATGCTCCACCTCACAGCTGCGCACCCACTGATCCACAACAAAATATGATGGATTCCTTTAGTGCTCATGCACCACCTCTAACGTATTTCATGAAATTCAGATCAACAGTGTTTGCATATTCTTGCAGACAAACGTACCATTGCACCAATCCCGTACCTCCACCGAGGCGAGAAGAGAAAGTGCTGATACTATATTCTTTGCAGCACACACAGAGGAGCTTTCCACTGACCTGTCAGCTATGGTATGTTTCATCAACAGAAACCTTAGAGCTGGAGACTTTGGTAAAAACTTAACTATTTCAATCCATGACACAAACCTAACAGTAAGAATCACAGAAATGTATTACTTTCTTAATCATACAGGGCTTTTTTAAGGCATTATCCTTGACTTAGAAATCTTTATTTGAGGTGGCTTCCAAAGCAGGATTTCAAATATTCCAAATACAAATCTGACATCGTTTTGTGCCTGTATTTTTCTGTCCGTTTTGTGCTCTGCCTCCCTGATATTAACAAATGATAAGTTCTCTGTACAGAGGTTTTCATCCATTGTCAAGAATAACAGGAAACTGCACACAGGTAGCACTTGTGTCATAAAGGTTTAATGTGTCTCACAGCCTTTTTCCTCAAGTGCAGAAGCATCTTTTGGAATATATAACACACAAAATACAGTATTTGTCTCTTCTTTCTTGACTTGGTCCATGTCCTCGTGACTTTTGATGAATTGGGAGGATTAACATAATGTGTACAATGCTTATTCCCATCCAGTTATCTATTAAAACATGAGAAATGCATTAAAATCCTGGTATTCTCTTCTGATTCTGTGATCGATCAGTTTCAATAAGATTTTGGCTCTCGTGTACCTTTTAGAACAAAAAAAGCAACTCGGTAAAACATCATCCACAACAGTATAAAAGAGGTGGTTTTGGTTTAAAATGACAGTAAAAAGAAACCTCTGACTGCTCATTTTCATCCATTTGTAAGGTGAACATGTCTTGGCTTTTTTGTCACTGATGGGCGACAACAGTGCAACTTGTGCCGTGTTTCTAACTCGATCTCGAGCTCACAGCCTCAGCTCAGCTGCGATTTCTGTCCCATGTGAGTGCGAATGTGGCGTTTGTGATTGGAGTTGTCGCTAAACCTTCGGCCACACACGTCACAGCAGTACGGCTTCTCGCCCGTGTGCACCCGCAAGTGTTTCTGGTAGCCGTCGAAGCGCGTGAGTTTCTTACCGCAAATACTGCATGTGTACGACTTGTCAGCTTTTGCGTCCACTTTCCGATGCACCTGCACATGTTTGGCCCAGTGACCACGCTGAGCAAACACCCGGCCACAAATGGTGCAAACGTAAGAGTCCACAGCCTCTGGAGCAGCTTCCAATTCCCCACAGTCAATCTGGCCATTCCCTGAAGCCAGCTCAGAGGCTCCAGGTTGGTCCGCGCTGAGGTCCGAGCAAGTTTGCTGGACCGAAGTACCTGGCTGTGATCCCATTTCCACGTCTTCTCTGTCCTGGTTTGGGAACTTTGGAACTGTGGAGCCTCGTTTGCGTTTTACCTGCTGCTTTTTCACTCCACTTTTCTGGAAATCCACACAGTTGTCGTTGGTCTGTTCCGACATCTGAGGCACCGCATCCTGTTGATCTGACCACAGATCATTCCGCTCCTCCTCTTCCTCCTCTTTGATGTGAGGGGGCTTCACTTCGTTCAGATCCAGATTGGGGTTCCAGTCTTGCTGCTCAGAGATGGCTGCCAATCACAACCACAACAGAGTCAGGGTGTGTTTGCATTTTTACAGATTAAAGCTCTTACTGTGGATGCACTGACACGATATTTTCATTTCACCTTTGAGCATGACTGTGTGGTCTCCACTGTGCTCCAAATCAACAGGAGCGCTTGTGTTATTAAGTCTAAGAGAGTTGCCTTCTCATCTTACAAAAGAGACACAAAAAGGTGTCAGTTGACAAAAAGTTTAAATTAAAAATATTCAAATGAGTTTCTCCTTAATGAATGATAAATGTTATAAATTAATCATTTCTCACATCTCTCAAAAACTTCACAGAATACGAATTCTTTCAAAATGCTAAAAAAAATCTAAAGATGTGCATTTTAATTCAACACAGCTTCTGGCTGGTAAGGAGTATGATTCATACTTTTATGTGACCTGTGTTTATCTGTGGAACTTCCATGGCTCTCATAGGTCTCTGTATACATTTTAAAACAGTCTAAAGAAAACTAAAAAGAAGAAAAAAGACAAACTAAGAATGTTCAGTGTTTTATATTTGCATAAAAACAGACTGAAAAGCTTCTCTATATGTATGTACATTGTGGTTTTAATTAGGTTTCTTTTTATGAGGGCAGAGACACAGTTGGCTCACTCTTGAAACATGAACCAACCTGAGCTGTCGACTTGTAGGGAAATCTGCGGCTTCCTAGAGAGGTCCAGCAGCCGGCGCTGGCGGTCTATCTCCAGCTTGGAGCGGGATATCTCCTCCTCATACTCCGCAATGGTCCTCCCGAACACTCCGAATATTTCCTCTGCGGCCGCAGTGAGCTGCTGGTTGATCAGAAGCCTCAGCATCTCGATTTTGGACATTTCAGCGTCAGCTTGAAAGGTTCAGTGAGGATAAAACAGGAGAAATACACTCGGATAACCGCTGTGGTGAGTTTACGGAATACAGATCCGGGCTAACTTTAGTGCGCATGCTCGGTGAGGTTTTCCTTGAGAAATCGCTGCCCGAAGATGCGCCACCTGCTGGAGAGGATGGCTAAATACATGACCGGTACAAGTAGATAAAGATTAAGAAAATGTTCGTGATGGTTTAAGTGGTCGTCAGGAAAAGTTACAACTCCACCTCAAAGTTTGACTTGCTTTTTCTTTTATTAGCTCTAGATTTATTTTGGCGTTTTTTTAGATGTGAAAAGCCTTAATTTATAACACCAATTCTTGATTAACGGTGCATATATTTAACATACTGTATTTTCCAGCACACCAGAAGCCTCAAAGCCATCACCCCTTTGTTGCAAAGAATTGATTTAAACTAATTTGTATAAAATATGAACAACTGAACCTGTGAGAAAAGCTGACTCTGTGAAGAAAAGTTACAAAAAGCATGTTGAGATAAAAAAAAAACAAAAAAACATCAAGGCTGGAATTAACAAACACTACAAAAGTGCATTTCAGCAAAAGTGTCCAATCACAGAGCCGGTAATTCCTGTAAAACATGTGCTGCTAATATCAGGCATAATGTAAACAGGCAGCTGCCGATGAACTGAAAACACAAAGTATTAACATTAATTAAATAAAGCTTAAAGTGTTCATTTACAGCGCGGCAGATTCCATATTTTCAAGATCATTTCGCAGAAATTTTCCGTAGTTCCTGAACTTTCCTGTCAAAATATATAAGTTCATAGAAAAAAAGAAAAAAAAACAGTATTAAACTTTATTTCTGAATGAACAACAGTTGATAAACTATATTGTCGATCAGTTTCCTTATGGGACATTTACTGTGAACGTTCCGACTCTGAACTGCTGTGAAATTGATTCAGCTGACAGCCAGCAGCAGTCATTGAACAGAACTTCCAACTGATTATTGGCTGAGCTGCACTTTCACAATGAACAGATAAAGTGACTCAGTGTGGCTCATTTTTATTGATCTCTTCTTGTTTAACTGTGCAGAATTTTTAGTCCAGTTTACATTTAAACTGCTGCTTATTTAATGGGGAAATTGTGGAGAAAGTGTCCAGTAAGAACAGCTGAGAACAAACTTCATCAACTTGTTAAATAAGTGTTGTTCCCAAAGCAATTGGCTGGTTTCTCTTCATCAGTGGCCTGGAGCTTGTAGGTACTGTTTCACTGCATTTTGCAACGTCCATCTTTGTATTTTATAGTGAACGCAAACTTATTTCTCGCACTGGAAGCTCAAATTGCAATTTCACATCAGCTGAGATGTTATTTCTCTGCTTTTTGCTGTTCTGTTTTGCTGTTCTGAAGGAACTTTATGGTGGAGATCCCTCCTGTGCGTCTGCTGTAAGGTGGGACTGACGTGGGCAGAGACCAGGCCTCTCCTCTGGCACGAGTGTTTGTAAAAGCTGGACAGTTGGCTGAAGCGGCGGTTGCAGATGGAGCACCAGTACGGCCTCTCGCCAGTGTGCGTCCGCAGGTGAACCGTGAGATTCCCCTTCTCTGTAAAGCCGTGGCCGCAGTACGAGCAGGTGAACGGCTTCTCCCCCGTGTGGCTGCGGACGTGCCGCACCAGCGTCGCCCTCCTGCCGAAGCTCTTGCCGCAGACGGCGCAGCTGTAAGGCCGCTCGCCTGAGTGGATCCTCATGTGCGTCCTGAGGTTTCCCCGCAGGGTGAAGCTCTGCCCACAGACACTGCAGCGGAACGACGCTTCTCTGTGAAGCCTGAGGTGAAGCTTCATGGTTTCTGTGTGCTCCAGCTGTTTACCGCATACGCCACAGTCTGTCAAATGTCCCAAAGTGTGTGTGAGAAGATGATTCATCCTGTGGAAGAACTTGCCACAAACTCTGCAGCTGAACACGGGAAGAAGTTGGTTGCTCTCCTGCAACAGATCAGTGTGGCTCGTCACCTCTGGGTCTAAGCTCTGATTTCTGGGTTCTGCTGTTTTTGCTGGTTTCCTGAGTCTTATAGCGGTTCTCCAGTTGTCTTCGCTGTCCTCGGTGCCGGAGTCCTCAGCGAGGTGTCGATCGTTGCTCTCTTCGTCTGGATTAGCCACAGAATCAAAGCGATCATGCGGTGCTGACCCGGCACAGTCCTCACCTCTGCCTTCTGTTTTAATCTGAGCAGTCGCGGTACTGAAACTCATCTCATCCAAACCATCAGTTTGGACCAGCGGGACACCAAGGCCCTGGTGTTCTGGACAGTTTTTTATCCAGGAGGAATCCTGAAGAGGGTCTGAAAGCAGACGGCAGACCATGGAGAAAAATCTTAATTTCTGACAACTGAGTAATATATGCTGACTAACCTCTCATCCTTGGCTGAAAGTGGAGCTACCACATGTCGCCTTTCTATGCTCTCAAATATCTCTCACTGTATGTCAGAAAGATTCTCTCAAAATTAGGCTCAGAGTCGCTGGAAACAATTAACACAAAACATTTATTCTTGCAGCAAGGAGAAAAGATCTATCGGGAAGCTGGCCCAGAGTTGTCCGAGTTCAAAAAATTATCACTATTTATATTATTTATGTTTACTAGCCATGTAATGTTATGAGACATTAAGTTCAGACAGTAAAAAAAAAAAAATCACAAGCCACACAATGCTATGAGAACTAAAAGATAGGAGGGAGGAGGCCCCCCCCCATCAGCCTTTTCTCATAGTATATAGCATTGCATGACTTTACTAACACTGTATTTGGGTTTGAAATAATCTCAAGTAGCCGTATCTGGTCTTTTCCTTGTTGATGTTTTTGAAATGCCATGTGGCACAGATCAAAATGTTACCTTCTCATTACAATACTCGAATAATAACCTTCATGTTTATACGTGCTATTGTTCAGTAATTGAGAATGCGTTTGAATAGGATTTTTTCTCCTTTACATTTTATCAGTCTTTATAATTGCGGTGCATCCATTATTATCTCTACATTATGTAGTTACCACATTATTGTTATTATTCCAGTTTCATTACCGACAGCACTAAAGGTGCAGAAGATTTAATCGAACAATAAGCAGCTTAGCGCTTGTTTCGCCGCAGTTCTCAGGGGGCTCGAACCGACCTGCCGCCGGGCTCCACTCGCCCTCCCCGGACCTCAGACTCTCGAGCTGTCGCTGCTGACAGTCGATCTTCTCTCGGTACCGGGCCACCGTTTTCCCAAAGACGCCAAGAATATCCTCTATAGCTGCCGTCAGCCGCTCGTTAAGGAACATCTTCAGTGTCTCCATCTCTGCTGGCGGGCTGGTGAGAGGGTCCACACCGTCGAAACCCTTCACCGGCCCTGGAGGGAACGTCTGCTGACCTGCGGACATGACTGCTTCAGTTTTCTGCCTCAGCGCTTCTCAAGAAGATATTCTTGAGACTTAGCAGACATAAGCGCATTGACACTGAAACTAAACTATTAACAATAACCCTGGGTAGAGATTTCTTGATACAAACATAGCGATTTAACCATATGCATATATACGGCGTCTATGTATGTCTGTGGATTTAAGGGCTCCAGAAGTTGTTGAGGGTCCGCCAGAAAAACAAGTCCGGTAGATTCTAGATGAGAACATATTTAGTGGTTCCGGGGCAAAACGCCAAATTCATACATTTTATTGGCCGCACAAACGTTTTATTGACATATATTAATCACATGAATAACTAAGACCAAGTCCAGGCCTACACCCCCAACACCGAATATGGTTGGTCCGTCTGCTGTGCTGAGCTTGAGCTGTTAATGAAAATGTTATTTGCATGAATTTTTCAAAAATTGAGAACAATGGAATACAGAAATGTTTGATTGGAAACATCTTGTGCCTCTAGTGCCTGGGAAAGAAGATCAAGTTTAACAGGAAACAAAATAAATATTTTACTTGAACATCTTGTGCATCTAGTGCCTGGGAAAGAATATCAAGTCTTATAAGTGATTTAAACATGATGAGACACAAGCATAAGGCTAAATAAAATGTTCTATTCCAGCGGTCTTCTACTGTTCACATTTTATCATGAATATGCACTATGGAAGTTGACAAAATAGTTGTGTTTCCCTAGCTTTTGACTACTCTGGTTAATCTGTTTGGATAAAATTGAGGTTTGTCGGTAAAAAAAAAATCCAAGAGGAAAAGAAGACATGGCTTGGTCAAGTCTCAGAGGTAGAGTTGGATGTAAAGAATTTAAATACTAGAAATGTTTAAAGATTATCTGCCATCAATAATTGGCTGAAATGTTCGTTCTAGTTTTGCTGTAGTACCAAACTGTGCCACCAGATGAACCCTCATGCTCTTTAATGATAGTTTCTTGACTTCACTTCATCGACTTAAAGTAAGAAGTTATACCATCACCAACAATAATTTAATACCGTCCTATTTGCTGACTGAGTGAAAAAAGTTGAGAGTTGAGAAAACGCTGCAGCATCTTCTGTAAGTCCTCTGATATTCAGAATCAGCTCTATTGGCCAAGCATGTGCACAAACACACGCAAAGAATTTGACTCTGGATAACTTAGCTCTCTGTACAAGCATAGACTATACAGATAGACTATACATATGTACAACTAATAAAGAAAAAATGTAGTAAATAAAGAATTAACCAAGTTCTCATTTTTACAAGCAACAGTAATCCAATGACAGTAATCCAATGTAGTTTAATGGAGAGGACAGCTGCGAGATGGAGAGTAGTACCAATATATTCTCATAGAGAGTCTTCCAGTCATTTTGACATTCAAGACACTTGCTGAAGAAAGAGGAAACATGTACTAGTGTCTTTACAAGCACAGTTATCTTAGAAAGGTTTTTTTTTTTTAGATCTTACCATAATTTAACTGCAGACGCATGACCTGAAAAGAGCGCAAAACTCTTTTTTTGCATTTGCCACAGCAGGGAGGAGGAAACATCAGGACATGTTGAGGTTAGCTACAGCTGACTGACTCTGTGTGTTTGCATATGTGTCCTGCCTCTCTGCTCCCAGATGTTAAGAGGTCAGTGTTGATCAGAGGCTGTCCAGACCTTTCAGAGACACTGACACACCAGCAGCACAATGATGGCAAAGCTCTGCTTCAGAATACAACCAGGAGAAATCATCTTGACTCAGACTCCTGAGTTTCAGTCTGTTGTTCTCGGACAGACAGTCTCCTTTAAATGTATAGCCAGTGAAAGTACTGGTGGCCACCTCCACTGGTACCTTCAGAAACCTGGTGAAGCTCCTCAACTCATTAATACTTATGGCACAACTAATCAGTGTGGTGTTCCAAGCCATTTTGGTGGAAGTGGGGATGCATCTAGGACTGATTTACACTCTGAACATAAGCAGAGTTCAGATTGAGGATCTAGGAGTTTATTTCTGTCAGCAGGGCCTAAACAACCCATTCACACTGTGCTTCAACCTCATACAATAACTTGTCTCAGCAGTAGAGGAACTGATCTGAAACAGCTGCACTGACACTAAAACAGAAGAAGTTTCTTTGTTTTTCATTCATTTAAAGATTTCTTTTGCATTTAAAGTCCAAATATAAATCAAAATATCTAAGAGTTGTACACACATACACACACACACCCCATAGCTACATGAGCAGCTTCGTGCACATCTTTGTATTTATGCATTTTATTACAAACCATCAGGATACTCAAAATCTAATTTTGATGTAAAGAAAATAAAAACATTTTTTTAGGGCCTACTTGGCCTACTTTATGTGGTTATTTCCGCACACAGAGAAAGGCATATTAGCCAGCAGGGGCCCAGTGACAAATGCTTCAGTCTCACAATAACGTCACAATAATATAAGGTCAGTTCAGCAGCAAGTGGAACACAAATGCCACGGAAAAATATCTAGCAACTTTGCCATGCCATGCTTTGACAAAACTAAGAAAAGAGCAGCAGCCGTGTAACAAAAACTGGCAAAACCATGCTTAGAGATATGACACAGGTGAGGAAAGAGTCTGCGAATGCGTAGCTCCTTACCAGGGCCAAAACAAAAGTTCAACTTACAATATCGGTGCTGTCCTCCAGCTTTCCGCTGGTCAAAACTGTCCAAAGTTGTATATTCCACCTTTCAGATTCAGCTGGCTGTCCTCGGTCTTATTTCACTCCTGTGTAATTCTCTTTTTTATGTGACTGGTCCATTTAAAAAGCTCATTTCAAATAAACCCCTCATCGAATTGCTAACATGTTGTCCTTTTTTATTCTACTGAGAGTCGGCAGACTTGTGCACAATATATTCTTTGCAGCTCTTTCTGTTTTTCAAAATGCGCCATTCACGTATACGTAGCCTGCGCCAGGTAACAAAATTCTGAAAGGACATGACCGCCCCGAACTACACCAAATTATAATTTTGTTAGATCATCACCAATAATTCAGGTTATTCCACAGTCAATTATTATGAGTTTGATATCAGTTCTGCTCATTTAAACACATTATGAATTACTATGATTACTTTTTCAAGAGGGAAAAGAATGGCAAAATTTTATGAAAATATGAAAGAAAGAAAAATATGAAAGATGATATAAAATCCTTAGATTCTTGCTTCAGTTTATCATTTTCAAATTTTTTTGACTCTTAGTGTTTGATGTTATCTGTTAAAGGCAGATTTTCCAACCTGAAATGTTGTATCTATAGTTATGAAACTTGACAACAGTCAAGCATGTCTGCCATGGTTCAGCAGTCATGCTTGTCTGTTGGCATGGTTACTGAGCTCAAAGAGAGAAATGAAAAAATGAAGAACAGTTTTCATCCACTCCGACTAACAGCAATGAGCAACCAAAAGGGCAAGGTTTCTTTTTCCTTTGCATAAATTTTATGCATGTCGTCTCTCTGTGCCCTCCTTCAGTGGGTCGAGTCATTCCCACCCTCACAGTGCTGCCCCCTCTTAGAGAGGAGCTGAAGCAGGGGAATGCCACCCTCATGTGTCTGGCCAACAAGGGCTTCCCCTCAGGCTGGAGTCTGAACTATTTCAACTGAAGTATCATTTTCATTTTTGCATTTGTGGGTTTGCAATAAAATTATGTTCATGAACTCAATTCCAGTCCAGCTGTGGACCTGTTCTATACACACCTATAAATATATCCATAAAATAACTAATAAAATAATTAATAAGAGTTAGGAGCCATGAAATTCTCATTTGGAATAGCCTGTTCACTCATTGATACAATATTATACAAAAATCCAAATAAAATAATAAGATCCCTCATAAAGAAATTGACCTAACTCAACAGCTGCATCAAAACTAAAACACAAGAAGTTTCTAAAAAAATGTGCTTTCATTGTTGAAATGTTCTTTTTTATACAAATGATAGAGGGTCTGTACTCACACGGCACCTTTAAGCCTTGTGTTTAGGCTTTGTAAAGTGCTTCTTATTCTGTATGTATACATTCCTTTCTGTGGTGGATTTTTTTTTGGGTTTTTTTGTTTCTAAAATCACACAACGTGGGGTTCCGCATCTCACCAAAGGACATGTGGAGAGACTGTGGATCAAAGTGCCAATCTTCCAGATGGGGCATGACTCTCACTCTGTGGCCACAGTTCAGTATACTTTTTCACTGCTAAGGTGAGATCAGCAAGGAAGCAACAATCCTGTTTGTACATTATTTGGCACACTTCTACAGTCTAATACCATCGAATGCAATTCATCTACCTTTGCCATGATGATGACACTGTGAGCTCAGTAATGCTCCATGAGATGCAGACTGTACACTGTTTAGATGATGGAAGGAAAAATGAACACACACATGCACACACACCCACACATGAATATATATACATATATAACTTTTTCTAGATTTTTTATCCTTTCACTGTAAAACATTCCTATAAACATTAATATATGATAATTATAAAACAACTCATTCCAACATAATATTTAATTTGTATACACACTCCTTAATTTAAAACAAACTCCTTGGACTGCAGGGTTTTTTCTTATTTATTCTCTTTTAGATGAGATGATACTTTAATCCGGAGCTAGGAAATCTAACAATCAAATATTTATTCCAAAAATCATCATGATAATGATGTTTAATGATAAAGACAGAAATATTTGATGAGAAAATCTTTATTTTCTGATCAATAAAAGATCAGTGACATAAAACAAACATGATTTAGAGAATAAGGAAATTCCAAGACAAAAACATTGACAAAGTGAAGCCAGTATCGGAGTCTCAGCAAGTGAGGTCAGGACTGGGAACACTGGTCTCTCATCAGTGTCTCTGTGACTGGAGTCTGGGAGCCCTGGGTGGCCTCACAGGTCACAGAGCCCACCTTCTTCCACTGGTCCTCAGGGAGCCTCAGGGTGCTGCTCCAGCTGTAGAGGCCGTCCTTCTGCAGCACCCCAGGGGTTCCACTCTCCTCCCAGCTGATGATGCTGCTGCCGTCCACCTTCCAGGACAGTCTCCAGTCTGAGGGGAAGCCCTTGTCGGCCAGACACATAAGTGTTGCATTCCCCTGCTTCAGCTCCTCTCTGGAGGGTGGCAGCACTGTCAGGGTCGCACGAACGTCACCTAGGAGACATCATTCAGGTTAGAGGATGTCTACATGAGACACTTGGAGAACTTTACTATGAGAGAGCTGAATTTTCTTCTTGTAGGAGTTTCAGTCAGATGTTTTTTCTGCTTTAAAAGTCCCTCTGCAACACACTGTTTCACTTCCCTTTAAGAAACCTCTCATGCATATCAGCACAGAGTTCTCCCTCTGACCTGAAATACATGAAACTATATGATGAAATGAAGATGGTATAATCTGGCTTCTCTTTTGCTGCCATCATCAAAATAAAATAAAATATTTCTGTTTAAAATAGAATATATTTAAAACACATCAGATTTGGTAGAACTTTGACACAATAATCTAAGTTCAGCTATTAGACATAAGACATCAACATTTAAAGCACTTTAAAGCAACATTGCACTTTTCCCGTGGTTTAAGTGGAACATGTGAGAAAAACCCTTGATTTGAAAAATATTCTCCTTACAAATAGTCAGAAGCATAAATTATTAGCTTAAATTGATTTAGTTTGTTAAAAAGCACTTCTTAAACCCTGTCTGGTTCATGTACCAAAGTGACACAAACTTTTTGAGCTATCGTTCAAAAATCTACGAGTATAGAGAGAAAGCTATCTGACTTTGTCTGAGTGTAGATGAATTAAGTGCCTGCTGTCTGAGGAAATTAAAACAGCAGCTTATTCAAACAAACATTTTCATTCATCCTCTGTGGTTTATAAAAGATAGTTTTAATCTTTATAATTGTTGAACAGTAATGAACAATAATCAGAGGAATGAAACATAAAAAATTTCCTACAGAAAATAATTAAATAACGACTTAAAATGATTAAACACATCAATTATTTTACTTACCACCGATGTCCAGCCTGGTGCCTCCACCGAACGTGTACCACAGTGATAAAAATTGATTGAGTCGTCGTACAAAAACCTCTGACTGGAAAAAGACACAGCTCTCTGACTTTGAACACAACAAACTCAACAGAAAGAGTCTCAGTCTAAAAAATACTTGTTGGATATTTTGCTATTATATTCTAGCAGAGTGAAAAAATATAAGACATTGCTAAATCAATTATCTGTGATATGTCTGATAAATATCTGTAAGAGCTTGTGAAGCAAAAACAACCAAAAAAATCATCAAACTATCTTAATCAATTCTTGAACAGATATCATGACAGTACCATCATTAAGAATATCTTTGGTCATGATAACCATGCAGTGAAAATGTGATATCATCTCAGCCCTACATCAGATCATTAAACCACACATTTATTACACAAGGAGAAAGCAAGAGTATGGTCTGACAAAGTCTAAATATTGAAAACATTCCTAGTTTAGAATCTCTAACAGCTATAATGGTCCACGACATTGCAGTTTTACATCAAAGCTAAAAAATAGTAAAATTACTACTTTCTCAACAACAGAACCAATATATGCTCACATCTGCTTTTCAAAATAATAACATGTCCGTTTCACATTGCATGAAACTATTAGATATGCTAAAAAAAATCACTACATTCTCAAGGCTCCAAAAATGTTATGTTTATGGTCTTATGGTTTTCGTGGCAGGTTGTAACATGCTTACTTTTGGCATGATTAGAAACCGTGAGAAATGTTATATTTGTCTGAAACGTTTCTTAGAATTTTCAATCAACAAAAAGGTACTAATAATGATAATGGGTCTGACTGATCCACTGATAATCAGCAACATCAGAGTGGTTTTCTCCCTACAGAAAAATCTAGTGACAAGCTGTGTGTAAAGTATAGGCAATGACATCACAGCACATTGCTCTCTGTGTGATTGTTACTTTGTGGCTATGGTAAATATCATCTTGAAAAAAAGTCCTGAAAGGAACAGTTTGTATGAGTCCAATAGAAACAAGTGTTATGTAAAGAAAATGTGAGTAAGGTTTAATTTGATAAGTTATTCGGTAAAGGTGTAACGTTTAAGTGATTTGGATCCATTCGAGACTCTAGAAGAAAGAGTGAACCAGTGATCCTGACCCATATCTCTCCTAAATGTGTTCAATGTGTTTTCTTATCTTGTGTGTGGTGTTAAAGTCTATATTCAGCTGAGGACATACAAATTTGTAGACTCGCATGTGAAGTTTACAGATAGATGAGCACAGGGGTTATCCATCATTATGCTAGCAGACGAAATGTATGTAGAGTCTCTGTTTTAATGAAAGTATATCTGAATTACATAGCTTTAACCTTCTGAATCTGTTTAATTCAAAAGGCATTTCTGGACCTGATGGCCCGACTCTGGTGTAAACATTTCCATAGAGAGCCACTTTGCATCAGCAGCACCATGCTCCAGTGCTCTGGGAGAGTTTATAGTCCTGAGAGTTGAACACTGGATGACTGACAGCTGTCCTTCATGACAACAGAAGCCACAGAAATCCTCCTCATCAAAAACATGACTTTCATCTGCGTCCTCATCTGGACTCTCCTCTGCTTCACTCAGGGTGAGGAAAATCATTTTCCTGTGATGTGAGAATCATTTGGAGTGTAGCTGAGTTTCACCTCACCGTCTCATGTCCAGTGTTTCTTCTCTCTCCTCAGGGTCTGTTGGACAAAGTGTTGTCTTGACTCAGCCAGCAGCCAAATCAGTGCAGCTCGGTCAAACTGTTTCTATTGACTGTAAGGCCAGTCCAAAAGTAGCTCACTACTCTGGTTCACAATACTACCTGGCCTGGTACCATCAGAAATCTGGAGAAGCTCCTAAAGCTCTGATCTACAGAACAACGGACAGATTTTCAGGAATCTCCTCCAGATTCAGTGGAAGTGGAGCAGGGAATGGAGTCGACTTCACTCTGACCATCAGTGGAGTTCAGGCTGAAGATGCAGGAGTTTATTACTGTCAGAGTTATCACAGTGGCCCCGTGTTCACACAGTGAAAAAGCATCGTACAAAAACCTCCTTCAGTCAGATTCAGCCAAAACTGAAATAACTTCTGCAGCTGGAAGCTGCTGCAGACTGATACAGTTCACTAAACACACACTCACAAGCATTATGTTTCACTTTTACAAACATCAAAACATAAGAATTCAATTAATAATTGTCATAATCTTCCCATAACAATAGTTCCACCTTCAGACCGAATGTGGCATCTTTAAACATTAAACAAACTTCTTACTCTGAACAAAAGCTACATTTATAGGACAAGATTTGATTTATTTTGTATTTGTAGTTTCAGGTTTGACACATTAGGGCCAAGATTCCTGTGACAACGAAGTTTATAGCAACAATCTAAAAGGATGAATTAAAGCAAGATATTACTGTCAGTCTGACATCAACAAATACAAAACAAATACCATGAATGATGAAGCTGTTGTTTGTTCTTTCTTTTCTTTTTTTTTCAGCTAAAACTGAAGCTATGTGGTTAAGAATAAAATCACATTTTCATTTCAGAGTTAATTTAGTCTAATTGACCTGATGTGAGAAGAAATTCAACAGTTTTCTTTCCTTCTACCTGGACACTAAAGCGACAGGTTATTTTTAAGAGTTTAACGTAGTGTTATGCTGAGATAAATTCAACAAGGATGATCATTTATTAAATCATCCTCTGCACAATTAAATGTCAAGCTGAGAATCTACATGAAGATGATGTAACAGTCAGCTGTCCAAGCAGAGAGGAGGAAACATCCTGACATGTAGAGGACAGCTACAGCTGACTGACTCTGTGTGTTTGCATATGTGTCCTGCCTCTCTGCTCCCAGATGTTAAGAGGTCAGTGTTGATCAGTGGCTGTCCAGACCTTTCAGAGACACTGACACACCAGCAGCACAATGATGATGTCACTGACTCTACTGCTGACCACCCTGGGGCTCCTTGTTCAGGGTGAGACTCTCTTCTTAAAGCTCTGCTTCAGGATACAACCAGGTTCACCACAATGATGTTCTGCTATGATGGAGAAACACTGAAACAAGCAGCATTGACCTTCTTCCATCTATTCTCCATGTTAAAGAAATCATCCTCTTCTGTTTGGATGTTGATGATCTTTCCTCAAGCTGAATTTGTCTTGATAACTATTCTCATCTTTCTCATATTTTCCAGGTTCATCAGGACAAATCTTAGTGACTCAGACTCCTGGATCTCAGTCTGTTGTTCCAGGAAACACTGTCTCCATCAGATGTAAAACCAGCACAAGTGTTAGTAGCTACCTCCACTGGTACCTCCAGAAACCTGGAGAAGCTCCTAAACTCCTGATCCGTTATGCTACAAATCGTCAGTCTGGAGTTTCAGATCGTTTCAGTGGAAGTGGATCTGGGACTGACTTCACTCTGACCATCAGCAGAGTTCAGGCTGAAGATTCAGGAGTTTATTACTGTCAGCAGGGTTACAGCACACCGTTCACACAGTGATACAAGGTCGTACAAAAACCTCCCTCAGCTGGAGAGGAACTGATCTGATCAACAGCTGCACTGAAACTAAAAACACACAAAGCTGCTCTAAATGATAAAGCCACAATGTATCAGCAGTTATCTATTTATTATTTTATGATTAAACAGATTATTTAGATTTTATAATTTTGTTTTCGACCAGATATTTTTACAAAGTTTCACTTTGTGTTGATGATCAATGACACAGAACATTAAACAATCATCAAAATAAGATTGAAGAATAACTTGAAATTTCAACAGCAATTTATGATCAACAATCAGATCAAAATCACTGACAAAAATAAAACTTCTAAATAGAAAGATGTCTTATAAAGTGTTTTTCAGCACTTTCCTTAGGAATCAAAGCTATTTAAGTGAACATGTTCCTCGATCTTATAAATTTCACACTTTGAAATCACAAATAAACCATTTTTTTTTCTTTTTTGTTAAAAAAAAAGAAGCGACGAACACTGTTGGTTCCAAAAAGATCCTTTTTTTCTCTCTTTGTTGAATAATTACC
The DNA here is from genome assembly GCF_036924035.1 of Leuresthes tenuis. Classification (NCBI taxonomy): domain Eukaryota; kingdom Metazoa; phylum Chordata; class Actinopteri; order Atheriniformes; family Atherinopsidae; genus Leuresthes; species Leuresthes tenuis. The sequence goes on along the minus strand of NW_027325372.1, from coordinate 7,148,774 downwards.
ACAGATTATACCTGATAAAGTCCTGGCTGACTGCTTTGTCTATACAGTTTAACAGTCAGACACCCCATAATGAGAAAAAAATGGATTCTGTTTCAAGCTGTTTACTGAGGATTTTCTGCAACTGACACATAGTTTCAGGGCATTTTAATGTCAATAATTGCTATAATGCTATGAAAATGTTCCTTGAATGAAAATGACCTTGTTTTATGTTCATGGTAATTACTCTGTTTCAGGAATGAGATGTCTGACTTTATGGGCTTTTTTTGAGACTATTGAGTTTTGTCATGTGCTCCTCAAAAAATGACTCAGAGTTGTCTGTTTGAATATCGTGAAAAAAATATTTATACTAACTATATCATTCCATTTGATGAAAAAAAATAATCGTTTTAATCTGCAGAGTTCAGGCTGAAGAAGAGATTTATCAGTACATTTACTCTTTAAACTGTGATACAACTTTAATTAATAATTTCAGCTTGACATTAAATTAGACCAGTTTTGTCTTAAAGAATTCTTCATGTACAAATTCCTTTCTCAAAAATCAGTAAAGCTTCCCCAAGCTGTAGTCTCGATATTAAGAAAGTATAGGAGTCAAATTTAATGAGTAAATTTTTATTGTCTGAATATAGTTAAATGATAAACATTCCAAAGTAAACAAGACTGTGTGATAATCTTAAAAGTTAAAGAGAAAAAGGCCTGCAGAATGATAACATAAGAGAATGAAAAGAATAACTGAGTCCCAGTGAGTCAGGTCAGGACTGGGAACACTGGTCTCTCGTCAGTGTCTCTGTGACTGGAGTCTGGGAGCCCTGGGTGGCCTCACAGGTCACAGAGCCCACCTTCCCCCACTGGTCTGCAGTGAGCCTCAGGGTGCTGCTCCAGCTGTAGAGGCCGTCCTTCTGCAGCACCCCGGGGCTCCCGCTCTCCTCCCAGCTGATGCTGCTGCTGCTTCTGCTGCTGCCGTCCACCTTCCAGGACAGACTCCAGCCTGAGGGGAAGCCCTTGTTGGCCAGACACATGAGGGTGGCCTTCTTCTGCTGCTGCAGCTCCTCTGTGGAGGGGGGCAGCACCGTCAGGGTGGGACGGACATCACCTAGAAGACACCAATCGGTTTTAGAACAGGGACCATACAGCTTTCAACTGAATGCGAGACACGTGGACACTTATCGTTTCACAGATGAGTTTCGTCCTTTAAGGAGTTTCAGTTAGATGGTTTCCTTCTCCATCAGTCACTGATTCACACATTGTTTCACTTCCCTTTCAGAAAGCTCTCATGCACATCCGCACAGAGACTCCTGACATGAACTTAAATATGTTAAAGTACCAACTTTAAGAAGCTAACTTTAACAGTTTAAAAGAGTTAACAGAAACTTGATTATTTCATAATAACTGTAACACAGAGACTAAACTGCATTAATTTAGTTTTTTTAACATTCGCTGTTAGTTCATCAAAATCCTGGTACAAGCATCCTTGCTGTCACATTCAAGAAACAATGAACCTTTCTGATCATTTCCACTGTTAAAATAAACTATGAGCTGGAAAATATACAAGGACTATATTCAAAATGTAATAGATTTCAAACCATGATAGAAAAAAACTTTGAAACTAAGTTTGAGAAAGTTAGAATCATTTTCAGACATCACAGATTTGGCAGGATTGTTGAACATGTCCTTCAGTCACACTGTTCAGAATAAGTTTGACTCAACTCAGATGTGTCGACAAAACAAAGAATTCAATAAATTACACGAATGATTGTTTTGTTACCGTTAAAGTTGTTTCAAACCTTAACTGGAGCATGTGAAGAAAGGTTAATTAAATACTTTCTGCTGAAATGGAATCTAAGAGAGGAGAACCAGAAGTAATATATTGATTTAAAATTGATTTCACTCGTCCTATAAAAAAAGTATCTCTTGCTACAAATATTAGAAAAAACACAGATATGACCTTCAGATTTGTAGTTTGTAGCAGTTTTTAGAGACTTACTTCCAACATCCAGTCTGGTTCCTCCACCGAACGTGTACCACAGTGATACAAACTGATTGAGTCGTCGTACAAAAACCTCTGACAGCAGAGAGACGCGGCTCTCTGACTTTGGACACAACAAACTAAACTTTGTCTGAAAAAACTAAATGTAAAAGTCTTCAGATGTTGTTTATCTAAATGTCTTAATTTTTTTCACATTTAGAAATATGCTGATGATATTTCTATTTGTCCTTCCAGTTTTAGAAATTAGGTGTATTTCAACCTATTGATCCAGAATTATACCAGAGAGCTTAAAACAAATATTTTTAAAGAATTACATGTTGGTAGAATAAAAGACTTAAGATCTACATCATAAAAATGTATCCAATATTAAACTTACTTCCAAGTTCCAGTCGGGTTCCTCCACCAAAAGTCCACCACAGTGATACAAACTGGTTGAGTCGTCATACAAAAACCTCTGACAGCAGAGAGAAGCGGCTCTCTGACTTTGGACTCAACAAACTCAAGACAAACAGTTTCCACCTGTAAAACACAGCTGGCTGATGTCAGAAAAAGCTACAACAGACTGCCAGCTATTTAAAAACTGATTAATCTATTCTATTTCATTAATATGTATTTGTGATTTTGTCATTAAGTAAGTCAAATTAACACTGTTTGTTTTTTAAAAACAATAAAAACTAAAAATGAATTTACATATGTGTTCTAACACAACAAATAAAAAAGGCAGCAGTGACATCTTTCAATAAATGGAATAATTAATTGATAAACAGCATCATCAGATTGATCCAAGTCCCTGTTGGAGTCATTCAGAGCATTTCCATAGAGAGCCACTTTGCATCAGCAGCACCATGCTCCAGTGCTCTGGGAGAGTTTATAGTCCTGAGAGTTGAACACTGGATGACTGACAGCTGACCTTCATGACAACAGCAGCCACAGAAATCCTCCTCATCAAAAACATGACTTTGATCTGCGTCCTCATCTGGACTCTCCTCTGCTTCACTCAGGGTGAGGAAAATCATTTTCCTGTGATGTGAGAATCATTTGGAGTGTAGCTGAGTTTCACCTCACCGTCTCATGTCCAGTGTTTCTTCTCTCTCCTCAGGGTCTGTTGGACAAAGTGTTGTCTTGACTCAGCCAGCAGCCAAATCAGTGCAGCTCGGTCAAACTGCTTCTATTGACTGTAAGGCAAATCCAGAAGTAGTTCAGTACTCTGGATCACAATACTATCTGGCCTGGTACCATCAGAAATCTGGAGAAGCTCCTAAAGCTCTGATCTACTTGACATCAGACAGATTTTCAGGAATCTCCTCCAGATTAAGTGGAAGTGGAGCAGGGAATGGAGTTGACTTCACTCTGACCATCAGTGGAGTTCAGGCTGAAGATGCAGGAGTTTATTACTGTCAGAGTTATCACTGGTTAAACAGTCAGGAAGTGTTCACACAGTGAAAAAGCATCGTACAAAAACCTCCTTCAGTCAGATTCAGCCAAAACTGAAATAACTTCTGCAGCTGGAAGCTGCTGCAGACTGATACAGTTCACTAAACACACACTCACAAGCATTAAGTTTCACTTTTACAAACATCAAAACATAAGAATTCAATTAATAATTGTCATAATCTTCCCATAACAATAGTTCCACCTTCAGACCAAATGTGACATCTTTAAACTTTAAACAAACTTCTTACTCTGAACAAAAGCTGCATTTATACAACAAGATTTGATTTATTTTGTATTTGTAGTTTCAGGTTTGACACATTAGGACCAAGATTCCTGTGGCATGAAGTTTATAGCAACAATCTAAAAGGATGAATTAAAGCTAGATATTACTGTCAGTCTGACATCATCAAATACAAAACAAATACCATGAATGATGAAGCTGTTGTTTGTTCTTTCCTTTCTTTTTTAGCTAAAACTGAAGCTATGTGGTTAAGAATAAAATCATATTTTCATTTCAGAGTTAATTTAGTCTAATTGACCTGATGTGAGAAGAAATTCAACAGTTTTCTTTCCTTCTACCTGGACACTAAAGTGACAGGTTCTTTTTAAGAGTTTAACGTAGTGTTATGCTGAGATAAATTCAACAAGGATGATCATTTATTAAATCATCCTCTGCACAATTAAATGTCAAGCTGAGAATCTACATGAAGATGATGTAACAGTCAGCTGTCCAAGCAGAGAGGAGGAAACATCCTGACATGTAGAGGACAGCTACAGCTGACTGACTCTGTGTGTTTGCATATGTGTCCTGCCTCTCTGCTCCCAGATGTTAAGAGGTCAGTGTTGATCAGTGGCTGTCCAGACCTTTCAGAGACACTGACACACCAGCAGCACAATGATGATGTCACTGACTCTACTGCTGACCACCCTGGGGCTCCTTGTTCAGGGTGAGACTCTCTTCTTAAAGCTCTGCTTCAGGATACAACCAGGTTCACCACAATGATGTTCTGCTATGATGGAGAAACACTGAAACAAGCAGCATTGACCTTCTTCCATCTATTCTTCATGTTAAAGAAATCATCCTCTTCTGTTTGGATGTTGATGATCTTTCCTCAAGCTGAATTTGTCTTGATAACTATTCTCATCTTTCTCATATTTTCCAGGTTCATCAGGACAAATCTTAGTGACTCAGACTCCTGGATCTCAGTCTGTTGTTCCAGGAAACACTTTCTCCATCAGATGTAAAACCAGCACAAGTGTTAGTAGCTACCTCCACTGGTACCTCCAGAAACCTGGAGAAGCTCCTAAACTCCTGATTTATTTAGCTACAAATCGTCAGTCTGGAGTTTCAGATCGTTTCAGTGGAAGTGGATCTGGGACTGACTTCACTCTGACCATCAGCAGAGTTCAGGCTGAAGATTCAGGAGTTTATTACTGTCAGCAGGGTTACAGCCCACCGTTCACACAGTGATACAACGTCGTACAAAAACCTCCCTCAGCTGGAGAGGAACTGATCTGATCAACAGCTGCACTGAAACTAAAAACACACAAAGCTGCTCTAAATTATAAGGCCACAATGTATCAGGAGTTATCTATTTATTATTTTATGATCAAACAGATTATTTGAATTAAGTAATTTTGTTTTAGACCAGATATTTTTACAAAGTTTGACTTTGTGTTGATGATCAGTGACACAGAACATTAAATAATCCTCAAAATAAGATTGAAGAATAACTTGAAATTTCAACAGCAATTTAAGATTTAAACTCTATTTGTCTTCAACCAATCAGATCAAAATCACTGACGAAAATAAAACTTCTAAATAGAAAGATGTCTGCTAAAGTGTTTTTCAGCACTTTCCTTATGAATCAAAGCTATTTAAGTGAACATGTTCCTCGATCTTATAAAGTTCACACTTTTAAATCACAAATAAACCATTTTTTTTATTTTTTGTGAATAAAAAAGAAGCGACAAACACTGTCAACTCCAAAAAGATCCTTTTTTTCTCACTTTGTTGAATAATTACCACAGATTATACCTGATAAAGTCCTGGCTGACTGTGCTTTGTCTATACAGTTTAACAGTCAGACACCCCATAATGAGAAAAAAATGGATTCTTTTTCAAGCTGTTTACTGAGGATTTTCTGCAACTGACACATAGTTTCAGGGCATTTTAATGTCAATAATTGCTATAATGCTATGAAAATGTTCCGTGAATGAAAATGACCTTGTTTTATGTTCATGGTAATTACTCTGTTTCAGGAATGAGATGTCTGACTTTATGGGCTTTTTTTGAGACTAATGAATTTTGTCATGTGCTCCTCAAAAAATGACTCAGAGTTGTCTGAATAAAGTGAAAAAAATATTTATACTAACTATATCATTCAATTTGATGAAAAAAGGAATAGTTTTAATTTTCAGAGTTCAGGCTGAAGAAGAGATTTATCGGTGCATTTACTCTTTAAACTGTGATACAACTTTAATTAATAATTTCAGCTTGACATTAAATTAGACCGGTATTGTCTTAAAGAATCCTTCATGTACAAATTCCTTTCTCAAAAATCAGTAAAGATTCCCCAAGCCGTAGTCCCGGATATTAAGAAAGTATAGGAGTCAAATTTAATGAGTAAATCTTTATTGTCTGAATATAGTTAAATGATAAACATTCCAAAGTAAACAAGACTGTGTGATAATCTTAAAAGTTAAAGAGAAAAAGGCCTGCAGAATGATAACATAAGAGAATGAAAAGAATAACTGAGTCCCAGTGAGTCAGGTCAGGACTGGGAACACTGGTCTCTCGTCAGTGTCTCTGCGACTGGAGTCTGGGAGCCCTGGGTGGCCTCACAGGTCACAGAGCCCACCTTCCCCCACTGGTCTGCAGTGAGCCTCAGGGTGCTGCTCCAGCTGTAGAGGCCGTCCTTCTGCAGCACCCCGGGGCTCCCGCTCTCCTCCCAGCTGATGCTGCTGCTGCTTCTGCTGCTGCCGTCCACCTTCCAGGACAGACTCCAGCCTGAGGGGAAGCCCTTGTTGGCCAGACACATGAGGGTGGCCTTCTTCTGCTGCTGCAGCTCCTCTGTGGAGGGGGGCAGCACCGTCAGGGTGGGGACGACTCGACCCACTGGAAGAAGAGACAAAGAGACGACATGAAGAAGGTTTGTAAAACAAGCAAACTTATTGCACCCTGTTGGCTGTTGAAGAGAAAGCTGCTGGTTTTGTTAGTCTTCCCCAAGCTGGATGAACCTCAGCTTTCACTTCCCTGTAACAGCTCAGTAACTACGGCAACAGACGAGCATCACCAATGAACCATGGCAACAGAAAGGTTTCAGTACTAAATATAAAATGTTCTAAGCAGAAAAGTCTCATCTCACTTTTATGAACAAACTTAAACATCAGAGTTGAAAATGATGCAGTAAATCAAGAATAAGAAGATCTTCATCGATGCTCCACATTCTCAGTTCAAATCTAATTAAATATAAACATTCACACAAGGCAAAACTGGGGAATCATGACCTTAAAAAATGAAGAAGAAACTTTTCAAAACATGGAATCATTTCCCAGTTAAAAACACAAATGATATTGATGAAGAAATTGATGACATTAGCTGCAATAATTCTACATTAAATGCTTTTACAATGTTACCTGCAATTATAATTTTCTATCCATGAGTAATACGAAGCAAAACATGATGCAATAATTTACAACATATTTAAGATGGTCATTTAAAACATGCAAAAAATATATTTTTACAGCATTAAATTACATTTTACATTAAAAAATACTTTTATTTTCTGTCAAGAATGTAACTTTCTAACAAAATCATGAAAAAAGAAGGTCCGTCATAAAAAAATATATATTTTAAACTCAGTGTCGCGATGCAAACACATTTGAAATTACCATTACTAAAATAGATATAATTAGAAGATTCTTGTTTTAATTGAAGTTGTTCTGAATCACTCTGAGGTCACAGTCACCAGAAAAACACAATATTCTAAGTATCATCCAATACATTCACATAAAGCACTTCTTTATTGATTTAAAGTAGAATAAAAGTTGAATTTTGTTTTGTTTAGAAGATAAAGGCACTTACAGTTAACTTCCAGTCTGGTTCCTCCACCAAAAGTCCTCCACAGTGATACAAACTGGTTGAGTCGTCGTACAAAAACCTCTGACAGCAGAGAGACGCGGCTTTCTGACTTTGGACCCAACAAACTCAACACAAACAGTTTCCACCTGTAAAACACAGCTGGCTGATGTCAGAAAAAGCTACAACAGACTGCCAGATATTTAAAAACTGATTAATCTATTCTATTTCATTAATGTGTATTTGTGATTTTGTCATTAAGTAAGTCAAATTAACAATAATTGTTATTTGTAAAACAATAAAAACTAAAAATTAATTCACATATATATTCTAAGACAACAAATAAAAAAGGCAGCAGTGACATCTTTCAATAAATAGAATAATCAGTTGATAAATGCCATCATCAGATTGATCCAAGTCCCTGTTGGAGTCATTCAGAGCATTTCCATAGAGAGCCACTTTGCATCAGCAGCACCATGCTCCAGTGCTCTGGGAGAGTTTATAGTCCTGAGAGTTGAACACTGGATGACTGACAGCTGTCCTTCATGACAACAGAAGCCACAGAAATCCTCCTCATCAAAAACATGACTTTGATCTGCGTCCTCATCTGGACTCTCCTCTGCTTCACTCAGGGTGAGGAAAATCATTTTCCTGTGATGTGAGAATCATTTGGAGTGTAGCTGAGTTTCACCTCACCGTCTCATGTCCAGTGTTTCTTCTCTCTCCTCAGGGTCTGTTGGACAAAGTGTTGTCTTGACTCAGCCAGCAGCCAAATCAGTGCAGCTCGGTCAAACTGTTTCTATTGACTGTAAGGCCAGTCCAAAAGTAGCTCACTACTTTGGTTCAAAGTACTACCTGGCCTGGTACCATCAGAAATCTGGAGAAGCTCCTAAAGCTCTGATCTACAGAACATCAGACAGATTTTCAGGAATCTCCTCCAGATTCAGTGGAAGTGGAGCAGGGAATGGAGTCGACTTCACTCTGACCATCAGTGGAGTTCAGGCTGAAGATGCAGGAGTTTATTACTGTCAGAGTTATCACAGTGGCCCCGTGTTCACACAGTGAAAAATCATCGTACAAAAACCTCCTTCAGTCAGATTCAGCCAAAACTGAAATAACTTCTGCAGCTGGAAGCTGCTGCAGACTGATACAGTTCACTAAACACACACTCACATGCATTATGTTTCACTTTTACAAACATCAAAACATAAGAATTCAATTAATAATTGTCATAATCTTCCCATAACAATAGTTCCACCTTCAGACCAAATGTGGCATCTTTAAACTTTAAACAAACTTCTTACTCTGAACAAAAGCTGCATTTATACAACAAGATTTGATTTATTTTGTATTTGTAGTTTCAGGTTTGACACATTAGGGCCAAGATTCCTGTGGCATGAAGTTTATAGCAACAATCTAAAAGGATGAATTAAAGCAAGATATTACTGTCAGTCTGACATCAACAAATACAAAACAAATACCATGAATGATGAAGCTGTTGTTTGTTCTTTCTTTTCTTTTGTTTCTTGATGAAACTGAAGCTATGTGGTTAAGAATAAAATCACTTTTTCATTTCAGAGTTAATTTAGTCTAATTGACCTGATGTGAGAAGAAATTCAACAGTTTTCTTTCCTTCTACCTGGACACTAAAGCGACAGGTTATTTTTAATAGTTTAACGTAGTGTTATGCTGAGATAAATTCAACAAGGATGATCATTTATTAAATCATCCTCTGCACAATTAAATGTCAAGCTGAGAATCTACATGAAGATGATGTAACAGTCAGCTGTCCAAGCAGAGAGGAGGAAACATCCTGACATGTAGAGGACAGCTACAGCTGACTGACTCTGTGTGTTTGCATATGTGTCCTGCCTCTCTGCTCCCAGATGTTAAGAGGTCAGTGTTGATCAGTGGCTGTCCAGACCTTTCAGAGACACTGACACACCAGCAGCACAATGATGATGTCACTGACTCTACTGCTGACCACCCTGGGGCTCCTTGTTCAGGGTGAGACTCTCTTCTTAAAGCTCTGCTTCAGGATACAACCAGGTTCACCACAATGATGTTCTGCTATGATGGAGAAACACTGAAACAAGCAGCATTGACCTTCTCCCATCTATTCTCCATGTTAAAGAAATCATCCTCTTCTGTTTGGATGTTGATAATCTTTCCTCAAGTTGAATTTGTCTTGATAACTATTCTCATCTTTCTCATATTTTCCAGGTTCATCAGGACAAATCTTAGTGACTCAGACTCCTGGATCTCAGTCTGTTGTTCCAGGAAACACTTTCTCCATCAGATGTAAAACCAGTTCAACTGTTTATAGCTTCCTCCACTGGTACCTCCAGAAACCTGGAGAAGCTCCGAAACTCCTGATCCGTTCTGCTACAAATCGTCAGTCTGGAGTTTCAGATCGTTTCAGTGGAAGTGGATCTCGGACTGATTACTCTCTGACCATCAGCAGAGTTCAGGCTGAAGATTCAGGAGTTTATTACTGTCAGCAGGGTTACAGCACACCGTTCACACAGTGATACAACGTCGTACAAAAACCTCCCTCAGCTGGAGAGGAACTGATCTGATCAACAGCTGCACTGAAACTAAAAACACACAAAGCTGCTCTAAATGATAAAGCCACAATGTATCAGCAGTTATCTATTCATTATTTTATGATTAAACAGATTATTTGAATTAAATTTAGTTGTAGACCAGATATTTTTACAAAGTTTGACTTTGTGTTGATGATTAATGACACAGAACATTAAATAATCCTCAAAATAAGATTGAAGAATAACTTGAAATTTCAACAGCAATTTGTGATTTAAACTTTTTTCATCTTCAACCAATCAGATCAAAATCACTGACGAAAATAAAACTTCTAAATAGAAAGATGTCAGCTAAAGTGTTTTTCAGCACTTTCCTCATGAATCAAAGCTATTTAAGTGAACATGTTCCTCGATCTTATAAAGTTCACACTTTTAAATCACAAATAAACCATTTTTTTTATTTTTTGTTAAAAAAAAAGAAGCGACGAACACTGTTGGTTCCAAAAAGATCCTTTTTTTCTCACTTTGTTGAATAATTACCACAGATTATACCTGATAAAGTCCTGGCTGACTGTGCTTTGTCTATACAGTTTAACAGTCAGACACCCCATAATGAGAAAAAAATGGATTCTTTTTCAAGCTGTTTACTGAGGATTTTCTGCAACTGACACATAGTTTCAGGGCATTTTAATGTCAATAATTGCTATAATGCTATGAAAATGTTCCGTGAATGAAAATGACCTTGTTTTATGTTCATGGTAATTACTCTGTTTCAGGAATGAGATGTCTGACTTTATGGGCTTTTTTTTAGACTAATGAGTTTTGTCATGTGCTCCTCAAAAAATGACTCAGAGTTGTCTGTTTGAATAAAGTGAAAAAAATATTTATACTAACTATATCATTCAATTTGATGAAAAAAGGAATAGTTTTCATTTTCAGAGTTCAGGCTGAAGAAGAGATTTATCGGTGCATTTACTCTTTAAACTTTGATACAACTTTAATTAATCATTTCAGCTTGACATTAAATCAGTCCGGTATTGTCTTTAAGAATTCTTCATGTACAAATTCCTTTCTCAAAAATCAGTAAAGCTTCCCCAAGCCGTAGTCCCGGATATTAAGAAAGTATAGGAGTCAAATTTAATGAGTAAATTTTTATTGTCTGAATATAGTTAAATGATAAACATTCCAAAGTAAACAAGACTGTGTGATAATCTTAAAAGTTAAAGAGAAAAAGGCCTGCAGAATGATAACATAAGAGAATGAAAAGAATAACTGAGTCCCAGTGAGTCAGGTCAGGACTGGGAACACTGGTCTCTCGTCAGTGTCTCTGTGACTGGAGTCTGGGAGCCCTGGGTGGCCTCACAGGTCACAGAGCCCACCTTCCCCCACTGGTCTGCAGTGAGCCTCAGGGTGCTGCTCCAGCTGTAGAGGCCGTCCTTCTGCAGCACCCCGGGGCTCCCGCTCTCCTCCCAGCTGATGCTGCTGCTGCTTCTGCTGCTGCCGTCCACCTTCCAGGACAGACTCCAGCCTGAGGGGAAGCCCTTGTTGGCCAGACACATGAGGGTGGCCTTCTTCTGCTGCTGCAGCTCCTCTGTGGAGGGGGGCAGCACCGTCAGGGTGGGACGGACATCACCTAGAAGACACCAATTGGTTTTAGAACAGGGACCATACAGCTTTCAACTGAATGCGAGACACGTGGACACTTATCGTTTCACAGATGAGTTTCGTCCTTTAAGGAGTTTCAGTTAGATGGTTTCCTTCTCCATCAGTCACTGATTCACACATTGTTTCACTTCCCTTTCAGAAAGCTCTCATGCACATCCGCACAGAGACTCCTGACATGAACTTAAATATGTTAAAGTACCAACTTTAAGAAGCTAACTTTAACAGTTTAAAAGAGTTAACAGAAACTTGATTATTTCATAATAACTGTAACACAGAGACTAAACTGCATTAATTTAGTTTTTTTAACATTCGCTGTTAGTTCATCAAAATCCTGGTACAAGCATCCTTGCTGTCACATTCAAGAAACAATGAACCTTTCTGATCATTTCCACTGTTAAAATAAACTATGAGCTGGAAAATATACAAGGACTATATTCAAAATGTAATAGATTTCAAACCATGATAGAAAAAAACTTTGAAACTAAGTTTGAGAAAGTTAGAATCATTTTCAGACATCACAGATTTGGCAGGATTGTTGAACATGTCCTTCAGTCACACTGTTCAGAATAAGTTTGACTCAACTCAGATGTGTCGACAAAACAAAGAATTCAATAAATTACACGAATGATTGTTTTGTTACCGTTAAAGTTGTTTCAAACCTTAACTGGAGCATGTGAAGAAAGGTTAATTAAATACTTTCTGCTGAAATGGAATCTAAGAGAGGAGAACCAGAAGTAATATATTGATTTAAAATTGATTTCACTCGTCCTATAAAAAAAGTATCTCTTGCTACAAATATTAGAAAAAACACAGATATGACCTTCAGATTTGTAGTTTGTAGCAGTTTTTAGAGACTTACTTCCAACATCCAGTCTGGTTCCTCCACCGAACGTGTACCACAGTGATACAAACTGATTGAGTCGTCGTACAAAAACCTCTGACAGCAGAGAGACGCGGCTCTCTGACTTTGGACACAACAAACTAAACTTTGTCTGAAAAAACTAAATGTAAAAGTCTTCAGATGTTGTTTATCTAAATGTCTTAATTTTTTTCACATTTAGAAATATGCTGATGATATTTCTATTTGTCCTTCCAGTTTTAGAAATTAGGTGTATTTCAACCTATTGATCCAGAATTATACCAGAGAGCTTAAAACAAATATTTTTAAAGAATTACATGTTGGTAGAATAAAAGACTTAAGATCTACATCATAAAAATGTATCCAATATTAAACTTACTTCCAAGTTCCAGTCGGGTTCCTCCACCAAAAGTCCACCACAGTGATACAAACTGGTTGAGTCGTCATACAAAAACCTCTGACAGCAGAGAGAAGCGGCTCTCTGACTTTGGACTCAACAAACTCAAGACAAACAGTTTCCACCTGTAAAACACAGCTGGCTGATGTCAGAAAAAGCTACAACAGACTGCCAGCTATTTAAAAACTGATTAATCTATTCTATTTCATTAATATGTATTTGTGATTTTGTCATTAAGTAAGTCAAATTAACACTGTTTGTTTTTTAAAAACAATAAAAACTAAAAATGAATTTACATATGTGTTCTAACACAACAAATAAAAAAGGCAGCAGTGACATCTTTCAATAAATGGAATAATTAATTGATAAACAGCATCATCAGATTGATCCAAGTCCCTGTTGGAGTCATTCAGAGCATTTCCATAGAGAGCCACTTTGCATCAGCAGCACCATGCTCCAGTGCTCTGGGAGAGTTTATAGTCCTGAGAGTTGAACACTGGATGACTGACAGCTGACCTTCATGACAACAGCAGCCACAGAAATCCTCCTCATCAAAAACATGACTTTGATCTGCGTCCTCATCTGGACTCTCCTCTGCTTCACTCAGGGTGAGGAAAATCATTTTCCTGTGATGTGAGAATCATTTGGAGTGTAGCTGAGTTTCACCTCACCGTCTCATGTCCAGTGTTTCTTCTCTCTCCTCAGGGTCTGTTGGACAAAGTGTTGTCTTGACTCAGCCAGCAGCCAAATCAGTGCAGCTCGGTCAAACTGCTTCTATTGACTGTAAGGCAAATCCAGAAGTAGTTCAGTACTCTGGATCACAATACTATCTGGCCTGGTACCATCAGAAATCTGGAGAAGCTCCTAAAGCTCTGATCTACTTGACATCAGACAGATTTTCAGGAATCTCCTCCAGATTAAGTGGAAGTGGAGCAGGGAATGGAGTTGACTTCACTCTGACCATCAGTGGAGTTCAGGCTGAAGATGCAGGAGTTTATTACTGTCAGAGTTATCACAGTGGCCCCGTGTTCACACAGTGAAAAAGCATCGTACAAAAACCTCCTTCAGTCAGATTCAGCCAAAACTGAAATAACTTCTGCAGCTGGAAGCTGCTGCAGACTGATACAGTTCACTAAACACACACTCACAAGCATTATGTTTCACTTTTACAAACATCAAAACATAAGAATTCAATTAATAATTGTCATAATCTTCCCATAACAATAGTTCCACCTTCAGACCAAATGTGACATCTTTAAACTTTAAACAAACTTCTTACTCTGAACAAAAGCTGCATTTATACAACAAGATTTGATTTATTTTGTATTTGTAGTTTCAGGTTTGACACATTAGGACCAAGATTCCTGTGGCATGAAGTTTATAGCAACAATCTAAAAGGATGAATTAAAGCTAGATATTACTGTCAGTCTGACATCATCAAATACAAAACAAATACCATGAATGATGAAGCTGTTGTTTGTTCTTTCCTTTCTTTTTTTAGCTAAAACTGAAGCTATGTGGTTAAGAATAAAATCATATTTTCATTTCAGAGTTAATTTAGTCTAATTGACCTGATGTGAGAAGAAATTCAACAGTTTTCTTTCCTTCTACCTGGACACTAAAGTGACAGGTTCTTTTTAAGAGTTTAACGTAGTGTTATGCTGAGATAAATTCAACAAGGATGATCATTTATTAAATCATCCTCTGCACAATTAAATGTCAAGCTGAGAATCTACATGAAGATGATGTAACAGTCAGCTGTCCAAGCAGAGAGGAGGAAACATCCTGACATGTAGAGGACAGCTACAGCTGACTGACTCTGTGTGTTTGCATATGTGTCCTGCCTCTCTGCTCCCAGATGTTAAGAGGTCAGTGTTGATCAGTGGCTGTCCAGACCTTTCAGAGACACTGACACACCAGCAGCACAATGATGATGTCACTGACTCTACTGCTGACCACCCTGGGGCTCCTTGTTCAGGGTGAGACTCTCTTCTTAAAGCTCTGCTTCAGGATACAACCAGGTTCACCACAATGATGTTCTGCTATGATGGAGAAACACTGAAACAAGCAGCATTGACCTTCTTCCATCTATTCTTCATGTTAAAGAAATCATCCTCTTCTGTTTGGATGTTGATGATCTTTCCTCAAGCTGAATTTGTCTTGATAACTATTCTCATCTTTCTCATATTTTCCAGGTTCATCAGGACAAATCTTAGTGACTCAGACTCCTGGATCTCAGTCTGTTGTTCCAGGAAACACTTTCTCCATCAGATGTAAAACCAGCACAAGTGTTAGTAGCTACCTCCACTGGTACCTCCAGAAACCTGGAGAAGCTCCTAAACTCCTGATTTATTTAGCTACAAATCGTCAGTCTGGAGTTTCAGATCGTTTCAGTGGAAGTGGATCTGGGACTGACTTCACTCTGACCATCAGCAGAGTTCAGGCTGAAGATTCAGGAGTTTATTACTGTCAGCAGGGT
Organism: Leuresthes tenuis; assembly: GCF_036924035.1. NCBI lineage: Eukaryota > Metazoa > Chordata > Actinopteri > Atheriniformes > Atherinopsidae > Leuresthes > Leuresthes tenuis. Next base: position 7,133,332 of record NW_027325372.1, on the reverse strand, counting down.
TACAGCCCACCGTTCACACAGTGATACAACGTCGTACAAAAACCTCCCTCAGCTGGAGAGGAACTGATCTGATCAACAGCTGCACTGAAACTAAAAACACACAAAGCTGCTCTAAATTATAAGGCCACAATGTATCAGGAGTTATCTATTTATTATTTTATGATCAAACAGATTATTTGAATTAAGTAATTTTGTTTTAGACCAGATATTTTTACAAAGTTTGACTTTGTGTTGATGATCAGTGACACAGAACATTAAATAATCCTCAAAATAAGATTGAAGAATAACTTGAAATTTCAACAGCAATTTAAGATTTAAACTCTATTTGTCTTCAACCAATCAGATCAAAATCACTGACGAAAATAAAACTTCTAAATAGAAAGATGTCTGCTAAAGTGTTTTTCAGCACTTTCCTTATGAATCAAAGCTATTTAAGTGAACATGTTCCTCGATCTTATAAAGTTCACACTTTTAAATCACAAATAAACCATTTTTTTTATTTTTTGTGAATAAAAAAGAAGCGACAAACACTGTCAACTCCAAAAAGATCCTTTTTTTCTCACTTTGTTGAATAATTACCACAGATTATACCTGATAAAGTCCTGGCTGACTGTGCTTTGTCTATACAGTTTAACAGTCAGACACCCCATAATGAGAAAAAAATGGATTCTTTTTCAAGCTGTTTACTGAGGATTTTCTGCAACTGACACATAGTTTCAGGGCATTTTAATGTCAATAATTGCTATAATGCTATGAAAATGTTCCGTGAATGAAAATGACCTTGTTTTATGTTCATGGTAATTACTCTGTTTCAGGAATGAGATGTCTGACTTTATGGGCTTTTTTTGAGACTAATGAATTTTGTCATGTGCTCCTCAAAAAATGACTCAGAGTTGTCTGAATAAAGTGAAAAAAATATTTATACTAACTATATCATTCAATTTGATGAAAAAAGGAATAGTTTTAATTTTCAGAGTTCAGGCTGAAGAAGAGATTTATCGGTGCATTTACTCTTTAAACTGTGATACAACTTTAATTAATAATTTCAGCTTGACATTAAATTAGACCGGTATTGTCTTAAAGAATCCTTCATGTACAAATTCCTTTCTCAAAAATCAGTAAAGATTCCCCAAGCCGTAGTCCCGGATATTAAGAAAGTATAGGAGTCAAATTTAATGAGTAAATCTTTATTGTCTGAATATAGTTAAATGATAAACATTCCAAAGTAAACAAGACTGTGTGATAATCTTAAAAGTTAAAGAGAAAAAGGCCTGCAGAATGATAACATAAGAGAATGAAAAGAATAACTGAGTCCCAGTGAGTCAGGTCAGGACTGGGAACACTGGTCTCTCGTCAGTGTCTCTGCGACTGGAGTCTGGGAGCCCTGGGTGGCCTCACAGGTCACAGAGCCCACCTTCCCCCACTGGTCTGCAGTGAGCCTCAGGGTGCTGCTCCAGCTGTAGAGGCCGTCCTTCTGCAGCACCCCGGGGCTCCCGCTCTCCTCCCAGCTGATGCTGCTGCTGCTTCTGCTGCTGCCGTCCACCTTCCAGGACAGACTCCAGCCTGAGGGGAAGCCCTTGTTGGCCAGACACATGAGGGTGGCCTTCTTCTGCTGCTGCAGCTCCTCTGTGGAGGGGGGCAGCACCGTCAGGGTGGGGACGACTCGACCCACTGGAAGAAGAGACAAAGAGACGACATGAAGAAGGTTTGTAAAACAAGCAAACTTATTGCACCCTGTTGGCTGTTGAAGAGAAAGCTGCTGGTTTTGTTAGTCTTCCCCAAGCTGGATGAACCTCAGCTTTCACTTCCCTGTAACAGCTCAGTAACTACGGCAACAGACGAGCATCACCAATGAACCATGGCAACAGAAAGGTTTCAGTACTAAATATAAAATGTTCTAAGCAGAAAAGTCTCATCTCACTTTTATGAACAAACTTAAACATCAGAGTTGAAAATGATGCAGTAAATCAAGAATAAGAAGATCTTCATCGATCCTCCACATTCTCAGTTCAAATCTAATTAAATATAAACATTCACACAAGGCAAAACTGGGGAATCATGACCTTAAAAAATGAAGAAGAAACTTTTCAAAACATGGAATCATTTCCCAGTTAAAAACACAAATGATATTGATGAAGAAATTGATGACATTAGCTGCAATAATTCTACATTAAATGCTTTTACAATGTTACCTGCAATTATAATTTTCTATCCATGAGTAATACGAAGCAAAACATGATGCAATAATTTACAACATATTTAAGATGGTCATTTAAAACATGCAAAAAATATATTTTTACAGCATTAAATTACATTTTACATTAAAAAATACTTTTATTTTCTGTCAAGAATGTAACTTTCTAACAAAATCATGAAAAAAGAAGGTCCGTCATAAAAAAATATATATTTTAAACTCAGTGTCGCGATGCAAACACATTTGAAATTACCATTACTAAAATAGATATAATTAGAAGATTCTTGTTTTAATTGAAGTTGTTCTGAATCACTCTGAGGTCACAGTCACCAGAAAAACACAATATTCTAAGTATCATCCAATACATTCACATAAAGCACTTCTTTATTGATTTAAAGTAGAATAAAAGTTGAATTTTGTTTTGTTTAGAAGATAAAGGCACTTACAGTTAACTTCCAGTCTGGTTCCTCCACCAAAAGTCCTCCACAGTGATACAAACTGGTTGAGTCGTCGTACAAAAACCTCTGACAGCAGAGAGACGCGGCTTTCTGACTTTGGACCCAACAAACTCAACACAAACAGTTTCCACCTGTAAAACACAGCTGGCTGATGTCAGAAAAAGCTACAACAGACTGCCAGATATTTAAAAACTGATTAATCTATTCTATTTCATTAATGTGTATTTGTGATTTTGTCATTAAGTAAGTCAAATTAACAATAATTGTTATTTGTAAAACAATAAAAACTAAAAATTAATTCACATATATATTCTAAGACAACAAATAAAAAAGGCAGCAGTGACATCTTTCAATAAATAGAATAATCAGTTGATAAATGCCATCATCAGATTGATCCAAGTCCCTGTTGGAGTCATTCAGAGCATTTCCATAGAGAGCCACTTTGCATCAGCAGCACCATGCTCCAGTGCTCTGGGAGAGTTTATAGTCCTGAGAGTTGAACACTGGATGACTGACAGCTGTCCTTCATGACAACAGAAGCCACAGAAATCCTCCTCATCAAAAACATGACTTTGATCTGCGTCCTCATCTGGACTCTCCTCTGCTTCACTCAGGGTGAGGAAAATCATTTTCCTGTGATGTGAGAATCATTTGGAGTGTAGCTGAGTTTCACCTCACCGTCTCATGTCCAGTGTTTCTTCTCTCTCCTCAGGGTCTGTTGGACAAAGTGTTGTCTTGACTCAGCCAGCAGCCAAATCAGTGCAGCTCGGTCAAACTGTTTCTATTGACTGTAAGGCCAGTCCAAAAGTAGCTCACTACTTTGGTTCAAAGTACTACCTGGCCTGGTACCATCAGAAATCTGGAGAAGCTCCTAAAGCTCTGATCTACAGAACATCAGACAGATTTTCAGGAATCTCCTCCAGATTCAGTGGAAGTGGAGCAGGGAATGGAGTCGACTTCACTCTGACCATCAGTGGAGTTCAGGCTGAAGATGCAGGAGTTTATTACTGTCAGAGTTATCACAGTGGCCCCGTGTTCACACAGTGAAAAAGCATCGTACAAAAACCTCCTTCAGTCAGATTCAGCCAAAACTGAAATAACTTCTGCAGCTGGAAGCTGCTGCAGACTGATACAGTTCACTAAACACACACTCACATGCATTATGTTTCACTTTTACAAACATCAAAACATAAGAATTCAATTAATAATTGTCATAATCTTCCCATAACAATAGTTCCACCTTCAGACCAAATGTGGCATCTTTAAACTTTAAACAAACTTCTTACTCTGAACAAAAGCTGCATTTATACAACAAGATTTGATTTATTTTGTATTTGTAGTTTCAGGTTTGACACATTAGGGCCAAGATTCCTGTGGCATGAAGTTTATAGCAACAATCTAAAAGGATGAATTAAAGCAAGATATTACTGTCAGTCTGACATCAACAAATACAAAACAAATACCATGAATGATGAAGCTGTTGTTTGTTCTTTCTTTTCTTTTGTTTCTTGATGAAACTGAAGCTATGTGGTTAAGAATAAAATCACTTTTTCATTTCAGAGTTAATTTAGTCTAATTGACCTGATGTGAGAAGAAATTCAACAGTTTTCTTTCCTTCTACCTGGACACTAAAGCGACAGGTTATTTTTAATAGTTTAACGTAGTGTTATGCTGAGATAAATTCAACAAGGATGATCATTTATTAAATCATCCTCTGCACAATTAAATGTCAAGCTGAGAATCTACATGAAGATGATGTAACAGTCAGCTGTCCAAGCAGAGAGGAGGAAACATCCTGACATGTAGAGGACAGCTACAGCTGACTGACTCTGTGTGTTTGCATATGTGTCCTGCCTCTCTGCTCCCAGATGTTAAGAGGTCAGTGTTGATCAGTGGCTGTCCAGACCTTTCAGAGACACTGACACACCAGCAGCACAATGATGATGTCACTGACTCTACTGCTGACCACCCTGGGGCTCCTTGTTCAGGGTGAGACTCTCTTCTTAAAGCTCTGCTTCAGGATACAACCAGGTTCACCACAATGATGTTCTGCTATGATGGAGAAACACTGAAACAAGCAGCATTGACCTTCTCCCATCTATTCTCCATGTTAAAGAAATCATCCTCTTCTGTTTGGATGTTGATAATCTTTCCTCAAGTTGAATTTGTCTTGATAACTATTCTCATCTTTCTCATATTTTCCAGGTTCATCAGGACAAATCTTAGTGACTCAGACTCCTGGATCTCAGTCTGTTGTTCCAGGAAACACTTTCTCCATCAGATGTAAAACCAGTTCAACTGTTTATAGCTTCCTCCACTGGTACCTCCAGAAACCTGGAGAAGCTCCGAAACTCCTGATCCGTTCTGCTACAAATCGTCAGTCTGGAGTTTCAGATCGTTTCAGTGGAAGTGGATCTCGGACTGATTACTCTCTGACCATCAGCAGAGTTCAGGCTGAAGATTCAGGAGTTTATTACTGTCAGCAGGGTTACAGCACACCGTTCACACAGTGATACAACGTCGTACAAAAACCTCCCTCAGCTGGAGAGGAACTGATCTGATCAACAGCTGCACTGAAACTAAAAACACACAAAGCTGCTCTAAATGATAAAGCCACAATGTATCAGCAGTTATCTATTCATTATTTTATGATTAAACAGATTATTTGAATTAAATTTAGTTGTAGACCAGATATTTTTACAAAGTTTGACTTTGTGTTGATGATTAATGACACAGAACATTAAATAATCCTCAAAATAAGATTGAAGAATAACTTGAAATTTCAACAGCAATTTGTGATTTAAACTTTTTTCATCTTCAACCAATCAGATCAAAATCACTGACGAAAATAAAACTTCTAAATAGAAAGATGTCAGCTAAAGTGTTTTTCAGCACTTTCCTCATGAATCAAAGCTATTTAAGTGAACATGTTCCTCGATCTTATAAAGTTCACACTTTTAAATCACAAATAAACCATTTTTTTTATTTTTTGTTAAAAAAAAAGAAGCGACGAACACTGTTGGTTCCAAAAAGATCCTTTTTTTCTCACTTTGTTGAATAATTACCACAGATTATACCTGATAAAGTCCTGGCTGACTGTGCTTTGTCTATACAGTTTAACAGTCAGACACCCCATAATGAGAAAAAAATGGATTCTTTTTCAAGCTGTTTACTGAGGATTTTCTGCAACTGACACATAGTTTCAGGGCATTTTAATGTCAATAATTGCTATAATGCTATGAAAATGTTCCGTGAATGAAAATGACCTTGTTTTATGTTCATGGTAATTACTCTGTTTCAGGAATGAGATGTCTGACTTTATGGGCTTTTTTTTAGACTAATGAGTTTTGTCATGTGCTCCTCAAAAAATGACTCAGAGTTGTCTGTTTGAATAAAGTGAAAAAAATATTTATACTAACTATATCATTCAATTTGATGAAAAAAGGAATAGTTTTCATTTTCAGAGTTCAGGCTGAAGAAGAGATTTATCGGTGCATTTACTCTTTAAACTTTGATACAACTTTAATTAATCATTTCAGCTTGACATTAAATCAGTCCGGTATTGTCTTTAAGAATTCTTCATGTACAAATTCCTTTCTCAAAAATCAGTAAAGCTTCCCCAAGCCGTAGTCCCGGATATTAAGAAAGTATAGGAGTCAAATTTAATGAGTAAATTTTTATTGTCTGAATATAGTTAAATGATAAACATTCCAAAGTAAACAAGACTGTGTGATAATCTTAAAAGTTAAAGAGAAAAAGGCCTGCAGAATGATAACATAAGAGAATGAAAAGAATAACTGAGTCCCAGTGAGTCAGGTCAGGACTGGGAACACTGGTCTCTCGTCAGTGTCTCTGTGACTGGAGTCTGGGAGCCCTGGGTGGCCTCACAGGTCACAGAGCCCACCTTCCCCCACTGGTCTGCAGTGAGCCTCAGGGTGCTGCTCCAGCTGTAGAGGCCGTCCTTCTGCAGCACCCCGGGGCTCCCGCTCTCCTCCCAGCTGATGCTGCTGCTGCTTCTGCTGCTGCCGTCCACCTTCCAGGACAGACTCCAGCCTGAGGGGAAGCCCTTGTTGGCCAGACACATGAGGGTGGCCTTCTTCTGCTGCTGCAGCTCCTCTGTGGAGGGGGGCAGCACCGTCAGGGTGGGACGGACATCACCTAGAAGACACCAATTGGTTTTAGAACAGGGACCATACAGCTTTCAACTGAATGCGAGACACGTGGACACTTATCGTTTCACAGATGAGTTTCGTCCTTTAAGGAGTTTCAGTTAGATGGTTTCCTTCTCCATCAGTCACTGATTCACACATTGTTTCACTTCCCTTTCAGAAAGCTCTCATGCACATCAGCACAGAGACTCCTGACATGAACTTAAATATGTTAAAGTACCAACTTTGAGCAGCTAACTTTAACAGTTTAAAAGATTTAACAGAAACTTGATTATTTCATAATCACTGTAACACAGAGACTAAACTGCATTAATTTAGTTTTTTTAACATTCGCTGTTAGTTCATCAAAATCCTGGTACAAGCATCCTTGCTGTCACATTCAAGAAACAATGAACCTTTCTGATCATTTCCACTGTTAAAATAAACTATGAGCTTGAAAATATACAAGGACTATATTCAAAATGTAATAGATTTCAAACCATGATAGAAAAAAACTTTGAAACTAAGTCTGAAAAAGTTAGAATCATTTTCAGACATCACAGATTTGGCAGGATTGTTGAACATGTCCTTCAGTCACACTGTTCAGAATAAGTTTGACTCAACTCAGATGTGTCGAGAAAACAAAGAATTCAATAAATCACACGAATGATTGTTTTGTTACCGTTAAAGTTGTTTCAAACATTAACTGGAGCATGTGAAGAAAGGTTAATTAAATACTTTCTGCTGAAATGGAATCTAAGAGAGGAGAACCAGAAGTAATATATTGATTTAAAAATGATTTCACTCGTCCCATAAAAAAGGTATCTCTTGCTACAAATATTAGAAAAAACACAGATATGACCTTCAGATTTGTAGTTTGTAGCAGTTTTTAGAGACTTACTTCCAACATCCAGTCTGGTTCCTCCACCGAACGTGTACCACAGTGATACAAACTGGTTGAGTCGTCGTACAAAAACCTCTGACAGCAGAGAGACGCGGCTCTCTGACTTTGCACACAACAAACTCAACTTTGTCTGAAAAAACTAAATGTAAAAGTCTTCAGATGTTGTTTATCTAAATGTCTGAATGTTTTTCACATTCAGGATTATGTCGATATTATTTCTATTTGTCCCTCCAGTTTTAGAAATTAGGTGTATTTCTAACCTATTGATCCAGAATTATACCAGAGAGCTTAAAACAAATATTTTTAAAGAATTACATGTTGGTAGAATAAAAGAGTTAAGATCTACAGCATAAAAATGTATCAAATATTCGACTTACTTCCAAGTTCCAGTCTGGTTCCTCCACCAAAAGTCCACCACAGTGATACAAACTGGTTGAGTCGTCGTACAAAAACCTCTGACAGCACAGAGACGCGGCTCTCTGACTTTGGACTCAACAAACTCAAGACAAACAGTTTCCACCTGTAAAACACAGCTGGCTGATGTCAGAAAAAGCTACAACAGACTGCCAGATATCTAAAAAATTATTAATCTATTCTATTTCATTAATATGTATTTGTGATTTTGTCATAAAGTAAGTCAAATTAACACTGTTTGTTTTTTAAAAACAATAAAAACTAAAAATGAATTTACATATGTGTTCTAACGCAACAAATAAAAAAGGCAGCAGTGATATCTTTCAATAAATGGAATAATTAATTGATAAACAGCATCATCAGATTGATCCAAGTCCCTGTTGGAGTCATTCAGAGCATTTCCATAGAGAGCCACTTTGCATCAGCAGCACCATGCTCCAGTGCTCTGGGAGAGTTTATAGTCCTGAGAGTTGAACACTGGATGACTGACAGCTGACCTTCATGACAACAGCAGCCACAGAAATCCTCCTCATCAAAAACATGACTTTGATCTGCGTCCTCATCTGGACTCTCCTCTGCTTCACTCAGGGTGAGGAAAATCATTTTCCTGTGATGTGAGAATCATTTGGAGTGTAGCTGAGTTTCACCTCATCGTCTCATGTCCAGTGTTTCTTCTCTCTCCTCAGGGTCTGTTGGACAAAGTGTTGTCTTGACTCAGCCAGCAGCCAAATCAGTGCAGCTCGGTCAAACTGCTTCTATTGACTGTAAGGCAAATCCAGAAGTAGTTCAGTACTCTGGATCACAATACTTCCTGGCCTGGTACCATCAGAAATCTGGAGAAGCTCCTAAAGCTCTGATCTACTTCACATCAGACAGATTTTCAGGAATCTCCTCCAGATTCAGTGGAAGTGGAGCAGGGAATGGAGTTGACTTCACTCTGACCATCAGTGGAGTTCAGGCTGAAGATGCAGGAGTTTATTACTGTCAGAGTTATCACAGTGGCCCCGTGTTCACACAGTGAAAAAGCATCGTACAAAAACCTCCTTCAGTCAGATTCAGCCAAAACTGAAATAACTTCTGCAGCTGGAAGCTGCTGCAGACTGATACAGTTCACTAAACACACACTCACAAGCATTATGTTTCACTTTTACAAACATCAAAACATAAGAATTCAATTAATAATTGTCATAATCTTCCCATAACAATAGTTCCACCTTCAGACCAAATGTGGCATCTTTAAACATTAAACAAACTTCTTACTCTGAACAAAAGCTACATTTATAGGACAAGATTTGATTTATTTTGTATTTGTAGTTTCAGGTTTGACACATTAGGGCCAAGATTCCTGTGGCATGAAGTTTATAGCAACAATCTAAAAGGATGAATTAAAGCTAGATATTACTGTCAGTCTGACATCAACAAATACAAAACAAATACCATGAATGATGAAGCTGTTGTTTGTTCTTTCTTTTCTTTTTTTTTTTTTAGCTAAAACTGAAGCTATGTGGTTAAGAATAAAATCACATTTTCATTTCAGAGTTAATTTAGTCTAATTGACCTGATGTGAGAAGAAATTCAACAGTTTTCTTTCCTTCTACCTGGACACTAAAGCGACAGGTTATTTTTAATAGTTTAACGTAGTGTTATGCTGAGATAAATTCAACCAGGATGATCATTTATTAAATCATCCTCTGCACAATTAAATGTCAAGCTGAGAATCTACATGAAGATGATGTAACAGTCAGCTGTCCAAGCAGAGAGGAGGAAACATCCTGACATGTAGAGGACAGCTACAGCTGACTGACTCTGTGTGTTTGCATATGTGTCCTGCCTCTCTGCTCCCAGATGTTAAGAGGTCAGTGTTGATCAGTGGCTGTCCAGACCTTTCAGAGACACTGACACACCAGCAGCACAATGATGATGTCACTGACTCTACTGCTGACCACCCTGGGGCTCCTTGTTCAGGGTGAGACTCTCTTCTTAAAGCTCTGCTTCAGGATACAACCAGGTTCACCACAATGATGTTCTGCTATGATGGAGAAACACTGAAACAAGCAGCACTGACCTTCTTCCATCTATTCTCCATGTTAAAGAAATCATCCTCTTCTGTTTGGATGTTGATGATCTTTCCTCAAGCTGAATTTGTCTTGATAACTATTCTCATCTTTCTCATATTTTCCAGGTTCATCAGGACAAATCTTAGTGACTCAGACTCCTGGATCTCAGTCTGTTGTTCCAGGAAACACTGTCTCCATCAGATGTAAAACCAGCACAAGTGTTAGTAGCTACCTCCACTGGTACCTCCAGAAACCTGGAGAAGCTCCTAAATTCCTGATCCGTTCTGCTACAACTCGTCAGTCTGGAGTTTCCGATCGTTTCAGTTGAAGTGGATCTGGGACTGACTTCACTCTGACCATCAGCAGAGTTCAGGCTGAAGATTCAGGAGTTTATTACTGTCAGCAGGGTTACAGCACACCGTTCACACAGTGATACAACGTCGTACAAAAACCTCCCTCAGCTGGAGAGGAACTGATCTGATCAACAGCTGCACTGAAACTAAAAACACACAAAGCTGCTCTAAATGATAAAGCCACAATGTATCAGCAGTTATCTATTTATTATTTTATGATTAAACAGATTATTTAGATTTTATAATTTTGTTTTCGACCAGATATTTTTACAAAGTTTGACTTTGTGTTGATGATTAATGACACAGAACATTAAACAATCATCAAAATAAGATTGAAGAATAACTTGAAATTTCAACAGCAATTTATGATTTAAAATTTCTTCATCTTCAAACAATCAGATCAAAATCACTGACGAAAATAAAACTTCTAAATAGAAAGATGTCTTATAAAGTGTTTTTCAGCACTTTCCTTAGGAATCAAAGCTATTTAAGTGAACATGTTCCTCGATCTTATAAAGTTCACACTTTTAAATCACAAATAAACCATTTTTTTTTCTTTTTTGTTAAAAAAAAAGAAGCGACGAACACTGTTGGTTCCAAAAAGATCCTTTTTTTCTCTCTTTGTTGAATAATTACCACAGATTATACCTGATAAAGTCCTGGCTGACTGCTTTGTCTATACAGTTTAACAGTCAGACACCCCATAATGAGAAAAAAATGGATTCTGTTTCAAGCTGTTTACTGAGGATTTTCTGCAACTGACACATAGTTTCAGGGCATTTTAATGTCAATAATTGCTATAATGCTATGAAAATGTTCCTTGAATGAAAATGAACTTGTTTTATGTTCATGGTAATTACTCTGTTTCAGGAATGAGATGTCTGACTTTATGGGCTTTTTTTGAGACTATTGAGTTTTGTCATGTGCTCCTCAAAAAATGACTCAGAGTTGTCTGTTTGAATATCGTGAAAAAAATATTTATACTAACTATATCATTCAATTTGATGAAAAAAAAGAATCGTTTTAATCTGCAGAGTTCAGGCTGAAGAAGAGATTTATCATTACATTTACTCTTTAAACTGTGATACAACTTTAATTAATAATTTCAGCTTGACATTAAATTAGACCGGTATTGTCTTAAAGAATCCTTCATGTACAAATTCCTTTCTCAAAAATCAGTAAAGATTCCCCAAGCCGTAGTCCCGGATATTAAGAAAGTATAGGAGTCAAATTTAATGAGTAAATCTTTATTGTCTGAATATAGTTAAATGATAAACATTCCAAAGTAAACAAGACTGTGTGATAATCTTAAAAGTTAAAGAGAAAAAGGCCTGCAGAATGATAACATAAGAGAATGAAAAGAATAACTGAGTCCCAGTGAGTCAGGTCAGGACTGGGAACACTGGTCTCTCGTCAGTGTCTCTGTGACTGGAGTCTGGGAGCCCTGGGTGGCCTCACAGGTCACAGAGCCCACCTTCCCCCACTGGTCTGCAGTGAGCCTCAGGGTGCTGCTCCAGCTGTAGAGGCCGTCCTTCTGCAGCACCCCGGGGCTCCCGCTCTCCTCCCAGCTGATGCTGCTGCTGCTTCTGCTGCTGCCGTCCACCTTCCAGGACAGACTCCAGCCTGAGGGGAAGCCCTTGTTGGCCAGACACATGAGGGTGGCCTTCTTCTGCTGCTGCAGCTCCTCTGTGGAGGGGGGCAGCACCGTCAGGGTGGGACGGACATCACCTAGAAGACACCAATCGGTTTTAGAACAGGGACCATACAGCTTTCAACTGAATGCGAGACACGTGGACACTTATCGTTTCACAGATGAGTTTCGTCCTTTAAGGAGTTTCAGTTAGATGGTTTCCTTCTCCATCAGTCACTGATTCACACATTGTTTCACTTCCCTTTCAGAAAGCTCTCATGCACATCCGCACAGAGACTCCTGACATGAACTTAAATATGTTAAAGCACCAACTTTAAGCAGCTAACTTTAACAGTTTAAAAGATTTAACAGAAACTTGATTATTTCATAATCACTGTAACACAGAGACTAAACTGCATTAATTTAGTTTTTTTAACATTCGCTGTTAGTTCATCAAAATCCTGGTACAAGCATCCTTGCTGTCACATTCAAGAAACAATGAACCTTTCTGATCATTTCCACTGTTAAAATAAACTATGAGCTGGAAAATATACAAGGACTATATTCAAAATGTAATAGATTTCAAACCATGATAGAAAAAAACTTTGAAACTAAGTCTGAAAAAGTTAGAATCATTTTCAGACATCACAGATTTGGCAGGATTGTTGAACATGTCCTTCAGTCACACTGTTCAGAATAAGTTTGACTCAACTCAGATGTGTCGACAAAACAAAGAATTCAATAAATTACACGAATGATTGTTTTGTTACCGTTAAAGTTGTCTCAAACCTTAACTGGAGCATGTGAAGAAAGGTTAATTAAATACTTTCTGCTGAAATGGAATCTAAGAGAGGAGAACCAGAAGTAATATATTGATTTAAAATTGATTTCACTCGTCCCATAAAAAAGGTATCTCTTGCTACAGATATTAGAAAAAACACAGATATGACCTTCAGATTTGTAGTTTGTAGCAGTTTTTAGAGACTTACTTCCAACATCCAGTCTGGTTCCTCCACCGAACGTGTACCACAGTGATACAAACTGATTGAGTCGTCGTACAAAAACCTCTGACAGCACAGAGACGCTGGTCTCTGATTTTGGACTCAACGAACTCAAGACAAACAGTTTCCACCTGTAAAACACAGCTGGCTGATGTCAGAAAAAGCTACAACAGACTGCCAGCTATTTAAAAACTGATTAATCTATTCTATTTCATTAATATGTATTTGTGATTTTGTCATTAAGTAAGTCAAATTAACACTGTTTGTTTTTTAAAAACAATAAAAACTAAAAATGAATTTACATATGTGTTCTAACACAACAAATAAAAAAGGCAGCAGTGACATCTTTCAATAAATGGAATAATTAATTGATAAACAGCATCATCAGATTGATCCAAGTCCCTGTTGGAGTCAGTCAGAGCATTTCCATAGAGAGCCACTTTGCATCAGCAGCACCATGCTCCAGTGCTCTGGGAGAGTTTATAGTCCTGAGAGTTGAACACTGGATGACTGACAGCTGTCCTTCATGACAACAGCAGCCACAGAAATCCTCCTCATAAAAAACATGACTTTGATCTGCGTCCTCATCTGGACTCTCCTCTGCTTCACTCAGGGTGAGGAAAATCATTTTCCTGTGATGTGAGAATCATTTGGAGTGTAGCTGAGTTTCACCTCACCGTCTCATGTCCAGTGTTTCTTCTCTCTCCTCAGGGTCTGTTGGACAAAGTGTTGTCTTGACTCAGCCAGCAGCCAAATCAGTGCAGCTCGGTCAAACTGTTTCTATTAACTGTAAGGCCAGTCGACAAGTTGAAACATGTTGTTCTCCTACAAGACCCATCCTGGCCTGGTACCATCAGAAATCCGGAGAAGCTCCTAAAGCTCTGATCTACTTGACATCAGACAGATTTTCAGGAATCTCCTCCACATTCAGTGGAAGTGGAGCAGGGAATGGAGTCGACTTCACTCTGACCATCAGTGGAGTTCAGGCTGAAGATGCAGGAGTTTATTACTGTCAGAGTTATCACTGGTTAAACAGTCAGGAAGTGTTCACACAGTGAGAAAGCATCGTACAAAAACCTCCTTCAGTCAGATTCAGCCAAAACTGAAATAACTTCTGCAGCTGGAAGCTGCTGCAGACTGATACAGTTCACTAAACACACACTCACAAGCATTAAGTTTCACTTTTACAAACTTCAAAACATAAGAATTCAATAAATAATTGTCATAATCTTCCCATAACAATAGTTCCACCTTCAGACCAAATGTGGCATCTTTAAACTTTAAACAGACTTCTTACTCTGAACAAAAGCTACATTTATACGACAAGATTTGATTTGTTTTGTATTTGTAGTTTCAGGTTTGACACATTAGGGCCAAGATTCCTGTGGCATGAAGTTTATACCAACAATCTAAAAGGATGAATTAAAGCAAGATATTACTGTCAGTCTGACATCATCAAATACAAAACAAATACCATGAATGATGAAGCTGTTGTTTGTTCTTTCTTTTCTTTTTTGTTGATGAAATTGAAGCTATGTGGTTAAGAATAAAATCACATTTTCATTTCAGAGTTAATTTAGTCTAATTGACCTGATGTGAGAAGAAATTCAACAGTTTTCTTTCCTTCTACCTGGACACTAAAGCGACAGGTTCTTTTTAATAGTTTAACGTAGTGTTATGCTGAGATAAATTCAACCAGGATGATCATTTATTAAATCATCCTCTGCACAATTAAATGTCAAGCTGAGAATCTACATGAAGATGATGTAACAGTCAGCTGTCCAAGCAGAGAGGAGGAAACATCCTGACATGTAGAGGACAGCTACAGCTGACTGACTCTGTGTGTTTGCATATGTGTCCTGCCTCTCTGCTCCCAGATGTTAAGAGGTCAGTGTTGATCAGTGGCTGTCCAGACCTTTCAGAGACACTGACACACCAGCAGCACAATGATGATGTCACTGACTCTACTGCTGACCACCCTGGGGCTCCTTGTTCAGGGTGAGACTCTCTTCTTAAAGCTCTGCTTCAGGATACAACCAGGTTCACCACAATGATGTTCTGCTATGATGGAGAAACACTGAAACAAGCAGCATTGACCTTCTTCCATCTATTCTCCATGTTAAATAAATCATCTTCTTCTGTTTGGATGTTGATAATCTTTCCTCAAGTTGAATTTGTCTTGATAACTATTCTCGTCTTTCTCATATTTTCCAGGTTCATCAGGACAAATCTTAGTGACTCAGACTCCTGTATCTCAGTCTGTTGTTCCAGGAAACACTTTCTCCATCAGATGTAAAACCAGTTCAACTGTTTATAGCAACCTCCACTGGTACCTCCAGAAACCTGGAGAAGCTCCGAAACTCCTGATCTATTATGCTACAAATCGTCAGTCTGGAGTTTCAGATCGTTTCAGTGGAAGTGGATCTGGGACTGACTTCACTCTGACCATCAGCAGAGTTCAGGCTGAAGATTCAGGAGTTTATTACTGTCAGCAGGGTTACAGCCCACCGTTCACACAGTGATACAACGTCGTACAAAAACCTCCCTCAGCTGGAGAGGAACTGATCTGATCAACAGCTGCACTGAAACTAAAAACACACAAAGCTGCTGTAAATTATAAAGCCACAATGTATCAGGAGTTATCTATTTATTATTTTATGATCAAACAGATTATTTAGATTTTATAATTTTGTTATAGACCAGATATTTTTACAAACTTTGACTTTGTGTTGATGATCACTGACACAGAACATTAAACAATCATCAAAATAAGATGGAAGAATAACTTGAAATTTCAACAGCAATTTATGATTTAAAATTTCTTCATCTTCAAACAATCAGATCAAAATCACTGACGAAAATAAAACTTCTAAATAGAAAGATGTCTGCTAAAGTGTTTCTCAGCACTTTCCTCATGAATCAAAGCTATTTAAGTGAACATGTTCCTCGATCTTATAAAGTTCACACTTTGAAATAAATTTTTTTTTTTTTTTTCTTTTTTGTTAAAAAAAAAGAAGCGACGAACACTGTTGGTTCCAAAAAGATCCTTTTTTTCTCTCTTTGTTGAATAATTACCACAGATTATACCTGATAAAGTCCTGGCTGACTGTGCTTTGTCTATACAGTTTAACAGTCAGACACCCCATAATGAGAAAAAAATGGATTCTTTTTCAAGCTGTTTACTGAGGATTTTCTGCAACTGACACATAGTTTCAGGGCATTTTAATGTCAATAATTGCTATAATGCTATGAAAATGTTCCGTGAATGAAAATGACCTTGTTTTATGTTCATGGTAATTACTCTGTTTCAGGAATGAGATGTCTGACTTTATGGGCTTTTTTTTAGACTAATGAGTTTTGTCATGTGCTCCTCAAAAAATGACTCAGAGTTGTCTGTTTGAATAAAGTGAAAAAAATATCTATACTAACTATATCATTCAATTTGATGAAAAAAGGAATAGTTTTCATTTTCAGAGTTCAGGCTGAAGAAGAGATTTATCGGTGCATTTACTCTTTAAACTTTGATACAACTTTAATTAATAATTTCAGCTTGACATTAAATTAGTCCGGTATTGTCTTTAAGAATTCTTCATGTACAAATTCCTTTCTCAAAAATCAGTAAAGCTTCCCCAAGCCGTAGTCCCAGATATTAAGAAAGTATAGGAGTCAAATTTAATGAGTAAATTTTTATTGTCTGAATATAGTTAAATGATAAACATTCCAAAGTAAACAAGACTGTGTGATAATCTTAAAAGTTAAAGAGAAAAAGGCCTGCAGAATGATAACATAAGAGAATGAAAAGAATAACTGAGTCCCAGTGAGTCAGGTCAGGACTGGGAACACTGGTCTCTCGTCAGTGTCTCTGTGACTGGAGTCTGGGAGCCCTGGGTGGCCTCACAGGTCACAGAGCCCACCTTCCCCCACTGGTCTGCAGTGAGCCTCAGGGTGCTGCTCCAGCTGTAGAGGCCGTCCTTCTGCAGCACCCCGGGGCTCCCGCTCTCCTCCCAGCTGATGCTGCTGCTGCTTCTGCTGCTGCCGTCCACCTTCCAGGACAGACTCCAGCCTGAGGGGAAGCCCTTGTTGGCCAGACACATGAGGGTGGCCTTCTTCTGCTGCTGCAGCTCCTCTGTGGAGGGGGGCAGCACCGTCAGGGTGGGACGGACATCACCTAGAAGACACCAATCGGTTTTAGAACAGGGACCATACAGCTTTCAACTGAATGCGAGACACGTGGACACTTATCGTTTCACAGATGAGTTTCGTCCTTTAAGGAGTTTCAGTTAGATGGTTTCCTTCTCCATCAGTCACTGATTCACACATTGTTTCACTTCCCTTTCAGAAAGCTCTCATGCACATCAGCACACAGAGTCCTGACATGAACTTAAATATATTAAAGTACCAACTTTGAGCAGCTAACTTTAACAGTTTAAAAGATTTAACAGAAACTTGATTATTTCATAATCACTGTAACACAGAGACTAAACTGCATTAATTTAGTTTTTTTAACATTCGCTGTTAGTTCATCAAAATCCTGGTACAAGCATCCTTGCTGTCACATTCAAGAAACAATGAACCTTTCTGATCATTTCCACTGTTAAAATAAACTATGAGCTGGAAAATATACAAGGACTATATTCAAAATGTAATAGATTTCAAACCATGATAGAAAAAAACTTTGAAACTAAGTCTGAAAAAGTTAGAATCATTTTCAGACATCACAGATTTGGCAGGATTGTTGAACATGTCCTTCAGTCACACTGTTCAGAATAAGTTTGACTCAACTCAGATGTGTCGACAAAACAAAGAATTCAATAAATTACACGAATGATTGTTTTGTTACCGTTAAAGTTGTTTCAAACCTTAACTGGAGCATGTGAAGAAAGGTTAATTAAATACTTTCTGCTGAAATGGAATCTAAGAGAGGAGAACCAGAAGTAATATATTGATTTAAAATTGATTTCACTCGTCCCATAAAAAAGGTATCTCTTGCTACAGATATTAGAAAAAACACAGATATGACCTTCAGATTTGTAGTTTGTAGCAGTTTTTAGAGACTTACTTCCAACATCCAGTCTGGTTCCTCCACCGAACGTGTACCACAGTGATACAAACTGATTGAGTCGTCGTACAAAAACCTCTGACAGCAGAGAGACGCGGCTCTCTGACTTTGCACACAACAAACTCAACTTTGTCTGAAAAAACTAAATGTAAAAGTCTTCAGATGTTGTTTATCTAAATGTCTGAATTTTTTTCACATTTAGAAATATGCTGATGATATTTCTATTTGTCCTTCCAGTTTTAGAAATTAGGTGTATTTCAACCTATTGATCCAGAATTATACCAGAGAGCTTAAAACAAATATTTTTAAAGAATTACATGTTGGTAGAATAAAAGACTTAAGATCTACAGCATAAAAATGTATCCAATATTAAACTTACTTCCAAGTTCCAGTCTGGTTCCTCCACCAAAAGTCCACCACAGTGATACAAACTGGTTGAGTCGTCGTACAAAAACCTCTGACAGCAGAGAGACGCGGCTCTCTGACTTTGGACTCAACAAACTCAAGACAAACAGTTTCCACCTGTAAAACACAGCTGGCTGATGTCAGAAAAAGCTACAACAGACTGCCAGCTATTTAAAAACTGATTAATCTATTCTATTTCATTAATATGTATTTGTGATTTTGTCATTAAGTAAGTCAAATTAACACTGTTTGTTTTTTAAAAACAATAAAAACTAAAAATGAATTTACATATGTGTTCTAACACAACAAATAAAAAAGGCAGCAGTGACATCTTTCAATAAATGGAATAATTAATTGATAAACAGCATCATCAGATTGATCCAAGTCCCTGTTGGAGTCATTCAGAGCATTTCCATAGAGAGCCACTTTGCATCAGCAGCACCATGCTCCAGTGCTCTGGGAGAGTTTATAGTCCTGAGAGTTGAACACTGGATGACTGACAGCTGTCCTTCATGACAACAGCAGCCACAGAAATCCTCCTCATCAAAAACATGACTTTGATCTGCGTCCTCATCTGGACTCTCCTCTGCTTCACTCAGGGTGAGGAAAATCATTTTCCTGTGATGTGAGAATCATTTGGAGTGTAGCTGAGTTTCACCTCACCGTCTCATGTCCAGTGTTTCTTCTCTCTCCTCAGGGTCTGTTGGACAAAGTGTTGTCTTGACTCAGCCAGCAGCCAAATCAGTGCAGCTCGGTCAAACTGTTTCTATTGACTGTAAGGCCAGTCGACAAGTTGAAACATGTTGTTCTCCTACAAGACCCATCCTGGCCTGGTACCATCAGAAATCTGGAGAAGCTCCTAAAGCTCTGATCTACAGAACAACGGACAGATTTTCAGGAATCTCCTCCAGATTCAGTGGAAGTGGAGCAGGGAATGGAGTCGACTTCACTCTGACCATCAGTGGAGTTCAGGCTGAAGATGCAGGAGTTTATTACTGTCAGAGTCGCCATTATATAAACAGCCAGTATCTGTTCACACAGTGAAAAATCATCGTACAAAAACCTCCTTCAGTCAGATTCAGCCAAAACTGAAATAACTTCTGCAGCTGGAAGCTGCTGCAGACTGATACAGTTCACTAAACACACACTCACAAGCATTATGTTTCACTTTTACAAACATCAAAACATAAGAATTCAATTAATAATTGTCATAATCTTCCCATAACAATAGTTCCACCTTCAGACCAAATGTGGCATCTTTAAACTTTAAACAAACTTCTTACTCTGAACAAAAGCTGTATTTATACGACAAGATTTGATTTATTTTGTATTTGTAGTTTCAGGTTTGACACATTAGGGCCAAGATTCCTGTGACAACGAAGTTTATAGCAACAATCTAAAAGGATGAATTAAAGCAAGATATTACTGTCAGTCTGACATCAACAAATACAAAACAAATACCATGAATGATGAAGCTGTTGTTTGTTCTTTCTTTTCTTTGTTTAGCTAAAACTGAAGCTATGTGGTTAAGAATAAAATCATATTTTCATTTCAGAGTTAATTTAGTCTAATTGACCTGATGTGAGAAGAAATTCAACAGTTTTCTTTCCTTCTACCTGGACACTAAAGCGACAGGTTCTTTTTAATAGTTTAACGTAGTGTTATGCTGAGATAAATTCAACCAGGATGATCATTTATTAAATCATCCTCTGCACAATTAAATGTCAAGCTGAGAATCTACATGAAGATGATGTAACAGTCAGCTGTCCAAGCAGAGAGGAGGAAACATCCTGACATGTAGAGGACAGCTACAGCTGACTGACTCTGTGTGTTTGCATATGTGTCCTGCCTCTCTGCTCCCAGATGTTAAGAGGTCAGTGTTGATCAGTGGCTGTCCAGACCTTTCAGAGACACTGACACACCAGCAGCACAATGATGATGTCACTGACTCTACTGCTGACCACCCTGGGGCTCCTTGTTCAGGGTGAGACTCTCTTCTTAAAGCTCTGCTTCAGGATACAACCAGGTTCACCACAATGATGTTCTGCTATGATGGAGAAACACTGAAACAAGCAGCATTGACCTTCTTCCATCTATTCTTCATGTTAAAGAAATCATCCTCTTCTGTTTGGATGTTGATGATCTTTCCTCAAGCTGAATTTGTCTTGATAACTATTCTCATCTTTCTCATATTTTCCAGGTTCATCAGGACAAATCTTAGTGACTCAGACTCCTGGATCTCAGTCTGTTGTTCCAGGAAACACTGTCTCCATCAGATGTAAAACCAGTTCAACTGTTTATAGCAACCTCCACTGGTACCTCCAGAAACCTGGAGAAGCTCCGAAACTCCTGATCCATTCTGCTACAACTCGTCAGTCTGGAGTTTCCGATCGTTTCAGTGGAAGTGGATCTGGGACTGACTTCACTCTGACCATCAGCAGAGTTCAGGCTGAAGATTCAGGAGTTTATTACTGTCAGCAGAGTTATAGCTTGTTCACACAGTGATACAACGTCGTACAAAAACCTCCCTCAGCTGGAGAGGAACTGATCTGATCAACAGCTGCACTGAAACTAAAAACACACAAAGCTGCTCTAAATGATAAAGCCACAATGTATCAGCAGTTATCTATTTATTATTTTATGATTAAACAGATTATTTAGATTCTATAATTTTGTTTTCGACCAGATATTTTTACAAAGTTTGACTTTGTGTTGATGATTAATGACACAGAACATTAAACAATCATCAAAATAAGATTGAAGAATAACTTGAAATTTCAACAGCAATTTATGATTTAAACTTTCTTCATCTTCAACCAATCAGATCAAAATCACAGACGAAAATAAAACTTCTAAATAGAAAGATGTCTTATAAAGTGTTTTTCAGCACTTTCCTTAGGAATCAAAGCTATTTAAGTGAACATGTTCCTCGATCTTATAAAGTTCACACTTTGAAATCACAAATAAACCATTTTTTTTATTTTTTGTTAAAAAAAAAAGAAGCAACCAAACACTGTCGGTTCCTAAAAGAACCTTTTTTTCTCACTTTGTTGAATAATTACCACAGATTATACCTGATAAAGTCCTGGCTGACTGTGCTTTGTCTATACAGTTTAACAGTCAGACACCCCATAATGAGAAAAAAATGGATTCTCTTTCAAGCTGTTTACTGAGGATTTTCTGCAACTGACACATAGATTCAGGGCATTTTAATGTCAATAATTGCTATAATGCTATGAAAATGTTCCGTGAATGAAAATGACCTTGTTTTATGTTCATGGTAATTACTCTGTTTCAGGAATGAGATGTCTGACTTTATGGGCTTTTTTTTAGACTAATGAGTTTTTTCATGTGCTCCTCAAAAAATGACTCAGAGTTGTCTGTTTCAATATAGTGAAAAAAATATTTATACTAACTATATCATTTAATTTCATGAAAAAAAGAACAGTTTTAATTTTCAGAGTTCAGGCTGAAGAAGAGATTTATCGGTGCATTTACTCTTTAAACTGTGATACAACTTTAATTAATCATTTCAGCATGAGATTAAATTAGACCAGTATTGTCTTTAAGAATTCTTCATGTACAAATTCCTTTCTCAAAAATCAGTAAAGCTTCCCCAAGCCGTAGTCCCGGATATTAAGAAAGTATAGGAGTCAAATTTAATGAGTAAATCTTTATTGTCTGAATATAGTTAAATGATAAGCATTCCAAAGTAAACAAGACTGTGTGATAATCTTAAAAGTTAAAGAGAAAAAGGCCTGCAGAATGATAACATAAGAGAATGAAAAGAATAACTGAGTCCCAGTGAGTCAGGTCAGGACTGGGAACACTGGTCTCTCGTCAGTGTCTCTGTGACTGGAGTCTGGGAGCCCTGGGTGGCCTCACAGGTCACAGAGCCCACCTTCCCCCACTGGTCTGCAGTGAGCCTCAGGGTGCTGCTCCAGCTGTAGAGGCCGTCCTTCTGCAGCACCCCGGGGCTCCCGCTCTCCTCCCAGCTGATGCTGCTGCTGCTTCTGCTGCTGCCGTCCACCTTCCAGGACAGACTCCAGCCTGAGGGGAAGCCCTTGTTGGCCAGACACATGAGGGTGGCCTTCTTCTGCTGCTGCAGCTCCTCTGTGGAGGGGGGCAGCACCGTCAGGGTGGGGACGACTCGACCCACTGGAAGAAGAGACAAAGAGACGACATGAAGAAGGTTTGTACAACAAGCAAACTTATTGCACCCTGTTGGCTGTTGAAGAGAAAGCTGCTGGTTTTGTTAGTCTTCCCCAAGCTGGATGAACCTCAGCTTTCACTTCCCTGTAACAGCTCAGTAACTACGGCAACAGACGAGCATCACCAATGAACCATGGCAACAGAAAGGTTTCAGTACTAAATATAAAATGTTCTAAGCAGAAAAGTCTCATCTCACTTTTATGAACAAACTTAAACATCAGAGTTGAAAATGATGCAGTAAATCAAGAGTAAGAAGATCTTCATCGATCCTCCACATTCTCAGTTCAAATCTAATTAAATATAAACATTCACACAAGGCAAAACTGGGGAATCATGACCTTAAAAAATGTAGAAGAAACTTTTCAAAACATGGAATCATTTCCCAGTTAAAAACACAAATGATATTGATGAAGAAATTGATGAAATTAGCTGCAATAATTCTACATTAAATGCTTTTACAATGTTACCTGCAATTATAATTTTCTATCCATGAGTAATACGAAGCAAAACATGATGCAATAATTTACAACATATTTAAGATGGTCATTTAAAACATGCAAAAAATATATTTTTACAGCATTAAAATACATTTTACATTAAAAAATACTTTTATTTTCTGTCAAGAATGTCACTTTCTAACAAAATCATGAAAAAAGAAGGTCCGTCATAAATTCATGATTTTTTTAAATATATATATACTTTAAACTCAGTGTCGCGATGCAAACACATTTGAAATTACCATTACTAAAATAGATATAATTAGAAGATTCTTGTTTTATTTGAAGTTGTTCTGAATCACTCTGAGGTCACAGTCACCAGAAAAACACAATATTCTAAGTATCATCCAATACATTCACATAAAGCAGTTCTTTATTGATTTGAAGTAGAATAAAAGTTGAATTTTGTTTTGTTTAGAAGATAAAGGCACTTACAGTTAACTTCCAGTCTGGTTCCTCCACCAAAAGTCCACCACAGTGATACAAACTGGTTGAGTCGTCGTACAAAAACCTCTGACAGCAGAGAGACGCGGCTCTCTGACTTTGGACCCAACAAACTCAACACAAACAGTTTCCACCTGTAAAACACAGCTGGCTGATGTCAGAAAAAGCTACAACAGACTGCCAGCTATTTAAAAAATGATTAATCTATTCTATTTCATTAATATGCATATGTGTTTGTGTTATTAGTCAAATTAACACTAATTGTTATTTGTAAAACAATAAAACCTAAAAACTAGTTCACATATATATTCTAAGACAACAAATAAAAAAGGCAGCAGTGACATCTTTCAATAAATGGAATAATTAATTGATAAACAGCATCATCAGATTGATCCAAGTCCCTGTTGGAGTCAGTCAGAGCATTTCCATAGAGAGCCACTTTGCATCAGCAGCACCATGCTCCAGTGCTCTGGGAGAGTTTATAGTCCTGAGAGTTGAACACTGGATGACTGACAGCTGACCTTCATGACAACAGAAGCCACAGAAATCCTCCTCATCAAAAACATGACTTTGATCTGCGTCCTCATCTGGACTCTCCTCTGCTTCACTCAGGGTGAGGAAAATCATTTTCCTGTGATGTGAGAATCATTTGGAGTGTCGCTGAGTTTCACCTCATCGTCTCATGTCCAGTGTTTCTTCTCTCTCCTCAGGGTCTGTTGGACAAAGTGTTGTCTTGACTCAGCCAGCAGCCAAATCAGTGCAGCTCGGTCAAACTGTTTCTATTGACTGTAAGGCCAGTAGTCAAGTACCTAACTGTTATAGTTCACAAAGATGCCTGGCCTGGTACCATCAGAAATCTGGAGAAGCTCCTAAAGCTCTGATCTACTTGACATCAGACAGATTTTCAGGAATCTCCTCCAGATTCAGTGGAAGTGGAGCAGGGAATGGAGTTGACTTCACTCTGACCATCAGTGGAGTTCAGGCTGAAGATGCAGGAGTTTATTACTGTCAGAGTTGCCATTATATAAACAGCCAGAATGTGTTCACACAGTGCAAAAGCATTGTACAAAAACCTCCCCCAGTGAGACTGAAAACAAACTAGATTAGATACTTTAGCAAGAGACTACTTCAGAGACTGAAACAGTTCACTGACCACACAAACCGTGTTTCATGGTGGAAAAAAGATCAGCTCTGCCTTATTGGTGTCTGTTACATAAGTTGCTTCATTGCAGTGTATGTCCAGCACAGAATCAAATAATCTGATAAATAATAATATTTATATTTATATTAGAGTGGTAGAGGGGCTCTTTAGAGATCTTTTTACCACCTCAGATCAAAAGATCCCAAAGTCTGTAAGCATATTTCAGCTAAACTATATCTTCACTTGAAACTGCACTTCTTACAGAACTTTCCATACAAACTATGATAAATAACTGAATATATTACCCATCAAGCCTCTGACCCAGGTGGACTGATTCCCTATTTTAATCTTTGTTCGTGCTTCCATCTGCTGGTGAAATACATCAATTTCAGTGAGGCAGATATTTCTGTGATTTTATTCACTATGTTTTGCACAGTAATAAACTGGCACTATGACCTGTCCGAATTGGTTTAATCTAAAAAACACCTTTCACTGAGTCAAAGAACAAACAAAAGTCTAATTCTTTCTTAATGTTTGCAATTTTTTGCTTTTGACGTGTTTTTTCGAGGTCTTTGTTTACTGCCAAACAAGTTTGGAGTAGTGGCAGTATTGTTATAATTTCATGTTGCCTCTTTAGGCGAACAAAATCAACAGGACACGGACGATTGCATATGGCATCATTATTTTGAACTAACTTACCCCATATATGTATAAAGTGTTTTGAATAGCTTTTCTCTAACAAAGATAAAAAATAAAAAAAGAAGAGTGACTCTGAAGTGAGTCTCAAAATGTTAAATGTTCATGAGAACTGTAGTTCTGCAGAAGGGAAAGTAGTTTACAGAGCGATCGTCTCAGTGTTTCAGTTCGCGTTCACAATGAACGGAAATTAATCCTACAGTTTAACAACACGTTCAGAATATACATACATGTATTATTCTATGAGTATAAAAAATATCATAAAACCTCACAGATTGAACAACAAAACCTCAAACAATTACCGATAATTAAAAGGTCGAGATTAGCATTTAAAGGAAGCCTTTAATGCTGTGGCTCCACCTCGACTGAGTGAGTGCGCGCTCCCGCGTGTAGAGGATAAAATGTCTGGTGGGGAAATTGTAATCTATTTGCAGATTTGAATGAATATTTATATATTCTATATAATTTATATTCTTTATTTTGCTATTTATTTTCCTGCATTGAAATGATTCTATCAGCATATCAAATAAGAAAGAATTTAAAAGAAATGCAATAAAAGTAAACACAAAATACACGTCTGCGTGTGATGAGTCATTGCAAAAAGACTATTATCTGGAAATCCAGATCCAAATTCTCTCTACTACTGTTCAATTTATTAAGCAATAATAGTACTCGAGGTTTGAGGAGCATCATGGTTAGACACTACAATAC
This sequence comes from Leuresthes tenuis, assembly GCF_036924035.1. NCBI lineage: Eukaryota > Metazoa > Chordata > Actinopteri > Atheriniformes > Atherinopsidae > Leuresthes > Leuresthes tenuis. The sequence goes on along the minus strand of NW_027325372.1, from coordinate 7,107,008 downwards.
AGAAAGAAACACAAAATCTGCAAAAGCTGTTTTTCCTTGTTTTTGCTTTATAGTCTTTTATTTAAGCAGATTTTGGGGGGTTTTATGTCAAAAGTAAAATAGAGAAAATTATTCTTTAAAAATAGCCTCTCGATAAGATATAGTGCTACTATACCTTCAGAAACCATATAACAAGTTAAATAAGGTTCACCAGTGTGCAATCAAAGTGTCACATGATCTCAGTTTATAGACACCTGTTCTGAAAGGCCCTGCAGTCTGCAACACCACTAATGAAGAGGCACCACTAAGAAAGCTTCAATAAGAAAACCGAAGAGCTCTCCACATAGCTCAGGGACCACGTTGTGGAACAGGAGAACAAGGTGACATTTTGGGAGTACACTATGCATTTAAACTGATGAGCTCCTGACAAAGATTCAGTATGCAAGTTTGGTTGAATAAACATAGTTCCACTGCAAGAGACTTTGCCCCTTAAGTGAGATATAACAGTTTATTTCAAAAGGCGGACAGTGTCTTTAGAGTAGACTGAGACTCCATGGATGGCAAGAAGAAAACCATAGGCCCACAAACATCAGCTCAGGCAGATCCTGCAGGTGGGTGTTAAAAGCAGATGGACAAAGCATGACCATGTGAAGAGTTCTCTCATGGATTGTGGAGTTTGATAGTAGTTGATGATGAGCAGGGACGACAATGAAGGAAAGCAGCATTCGACAATGGGATCAGATGTAATGGAAGGGATGAATGCATGCAGTTATTGGATGAATGATGAAGAGGAGGACAGAGGAGAGGCTGGATTAGGTTGGGAGAACATGAAAAAAACAAACTCAGTCTCCCTTTTGAACCAGTTTTACATTTTTTAGTAGTGTGAAGAGAAAGTTGGCACACTGAATTTTTCTACATTTTATGTTTCACACATTTTAAAATGGATTAAATTTTAGCCTACATTCTAGATTTGTTAGAAATACAAAACAGTATAAATGTTTAATTTAGATAAGGCCTTTAGATTTGAGACTCACGACTGAGCTCTGGTGGGCTGGACTGTATGAAGCTTTACTGTTCGTCCTCTCTTTGTAAGCATATACTTAAATGGGACGAATGATGCAACCTACCTCTGCCCATGCTCCTTGGGATGCTATTGAAACTATAATGGAGCCCCCTCTGCCCAAACAGCTCAGAAAGCAATGAATGGTATCCCAAACAGGCAGTGCAAGCCATTGTGTGCCTTCAGTATTGAGCCTGGGGAGGTAAGCTGCTGGTCAAACCTGATTTATGTGCAGACTGAACTGTGAATTTGTTATTTAAACTTATTATCTTTTATAATGGATCTGTTTTTGTTAAAATGTTGTACAAGCAGATGTAGCTTCATGGCTTGATTTAAGCATTGACCAAAATTATACAACATTGTGTGCAATCCTCCCATATCATGGGATCATTTGCAGGGACTTTCCTTTCCTTTTTACAACTAGTTAAGTTCTTTAGCTGATCAGTTACATTTACCTTATCTGTTCCTTTATCTCTGTCAGAGTGCTCTGTTGCGCAGAATGTTCTACCAGAGGCTCCGCTGGATGCAGTTTTGGGTCAAAGTATAACTCTGGAAATCTTGGTTCAAAAGGAGGAGGGAGATGATATAGTCTGGAATTTCAGCGATGGAGAAGAGAAGACTTCTTTGCGTGCATCTGTGTTGCAAGTGGCCGCTCCTTACAAGTGTAGAGCTTCAACTGATGTGAAAACTAGTTACTTGACTTTGTCCTCTTTACAGTCAAATTAAAGTGGGTTTTACAGTGTCACCATTTTAGGAAGTTCTGTTAAAACTGGGGAAATTGAACTTTGAGTTCTGGGTGAGTTACATGAGTAGCTACCATATGTTACCTGGTTTAGCCTACTTTATGACCTGTTCCATTTATCTAGCCATTTATTTTGTTCTGCATCTTGTAGCTACTACATCCATACTGAGTTCATAATGAATATTTGAAGCAAATTATATTTATATATTTTTTTTTTACAAGGGAGGAGCTTGAATTGACTTGAGCAACAACGACTTCACTGTCGCATGCAATAACGACACATTTTTATGAGAGCAGGCTGGATGCTGCCACATGCCTGTGTGTAGATCATTCTCATTATAATTCAGTGGTATTCTTTTGTCAGACCAATTTTTCCCAGATATATTTAACTAATTCTAATGCATGCTGAACTTGATTCAGTTATTAGAAAAAATGATAACAATTATCATCATATAATCATACACTGTGTTTGGGGACCGGAATGTGGCAGTCTGATTGCATAAAAGTGGTAGCTGACGCGAGCTTGGTTTAAAAAAAGACGAGACCGTTAACAGGAATAATATTTTCATTTCTGGTTTCTGGTTTCTCTTCTCTCAAAAGAAGAAGTGGGACCCACTAAGTTGTCACTATAGGATAAAAATTAAATGAATCAGACCTGATGGTCACTGGTCTGCAAAGATTTGTTCAACAAGGAAAAACTTTCATGAAGGCGAAAAAATGAAGTCCTCCTAAATCCAGTTTTTGCCTGTGGCTGGAACTTGGAACTTTGGACTTCTTCTCCAGTTGCAAACTGAATTAGATGCCTTCGTGCTGGTTTTGGGTGATGGTTTAAATCTTAAGCATGTTTAGAACATTTACCATGTGAATACAGAACAACACAATAACTTGTTTTCTATTTTGATCATGAATACACCCCTTCTTTCTCTCCTCTCTCTTTCTATCAAGATAACCTTTTGTTTGTATAATGTTTATATATTCACCATAGCTAAAAAGAAAAGCTTTTTGAATGATTTGGCTGATTTGCTAAGTTTGTACATGATAAAACAACACAATCACGATCAAGTCAGCCTCCAAAACTTCAGCAACGGAGAGAGTGAGCATAGCGTCTTTTTTTTCATCCGTCAACTTCATCTGAGGCGAGGTTTACCGTCTCAGACTATAAAAGCTCCAGTTTTTGAGAAAAGAGGTTGTTGTCTCCCCCTGCTGTAATAGGATCAACACTACTCTCACAAGAGTGGCGTCTTAATGTCTGACTTACCTGTCAGTACTGATTCAGCATTTCCAGCCACGTCCACACCGACCTCAGCCTACCCTGAAGTTCTCCCTCTCAACAGTTTTCTGAGCTTTTCAAGCTCTGTGTGTCTTTGCCAGATTATTTTGTGCCTCTGGTTGTATGTTTGGTTGTGATCTTCATGCTGTCAGCTGGATTTCTGGTGCTCCTCTACAAATGGTTAGATGCCAAGAAATCCAGGACTTCAAAGGTGGGACATGTGGAGGTAATTCTCCTTCAGTTTTTCTGTTGATGTGTAATAATGCGTTCAAGACACGTACAGAACACTCTTTGCAGTTGTGTGTCACACAGGAAATATCGTCTCCAGCCTCCAAATGTGAGGACTCCACCTATCAGACCCTCAATCTTGCTAGCATGGACCAGGACCAAACCTACTCTAATCTCCTCTGCTGAAGCTTTAGAGAGTGGTTATTCTCAGACTATCAGAGGTTGGTGTTTGGACACTTCTGTTTAGATTAAATCAAAAAGATATGTACAAGATAGTTGCTTACAGTGTTCATCATTAGACCTGAGTATAGATCTGAGATCAAACTTGAGTGAGTTATATGTTAATTAGATTTAATCAGCTGAGGAAGATTATACAATTCAGATGGAAGCAGTGGAAAAGGCTTTGAGGTTGATCTTGAATTTCTGTTATTTAACTACAATAGAATATTATTGTTGTTTGTTTGTGGACACAAATATATAATTAAAGTAGGAATAACAGTTTATTCACTTGTTAATTTTCTGTTTGTTGATTGAGCATTTTCAATCAAATTTAAATTTGATCTGTACTGTCTATCATAAAGTTGTTCAAAAATTCTGTCTGCAGACACACACAGAGCAGTTGCTTGCTCAAATGTATATGGCCACAAACCCACAATCAAAGCAGAACGCAGTAAACTACAACCAGTGTGTGGATCAGAGAGAAGGAGGGCCCATCAATCTGTTGTAATTTACATTTTACACAGCGTCCTAACTTTTTTGGAAATGGGCTTGTCTTTTTTGTCATTTTACTGGAAGACTTTTCCTTCATGAGATCTACTCTATTACCTTTTTTAGTGTTTTCATAAACGTAAGTCAGTTTTTCAGTCAACGCATTTGCCTTGTTGGACACTGTCTCTCCTTCAGTTACTTTGATATAATCCCCATATAATCAAGTGATGGCAATGGCCTCACACTGAAATACATGTCCACTTTTTTCTCAACTCTTTTATTGATAGTATCTCTTGTTTTCCAATATTTTTAATGAGAATTATGTGTTCATCATTTAGGACAGGGATAATCCAGAGTATTTTGTACGCTGTTTTCTCCTCCTGATGAGTTGTTACTGTGTAAAAAAACAATATATTTATCTAAAGTTCAGTTTATGATCCTCACTCAGATCATGAGTCTCTCACTGGATTCTTATGAAGTCTTGCACTAAGAGGTAGTGATGCCTTGTTCGTGTAAGAGTGGTGTGTTGGTGTGTGTCTCTTTCCACTGAAGGCATGGCAACTGTTTCACTTCCTGTGATGCTTGTGAGATAATGTTGGTGCTGAAATGTAGTATTAAAGGCTAATGTTTACTTTCTTGTCAGCAGAACTTTCTCTCATCACAGCTAGCTGGCTTTTCTTTCATTAAAGGGTTGGTGTTACAACCCTTCATATTTAATACGTTTCCATTACAATTTCTTCATATTTAATGTGGAGTGTAGACGGTAAGCAGTTGTCTGTCCAAAGCTTGAGCGTGGGTGGGCCACAGACCAAAGTCCTCTATATGTGTCAATTTGCCAGCGGATATGCTGTCACAGTAAACACATGAGATAGAACTAGGAGGACCGAAGCAGAGAAATCTTATATGCTGCTCTAATTTGTCCCTGCTGAAAACCTGTGACCCATATGGAATGGATCTGTTCAGCTTTAGGCTGCTTCCGTTTCTGCTCTTATGTCTTGGTAAGATTTTGTAATTTATTTGCAGATTTGAATTATGATTTATATGTTTTCTTCAATTCATTTTAAACTGTCAGATTTAAAAAGAAAAATAGTATGAAATAAATGGAATCTGAGTAAACATAGAAATCACTCCTAACCTCATACAATTCATACAATGGAATTTTTCATATCTCACAAAAACCTTTACTTAAGGATATAGACTTATGTCCATATAAAACTTAAAAGATCAAAACTTCTACTCACACTGTAATGGGTATAAAGTAGTAGTTATGCTCTAATTTTCCATTTTGAGTTATCAACACTGTTGCTTTTAATCTGCCTACAGTTTTAGACAGTAAGGTGCTTTCTTTCAATACACCTGAGGTCAGACACTGGCTTCCTGGTGCTGATATGATCAAAATTGATGGCACTGATGATATGCGAGTAAGGTATTAGAGACTGCCCAAACGAGCTGGGGGAGGTACTATTTTACCTCTCTCTGTCTACAAACATGATGTGTATTGTTTGTGTTTTAGCTACAGGGGACAAACAATTTTGTTGTACTGATATGCAGTGACAAAGAAATCGAATGTACTTTAACTTAATAGAACAGAACTGAAAATGGAAGTAAATACAGTCTTTTTATTCTTATAACTCTACACAAAATTCCCCACACAGACAAACAGAGATGTTTTGATAATTTATTAGGAATAAAAGACAATGTGAAAAGTTCCATTTATGTAAATCTTCAGACCATTGTTGTGAGATTGAGCGTTGGTGTATCCTATCTCTACCAGTGCTCCCTGGAAAGTTCTAAAGAAATGACAGATTTCAAAAGAAATTGATAAAAACTTCTGCCATTTACTGTCCTAATTTTTATGGAAGCAGTAGGGGTGTTCATAGTTCTTTTACACACTGCCTGTGCACTGATAATGACCTGACATATGTCATGTTTTGTGTTCATCTGAGGCTGTATTTACCTCATTTTAAAACCTAATTGATGATGTTTTATTATGTCACATACCTTAAGGGGGTGTATTGCATGCTCACACTCTTGGTCATGATCAGTTTAAAATGACCTTAACATGAATGTTTTGAGGTTGTCTGTTGAAAAGCGATTACTCACATAAGACCTGAAACCTCGTTGTTGGGAGTTAATGGTGCCAACAACTGCGCCAAAACACTGACGCTTACAGGAAATATTTAGTTGATTTTAAACAGATTTCTCTTGTTTTCCAATGTTCACAACAAGACACCCTCATTTCCAACCTGTTTCAATTGTCCTTCAAGTTGCAGAATAGAAACCTGGCCAGAGGAGGGTGGAAGTGAGGTGGTGTTCTCATGCTTTTCAGTTTGTCAAATTGGATGGAATTAGTTTGACATTCGACTGCTGGGATAGGTTCCAGCCCCCCTGCGACCGACAGTTTAAGCGGGTATAGAAAATGGATGGATGGATAGTTTGACATTAGTATTTTTGGACTTATTGAATCATGCAGAATCATGATTAGTGATTTCTCTGTAAGTTACGCCAAACATTGTGTATTTGGTCTTTTGGGAAGCTTCTTCTTGAAAATGTCCTTTTTGTATATATGGAGTTTATGCCATTGGTCAATTATCTATTCAAGCAAGAAAACTACAAAGTCACTAAAAATAATTGATATTTTCCTCATTTCATTCATTATTTGCAGGAATTCTGCTTTCTTGTTCACAACAATTTAACTTCCACACTTCTTTTGCTACCAGTCACCACACCTACAGTTACTTTGTCTGTGTTCCCCTCAGGGTGCTATGCTGGGAAGGATATTCTACAAAAGGGACCAGTGGAAGCGATCTTGGAGAGAAATGTCACTCTAAAAGTCCTGGCTGAAAAGAAGAGCAATGACACCATAATCTGGTATTTCAGGGACAGAGATGGATGGATTAACATAGCTACTTTGCATCAAACAGAGCTGAACATAACCGACCGTTACAAGGGGAGAGCTTCCATTAACTCCAGCAATGGCTACTTGACTCTGTCGTACCTGACGTGTGAGGACAGCGGTGATTATAGTATCACCATAATTCAAGATGTTGTTATAACCGGAGAGATTACACTTAGAGTTCTCGGTGAGCCTTTATCAAAACAGCTGATATCACAACTGTACTCAATATTCTAACGAGGATTCATTGAATTTCCCTTTTGTGTCCTTTTTCCCTTCATTTCTACAGTTAAATGTACTGATTGTGGCTGTTTTTTTATTATATAAAAAAATTAGATCTGGCAACAGCCTTGTTTTTAAAAAGAGTGGTGAGAATTTTAATGGAAAAAGTTTTTCACTTCTACCCTGTCGTTTCTTTTTTTTTCTTTGACAAAGGAAGTTACTCAGTCACAGTTGCGGTTTTCTAGTTTGTTATCTGAAACCAAGTAAAGACCCTGATTGCCACCATCTTGGAAAACTTTAAAAAGAAAAAGGGAAGAAATACAACAAGAATAAAATTCCCCTTCTCTCTCTCTCTTCCTGTTTCTATTCTTTATTTAGTCTTAGTCCCTAGATGGACAATATCCCATGTTATCTTAAGTCAAGTCGTTTTTCTTCTTATGCTTTATATAAAAGTGGTTGTGCCTCCCCCTGCTGTTACTAGCAGCATCAATAGTATGTTATTCTCTACAAAGTAGTGTTATGTGTCTCCGTTCAGGACTTAACGGTCCCCCTTAAACCTCTGAGCAGCATAGAGGTACATTGACTTTTACTATAGGCAGAACACTTTTCTTAATAATGTAACCTATGAATGTAATATCAAGGGTGCATTGGGAGAGATCTTGCTGAGTACGACCCATACTTAAGAATATAATCAATTATTTTTAATTCTGAATGTGAAAACACTTCTTTCTCTCTTACTGTCTTGATTATTTTTTATTTATTTGGTTAGTTTAGATTTGTCCATAGATTAATTAGATTATTTTTCCATGTTATTTTCTCTAAGATAGTGTTAAAAAGTAAAGTTTTTTGTTATTCTATTTTTTTCATAAATTCTTTAGTACAATTAATCTCTAGACATTTTTGTAGCGTTGAAATCTGGATCTTCTTATCTTTGGACGCTTTGGACAAAAGGGTTGTTTTCTCCGACTGCTGTTACAGGATGATACTTTACTCTCACTGGAGTGGTGTGTTGTCTCTTCCCTCAGGACCTATCTGTCAGTACTAATTCAGCCTCTGATTGTTCACAGCTTCAACGGAAAGGTCCACACCCACCTGTGCTTACCCTGAAACCACTCAGCAGTGTGCAGGTACTCCTCTGTCATCAATCTTTCTCTGCTGTCTTTGTTAATGTTATTACAGTACAGCACAATGCGTAAGTTATTTTTCATGCAAACACTGATTTCTCAGTTTCCCTCTCTGAACACTCTTCTACCCCCGTGTCCCTTGGTCAGTTTCCGTCATGTCTCTGGTTGGATGTTTGATTGTCATTGTTTTGCTGTTGGTTGGTCTTCTGCTACTCCTCTACAAATGGTACAATGACAGGAAATACAAGACTTCAAACATAGAGGTAACTCTTTTCTCCCACTGTTTCTTTTGGTCTTTCATGCAACGTACATGCCTCCAGTGAGCAGAAAAACACAAGCTGTTGGAAATGTTTATATATTTAGCAGACACTTTTATCCAAAGCCACTTACAAATGAGGACATAACATCACAACTAACATCAAAGCTAACAATAAGCTACGTAGAAGGAAACCACAAGTCAGACTCTGTCAGAGGTGATAGTGTGGAGATAGAGTGCAGGCACAGAGGGAAGTACAGAAATAGAAGAGGGGGTAGGGTAGTACAGGGTAAGTGCTAGGGTAGGAGATGCTCTCTGAAGAGCCGGGTCTTCAAGAGTTTCTTGAAGATAGAAGAAGATAGAAGATAGGGACTCCCCTGTTCTTGTAGCACTTGTAGCACTTGGCATTTTTCATGTGTCGTTCCACCATGTCGTTTCACCAAAAGAGTCTGGATCGTCTTGAGCGTGGTGTAGGCTCTGCTAGACGACAATCCTTTGACGACCAGAGTGACCGAGTTGTGACATAAGCCTTTGCAAGAGAATTCAAGTAAATGGGAGCTGTCCCATTAATCACTTTGTAGGCTAACATCAGTGACTTGAATTTGATGCGGGCGGCTAAGGGTAGCCAGTGGAGTTCAGTGAACAGAGGAGTGACGTGTGCTCTTTTAGGCTGATCGAAGACCAGACCCACTGATCAGCCTAAGAGAGAAATATATCATCACAAAGATGTTTAATATTTGTTGTATCATTTTCAGATATCTACCACCCAGGAAACAAAGCATGCAGTCTCTATATACCAGACCCTCAATCAGGACAGGATGAGCAAAGACCAAACATACTCCACACTCCACTGCTGAAGTTTACGTTTTCCTCAGAAAACCAGAAGCTTGCATTTGGACACTTATCTTAGACATATCTTCATGATTCATATTTTGCAAATATTTGTGGGTGAATTGTTTAACTGTAGACAGCGCTAAACCACCATTTGCTTCCAGTCTATGCAAAGCTAAGCAAATAACATCCTGAACCAGTCACACTGGTGTGGTGCATAGTGTGTGTCATAATCCTTATAACAAATGAACAAACACCATCAGCTGACAAAGACCAGAAATACAAATGGAAGCAAAAGGTGGAAAAGTTGCTTACAAAGATCTTGAACCTTTTCTTTTAATCACATGAAAAATATGTATGTAATAAGTAGTATACAAGTATAGATGATGATGTCATTTTTTATCTTAAATATAACCCTCAAGTGACTGTCATCAAAATAGGAACTAAGATTTGAACACTGCGCTTAATTTATTGCTTATCTATTTCATTTTGTATCTTTTTTTTTAAATTGGGAGACTTGCATGTGTCTGTATTTTTTAATATGCATGGTGTATATCTGTTCTGTACCGTCTTACACGAAGCTGTCGGAAAATGTATTCTGTATGTTGTTTCTAAGTAAGTCCAACACTGTACAGCTACTGCATCTTTTCCCAATTTTGCAAGAGTCTGTTCCTGAGGGACTATTGATTGAATTCACGAGTTCAGTTTTTTTCTTTTTGTTTCTTTGTTTTCATAACCAGAGCAGCCAATTGTTCAATTGACAGTGTTTTTTGGGGATCCTCCACATGTACAGTAGGTGGCAGCAGCATCACACAGATAATACATATTCATATTTATTCAAAAGACTTCTCAATGACTGTTGCCGTTATTAATTTTGAATCAGTATTATACATTTATAATTAATGATTGGCATACCATAGTTATATCATACTTATCGAGGGGTTAGTTTAAGATCCTGCCTTAGGCAATGATCGCTTTCTCCTGTACTGAGACACTGTAACATTTACTCCACTACATTTAAGACGATAGATAATTGTTTCTTTTGAAAGAAAAACAAATCTATACTGAACTATATGAAAACAAACAAAAAAAAAAACAAACACACAGAAAAAAGACCAATAAGAGAACCAAAACACATAAAAAGAGACGCAAAAAGTCTATAGTCAGGGGACCTGCGGTTAGGCTGGGGTCTTAAGGTGCGGTTTGTGAGTGCGGAAGCTCTATCCTGGCAGGTGGAGGCTTGCCATCTGCAGAATGAGCCCTTTCCTCTTGTTCAGCCCACATGTTTTTGACTTGTGGAGTTAAATAAAAAAATAAAAAAACCTTTAAACAAATGAGTGTTAGAAAGATGAAATTACAGTAAGAGCTCACGTCATTGTCAGAATGTGAATGTGTGTGTCAGAATGTGAGTGATGTGTATAAATAGAGGAAGCGCGAGTGTTGGGGGAGTTTGGGTGTTCACCTTTCTGGGTGTGTCGCTGTTAAAGTAGCAGGTACTGCCGCATTTTCTCTCTCGTGTCTCTGCTGTGAAGACGTGAAACGTCTGTGATGGATCTGTTCGCTTTGAAATCGCTCATTTTTCTGCTTTCCTTTACTGGTGAGTACAAATCTTTCATTTCTAGCTTAAAGCTTGATGATTTGCGTTGTTTGTGCAATGAAATGTAGTTTCATTATAGTTACAAATAATTTACTTTTTATTTTCTGAAGTTTTTCGAAATGCTAGCTCTGCTTATTTTGAAAATCGTTCTTTTTAAACCTGCACATCTTTAAGCAACTATTAATGAACTTAATGTGTTTGCGCGCAGGGTTCTGTGTTGGGCAGGATGTTCTTCCAGAAGGTCCGCTGGATGCAGGTGTGGGCCAAAACGTCACTGTGAAACTCCTGATTGAAAAGCAGGAGAGAGATGATGTAATCTGGAATTTCAGCGATGGAGTAGAACAAATTAATGTTGCTTCTTTCCGTGGATCTAAGTTGCAAGTGGCCGCTCCTTACACGGGGAGAGCTTCAATTGATGGGAAAACTGGCGACCTGACTTTGACCAATTTACAGTCGAAGGACAGCGGAGATTACAGCGTCACCGTTTTAGCAGATACCGGGATTAAAACCGGGGAGGTTAAAGTTCGAGTTCTGGGTGAGTGATTTATTCTTGTTATAACTGAATAATCGTGTAATGTGTTGCCTGGTTTGGCACAGTTTCATGAACTGTTCCTTTTTTTCTCCAAATTTTAGCCACCACATCCGAACTGAGTTCATAATTTACGGAAAAGAGCTTTTGAGTTTAGGCCTGTGTAGCAGCCCAAGTTTGAAAGGTTGTTTTAAAGTTGTCTGTGTCTCTATCTCTGTATCTGAAATGCTATTTATTGGTCACACCTTGAGTGCAGATATCCCTGCGCCACCAGTAAATTGGGTGTATATGGGTGGTTAATGCGTCACTTGCAGTTAAGCCACCTTTCAAGGACTTATATTCCTTAGCGGAGGAATAGAAAAGTCAGTCTTATGTCTTATCCACAGTCTTAACAGCATTTGAACGTATGAAAATGGTCTTATGATAATAACACTGAAACGTTTTCATTCAGCTTTTGTACAGCAGTATTTCATAAAGTCCCATAAGTGTTTCAAACAAACAAACAGAAAGTTTTAACGCCTCCTCAACCCTTCTCCACTGCTACCTCAGGGTGTGGCTCATACTGTACTATCCTGTTTGAATGGGAATATTTAGGCACAGGTGGGAGTGTTTCTGCTCTGGATTTTGTGTTCTTGCTGCTTCACTGTTGCTTCAGTGCAGCTGTAAAGTGCACAACCAAAGCCCATTCAGCTGTGAATATACTATTCTAATGTTGTGGCATCTGTGAGTGTGGAATTAGACTCATCAACTGGAAAAAACCTGAGTCCAAAAGGATGCTGTAAAATCGCATAACAAGAGCACCATTCAACAGTTAACTGGTCAGCTTAAGGAAGATTTTTTTCTTTTATTTTTCCTCTAAGAACGAACACACCTATTTTTCAGCGGATACATCTGTTAGTTTCTGCCTCAGTTCAGTTCAAGTGAGCACCAGATCAGGTCATCCTGGCGCACCAATCTCATTTTCACACCAAAGCACCTTTATCTCCATGTGTGTTTGTATCTGCAGTCTCTTCTTTTGGCAGCAGTGTGGATCATTACTGTCTCTGCAGGGCATTCGGGTTCACAGGCAGCAGAATCTGGTCTCTAAAGTAACCACTGTGTCAAGCAGAGGCAGAGCACTCTGAGGTCACAGACTCAGAGCTGCTTGCCACTCCTTCGCATTGTTCCCACACACCTACTGGTGCCTAATCGTCAGCACACAAGCAGTACAGTTAGACTCGTAACTTCTTATTGAGAACAAGTCCAACAGGTCTTCTTGAGGCAGTGCCTGCATTCACCTTATTCCGTTGATTTCAGAGCATAGTTTGATAATGAGAGAAGGAGTAGGCGTAGGACGAGCACGTCATTAAATCCTCCACCCCCGTGTTTAATAATTGGTGCTCATTTGTTGTAGGATTTCATTCGCAATCTCGGTGTAATTATCCAGCCAAACACACCCTGTAACATTGAGTCATTCTAATACGAATGTATGAAGTTTAAAGTTATTATTTTTCTCATTCATTTTGTTTTTCCTTTTTTCTCAGTGAGTCTTTGAACAGCTCCGTCTGGTTGGGCACAGGCATGAAATGAACTTAAAATGACTTTAAGGTTTTTTTTTCCTCATTCATAATGTAAATTCTTAATTAACTGCTTTTTTGAAGCCCTGAATAGTTTTCAAAGTAGTCAATCATACAGGAACCAGTGTAACCAATTTCAGGCTAGTGTGAAGGCAGTTGCTGCCCCATGGAAAGGCTTCATTGTTGCAGATAGGAGAGTTTGAGATAAGACACGAAGTTAGATAAGTGTCTGTCTGTGTAACTTGCAGGATCAGGAACTCGCAACAACAAAGGCTGGTTGCTAGCAAAGAATGTACAGAATTGTTGAAACAGGCACAGAGCAGTATTGTAGTACTGTTTAAAGTTCAAGTCTCTCCTATCTTGCGTTTGTAAAATTCTGTATGAGTTAGCCTACTTTCAGAAGCATTTCCTGCAAACATTTTAAGGGATTATGCCATTTGAACTGCTGGATGCCTGTGACTGTGAAGCACCTGTGCAAGAAGTTTGACTTTCAGTGACAGCAGCTTGTCATTGATAGACGAAAACAGCAGCAGTTGAATGAACTACTGTAAGATTCATTAAGAGAAAAAAGAAATTTAGTGCTGCACAGTGACATGTGTCGCATGAAACTGCTGACACTATACCGAATGTATCAAAGCAGATGGACAAAGTTTAGATTTCGCATTACCAACATCAGCTGCAAAACTGCCAATTTCTTTTTTTCATTTTCATTCTCAGACTCTGCCAGAATGGGTCGTGACTTCCTCTTTTTTTTTTCCTCATGTAAATCTGGTTTCTCTTTACAGAGCCGGTGACTGATGTAGTCATCAAACCTGACGTGCCTGAAGCTATTGAGTTCAACAGCTCTGTGGTTCTTACCTGCTCTGCCAAAGGGTCCTACCTCAAATTCAGCTGGATCGAAGGCACCAAGCCCATTGACATTGATGGCCTACGGCTGACACAGAATGATGTCAGTTTTATGCCTGTTTTTCAGCTTCTCCTCGTAATTCTTAGATTTGAAGATTATGTGCCAGCAAGGGAAGAACATGCAATCTATTTCGACTGTTGAAATATTGATTCAATTTGAACTGTTCATTGTTAACTCCAAATGTTTAGTCATTCAGTCATTGACCTATTATTTCTTTGTTTATTTATTGTAGACTTATATAAAGCATGCAAATCACACAGATCTGTCAAATTTGTGAATTCACAAATAAATTCACCCACTCAGTGTTTTCTTATACTTTTAAATGATCCATTAAGTTCTCTTTGAAAAGGGAACATGATGCATTTAGGCAACAAGCTGAATCACAGTCAGATGATTTGTGGGAGCTGAAGTTTACACACAAGATTCAGCTGTTCTTCATTCATGCATTTTTTTCTTAGGAGGAATTTTCCAGCGAGCTGACCATCAGACGTGTCACCAGGTTAGACCTGGTTGGGCCTATCTACTGCATAGCAAAGAATCCGCTGGAGGAGGGGAAGAGCAGCCCCTTCAACCTCACTGTGCACTGTAAGTTCTTCATCTTACTGCTGCATGGTGCAGATGTTTTGGCTCTTTCACAGAAGGGGACTGAGACACATGCAGTGCAACCCATCTGTTGGATTCAGGTCTAAAAAAGCCAGTTGAACAATCTAATACACACCATCCTCCAGATGAGCATAAAAGTCAGCGTACATGCCCATAGGGAATGAAAACTAAAGGCGAATCCATCACTGGATGTCATGGAGATGGCATCCTGTGATGTTTTCCTTGGAAGACTCTGATTTGCATCACAGCATTTTCTTTGGTTCGTAAAGAGTTTTTATTTAGAGTTTATTTTCTGGAACAATGATCTTTTGTGGCCATCTTGAGGCCAAATTACACTTTTATAGATCATACATTTCTAATTCTGGTAAGTAGGGATGAATCTATGAGCTCTTACTTTAAACACTAAACTCAAACTCTTTACAGCGTTAGTTTCACAACTTTTAAGATTAGGAAATCTCAAATGAGTGCAGCTGCCTTCCATCCAGCATTTTGCTGCAGCTCATTATATATACTGAAGCTTCTTTGTTGTGATAATGGCTTACACTCTTAAACAAATAGTACTTAGTTTAGATTTGTTTTTTTCGTGAAGAATTGCAACCAGTTGTATATGGGTCATGTTACTATTGTGCAAGTCTGCTTGTTAGTGTCTTCTAGTCAAGAAAGTGATTACTGATAGTCAATTTGACATTTTTTCTAAGTAACATCAAACCAAAACCTTCTTGTCATTTCTCAGCCGTGGCAGTTGGACAGTTGGTATTCTCCTGTCATTTCTTAGTCTTCCATTGTTCAAAAAGTTGCACTTGACTGAATGAGTTCCACACCTGTTTGACAACAAAAGAAGGTCACGCGTGAGCCTGTCACTCCTTTCCGTCTGACTGGCCATTTGTCATAAATAGTTAATCTGCTTTTTTTGTTACTCAGAGTCACACTAATGCAAGGGAATTTATATTGTGTAAAACCTGTTCAAATTCAAATAAAATGTAGTTTCTTTGTAGCCATATGAACCCTGTGTGTTTGCAAGGCACTGCCTTTCAGCCTGTACTCTCAAGCTAAAACCACATTGTGTACACAGCAGCCTACACCTCCACTCCTTCAGCATGACTAACCTGAAAGGCAGTGAAACCCCACCGACCGCAGGTTTACCCTGTTATTAATTAATCAAAAGCTTACCTCCGCAGCTCAGGAGGATTTTGTCTGGCTTTATGAAGAAGTATAGAAACTCGGTTTACTGGTATTTGTATGAAACCAAATTGACAAAAGCAGTTTTACAACTGTTTTCCTTCTTTAGAAGGATGTAAAAGGTGTTGAAAAGCAGTTTTTTGAGAGCTAGTAATTGTAAGAAACAGTTATAATTCTTTATAACAAATTGTCACAAACCAAAAGCGTTCACACAGGAGTATGTGTTTCAGGAAACATAATGTTATGCTTTTTAACATCTTCCTTTCTGCCATCTTCCTGTGTGGTGGCATTTTTAGCTTTTTTTTTTAAAGGTGTATATAACTATTGATCACTCCTGTTTTAGACCAGCATCACTCAAACAGAAATCTGTGATTTTCAGATTAGAAAAATAATATCACAATAATTGTCTCTTAACTGTGAACATTAATCCACAATAAGATATGCATTTATCAAAGAAAAGAGAAAAATGTTGGGGCTCAAAACAAAAACAGCCGCCCAGTAATGACGTAAAAAAGAAAGAAATATAGTACAGGCAAATATGAATGAAGATATACAAGTTATAGCATGGTTGGTAGTAATTCTTATCATAAATTAATAACATCTTTGTAAATATAGGGCAGAAACAAAAAAATATGAACAAAAAGTCACACAAATGAGAGTATTTTTCATGCAGAACAGAAAAAATTATGAAGTGATTGCTGGCACCTTGAACTCGAATTCTGTGTGTGTGCTCCCCAGATGGACCAGAAGACATCATCATTACGCCCCTTAAACCACCTCAGTACATCAAGTCCAAATCCGACTTCAATCTAACTTGTTCAGCCACCTCCAGCCCGCCCGCCGCCTTCAGCTGGTACCACAACAAGGACCTCATTAAGGCCAGTGGTCCTGTCCTCACTCTGAAAGTCATTGAAGATGAAGGGTTTGGAAAGAACCTGAGTGACTACTCTTGTGAAGCCAAAAACACAAAGACCCTGCGCAGCAAGAATTCTCCTGCTGTTACATTCTCTGTGATGGGTGAGTAATGTTGCTGAGTATTCTGGGAAATCCTCTGGGTCTGGGTCGTAAGGTGCTGTCTTAAAGTCGTTTCCATTCAGCTACTTTTGACACAACACTAGAGACGTCCGTGAATTATACCTCTGAAGACAGCTTAGACTGAAAAAAAGACAAGATGACAGACAAGATGCAGCGTTCGCTTTGTTGTTGTTGTTGTTAAGTAATGACTGATTAGTTCAGCGTGGTGTGGTTAATTTGGCTCTATTAAAGTTGCCAATGTACAGGTTTATAATCATGAAAAGGACATGATCATTTCTCTCTCTGCATAGGTTGTAAATCAGATTAAAGGTGAGGTTAAATCCTATGATAGAGCCAGTAATATGTTTATATACTTCAGACGTTTAGTGCTCTGTATCATGTCTAATTGGACAGCCTCAGGTAGCCAGTCAGGTCCTGGTCCTGAACATATATCATGGTATATAAAAACATGCATGTCTTATTCTTGCTAGGTAACATTAGCCTCCATTGTCACGTTACATTTTTGGTTGCGTCTGGAGGTGTCTTTTCTGTGATAAATGAATATACTTATCTGGTCTCATCCATAGCTCTACACACCAGCAGTGAATAGCACCTGGCACCTCGGCCAGGCCAAATGCCAGGAGCTCGCCTTCAATTAAATTTTCCTCGTAACTTGCTCCAGCTTCTCATTTCATTGGTTCCTATCAGCACATGTAAAATACAGTCAGTATTGGTTCCTTCGGTCTTCCACGTGGAACATATGGGTTGTCTTATATCGCCTTTCTGAAATTGTTGGGCTTACAAGCAGACTGAAACCTTCTTTTTTCTGTGCGAAATGCCTTTGAGGACTGGTAAATGGACTTCTGTTATCACTCATTAGCACTCAGTGACTCACAGCAGATACAGTTTCTACCTGTGAAGTGTTGAAATGTTGCGCAACAGACAGACAGACAGAACCATTTCTTTTAAAATCCCCACTGTAATTAACAGCCAAGGAATCTTTTTGGAGGATGTTGTTGTACTGTTGGCAGGAGTCCATTTCTGTGTCAAACCTGCTTGATTGGAGGATGGTCTTACACTTTGTCCTGAAGAGTTTCAGTTTTATTTCATTTTGGCTGATGAGAGAGCGAGAGGGAGGAAGGGAGGGGGAGTCTCCATGAGGACATGAGACAAACATTTCATTTTGGTGTCTCAAGGTATTTGGCAAGTTGAAACAGTAGGAAGGGCAGAAACCCTCGATGAACTGTACCTACAAAAGCAACATTACCGATACTAAGCACAGAGAAGCACAAATGTAACATTTTGTCAGCTGACGCTGGGTCAGGAGACAAAATGTTACAGTAATACCTTTAATCATGCCACTTGGTATTTTGAAAACAGATGTAAAAAAAGTAAAAATATCCCCAAACTTTGAGTAAATCATGCTTTATTACACAGACTTCTCAGGTACATTAATCGTGGTGTGCGTTACAAGTAGAACTACCTCCTTAACTCATACAGAAGTTCCTACAGAGAAATCTTTGAGGGAATGGCAAAAAATTATTGTATGCTAATGCCCAAACTTATACCCCATTTTTCAGCATTTTAATTTGTGATTTATTCCTTTAATTTCAGTTTTGGGCTCCTAGTTTCTTACTCACTTAACAATTAGCTATACTATTTGAATTAAACTGAGCAGAATGACTTTCAGTGTCTAATGAGGTTTAAATGATGAATTACTAATACAAGTCAAGAGTAACAATGTTCTTCTGTCCCGCTTACGCTCACAGAGCCAATTTCAGGTACTAACATCACTGGTCCGACTGCTGTCCTCATCGCTGGCAACAGCATGGCTAACCTCAGTTGCCAGGCAAAGACGGGCCAAGTAACGAAAAGAGTTTGGCTCAAAGATGGCGAAGAATTGTCTGCCAGCGCCCGCGTGGTGTTCTCTGATGACATGAGCGCTGTTGCTATCACTTCACTGCAGAAAGAGGACAATGGAAAGTACACTTGTAGGCTCAACAGTCTCGTCAACACAGAAGAAGCCTACTATAACTTGGTGGTTAACTGTGAGTATTTGCTTTGTTAGATGATTCGTTTTATTTCAGACTATCAATACCAGTGATATTTTTAAGCTTTTTTTGCTGGTAAAGGATCGTGCAAATTACTGTTGTTGTCTCATTTATGTTTATGTCTTCAACAACTGAACAAGACACCCTCAGCCTGACAGCAGTTTATATTTTCATTATTACATACTATTTTCCTTTCCCTTTTTGATCAGATGGCCCTGAATCAGTGGAGGTGAGGGGTGAAGAAGAAGTGGAGGTGAATACGGAAGTGAAACTCACCTGCTTTTCCTCATCCATCCCTCCTGCTACTTTCACTTGGAAGATTAATGGCACAGTAACCACCATTGTTGAAAAGGATTACATAATCTCCCCCGCCTTCATCAAAGACTCTGGACTGTACACGTGTGAGGCATACAACTCCATCACCGGCAAAACCGTCCCCGCCTCGTTTAAACTCAGCGTCAAAAGTAAGCTCAATGTCTGCCGCCCGAAACAATGAATTTATCGTTACAGGAATATACAGAATATCACATGTCATCTGCTGAGCTAAATGAACAAATTGCATCAGCAGAACAACATCCTGTTAGATAATATCTGCAAGTATTGAGTCATAGCTTAACAACCTGGATCAATATGAAGTTTTACATTTCTTTCCAGTTTTAACACTGAATTTATTAGTCTGAACCTTCGAGATTCATAAATAGAATGATTAACCAACAGCAAAATCTGCAGAGGACAGAAGCATGAAGCTCTCCAGGCATGTCACCCCAATACTTGTTTGTCTTACATCATCTTACAGAGTAAGAGATACCTGACCGGTTCTTGAAGTTTTATTTGCCATGCTGGCAAAGTCTCACATATCCATGACAGAACAAGCGGTGCACCGCAGTGTGCTTACATGCAGTACACTGTGGCCTACTCACTTGGGGAGTGAGAATTTAAACTTGTGGGAACATGCTTTTGGGGTCTGTGACTTCACTTAAATACTATGATGATTAATCTTTAACATGCATAAATATCAAACATTCTCTGTTTGTTGTGGGTAATGTTAGCCTTCTAAATTGTGGAACAGTACTTGCGTGTCAACACCTCATAGATGTAAAGACGTTAGCAGTTAGTATCGATCTATGATGGACATCAAGCAGAGATAAACGCATTTTTTCAAAGTCAAAAGTCCACCTCTTCGACATTGATGGGCCTTCCATGAAGCTTGTAATTAATTGCTGGAAATGTCATGGTAGGCTAACAGTAAGTTTAGTTGGACTTTACAGACACACATCTGCTCCAAAGTATCTTTTGAGATATCAGTCAAAATTTGCACTCATCTCAACTTTGGAAAGAAATTGCTTTCCCGTAAAGAAACAAGAATTTGGAGGCTGTGTCCTCACTATAGTTATGCACTGGCATTAGAAGACGACAAAGGTCATTTGTGACACTGGCAACAGCTCGTTTGCACTCATATGGTCGTTTGTGTAGGTGAGGGCAAAAAAAACTAAGGCTTACTCATTGAAGTTTTGCCACACTGGAATGTCGCCCTGCATTTCTATTGAATCCTAAGAGTGATGCCTGTAGATTGTTATTATGGGAATGTACTTTATCAGCATGAGCAATCACTTCCACATACCATACCACAGTCAGACTGCGTATTTCCTCTCTTTGGTTTCTGTGCTCAGTGAAACATGGCGTTCATTCCGACTGTTGCTTTCGCAATGTTGTTTTTATGAATCTACAAATGCTTTGCAGAATGTTGAGATCTATGAGAGATTAATGAAATCATGTTATGGGTTGTCTTTACAGTGGATATAGACGATGGACTCTCAGATGGAGCGATCGCTGGAATCGTCATCGCTTGCCTTGTTGCTGTTGGAATCGCCATTGGCTTGTTCTTTTACTGCAGGCAGAAAGTTCCGTAAGTACTTTTTGATATTTCATTATATGCATGCATTATCTGACCCTGACTGGACCAAATGGGTAACGAGGAAATGGACCGGTGCCTTTGTAGAACGCGTTGACTGGTTTTGGTGTGGAGGTAAACCAACTTTGATTCTAGTTTTGCTGTGGGCTTTGGCTGAAGATTATGACAATGCTGGACTTTTTCAGTGTTCAGGGAAGGTTTAAACTCCAGGTGAGACATAAACTGTGCTGTAATATTTATGTTTTGTCTTTTCTTTTTAATTCAATTTGTACTTAATCAGACATCCCCCTAAGGTGGGGGGGATAAGATCATGCTATTAGACATTTCACTTCATCCCAAAGGTGTTTCAAGGGGTCAAAGTCAGTTTTTTTTCCACATAAAACCTGGAAAACCATTGTCTTTATGAAGCTGGCTTTGAACAAGGGAACATTATTTTAAAAAATAATAATTCAGCTATTTTAAAAATAGCTGAATTATTCTGTGACCTCGGATCTCGGTCATTCTCTTTGTCACCAAGTGTGTCACCACTTCATCACCTTCTAAGGTACTAAGAGCATTCCTTTCACTGATTGCAACATGTTAGACTGATGTGCACACACCTGCTTACACATTTATAGGATTGCCAACTGTCTAATTTGCTGCATCATTTACAATACTTCCCAGTTTCCCTTGTTGCATTGAAAATGTTTCGACACTTTAGTAAAATCAGGCCTCAATTGATTCAAATTAACGAAAGCAAAGAAATGTGAGCCAATTGTCTCAGTGAAAAATACTATATCAGGGGGAGATCAGTCAGGCTTATTGTCAGTATTATCAAATCTGTTTAGTATAAATCTACTTTGGTATTAGAAGGGACGGGCAGTACCTGTTCTCCAGAAATGAAAGCCCACATCGACTTCTCGCAAAAGCAGTAGTGCACACATTAAGCAACACAGTGACAACATTGTTTCATTCCTGAATGACATATTCTTCCTATACAACAGTAGCAATGATGCATCACATCCTGTTACAATTCGACATACTTCTGTTCATAGCAGAAATGGATGTTTGCCTGGAAAGGAGGAATAGTGATGACACAAACTGCTGACTGAAGCATTAATACGTATAAAGTAGACACAAAGACACAAGCAGATCAGTTTTATCTGTAAGTTACAAATCAGATATTTCCCTGAATGGCCTTAACAATAATTACAGACAATGGCATTAATACCTTATAGTTTTTTTAAATTTTGTTTGCATATTTACTTTTTGCAGTTGCAGATAGGGATCCGATTAATGAATAAATAATCTTCCTGTCTCCCTACACTCAGAGGAGCAAAAACTCAACACTGAAAATTTAGTGTATACAAAATGTCGCAAAACAACTAGTAGCAATACAACTCGTAATTCCAGTTATCTAGAGTTCCAAGGAAATAAACTGATGGATGGACATGAAGGGCTCATGTACTCGTAGTGGAGGTCAAACTTATTTTTGAGTAGAACATTTTGAAAATGCATTTAAAGTTATTTTATTCAGCATTTCAATTCATTTCAATTCAGTTTTATTTATTTAGCACCAATTCACAACTAATACTATCTCAAGGCACTTCAACAATAACATCTAATAACTTTTGTGAGACTTTCACTGTGATACAAAATAAGGAGAATGGATTTAAAACTGAGCAAGATCCATTTTTCCTGCCCAGCCTGCAGGCTGTTGAAGTCATCTTTTAGAAGTGTGTAAAACCGGTGAAACCCTGTTAGTGACTACTAGTGTAACTAAACCCCACCCCCCTCTACCTTTAACAAACTCACCTGTCAGGATCATGCAGTGCTAAAGAAGTCGTCGGGTTTCGGGTGGAGGGGTTGTTCGGCTTGTTTCAGTGGGCCCAAGGGCCTGAGTGATTCACTCGTCCATCCACCTGTCATTTTATCTTCCTGACTGTCAGAGGGTGTCAGCACTGATCACAGGCGGACTTTGTTCTGCAGTGAGCCACCGTTTTGGTGATGTTCAGAGGAAATTAAGTTCTGAGACAACATAGTTGAGTATAAATTCCTCTTTGGAGTTGCTTTCAGCAGCCCAAATTGCAGCCAATGTCACAAATCAAGCTCAACTTCACCCGTCAGCCGTAGTTAGCGGTAGGATTTGTCATGTTGCGGCTTTTAAACCGGATTTTTAACTTTGGTTTTCCTGAAGCTATAAGCTCAATAAACGAAAGATGCAAAGATTTGAATTACAAGAGGCATTATCAGAAAGAAGACTGATTAATCTGTGATCTAAAGGAGATGAACTCGTATGATTCGTCACTTCATTGGAAACTCGTCTTCCTGTCAGGATTCTGTAGGTGATGTATCTGTTTCAGTCGGTGTGTTGTTGTTATTTTTAAAGGTCATTTACACTGAGGCATGTCCGTCCTAAGCATGGTTACCATGGTGATCTACCCAGTCAGCCAGCTTTGTGATGCAGGAGTCAAACCCGAAGAGAGTTGGATTGCCCACTAATCTTGCAGTGCAGACCCCAGCTGCACACAGCAGATTGTTTTGTTGACTTTTAGCAAACAGAGACACATGAGAGCTTTTTATGCTGTTTGAAGTGAAGGTAATTAAAGAAGCGGGTCAAATAGGAGGAGAAACATGAGGAAGGCAGGAAGTTACCTTCCGGATTCGACCTTCTCCAGACAACTTGAGCACTCACTCAGAAATGTAAAGAAAAGCCACCAACAGTGTTGACGGAGTTAAACACACAGGGTGACCTGAGAGCCCGGCAGTGCAGCTTTATTTCTGCTGCTGCTCTGGGAGCTGAATTTACTGAAACCTTTTTATACAAGTACATCTCTTCTTTTTCACAGTTGCAAAGTCTTGGGATTTTCTTATTTTCATGGCCTCTGAGGTGTCTGCTGTTTATTTCGGGATTAATCCACACTTGCTTCTCTGTTTGGAAAAGCAACACAATTATATGCGAGTATTTGAAAACACACTGCAGAGTTTAAAGTGTGAGGTGATAAAGGAGTCGGTGGTTTTGATAGTTGCTCACACCAGTGGAGCTCTGTAGCTTGCAGGAACGAGACACATTTCAGTACTTTTCACATTCCACACATTAGATTTGATGTCAAGAAGAGAAAGAGAAACGCTACATATCACAAGGCTTATGCTTAAAGTATTGTTACATATGGATAAATAAATCAGTAAAACATCTCACAGTGCTCAGCTGCATAAAATCCTGGCTTGTGATTGCTGGGCTGTTGTAAAGTTGAAAACTGAAGCTGGCACAACCTTTAAATAACCAGTAGTAAAGCTTTTGGCTTTTAGCCATAACAGCAGTACTCTTCAGATCACCTCTGTAGGTCTGTAGTTATCATTACACACACACCTGTTGTACCTAGGGACAAAGAGTACGCCAAAGTAAGTCCAGCCCTTTTAATTTGCTCATTGATGATGGATTTTTGCTATATATTCATATTTTGCTTGTCTTTCGTCCATTTGTTTAAGTAAAACAGAGCAACAAAGATGTGTGTTCAGATATCAAAATAAAGACCTCAATAATTAAGTGGGTTCTTGTATGTTCTCTGAATGAGAAACAGAAACTAGTACATTCAGCTGCAGGTACAGACAGACAGCTTGCAAAGAGTCATGTCTCTGCTTGTGTAACAGTAAAACCACCTGTATGAAAGGTGCAGATACACGCCTCAGCAAGATTGCACAATGCTTTCGATGTAAATATTTTTTTTCAGTTATCTCAGCGCTAACAAGCTGATAATTTGTTTTTACAAGCTTTTACAAGTGATTTTAAAGTGGAAAGAAGTTTTGTATCATGTTCATGTAATTGAACTTTCTGTTTGGTTGTTTTGGGCATCTTTGTTTTAACTGATAATGTGTGAAATTACCCCATTTCTAAAGCAGAAATAATAAAGAATGCTAATTATTTATTTAGCTAGTTTTCATATTTCAAGCTTGAACCAAACATTTTTTAACCTATTATAATTTACAACTGAGGAATGCAAGGAAATCCTACTTCTCTGACATCATCACCAAAAACAGTCATAATGCTCGGGCCTTATTTGCTACAGTTGACAGGCTAACAAACCCTCCTGTGTCAGTGGCAAATGAACTCCATTCCACCATGGCCTGCAATGACTTTGCCAAATTCTTCATAGACAAAGTCCAAAATATTAGACAAGCAGTTGGCACATCAGCAGCAGGTTCAGCATATGTACTGTGTCCACCGAAAACCGGTTTAAACACCATGACACTATTTCAACCCATTAACAGTAAAGACCTGGAGGACATCTTACGTCACCTGAAGTCCTCCTCTTGCTGTTTAGACATCCTACCAACAGGTTTTTTCAAAGGGGTCTCAAAGACTTTGGAGTCAGACCTGTTACTGATTGTGAACTTGTCCTTAACGTCAGGTGTGTTTCCAGAGCCACTAAAAACAGCTGTAATTAAACCTCTGCTGAAAAAGGACAATCTTGACAAGACGCAAATGAACAACTACAGGCCCATCTCAAATCTCCCATTTATAAGTAAGATCATTGAAAAAGCGTTTTTTCAACAGCTTAATTACTTTTTAACACAAAATAACTGCTATGATACCTTCCAGTCAGGCTTTAGACAGCACCACAGCACTGAGACTGCTCTGACCAAAGAGTTTAATGACATATGTCTGAATACAGACAGTGGAAAAATGTCAGTCTTAGTTTTACTGGATCTCAGTGCTGCCTTTGATACAGTTGACCACAATATATTACTCAAACAACTGGAGAACTGGGCTGGTCTTTCCAGAACTGTACTAAACTGGTTCAAAACATACTTAGAGAACAGGAAGTACTTTGTGTCAATAGGTAACTTTACATCTGAGCAGACAAGAATCACATGTGGTGTTCCCCAAGGTTCCATCCTGGGACCTCTTCTGTTTAACATCTACATGCTCCCACTGGCACAGATTATAAAAAACAACCAAATAAACTACCATAGCTATGCAAATGACACACAGATGTATATAGCAATGTCACCAGGAGACAGAGGGCCTGTACAGGCCCTTGGAAAATGCATTGAGGAGATTAATGACTGGATGTGCCACAACTTCCTCCAGCTAAACAAAAACAAAACTGAGGTAATTGTCTTTGGAGCCAAAGATAAACGATTGAAAGTCACCACAGAGCTTCAATCTATAAATCTAAAAACGACCAACCAGGCCAGAAATCTGGGTGTAGTGATGGACTCAGACCTAAATTTGGACAAACACATTAAGGCAATAACAAAGTCAGCCTACTATCACCTTAAGAATATATCAAGGCTAAAAGATCTGATGTCTCAGCAGGACCTGGAAAAACTAGTCCATGCATTCATCTTTAGTAGGCTTGATTATTGTAATAGCATCTTTACAGGTCTGCCTAAAAAGTCAGTTAGACAACTGCAGCTCATCCAGAACTCAGCTGCTCGAGTCCTCACTAAGACCAAAAAAGTGGAGCACATCAGTCCAGCTCTGAAGTCTTTACACTGGCTGCCTGTCCATCAGAGGATAGACTTTAAAGTTCTGATGCTGGTCTATAAAGCTCTGAATGGTCAAGGACCAAAATACATCAGTGACCTCTTGACCCACTATGAACCTTCCAGACCCCTCAGGTCATCTGGATCCGGTTTTTTATCAGTTCCCAGAGTCAAAACCAGACATGGAGAAGCTGCATTCAGCTTCTATGCTCCACATGTCTGGAACAAACTCCCAGAAAGCCTCAGATCAGCTGAAACACTCAGTGTATTTAAGTCCAGGTTGAAGACACACCTATTTTCAGCTGCATTTGAATAAGCTTGAGTTTCAAAACGGAATCAGGTTTTAACTATTGATTTTATCTTTCATATATATATATTTTTCTGATTTTATCTATTGTTCTTATTTCCTTCTTTTGTTTAAATTTTAAATCATGCTTTTTATTTCTTCTGTTTTAATGTCTCTGTGAAGCACTTTGAATCACCTTGTTGTTGAATTGTGCTATACAAATAAACTTGCCTTGCCTATTGTTAAGATATTTCCGCAGGTTTTTCTTTCAATTAGGTCTTACAGCTAAATTCAGCATTCAGATGAGTTTAATCCTTTTTTAAAGTAGCTGTTCTCTCTGTACAATCTTTTTGTCACTGGTGCTCACTACAGATTGTTGTTCGCAGACATCTTCATACACAGATGTTTGTGTATCTGCTTTAGCAGCACAACATCACGGATGAAACTCACCACATTCAATTCAGATAAAAAAGAAGTGAGAAATACACACATAACACACAAGGAAGAGGTCAACATCTCAGTTCCTGTTCAGGATGAGAAGTACACATACACCCCCCCCCTGTGGTGCACACAGCTCCCGCCAGTTTGTTATGCAAATTTTACTCACAAAGTAATAACCTAGTAGTATCTTCACGGGTCAGTTGATATTCCAGTTCTTAGGGAAACTGATCCTTCACTGCCTTTTCTTTCAGGCATTAATTGACTAATTGATTACTTTTAGATTTGACTCACATACCACAACAATATCGCCACTGCAAGTTCTTTTTCCCACATCAATCATGGTTGAAAATTCTGTTTTTCCAAGAGCCTCCTGAGCTTTCAGCCTCACCTCATGGTCTTTATTCAGCAAACTGATGTGACTAAGAGTTTGTGGTGTTCACAGACAGCTTGCTCTTGTAGGTTCGAAGACAATCTTCTACATTTATTTCTTTTGCTTCTTGTCAGCAAACATAATCTAACATATTTGTCATGATGCATATGAACATTTTAAACTTTTGATGAGAGTGATGAATCTATTAATGAATTGCTTGACCAAAGAAAGTGATGTTACACTCTCACTGAAATCACTCCACTTCATTATCACTTTGTTCATGATAATGAAAAGATTTGTGGATTTCACTTTGATGGATTAAAATAAATGCTTTTTTTATTGGCTGTGTTTTTCTCTGATATGTTGTATTCTTATGTTAAGGCAGAGTAAAAACATGGAGGTGGTAAAACTAGTCGACCCAGTTGCCCTGTGGACTGCTGCACAGCAGTCTGATTGTTGGGCATATTTGCTTGTTTGTAGCTGGAGGGAAATCCGACTCTATCTAGCAGACTGTGTGGCCAGATCCTTGTCTCTGTCGTGGCTCACATTACAAAGAGCAGGACCATATTTTGCATAAAAACATGGCAAGAAAAAAAAAATTGGTGTAAAGATCCTGACTTTACTTTGTTATTTACCGTTTGCCTGAATCGTTTTCTAGAAATCTTTTCTGAAGCGACTAAATAACTACTGCTTAACATAACTAGTGTTGAGTATTGATGGCAATAGCCAAACTTTGCTGTTTGAAACTTTCAAAAGCAGTTTGACAAATTTGAAAAGAGCCCATAAATCTTTCCCTTTCATTGGTAAGATTCAGATTTAACTGTCGACATGGATTCAGCCGCTCGGTCTGCGTCACTAAACACAAACGCGAGGTCGATGCAGAGCAACTCAAAACGTTGCTGAATAATTTCAGAGCTCTTAAGACTCATTTGATAAACTCTTAGACTCAGTCATATCACGGAATTATTTGCAGTTTTTTTTTTTTTTTACCCAAGGCGAGGCCTGTGTTAAAAGAAAATGGCAGGAATGTCACCGTCATGTCCGCACTTGTCTTCCACAGCACACGTGTGTCGCTGCTCTGCAGCTCATCCCTCAGTTTCATGTTTTTCTACATAATCCGGACACTGCAGCCACTTCCTTATTCTCCTTGCTTAAAAGACACTGACTCCTCTTTATTTGCTGTTTGCCTTGTTTTGTAATCCTCAACATAAAACTTATCTCAGAAATATAGATGATTATCTCAGCAGCCACTTCGCTTTTCTCCTTTACCTCAGTCATTCTACATTCAGCTTCACTTTTGTTCAGGCTGTAATGTTTTATTATGGACATGCTGTCTTTAGGAGATTGCCTTTCCAAAGTGAGGATCTTAAGAATCTCTTGTAAGAAAATAATTGTCACTGAGACAATGTCGTTCTTTGAGAGAAGTGATGAGAATTGATTCTTCTTTTTACAAATCAAAAGCTCACATGCAGTACTTTTAATCAGAGCTCTAACCACCATGTGGCAGTTCTTGGTCTCGATGCAGGATCTGAATGAATTTGGGTTCTGAGCTGTTTAGCTGATTACCAAAAACAAGACGTTTTAAGGATTTTGTTTGAGGACGTAGGTTTGTGGAAAAAAGTTCAAAGTTTGATGGAAAACCAGATTATCATCATGTTGTAACAGTAATATAAAAGTAATTCCCTATTTATCAAATAAATGTTGTTGATTTTTGTCTTTGAAAAAGTTAAAGTCTGTTTGAGCAGCAAGTTCAGTCGGTGAAGCAATGGAAAAAAATGTCAGCAGACAGGAAGCACCTGCGGGCAAACAAAGCGCTCCACCTTTTAACTGCTGCTTATGAGGTCAAAGTTTATTCCATATTAACAGATATTCACATTTTATCATCTTGGCACCTTTGCTCATTTACTCACGTTATGACTCAATAAGTAAAACTTTTCAGTGATTTCCGCTATCATGTTTGGACCAGGTTGTTTTGTCTGTTCCTGCTCTTATCATCAGCCTAAAAGATGTATAGCAGTTTCAGTGATAACATTCAGTCAATGGTATTTTCAGATGTGCTCGGTGGGTGTTTACTTTGAAAAGCCACTCTGACTTCCTGAATGCTTCACTGAGGTCACACAGTTGGTTTTGTGAAGAGTAAATGGAAATATGGTTGAAATGCGGCGCAGGGAGATTTGTTAAGAAAATGAACATGACCGTTGTTGGACACCCCAAACCATATTTGAACTGCTCCTTTTTAGTTTTAAGGTTTGTGGTTCTTAACTATATAGTTTAGACATTCTAGAAACATCAACTACGTGTTTGCACTAAAGTGTTCGAACTAATGAAACCTGTGCTGTACATAGCAGGAATTCTTGTGATATTCTCATTCCTGCTGTCAGGCTGCCTTTAAAAGAATGATTCACTGGAGCTACACCTGAGACATAGCTGAAGAAACAGATCACTGAAGCCACAGCTGTCATTTTTGTGTTTTTCTCCGGTTGTTTTGCGTGGGCCAAAGTCATAGTACAGGTATGAAAAATGTGAACTTTTTGGTAGTGCCACCTGCATTTCTTTTTTTGTTGCTATGTTTGGGTCAGCAGGAAATGAGTACTGTGCATGGCACTGTGGCCAACATTATCTGCACAGAAGTCTGTTACTTTCAGCTGAGCTCTCACTTTTGCGGTCTTATAAACAATCTTTTGAATTGATGAAACCAGAGAAACTTTTTCTCAGTGTGTCTGTACAACGTTGATCTCAGTTGCTGGAACTTCTGCTCCAGCAGTGAAGGTGTTTCACTTCCTTCCGCTGTGGTTGTCATGGGCAAACAGAAACACTGAGACAACAACATTTCATTTTATGTGATGACATTAACATCGTCCCACAAGTGTGTCATGGACAAAATGTTGTTTTTACACATGGGTTTGAACTTCACAGTTTACTTCTTTGCAAATAACCTTTTTCATGTTGGCGTTTGAAAACATAATGGCTGTCATTTCAGCTGAGGTCAGAGATCATGAGACGGTTATCATTCCTCACACAAGTTCACAGTGATAATTTTGCAAGCTGAGTTTGTCAGAGCTAATCACTGTTTTCTGCTTTGTTGTGTTTTTTCAGAATGGAGTCACCGTACTAAAGACATCCCTGCACACTGCTGGTAAGTCTCTCTGATAACTGTATTCTTCACAATGTCATGCACATACAGGCATTTTTAGCCTGAGGCAATGTTTTGAGCAACACCTACACTGGACTGATGCAAGAAAATACACATATTCTAAATGCACATCATGCACGTATAAGTTTACACACAGTAATCCAGATAACAAGATGACAAGACTATCAAATATTAGAAAGCAAATAGAGATACTAAAGCCACTAAACAATGTTTGAGTCTCCTACATCAGATGTAGCACAATGCTTTTAAAAGTTTACTCCATTTACTCCATTATGATGATATTAGAAACGTTGCAGTCTGCACTATTACACCATCCCAACTTTTGATGTGTGTTAGCTGGAGTAAAGTCTTTTAGTCATTGTTAGTCAAGTTCATTTCTAACATCAAATCTAAATTATTTTCTTTTTTCAATTATTATATTTCACATCAAGACTGCTAGCAGCTACTGCTCTGCAGATAAGTTACCACCATCCATCTCCCAGCAGTTGCACAACGATGAATAGTTACAGTTGGCAGGCACTGCTGTGGTGTGTTTGTGCTCGTGCCTTTTCGGGGTTTCATCAGATCAGCCAGTCAATGTTGAAACTGAGGCTGTCACCCCTTAGTAAAAAGCAGCACAGGCTGCATGAGCTTGACTGAGAAACATTTGTGTTTCTCTTTGATCTGGTTACACATACCGACAGATCAAACTAAAGTCAAAGTGAAACTGCACAACAGATGCAGCTAACTTCTTTAGAATTTTAAAATATTTTCCTCTTGAAGGAATCCCTTCTGAATTTCCACATCAGTGGAAAAACACACTATAATTAGATAAATTGTTGTGAATATTGTGTAATATTACTGTGGAAAGAAAGCAAACGTAACAATAAATATTCTATATAAAAGATGCAGCTGTGTTACTTGGTTACAGATATGTTTCAAATATTGTTGATAAAATCCAACACTAATGCAGTGGTTTTATCAAGTGGAAGTAAAATCTTTGCTGGGGGGACGATTTCTTAAAAACTGGGGCCCACGTTGATAGCCTTACAGAGAAGACCAACAAATATACAGAATGATTTACGCAGCTGTCTCTCATAAGCCAACGTTATTTAAATGCAGCTAAGAGTTAACCTCCATCAAAACAGGTCCACAGGGCTAGTTAGCATAAGCAGAAACCAGGGGGTGAGCGCCGGTTAGTGAAACACATCACTACCTGTTCACAAAGCGCACACTGTTTTATAACCTCTGGGCACTTTAACTGTGTATTTTCACCTTAAAGGATAGCTAAGTCACCATTAGCTTCTCTGCAGTTAGTTGCAGTGATGAGGCATCCCTTTTTTCTCTG
Organism: Leuresthes tenuis; assembly: GCF_036924035.1. Taxonomy (NCBI): domain Eukaryota; kingdom Metazoa; phylum Chordata; class Actinopteri; order Atheriniformes; family Atherinopsidae; genus Leuresthes; species Leuresthes tenuis. The sequence goes on along the minus strand of NW_027325372.1, from coordinate 7,075,297 downwards.
CCAGGGCTGTAGCATTATTAATTTCTTGTGTCCGGGTTTATGTCCACTACACACTTAAACTTCTCATAACTTGCAGCTGCAACTCTGTGGAGCATGTAGAGGACAACTGTCCTTCCCTCCATAGTTGCCTTATCATTTGTGCCATTATAAAATGTGCAGGATGTGTATGTGGCACCTTCTGTTGGATGGTTGCAATCTGCAACTTTGTCACAAAGAGAAGTTCCAGGCTAGCAGTCTGCGATGGACGAAGGCATTGTCCATCAGGCCAACCTTAACATTTACTGTGCGTAAAAAAGGAATGGAAAGGAACGACTTGCTCTGTTTTGGTAACCTTGTTTGCTCTCTTCGTCTCTTTTCAGGCCCAAACATCGCACCATTTTGTTTCCCATGATCCACTCGTGCAGCCTGGAGAAGCAACAGGTTCCATGTGAAGCATCTCATCGTTTCTCTCTCTGTCTGTCTGGCTGACAGAGACTGCGGAAAATTGAATTTGCCCAAACAATGGATTATGACAGGATTTTTCATTTTGAGGTGTTATTGTAATCTAATAATTTTTTTTCCCGCCTATAACACAAACCCATCCACCTTCATTTGATCTGCGCCTCCTCTCTAACTTCTTATCCACATGTTGTTAAGAAACATCGTCCCTCAGCTTTTGTCTACCCCCCCCCCCCCCCCTCCCTTCCACTTCCTTTGAAAAACTTGGGAAACAGATGAAACCTGCTCTGGAGATGTTTCCTGGACTTAAGCTGAGAGACTTATGATTGCATCGAGTGACTGTCTTGATCATGCTGAAAATCTGAGGAGAACACATGCGCAGACTAATACCAAATGACTGATCACACACGCACGGGTAATCATACATGCAGTGGCCACACTTATTCTGTTTCTGATATTCATGTTTCTGAGTGAAAAAAAAAAGTGTGATTTATCTGACTGCCTGCGGCAGGTGGAGGGAGTTGCTCTGATAGGGGACACTTCAGGTGCAGTGGAGGACTTTGAGCCAAGATACCTCAGTCAGGTCTGTGCTCACCACCTTGTAAGAAGTCTTTTGCTGAGTCTACCTTTTAAAAACAAGTTGCTAGTTGAGGTTACTGAAAACACCATTTTTACCCTTTAGTCCCATGTGGCAGCTTCTCTGTTTTCTCTACATTGAACACAGATTTAATCAGATTTTTTTTTACCTTCTAGAGCATGTCCCTTTTAAACAGTAGGATACATTAGTACTAATTTATTTCATATAGCACAAGTTCCAAAGAACTTTGAGAAAATCTATCAAATGAAACAGTTAGTACTATTGAAGAAAAATAATGTAGATTTCCATAATACTACCCATAATACTCTCTTTAGAATAAACGACATTGTTTTTGAAAATCAAAGCACATTAAAAAAATGGCACATAATTTAAATAAAAGATATGGAAAATGGTGAGCTTGAAGCAATTTCTGGAACATAACACTAAAGAAAAAACAGATATCTTTTTGTTTTACAGTCATCAACTAACACACCCCAAAGCATTGAAATGACCTCAAGTTGAATAAATCACAATTGGGCTGTAGCAGTTAATCTCTCCTTCTTAAATTCTTAAACACTACTAGTAAATTTCATTTGTAATAGGATATACACTCAGCTGGCAGTTTGTTAGATCCACCAAGCTGAAATGAAAATAAATGTAAATGAAGTCTGTTGCAGAGCACTGTGCCATACTTAATGCACCCCTTTTCCTGCAGCCAGCACACAAGCCAGCTAGAACGATGAAGGAGGGTCCAGCGTAGTTCTCATACAGCACAGTCCAGTCAGCACTTCATAAAGGAGGCCTTACTGCAGAGCATATTGGTCTTAGATTTAAGGTTGTCCTAAAAACTGCCAACTGAGTGCACTGACTGTTACCATTTCATTCTCCCAGGATGCAAGGTTGGGTTTAGTTTTCTCTGTATCACTACTGCACTGTAAGTGCAAATATTAAGAGGCCTGTAATGTTATCAAATAACTGTGGATAAGTAGTTACGTTTCTGAAAATATCAGTTCAGTCAAAAAAATAAAAAATCCGGACAGTCAAATTTGAGTAAAAGTGTACTGACACAATCTCTAGTTACAAGAGCTGGCTTCCCTCGAGCCGTCTGTGCTTTACATTTATATGCCTGTCTTTCCGGTTGAGGATCTTCTTCAGTGTTCATTTGAATCGTCTTCTACTAAGAGCAGACAGAGGAGGAGGGAGAGTAAGCAAGATTCAGCACGCAGGGCCACATCATCGAGGTTAAGGTGAAGAAGAAGAAACAAAAATGAAATGAGCTGGAACATGTTTGTAGACAGTGGCATTCTTTGAGGTTTTGGAGGGAGAATTTGAAGAGCTTCAGGGCAGTGCTACTTTTTCCTGCCATAGTTGCAGAGAAGTTGTTTTAAACTAAGTTACAGTGTTGGAGGTTTTTAATACGTTATTACATTAATTCATTTGAACCTGGAAGAAAAACACTTGTATTTGGGAGTTCAGCTTTTAGTCAGATCAGATTTTCTTAAGTATTTGATCATCACTCCCTAAGATGATTTATCTCATGCTTTTAGTTGGTTTATGATGTATTTTCCCCATTTTTTGTGGTTAGTGATATATGTGATCTCAGACTTGAACATGCACTGATCTCCAGTAAGAAAAGTATTTATTTAGTTGAAAACCTTAATGACTGGAGATGAAGGTCATAGCTTGTCAACAGATCACACATTCAGAAACTGATTGATTTTTTTGTTTTGCTGTTTTATTATCAGGACCTTTCTTTGTTTTTACAGTTTATGTCTATACCAAAAACTGTAAATTGAGGAGTTTTAAAAACGTGTATGCCTTCAGTTTGGAATAAGATGCAGCAGAGAATGTATTCATAACACATGTAGATATGGCATTTTGTTTTCCAAAAAGAAGAAGTTAAAACAACACAAGCAGACCTTATAGAGATACTGCCCTCACTGTAAATATTAGAGATAATGTACTTCTCTGTAAACAGTTTTTTTGATTATATATGGGAGCTTATTTCCTGTTATGATTTCATGTTTTCAGAGACGCTTGTTAATGTTTACAGAAACTGTTTTGCCTATGAAATCCATAAGATGAAATAAATACCCACCAGGTGAAAATCACATCTCTTTTAACAACCTTGTAAAAGCTGTAAATGTTGGAAAATATTTGTCTAATTTTGTCCTGTTCATTGCGTTTTCATTTTATGTTTTTTCAATCGTGACTTTGCGGTAGCTTTGTTTCAGGTGGTTTAAAAAAAGAAAATAACCAATAAGACTCTTTGTGTGTTTAAACCATCCAATCACAGCGACTCCCTGTGTGTTTAAACCATCCAATCACAGTGTCTCCCTGTGTGTTCCTGTTACAGTATTAGTCAACTGAGGGGAGGTTCTTTCTGTCCTCACCTGCCACACCTAAGTCACACACACACTAACACACACAGAGATAGGGAACACATTCGGTCTCAACAAGTCTTCTAGTTTCCATTCAAGCAAAATCATTTGAAATGCAACAAGAAATGCAGTTCCACCACTCCAAGTAACAACTCTTTGAAAACATAAAACGTGCTGAAAAGGAGACATTTTACAATTTCTTGAACAATGTTAGCTCATCTTGAGTTTGGTGGCAGAAACACATCTCATGAAACATTCTGTAAATGTCAGGGGAACTGAGGAGACCAGTTGCTGGACCTTTGGGAGAGGAATGTTGTCCCATTCCAGCAGCTCAACAGTCCTGGGTCGTCTTCTTGTATTTTTGCATTTCACAAGGCAGGCCAGTGCAACATCTGTTCTCTGCTACTACATAGACATGCTGTTGCAATAGATGGTTTACCACTGTTTTGCTGAAGTCTTTAAGGCGTTGAGGAGGAAGAGCTGTTGTCAGCTAAATCGAAGGTTGGTGGTTCGATTCCCTTCTTCGTGGAACACATGGCGAAGTGTCTTTGGCAAAGACACCAAACCCAACATTGCCTCCATCGTTGTGTGAATGTGTGTTGATAGATAAAAGAGCAGTGTGTATCCTGTAACACTGCACAGACTAAGACGTGCTGCATGAGTGTCTATGAATGTGGCTCGTTGAGTAAAAGCACTTTGAGTGATCATTGAGTGCTATATAGATACAGACCATTTATCTGAACAGAAGCATATGTTGCTCTAACATCGGTTTATACCTTTTAGCATTAATTGTGCCTTTCCAGATGGGCAAGTTGCCCGCTCCATAGGCACTAATGCACCTCCATACAATCAGAGATACAGGCTTTTGAACTGAGCGCTGATAACGATCTGGATGGTTTCGCTCCCCTTGTTAACCCACAATTTCTAAAGGTTTTGATTAATCTGACCATGGTACCATTATCTACTTTTCAGTTCATTTTAAATGATCTTTGGCCCAGAGAAGAAGGTGGTTCAAAGTTTTTGCAATTTTACATTAAAGAATATCACTTTGAAATCCCTCCATAATTTGTAGACACAGTTTTTCGCATTGAGCTCTCCGTATCTTTATTTCTGAGTGACTCTGCCTGTCTTAGGTGCTCTTTTTTTAAACTCATGTTAATCATGTTGCTGCCTCGTGTCGAATTAAATTATTAAATTATAGCTGTTACATCTGAATGAAATAGATAAAATAAAAATAAGTAAGATAAAATATCGGTTTATGAATCTTGCATATCATATCATTGCATTTCCTTTTTTGTTTGTTTGTTTTCTTTTTAAATGACATTTTAGCGTCCATAGTCTCACACTTTTGGTATTGCTGTTGAACTACATCCGTCCTGAAATATGTGAGGTTGGCTGTGTTGATTCATCATTGTTGGGATATTTAGATGTGTATGGGATTAGTTTGCAGATTTTTTTTATTCTTTGACTCCTATAGTTGGCACAAATCACTGCTACACATACTAATCTTGTGCCTATCAAACATTGGGACTGCATATTATTTTGAAAATCACATTTGTCAAAGCAGCAATAAACAGAATTTTATTGAAAAGAAAATTGTCGAAAAGGACTCAAAATACACATTTATAAAACTACTAAAGTAATCCTTCTCAATTACTGTTACTGAACCGCTACAAGTGCAAGATGACTTTCAGAGATGCTTTTTATCTAGACATCCTGATAATGTCTTTCATGTTAACATTATCTTGCATATGAATGTCAACCCTACAGTCACTATTGCACAGATTATTTTCTTTTGATGATGCTATCGACCCTATAACCCCTGACCCTGCAACATTTTGGCTTTCTTGTATAGGCAGGGAGTAGTATCGTTTGTATGGTTTCATTCATGGAAACAGTTTCTTTCTGACAGTTATGACAGCGTTTACATGACTCTGTTTTCCTCCCACACAGCGCATCTGCTGGTAAGACTGACAGCATCAGAAAGGAGGCTGTTACTCGTTGATTTCCAAAGAGAAAAAGACAAGCATTGAGTCATTCTGGAAAGCTCACACAAGTCCCACATTATTTCACATTTGTCAGCTTTAAATAAAATTTTATTTATATATTTGATGTTGAAATGTCAGTTTGCACCAAAAAAGTCCTTATTTCCCAGATTCCATTTACCCAACCATCTTTTTAGGTTACCATCACTAAATAAAAGTGGGATTTATAAACTTTATAAGGTTATTCCTCTCCAGAAATTTGTGATTGTATCAGCTGAATGTTTGAGGTTTGGCTCATCAACCAGTGATAAAGACTTTTGTGTTATGATTAATGATGAGAGGTGGACCCAAATGCAGGCAGGAGCAAGATGGAATCTCATTACTAAGAGTATGTCAATGAAAATAAAACAAAGGCGGTGCCAAGGCAAGACACGAATACAATAATGGAAACAAAATCTCAACAAAAACCAAAGAAAGAATCCACGAAAGAACTGACTAACACCAAGATTGAAGACTGCAAAAGACATCAAGAGACCCACAAGAGGGGTGAGTAACAACATACAATGATCTGGCAATGCACAGAGGAAAACTGGACAGATATATAACAAGAGAGAAATTAACAAATCAACAGCAGGAGTGACACAGGAAGTACAAATAACGGGATACACAGGGTGGTAAACTCTACAAAATAAAAGCATAGAAATTAAAGAGCAAAAAGTAAACCAAGAAAATAAAAGACACAAAAACTCAGGCCATGACATTTTGCATGTGAATGGCGTCTGTGGTATCTTTAAGCACATAATCCACAGCACTCAGACCAATGCCGAGGTGGCGACTGTTTACAGCAACAAGGAGTGAAATATTGGCTATACTTGCACAGGTGTATGCAAATTTTTTTAGAAGTTGTTCTTATATTATTTGAGCTCTTTGAGACTGAAACATAGCTAATTCACATTTCTGAAATTTACACTAAAACCTATTTTGTTCAACACAAATTCTTCTTCTCTCTTACCCTCATCTCAAAAAGCTCAAAGTTTGCTTTGGCAACACATATTGTCGGCTACATGTCAATGCAGGGAACTGAAATGTACACACAAATACGTAATGCATACCATGTGTCACCTCTAACATGCCGCCAGGTGTAAATGTTCAGCATGACTGTAAAAACCCACCTGGTGGCGTAGAGGTCAACCATCTAAAATTACATCATAAAAACAACATGATCAAATATTATTTAGTTTTTTCAAAGAACTGTGACACAAAAATGAAAATCAGTGTTGAAGAAGCACCTTCCTTCACTGGTGAAGCCTGCTGCATAAAACAAGTAATCCCTATGACAGGTTAGCATTCTCTCCAGAAATTATGTGTTCAGAAGACAAGAAAGGTTGTGTTTTGTTATCATTAGACTGAGATCACAAGTTAATCATCTCATTTTCCCATGGTAACTAACCTTGTTTTGTTGTGATAATGGCTTAATTATGTCACAATCTAGAGATTAAAAAAAGGACTGTTTTGTCATAATTGTTGTGATGTCTGTCTGTCTGTTCAGTACATTTCTGAGTTTCTTTCATTCCTTTTGCACCACCAAATTAATGTCTGTGGCACTGAAGCTGTGCTTAGAATTGCAAGAATTTTCTAATTTGATCTTAGCACATTAACCAGAAGTTGACAGCCATAACTTCTATCCTGTGCAGCCAGAGTTGTTATATTTTCCTTGGAGATCCAAGGAAAGGAAAGAAGGTTTTCCTGAAGAGTCCTTCCATTAAACTGGTAAATGTTTTCTCCATGCGATACATAATGGATGCACTTTAAGCTAAGTGCCTGATAGAGAGAGCCTCACTAATGGATGTGTCATCACACTGACCGAAACCTCCTTTGATGGAGATGTCCTGAACACGGAGGTCAGTCTTGACAATTTTTCCATCATAAGACAGCTCAGAAGTTGGACACAGAGAGGGGTGGTAGGTTTTCCATCTCTATCAACAAAAGACGGTGAAAAAAAATAAAAAAAACACAACAAAGTCTGTACACCAGATGTGGAGAATTAGTTTGACTACTGTTGACACTTTTAGTATGACTGGACTATTTAATGCTCAAACAAGCCATAATGAAAACAACTTCTTAAATAATAATTGTCACCTTTCCCAATCTGATAGACAGGCATGACAGCTGCACTTTGAAAAGTGATAGCAAATGATCCTGATCATTCCTTTGATACACTTTTCATGTTGCTGTTGCATCTCTAATATTTTTCAAGTTTGAAATCAGTGACAGAGACCAATGTGAGATCTGTGTGAGATGTATGCTTGGTGTGCTTGGTAAGAAATCTGCCCCTCCATATTTTCACAGATGTCTTTCTTTATGCAGGTGCATGTTATCAGAACCAATGACTAAAGTGAAATTTGGGAGATTTCGTCAAATGAATCCCAAAGTTTCACACTATGTTTGGTTAGAAAGATAAAAGCTTTAAATTCTCTTCCTGTTCTTAAATGCTCAAATTTGATTTAAGTAAAGTACAGTAAAGAAGGTGGAACATCCTCCCTCATCCACTGCATACACACAAATTGTGTTTGTGTGTGAGGGATGAAGCAGATGACAGGACTGAGCACGCCTGCAGGATTTAGTCAGGAATGTTTGCTATAATAATCTATGCTGAGAGGAAAGGGGAGGAGTTAAGCGGGAAAACGGAACTAAAAAAATACTCTCTCCTCAAACCCATCCCTTCGTCTTTACTTCCTTAAGTACAACTTCTCCATCAGGGCAATCTCAATCACTTAAAGAAAGCAGGCCTTCCAAAACAATTATTGCCAGAGATGAAACGGAAATGTATGCATACATCGTTAGTGTTTAAGAAAGCTCATTATTTGGAAGTAACTTAAGAAAAAGGAAAGGCCTCAGGTGCTGTAGGTAACAACGAGTTCCTTTACACCCCCTATTATTTATGATGCTCAGTTAAGCCCTCTTACCATCAGTGAAAAACACGGCAATTCAATGTTATAGATGAAAACATTTTTTCATTTTTATTTATTGATTTTATTTGCAGTTTATTTTATTAACCACTGACGAAACAGGGTTTTCTCCCTCTCCACCTGAGCTTTAAATGACCCTGCCACAATTTTCAGGCATCAGTGGCCTCACTTGTGTAGTTTGTGAGGGAGAGTTGAAAGTAGTAACTTTTTCAGATGCCAGCCATTTAAATCACCTCAATGATTGCATCTAATCTTGTGACTGACCCCCTCACCATTAAGTGCTATTGCACTGCATCAATGTGAATTACGCCTGAGATATTATGACTTCAAGTGTTGAGTTAAAGATCATTTTTCTGATCGAAATGGTAAAACCAATGTCCGGAATTTTTTTTCCCCTGTACCTTTCATCAATTCATCCATTGATGTAGCAGCTTATCTGGGACCAGGTCATGGGGTCAACAGTCCAAGCAAAGATCCTCAGACATTCCTTTTCATTGCACCCCCTCCAGTTCTTCCCAGGGGACACCGGGTTGTTACCAAACCAGTTGAGAGATTATAATCTCTAAAGAAAAACAAGCCTTCTTAGTTGCTATGCAGTAGGCTGCTGCAGCTGTACCTTTCATCATCAATAACACATTTTTCAGGCTTTATTGTTAGATAAATATTCCTGCACAGAGAGGGAATATTCATCTCGTGATAGTTTTAATTTTAAAGTCATATTTCTAGTTTCTGATGGTAGATTTCATGATGTCTTATAATGCACAAACGAATTAAAGTTGAATTGAAATACACATAAACAGTATGTTTTGTTTTTCAGTAGCCATGTTTTGAGCATAACTTTCAGTACGTTTACCACCTCTGCTGGACAATCTTGGATAGTGAGCATGAAACTGGTTATGCTTTTCTTTTCTCTCTCTCTCTCTCTATCTAGAAGCAAATACTTTCTATTACTTGATGGCTCTGCACTTCTCCACTGTTAGTGTACAGTACAAACAGCTTACTTCAGCACTCAGAGTTGATGTGCTCCAAGAGTGAACTAATGAGTGTGGTACCTTTACATGATATGAGAAGATCAGTGTGTGTGTAGATGACAAGTCTGTGGGCCTGTACCAGCAGGACATACTGTACCTGTATGATTACAGGGTACAATAATGATGGCTTTGTGAAGTGGGAACTCACAGCTAAAGCACAGAACTTCTTTTATATCCGTTTTACAAATACAGTGTGGCAGTAGTCTTCTCATTTACCGTTCACATTGAATGGTTCAATACATTACCATTATTGTTGTTATTACAATTGTTATTGTGTGTGAGTTCGCATATGTATTTGTTTATATGTAAAGATAAAAAGCACATAGACTGTAAATGAGTGGGAGTTTTCCAGCCAGTTTGCAGAGACTACAGCTTTGCATTAACGTTATATCTATTACACTCACTGAAGAGGAAATTGATCTCATTTTATGTCTGAGATGAGCGTGAGCAGGCACATCTTCTGAGAAATGTTGAAATCTTTAAGTGTCATATTATCGATTATGTCAGCTTCCGTACTCCTCCTTTTCTTATCCGTCTGTCTTACCACTTTCTGGTTATGTATGAACTAATCAAAACAATTGAGTGAGTCTATGCCACGTTTTATTTCTTTATTTTCGCCCAGAGTACTTAAGATAACATTTTGTGATATATCACAACTTGGAAAAGAGTTTTTCCAAGTTTCTCAGTTTGAGTTTGACAAAAACTTCCATTCCATGCAGTCAACAATGTCTCTCAACCTTATGGCTCTATCAGCAAGACTATGCTTAAAAATAGCTTTTTCGCTCATCTGTCAGTCACCCCCAGCGAGTGGCTGCTTTTCAGTTCTGTAAAAATGTAACCATGGCTAACGGTAATGTACCACTGTCAAGCCTTACATATATCACAGTGAGACCACAAGTTCCGTCATTGAACAGTCTGTGCAAGCACTGTGATATCATCACATGTGTATGCATGGATCTCTGTGAATGAAGCAACTCAAAGTTGGATATTTCTCTTATGGTCATCACATATTTTAGAACATTATATTTTGAAAACTGCACAAAAAAGTTGATTTTTTTCAAATTCATTATCTAATTTTCAATATCTGCATTGTTGGGATTCCCTGTTTCTAAGCGCATGCACACAAATCTATTGAGATCTAATGATTCAGGCTTAGTCTTTGCATTTTGGATGTTTAGATGACAACGATTGCATTGTGTTTGTAGAATGAACAGGAAGTGCAGTTATTGTGCATATAGTACAGTACGACAATGAGGGTTTTTTCACACACAAAAAGTGTTATCATGCCATCCCTCACAGGACTGAAACTATGTATTGCATGTTCTGTATGTGTCGACAGTTTAGTAGAAAAATATAAAGAAATTGTAAACTAAATAATAATTTCAAATTTCAAAGTCAATTTGCATCTTCATGTATAATAAAGGAATAGAATACATTCATATTGTTTAAAATAATTGTTTCAGTTCATGTTTTACTCTAAGTTTTCATCGATATTTATGCTAATGTTCGTAAGTCTTGACAGCTTTGGAATCTCCAATTCTTTATGAGTTCCAACAAAGCAGATATGAAAATTAAAAGCTTAGGAGATTTGTTTTAAAAAAAGAAAAATTACAGGAATGCATTTAATCTCTGGGGTGTGGAGATCTCAGCTGGCACAGACAGTGTGAATGATTTGCATGGAGAAATGTAGTGGCAGTTAAAGTCAAAGAGAAAATGAAAAAAACAAAAAGAAAAGTTATCTGAAAAAGTCAAGATGTTTTGCTTAGGAACTGACTGCAAGGTGGGAGAAAAGGAATGCTACCGAAACATTCTGCCTAATGACAAGGAATATTTGTGTGATGATTCATCTTTTATTCCAAATGTCAGTTTCTGTGTCAGAGGGGAAAAGCATGTCAGATGGGTGTCAGTGCATTATATATATTTATGATAAAATCTCCCAACAAAACTGTCTTTACTGAGTCCCGATCCATCTTCAACCTGCATAAGTGAAACCTCCAATCTAAGGCTGCATCTGTATAATAATCAAAGCAACAAATTAATTAATAAGTCAACAATACTTTATTATAAATTATGTTACCACAGTTTTATTATTAAAGATATACCATTGTTACAGATAGATAACAAAATAAAATATAAATCAGATAATAAAACATGCAGAAAGTTGAATTGCAGCACCGAAGAAGGTGTGTGTGAGATTGGAGTGTGTTTTTATTTTTGGTAGCTTGGCAACAGCTTACCTGATGAGTGCACATCCAGAATTGGCAGGTAACGCATGGGAACTCACAGCAAACTGTTCACCATCTTTGTATTTCTTTGTATGACAGTTATCGGACTCTCTCTCTCTCTCTCTCTCTCTCTCTCTCTCTCTCTCTATATATATATATATATATATATATATATATATATATCTTTGTATGACAGTTATTGTATGACAGTTATCGGACTATATATTCCGATAACTGTCATACAAAGAAATATAAAGATGGTAATAATATATATATATATATATATATATATATATTATAACCGTGGTATTATAAGTCAGTTATATATATATATGACTTATGATATCACGGTTATAATATATATATATATATTAGCAAATTAGCCAGACGACAGACAGTTTTTTCTTGATGAACTTTTCTTTTCTTTTTTGGTATGACCTTTCCTCAGGCAGTCAGTCTCTGCAGCAGCAGGTGTTCAGACTTCCTGGATTATTGCAACACACTGAGTTCCTAGAAATGGATTCAGTTTATCTTAAATAAGTATTTAAGGCTATGAGCTCATGTGATTACTTATTGCTCATTCACACATTGTCTGATAGGGTTTCATTGTCTGTTTGAGTAATTTTGAATTTATGTACCATATATATTAATTTTTATGTCCTTTTTTCTTATTTATGTTTTGGTTTTCAAAAAAAGAATATAAAAAAACATGTTTTCTTCTCATTGTTCTGAGTTTCTTTTTCACTTTCGAGTTCTTTCATAAATTTGGTTTGTTTTTTCTTTTAGGGTAAATTACAGTACCATAATCAATTATACAACAGCAATATGATGCAACAATGAGCGAAACACTGGTACCTCAAATAAATCTGTTATGAAATGAATACACATCGAGTTATGTAAAAAAAATCCATCACATTTTATTAAAAAACACACCCAGTACTGTACACAACTCATCATAATGACAAAATTGTTCCTTTTCTACTGTGATGATGACATCGTAGTAGCAGTTCTCCACTCTGCAGTTTGAGTAGAAACTGAAGTGTCAGCTTGCAGCTTCCTCCTTTTCCCATCAGCATTGTTTTATCATGGAAGGTGCTGACTCAGAAACAAACACAGACACACGTACACACAAACACACTGAAAACAATATGAAAAAGCAGAACATGTAGACACACCTTGTTCAAGTATTTGTTTTATTAATGCAACTATTTTCTTTACAGCGTGCAAACTAAAGACAGCAAAACACTGAAAATGTCGGATCTTAACCCGCTCGCCTGATGACTGCATGTTATATGTAGATTCCTTTAATTAACCATGGAACTGATAAACAAAGTTTCACCAAACATTAGTGTCAGAAACATGACTTCACATGCTCTGTAAAAAAATATTTAAATAATGGAAAGCTTAATGTGTGCAAAAACAAGCAAGTGGAAATATATTTACTGTAATGCATTGGACTACCACTTGATCTGTTTCCCTCTCCTTTCAGTCTAAATCCTATGCTACGCCATACATTCCATCAGAAATCCACAAGATTTCCACAAGGTTCACAAGAGACAAACAGGTTCTCAGTGTTGGCTGGTTGCCTAGTTTGCTTCATATAGTCACTATAGTATGTCACAGAAGCTTCTGTTCACTTCATGTGTAGTGAGTCAACTCAAGATTATTGACAGATACATTCACTTATCTGGATTGTCTCTTCAGATAATAAAGAATACAGAGTGTGACTGACTTATAAATTGCATCGATTCATTTTATTGGGATATTTGTCCTTGCCATGATGAGGATGTTTGTCATAAACAGATATTTAAATTTAAGGTCTGCACGCATAAGAGGATATTTCATGTGACTAGAACTAACAGCTGTTTAGACTTATATTTTGCTGTAGTTTCATGTTATTAGCAATGCATAGTCCTTTAGACGTTAATTTATTCTTCCGCCCCATGCTTTACTGTTCTTTCTTTTGGCCTGCACTGCCCTCTGCTGGCAGAACTCTGCTGCTACAACGAACCTCTGATCCCCACCAACCTTATTGAACGATGCTCAAAGTCTAAATGATACAATCTAAAAACAGCCCAAAGTTAGAGAATGGAAATTAGTAAAATGTTTCCACTTAGTAGAAAATTGATTATTAACTGTTTTTAAAAACTACCCAATGCAATTTTTGGAAGCACTATGACAAAATTTCTGCACCTTCATTATATTTTGTAGCACTAGCATTGGTTGCAATTGAAAATTTCTAGAACAGGTTCAGTTAATTACTATTTTAATATGCACTAAAATGGAGTTATTAAACTCTCCAAAGAGCCTGAGGTAAAATTCAGATTCACAATCATAGAGCTAAACGGACTGAATTTCTGGGTGTTATTTCAGGAGGAAATTTGCAAACATAGCCTGGGATTTTTGGTTGTTGTTGCTGCCTCTGGATGCTTTAGCTTCCTTTCACAGAACGCTTTCAGATTCTGCTGCTTGACGGGTGTATTTTTTAATTAATTTGCTGAAAGTCGAAATTTTCATGGAGCTCACCTTAAACAGCTGAGGCATGATTCTCAGAGTGGGATTTAGAGTTATGGTTTGGTGGTGGTGGAGAGAAGAGGACCCAAATGCAGAACAGCAGAAAGAAAGCTCGTAGAAACTTGACAGGAGGTTTATTTGAAACAGAAACAAAAGATGTGGCAGAAACCACAAACTAGATTGATAGATTTAAATTTAAAAATAAACATAAAACAACCCAGATTGCAATAATGAACAAACTACAGAGAATTATCTAAAATATTTTCATAGTAAGGAGCTGACAGGACTAAGGAGAATATACACTGAGGGGAACAAATGTGTAAGTGATTTCAGCTGTGACTGATTGAGTGGAGACAGGTGTGCAGTGGAGCTGAGGACCAGAACTGAGGACCAGAAAAGGGAAACTTTTCCTTTAGAAAAGGATTCTAAAACACAAAAGAAAGAATAAACTCAGACAAAATACCAACTTAGTACACAGAACAGAGAGCAGCCAAGGAACCAAGAAATAAATAAACCATAGAAACAAAAAATTAAAAAACATAGTTAAAAAAAGAACCAACTAAGGTCACAAGACAGAGTAAATCAAAGAACTAAGAAATAAATAAACCATAGAAAAAACCCCAGAAAAGACAAGAAATCAAAAGACAAAAAAACAAAACCTGTATCATGACCATGATGTTTTTAAATGATGAAAAAGTCTTTGTGCTTAATTTCTGAGAATTCTGAGTATCTGGCTGCTGTTACCAATAAAATGGAAGGTTAGATAACAAAAAATGCAACAAAAATTTGCAGAATCCAGAAATGATCTCATTCCCAGGATGTCCCAGTTTCATCAAAGCGTCTTTCAGATGTGCAAAAGATTATCAGCACTTTTTTAAATTGTGTTTTATGGCTTTATTGTAAAGCACTTTGGGTACCTTTGGGCTACTGTAAAGGGCCATATAAACAAATTGGATTTGATCCGATGTTCTCCTGGGTGACAACAATTGTAGATATCGATAGCAAATGCAGTAAACTTTACCATGGAGTGTTCAACAAAGAGTAAATAAGCAAACAAAGTCGAATAACTTTTATGAAATGCACCTGGTGTATAAAATGTTTTCTACAAAGTGGCAGGAGTAAAATACGACTCATCTCAGCAAATTCCACTTTGGATCAGATGTAATTCCTAAGTTTGTCCTTCAAAAAGTCAGAAAATACTGATGGGGAAGAGGAAAAGGGGAAAAAAAGTCTAATAAATGTAGACAAATATAATTATGTTAGAAACCAAAACTAAACAATTAAAGGTACCAGTTGTCCTTCTTTTACTTTCAGTTTTGACCCAGAGAACAACTGCAAGAGGACACTGACCCACGGGCATTTGTTCATGTAGGCAGCCTATGATTTAGGTGACCTCCAGTGGTCATGAGATCACGTGAAAAAAAAACAAAAAAAACCCACTGCATTAGGCTTTTAATACATATGCTTATAATTGTGATTGTTTTTCAATCCTAAGCAAATAGTTTAGTTTTTAGTAAATTTTAACCCTAACTAAGGAGTGTTATTACCTAAACCCAATCAGGAAGTGACAAAGTTTTGTTGTATTGCTTTATTTAACCACGGTGACCATGTAACCATGGAGACGTTTGTGCGGTAAATTAATCAAAATTTTTGTTGTGCTCATTTAGCCATAACCTCAATCATTTTGTAATCCTAAATAAACAAGGAAGGTACAGAAGGGATTTTGCATAGTTTTGTAGTTGCACCCTGTGGCTGAAACCACAAAAAAATGGAAAGCGCTCTGCAAAACTGCGCCACCCATACCCTCCTCCCCATGACTATTTTCTGACTTTTTAAAGGACGAACTACATCTGATCCAAGTGGAATTTGCTGAAATTAGTCGTATTTTATTCCTGCCACTTTGTAGAAAACATTTTATACACCAGGTGTAAACTCAATGTGCCACAATAGGACTCTGTTATAAGTTAAAGCAAAGGTTATGAATAAATTACCTCGTTCACGCTCTCAACATTCTAAATATTGTGTTTACATAACAGGCAGTATTAATGGTAGAGCAGGAACCTCAGAGTCCCATTTCAATGAACTGGTTATACTGGGCATGAAAAAAACAGATGGAAAATCCACAGCTGGATGATAGACCTTTCACCAGTGGGGCAGGAATGGACCAATACTCTTACACCTCTACTATAGTTTCTTCTTGTTGCTAACTGGTTAAGACACAACACATCTGAGCTGAAGGGGTCTTGAAAACAAATGTCAAATCTCTTTCTTTAGAAAAAGCTTGTCCTCTATTTTCTGCGCGAAGGCAGGAATGCGTCCCACGACATCAGTAAACGAAAACATTTGGGTGCGATGTCATTGTGTTTACTTCAGTTTATGAAAAAGTTGAGAAGAAGATAAACTTCTATAGACACATTGCGTGTTAAAGGGGAACACTCGTCTGTCTGCAGTCTGCCACTACGTACTGTTAGTGAAAATAAGATCTGGCCTTTGGGATGCCAGGTTGTGCAGTAACCAGTAAGCATCAGCTGCAAATTTAATGGCTGTTTTAAGAGATTTGAACTCACTTTAACTATTGTGGATAATTTTATGTCTTCAAGGTTGAGAAATGTTATTCATCAGTGTTGCGTTTCATCAGGGGCTTCGATAAAAACGTTTCCCAAAAGTAGAAGAAATGAGGACAACACAGAGATTTCATGTAAGTTTCCATAACTGTGGACCTACAAGCTGTGTGCCGCCAACTAAAAAACCTGGAGGACATCGTAAAGGGAGCAGCTGCAAATATAGGTGCAACATAAGAAAAGTCCCTTTGCGCTGCAGTGATCATGCTGAGGACTTTCAAGAATGAATGACAGGAACAGGAGGAGCCTGCTGCTCTTCCAGTAACATCTCTGCTTACAAACACGACTTAAGCATGTAAACTGAAGTGGGAGCAATTTGAAATCTTGCCGGCTGTAGATGGATACTCTTTTGCTCAAATAGAATACGTAGGGAGTCCTGACAATGTGTTTGCGTGTGACACGTTGGGGGAGCTGACTGGTGGCCCAGTGTGAATGGATCCAGGAACTGAAAAAGAAAAACCCCACCAAAAACAGCATTTTTGGTACAATGACTTCTTGATTTTTTATTTATTCTTTTTTTTATCCCAAATATGTGTCTATATATTGAACATCAGAGGGAGGTGCCCCTCCTACAGTCACTCCACATGTCAATATCAATAGTAATAATAATGATAACAATAGAATCATCAGAATGATATCCGTCTGTCGTCTCTTTCCTGATGAAGGGCTGAGCACTGCTGGTACAAATCTGAGGGAGGAGCAGTAAAGCAAAAATATAAAGCAAATGTGACTAAAATGTCCAACAGAACACAAACTTGCACACGTATGGTTATATTTGTGAGAACATCCACAGACATAACATGTTCCTAGAGTCCTTTAGCATCGGAACTTGAACCTGATTCTACCCTGAACCCTAAATCTGAACACTGGAATAACCAAAATGTCTTAAATTCTCACAAAGATAGACATACAAACACACATTATCTCATACACATGATGAAGTCAGCTACGGAAATTTGTATTTTTCCATCCACAAACCTCTTTCCTCAACAAAAAGGCAAAATAAACTTACAAAACAAACAAAAGTCTGACTGCTCCAAAACAGTGTTTCATTTACTCCCAACACAAGCCACCAAACTGGAAAGCCTTTGCATGTAGGACTGGCTTTCATTATCAGCACTTTACGTTGCATGGTTAGTCAATGGGACTCATCAGTGTGTGGGTAAATCTTAGAGCAGCGGTGTGTAACAGGTGACCTTTGAACTGCGGCAACTTGGTGTAATGACCAAATTGTCATGACATCAGTTAAAAAGGGCTCAAGGTTACCATTAAAGAGATGAAGAAAGGAAAACAAAAACACAAGCAATATTCAGATTGGACACGCTGACCGGAAGGAAATAATTACAATCACAAATTTTGTTGTTTTTTTGTTTTTTTTGTTTCTCCAGTTAGCCAGACAAATTCACAGAAAAATGTGTGCGTGTGTGTGTGTAGTACAATATATCTGAGCTCCAATGACCTACAAAAACAGGCTAAAAACAGCTTGAATACTGACCTAAAATCAATGTAACTGTGCTGAGGTAGTTCTTTCCTTTTTAGAGAGATGAATGGTGCTAACTTCATTGGTTAGCCGATCAAGAACTTTCCTCTAACCGTGCACTCGTAAGACAGTAGCTTTATCCCAAAAACCAACAAAGTTGGCATTGTTTACACATTCAGCTTTTTAATAACCTGCAACTGCAAACATCTGCAAACAGCTTCTGGTTTTTGGACACTGAGAGGGCGGTCTTTTATTACTTTTTAGCTGCTTCCAAAAA
Source organism: Leuresthes tenuis (assembly GCF_036924035.1). Lineage (NCBI taxonomy): Eukaryota > Metazoa > Chordata > Actinopteri > Atheriniformes > Atherinopsidae > Leuresthes > Leuresthes tenuis. The sequence continues at coordinate 7,056,799 of NW_027325372.1, read as the reverse complement.
CATACTCAGGTTACTATTATGAACGTGGGCTTAATGTGAGACTCAGCGGAAATTTGAGGGTATTCATATCTGTAAGAATGACTTAAGAAATAACACTTTCTGACTATGTAGAAGATATTTTTAAGGGTCTCTGTTGCAAACATTACTGGACATTTGATATAAAAGCTGTTACAGAAGCTAGATAAAAGATCTGGAGTGGATTATAAGTGTGGAATTAGCATTTAACAACAGCTATGAATGGCTGTGACTGCAAGTGAAAAAGACCATCTATGGTATGCAAACCCAAAAGAAAACTCAGAGAGATGGATGGAACATTGGTAGAATTGGTGAGCACAGCAACAAGAAAGATCTGGAACTGCACTGAATGCAACAGTGATGATGACTGTAGGCTCCTTTGTTTTGAATAGGAAAAGCTCTTGAAAAAATGTATTATCATCGACTCGAGTTAAGTTTTTCATGACAATGGATAAACGTGTGTCATCATCTCGTTTTGTCAATAACAGTTTGATATGCAGTATTTTGTTTTTTTGGCCTCTTAAATTTGTTTTCCCGTCAGTGCAGACTGTGGGATTGACTGAAGCTCAGCTACTGACTCAAACGAGTTAATTGAATGCTTTTTTATGCCCACAGATGCTGCTGTCTGTGCTCATGAGGAGACGTTTACTTAAGTCGACAGCCATGACATAGATCCTCCCCAACTGCTGCGGCAGCAATAATGAACGGTGAAATAAGGTGCTAAAACAAGAAATAAAAGTTCATTTTCTTATGATAACAAGTGATTTTTTTTACCTTGAGAAAGCAATGGTAAAACTTCTTGAGAAACTAGACAGGATATAATAAGGATGTTAGCTATCTTGAAATAACAGAGCAGTCATCTCACGATCTCGAGATGACAATATCAAAATGAATATTTGGAAGCAAGGTCATTGTTGGCTTCTGCAAAAATGCTGAGCGTTCACAGCAAGATGCTAATCTTTTAGGATGTTCATTGGTTGCATTATTCATCACATAACTGTAACAGAAATACTCTTTGCTGTACAACTAGAATTCAAAACCTAGTGCACATTTGAAAATTCCAGCACCTAGAATTATCCTAAATATCAGAAAATAAATGCTGCATGTGCTCCGTTTAGCAGCTGGTTGCAATGGTGTCAAGTTCAACTTGTGAATATATTTGAAAGAAAGCTAAACATTTTCTAATGGATTTCAGTCTAATGCCTGTTAGCTTAGCATGACTGGAAGCGGTGGGAAGGTTAGCTTAGATTTCAAGTTTGCACCTCTAAATGTTACATCTTGTTTTATCTGTACAAAAATAGATCAAGTAAAAATGACATCTTGGGATTTGCTGTAACTTCACCTGCTGATATATTTCGTGTTGACATCAAAGTCATGATTAGGAAGATACTGTTTGTACGCTAAGATAGGACACACTTGTTATTTTCCACCAACCATGAGCCACTCATAAGAGAAAAGGAGCTAACGTGGCTAAACACACTCGTTTTTGATTGGCTGAGTGGTCTTAAAATTCAAAGAAAGATCCTTACTAATTTTTATGAAAATAATGAATTCTTGTCACTTCCTCTCAGTTTAATTCTTTCATACACTTTAGCCTACTGTGCATTATTCTTGACTATTTGCTTAATGTAAAAGAACTACCCCAGCACAGTGTTACATACTCCAGGTGAGTAATAATGTTTGTTTCTCTGCTTTGTGGATCACAGCACCAGTCAGCAGGAGTCTGTACAAACAGCAACTGTGTTGGTAAGAGCTACATCCTCCACAGACGTCCAAAGGACTGACAGAAGACTATGATAACTGTACAGCTGCTCTGCTACCACATGTCTGTGTGTAAGTCTCCTCCAATACAAACACCTGGTTTGGTATTCAAACAGTAAAACTCAAGAGTGCAGATAAATTCAGGCTGTTTGTATCCTCTTTGCTTAGAGTGTGATTATCAGCTGAGGTAAGAGGTGGAGGACTGACTGTGAATCTATCCATCCATCCACTGCAGCCCTGCAACCGAAAAACCAGGACCTCTTTAGCTGCTTAAATCCAAAATAGATTGTTTGGTTAATACCTCCATCCCGCCCCCCCGTCACCATATTAGAGGGCTTTAATCGGCCCGTCCAACCCTGTGTGAAGATTACTACAATGACCCACAGAGCCAAAGTGGCTACATTTTAGTGAACGACCCTGCAAATGGGTCAAAATGGTTTCTTTCATCCACTTCTGCCTATAGGCCAGTTTGGACTGATCATGTTCTGTTGTTGGGGTCAAAACTAAAGTTCAGAGGGTTTGAATTCTTGACCCTTGACCCCTCTGTTAGTGTTTTTAAGCTCAGTCATGTCCCCCGTGTAAGTCCGTAGGTGGGTGTGTTGGGGTTTTTGCAGGAGGCAGTGGCCTGGGCGGTGGTGCTGGTTTGTTTTTGCACCGCAGTGGGCTCGCCGTCCCCCCATCACTGTCAGGTCTGTCTGTTGGGACTGGTGGAGGTGGTGGTGGGAGGCGAGGCAGTGACATAGAGCCATGGTGGTAGTGAAGGTGGTGGGGATTGTGACGGTGGTGGTGTCCTGGCGTTGCCACTGAAGGTGGAAGTCGGGAGCAGGAAGATGCAGAGGAGGATGACGAAGCGGGAGGAGGTGGGGGAGGGGTGAGTGTGGCGGGCCGCAGGCTCTGGATCCTTCTGCACTCCTGGCAGATGCGCACGTGGCTGCAGTTCTGCAGGAAGCTGCGTGGTGGGGCGGGCGGAGCCACAAGGGCTGAAGCAGGAGGAGGCGGTGCAAGGGTGCTGGTGGTGATGTTGGCACCTAATGGGTCCTCCAGGAGCCTCTGTGGCCCTGGCCCTAAATCAGGTCCTCCTCCCATACTGCCCCCAAGCCCTGCCAGGCCTCCTGTCAGTGGACCGGCACCACTGTAGAGTTTCCCATTGCTGAGGCGCATCTCTCTGACTAGGCGAATGGGGCGTGGGCCTGCCAGAGCCAGGCGGGGCGGGTGACGTAAAACTCCACCTCCAGTGCTGCTCAGAGGCCGACGCCGTCGAGAACGGGAATTCTTTTTACAAGAGACAGCGTTTCGAAACTCTGTTAGCATCTCCTGACAAACGGAGACCTGAGAGAAAAAAAAAGGAAGTCAGCAAGCCGAAAGAAAAAGCAAATAAAACCCGGCTCCATGCAGTGCAGACAGAGCTGCCCTCACAGTGTCTAAAAAATGACATTTAACAACTGTTTTATATCCACAATAAGCGGAAAACATTTCAAATTTTCATTGAAAAGATTTCATTAATTTAAAAACAAATTGTCAATTGTCTATATATATATATATGTATATATTTTAATAAGTCTAGTGATCTGGGTAGTAGGCACTTTGTATATATTCACAAATTTTAGGTCTGAAAGAGAAGGGATGTTGAAGTGGAGGCGATGCAAACACTTTAATGTTTTCATTAGTGTATGTATTAATGCACTGCAGCTTCTTACATTCAATCATCCTTATCTGTTATTATTTGTGTGTCCCACATTCTGCACACCAAGCTTTCTGCAGAAGCAGAAAGACATGCTGGACAGATACTGGACAGACAAATGAGAGCGAATGAAAGTCAAAACAACAAGCTGTATCTGCAGATTAACAAAGAAGACTGCAGGGTTATAAATATGAGGAAAGAGAGATTTCCTCAGCTTGAGCTTCTATTACTTTATTTGCTGTGAATTTTCTTTGAGGTTCACATCATGCTTTGCCTCAAAGCAACAAATTGATCTATAATTATTTTAAAACTACTCTGTGTTTTTGACTCCTGAGTGACATCAATGGTAAAGTGTTTTAGTTTTCAGGAAGCCATCATTTCAAGAAGTGCAGTTACTTCTAAGGTTGGTTCAACAGTACGAGCAGGACTTTCCCTACTCAGTATGGCGAATTAAGTTTGTTTGATTTTAGGATTAGGGCTGAGCCCGAAGCTGGTTTTTTGTCAAATCTGTAAAAATCTTGAATGTCTTGTATGAGATTATTCAGCGTGTTTTTGGTTTAGTTTCAGCAGCCAAAACCTAAGAGCAAACAGTAACTTGTGTTAATCATTTATGTGGCTGCGCAGTTTTTTGAATGACTGAATGATGGATATTGTGATCATCAGCTGTTCAAACACAGTGACATCTGCCAGCATCAAAGGACGCACACACAGGATGACGAGAAGAAATAGAGGATGACGGTTTACCTCATCGGTCTCTGCGGTGCGTCGCGTTGACCACACAAACTCCATGATGGCCACAAAGACGGCAATGATGAGGCCGCAAATAAGGACCACAAAAATCCCACCAATGTTCTCCATGCCAAGACCTGACACACACAGGGATAAAGAACAGAGCAATAATCACTTTTATGGCCTTCAGCAAGACTTTTATCTTGAATTCATCATCTATTTATAGATACAGATATAGATATATATCTATATATGTAATGCATCTGGCATTTGGATCTGTGAATGTCTTTTATCCAATATTTTCAAGGAGATCAAGGAGCATTACTGAGAAGAATAGGAAATCAGGAAGAAATTAACCAAACAAAAAAGAAGCTGTAAGGTGCCAGGAACCAACTTTCATTATTTCCACATTCAGAAAACATGAGTTTCAATAATAACTTACATTATAAACTGACATTTTAACTTCTTTCCCTGTTTTATTGTTTAACTTATTCTGTCAGCTGAGCTTGTTGAATGGTCTAATGAATGTGTTAACTTCCTGTATGAACAGCTATTTGTTTTGTAATACAGAGCAGGGTGGTCGGACAGTTCAACATCACATCAACATCTCTCAGTTCTTCAACAACAACGACCCAGATTCAGTTTGAAAAAGGAACATTGATAAAAAGCTAAAAACCTCCATGAATCCATGAGTCTCTATACACTGTTAACTCTATAGTTCTCTCTATAAACCAGCATTAGAGTCAGAATCTGAAAGCAAGGAACATGATTTTTGGTATTAGTACTTTTCCACTTTCCATTTCTCTAAATAACGTGAAGAGGGCTTGAGTTTTTAAAACTGGAATACAGTTTTAAAATTAAAGTTGCATGCCAGTAGGACAGAAAGCTACAGGCTACTCCTCAACTGAATATATCAGTTATGTGTCAAAGAAGCCCGCTTGGTTACCCAGATGATACACCCCACCCCAGGCAATGGTGATGACATACAGACGTAAAACACTGCACTGAAACCTAACCCAAGAATGACTGAAAACAAAAGTAACAAGACAGTGAAGAATAAGGAATTATTCCTCACAAGAACTAAAGATTCTTTTTTTAAATGTCTTTGAGTGCCAATAAAATGTAATGTATTTCTATGAAAATAAGTTTTCTTCCTTGTGTCCCAGATGTTTCTGAATATTCCTTGAGCAGGCTTTGGTTGCACACATGAAAACATTTGTGTGGACTGAAAAAAAGAGGCACATCAAGCTAACTGGAATACACTCAAACAAGTCTTGTGGCTAGCAATTTCAGCTAACAGTTTCTCAATTTATTTGGTTTTGTAAACTGATTTATTTTCAAAAAATGACTTCACAGAAGGGGAGCTCTTTGGCCAAATGTACAGTATTTATCCTGACACTGGCTGGAGGCACAGAAATATTCCCTCATTCCACCAGAGGCAAAGTCATTGTGCAAACAGCCATACAGTCCCCAAACTGACTCTTAAAAAGTAAGGATTTTGTATGAAACCGATTTCCAATAAAGTTGGAAGGTTTTCAAAATTGTCTTTTCTTTAAGTTTTCTTTACCAGACAAAAACAAACTGAAACTTCTGTTCAGTGTCTTCAATGACCAACTCCATTGCATTTAGAAAAAAAATAAATAAATCAACAAATCTGGAATTGATGCCAGGAACATTAGAAAAAAAAGCAGGGATCAAGGCATGTTTTTTATTGTGTTACATCACTCTTACACCCTTAAAATTTAGGAACAGATGATACAAACTGGTACGGTTTTGCAAAAAAAGTATATGTCCATTCTTGTTGAGCAGAAGATTGTTTTTTGTCAGATTTTTGTCTTCATGACACATTTTCAATAGGAGACAGATCAGGACTGCAGACAAGTCAGTCAATCACACATCGCCACATCATGCTTTCGTAATGCAGACTGAGGTCTTACATTGTCCTGCTGAAACAACCACTGACCTCTACAGAAAGATGATGCCTTCATGGTGACATCTGTCTCTCTCTGGTATTTTCACACCAATGGCATATGCACTGATGAGCTCCCATACCATCAAGCTGCTTTCTTTTCAACCTTTTACTTGTAACAGTCTGTATGTATCACATCTTTGTCAGGTAGAAACAGATGTTTGTCTTTCCCAAAAGCAGCTGAAATGTGGAGTCATTTGACCACAGAACACAAGTCTTCTTTCTATAAGCTTGTTCACAGAGAACTAATCTGTGCCGTGTGATGAAATTTTAAGTTATATTTCGCGATGCAGTGACAGACTGTTTTCCAAGGTACGTCTGAGCCCATGTGGCCATACTGATCAGGGTGGCATGACAGTTTGCCTGAAGACAAACAACAGTTTTCTCCAGCCTTGGCCTTTACCCACTGAAATTTTGCCAGACTCTCAGAATCGTTTCACTATTTCATTAATTTTGGATGTTAAAAGGTCTTTTTGAATTGATCAATGACTCTCTGGTGAAATGTGGCACAAAGTTGAAAACTTTATAGGAAGAAATTCCCCGCAAATATACAGCTTTTTACCTACCTCTTCTATTATTTATAGATATTGTAATCTACTTTTTTTCCATGTAAACATGCTAAGTTCATAACACTTTCCCATGCAATCAGTCCACTCCTTGAGCTCATATCAGTTTTCATAGACAGGACAAAAATTCCTTGACAGGAGCTTTCTGTCTTTGTGAGCACAGAATCCACACTAACATGCATATACGTTCTGTTTACTATGTAATCAGCAACAAAGCGACATTTGATTAGCCTTAATGGGATCTTAACAGCTTGATTTTGTCAGGCTTCCCACACTAACACAGTGATGTTTCAATAACTCCAGGGGACATTACATGATTTTAACTGTATTCCTGCAGATATAACCAAAACTACATTTAAAATTAACCTTAAACTAATTTTACTCTAACCTGAAAAGCTTTATCTGTAAATGTGTGTCCCCAAAAGGAAGTTGTGTGTGTCCACACAACTAGTAAAGGATCATTGTCTCCACAACCCGAGTAATGAGTACACACACACACAGATATAGATGGGGATAATTTGCTGGTGACATTATTTTTCTGCTCTGGGAATGAAGAAGCTACAAAAACAGATGACAGAGAACAGCTAATCGATACACAGGCAGGGCTCACAATCCCATTATAATTGGCTGGTAACATTTTTTTTATCATAGTGGAAAAGTCAATAAAGATAAACTTGTAACCGTGAGATGCACCAGAAGTAAAAGAAAACACGTCTGCAGATCACTAATGGAGACGCTGAGGGAAAATTTCAGTCTTTATAATCAATAGACAAAAGACAGGCAGAGAGCAGAGAGCAGGACTGCGAATGATGAAATGATGAAGGTTATGGTCTCTATTTCACGTCTCACCTCTTGAACCATGAACCACATCTGAAACACGGCGAAAGATGGAAAAATAAATCATCGGGGAAAAAAAACAAACATTGGTTGTATTTAGCCAAGCTAGCAGCAGAGCACGTCTGTAGGTGGCCCTCTGGATCAGACTGTTTGTTTGCTCAAGTCATTCATATCGAAATTACTCATCAAAGCTAGTCTAGTCTGTCCATTAGAATGTTCTTGATCAAATACCCTCAAAACTATTAACATTCTCAGCAAACTAATTGTGATTTCTTTCTGCCAATCAGTTATTGTTAACAGATGCTGCTCATGATTACCACAAACCTGCTTGGCACAACATGTTATCATTGCAAATTAATCAAAATACCAACATTAGCATTTCCCTCAGTAAAACTTTGCACAACTGCCATCATGGTGTTACACTGCTTATCCATGCAAAAACAGAGAGGCCAGAGGATTGAATGCAATGTACCGATGTGTCTTCTCACAAATTAATCTCACTGAAAAATGTTAGATAAGAGCAACTTTTTAAGAATAAATTACACAGTTTTCAATTTGTTGCATTTGTTAGCACCACTTAAACAGTTCTAATTGAAAGTCAATTAGGAGCTTCGTCATGGTGGGGATACAGAGTCTCAGGTTAAAATGGACACACACATGCAGCTGAGGAAGCCCTACAAAAGTGCTCACAGCTACTGGGAATAGTGAGAGCAAATATTAGACGTAGGAAAGGTGGTGTCAGCCATCACCCTGACAGCTGAGCAGACTGAGCAGATGGTAATAAGTAAAGTGAGTGCATTGTCTTAACACTGCACAGGCAAGTCATAGTTCTTCTACTACAAATTGCTGTCATTCTCATTTAAAGGCTCATTTTGATTTATTGCTTTACAGTACCAACCTTTTACATACTGAAAGGGCCTTTGATGTAATTTTGCTACAGACTGGGAACATGTTTCAACTGCATTTGCTGAGTATTCTTTATAAAGATGAAATCTATGTTGAACATTTAAACAGATTACTTAATTAATCACATCAAGTGCTTTCAAGTTAAATATTCATGCTATTAATCGTAGCATTATTTCAATAATTGCCTCTTTGTCTTACCACATTAACTCCATCAGTGTTCCCTGCCTTTTATCATATTATGCACATTGGATTGTAAATAGTGACTGGATAGTGTGGTGGTATGATTGCCACCTTCCATGTGGGAGACCTGAGTTCAAATCCCTGGAATGAAAGGTATTACCTCCAGTAGGGGTCCTTAGGCAAGACCCCCTTACCCTACATGCCTACCTGTAAGTCGCTTTGGATAAAAGCGTCTGCTAAATGCATAAAACATAAACAAACATAAAACAAATCTCAACCCAAATAACTTCCAAAACTGCAAGTGTCACCTCAGAATACACACAGACACTTTTGTCTGCAGAACATCTGGCTGAATCCATCATTCTGTAAAGTGTTTGACTCTGGTGTAACTTGGCTACATTTTGACCTGTTAACTGCTAATTGTTCCACATTTTTAATGACTGCACCATCTGCTGCAGCAGTTTGTCTCAGTTTGGTTTGAAGGGTGACTTTCCACATTGAATCAGATTGCCTTGTTCGTACCATTTGTGCTCAAAATTGGAATCTTTTGATCTGTTAAACAATGACAGCGTTGATGTTCTATGCACGGTAAACTGTATTAGTGTTCAATGTTGTGAAATGAGTCAATCGGTGAAAAACTAATCAGAGAAAATTCAGAATAATCGACAATTCAATTTCAGTCATTTGTGAGGTACAAATGTCACATCAAAAAAGAGATGAGATGTAAAAAGGGAGAAAACAAGACATTTGAATTCTCGTGCAAATCTCAAAATAATAAACAACGACAGTGTTACTCGTGTTAAATTAGAAGTTTATAAGTGCTACTGCTGTTATGTAATTAAAAAAAAAAGCCTAAACCCTCCAACTGAGTGCATCTTGTGTTCAGGCATTTTAAAGGTATTTAAAAACACCTCATTCTTAGTTGTAGTGATATGAGTCTCCATAAATTAATACATGAATAAATAAATACTAATTTCTTAATGAAGTCTGCAAGGTTGCTTTTTGTACACTACATTGGTGTTTTTCTTTTTCACTGAGCTGATTTAACCACAATTTACAACCAGAACTTTAAATAAACATGGTCCATTCACAAGGCCACATACTCTGTGTGATCTCCCTTTATTTTTGTCAACTTCCTGTCATAAAAAAACAAGTTAAAGAGGAAACCAAAAACATAAAATAATGGCCTCTACCTTAAAAGCATATGTGACTTCAAATGGAGTGTGAAATAAACATCATTATTTGAGCCAAGAGTCTAATAAGAAAATGGCCACTCATTTGTGTGCTCAGTATGAAGCTATGAAGGCCCTCCTGACATGCAAAGAGTGGAGCTAACGTGTCTACCTTTGGCTCGGTGATCCTCCTCTTTGAGACACTGTCCTCCCTCCCACCAGCGTCGCTTCAGGATCTCCAACCTGTTGCTCTCCTGCATCTGTAAGATCCCTAGGGTGATCTCATCTCTGTATGGAGAGCCTGTAAGGAGGAACAGGAAGGGGGAGGTCATTTACCATCTCAGTCTAAAATCAGGTCAACTCCAATGTTACTTTCAATACCAAATCTGACTCTGATGGCTCATCCCACTTCTCTTAGGTGGGTGTCTCAGTGAGGCCATCTAACTGGCCATTAGTCTTTTCAAGCTGACTTCACTGGTCATGGTTGGTATTTGCAGGAATGTTTAACTGTCCTGGTGTCACCATCCTGGCTTGAAAGATGCATCTGGATTAGTAAAAATATTTTATTGATATGCAAACCTGTCTAGTTGGTTTATTTAAATGTGCTTGCTTGCAAAGTTTGGTTTGCTTAAAAGCTGTCAATTAGACTATAAAAATGCATAGATAAAACAACCAGTCAGAGGCCGTTTAAAAAGGAAGGCTTCTGTTTGCTTTCAGGAGAGTTTTGGTGTGCAGGCAACTTCAATCTGGTGACCAATCCCACAAATAATATTACTGTACAGTCAGCATTACTATGCCAAAGAAGAAGTCCAGCTTCAGTTAGGGTAAGTTCAGATAGAGGGTTCCAAGTTTGCATCTGGCTTAAATGATGTCATATTCCAAGTGGTTCAGCCATTGTGCCCTTATTCCTTTTGGCCATTAATGGCACTCTGATGTAACAGGCATCAGTAAAGAAAAAGGCAAAGGAGAGGAAACAAAGATCAAGGAGCAATTTTGATAATTTCTTATAAATGTGAGAAAATTAAGCTCTAAGATTTTCGATTTATTCAATAAAAGACTAAACCTGACCTCTTGAATATTAGAGAAAGTAAAGTCCAGAGCTCAGATTTTCACTTCTCATTGAACTTCACTGTTCTGCAGATTATTTCATTGACATTTTGCTTCCAGGAAAACATCTTCTAATGAACTGAGAAAGACCCAAAACCTGCAACAACATCCTTAAAATAAATCAAACATGTTTCACTGCTGTTTGGTATCTTGTTTTACACCTAAGGTTTGTGTTCAAGTGTGGTGGGCAGCCAGCTGCTAAACTAAATATAGATCTCTGTGTAATGGAACATTGGTTTTGATGACAGGCTATAACGCTCAAACACTCAGCTGCTGCAGCAGCAACCTCCCATACTGTCCCCTTAACATTATGTGCAGCAGTAAAATGAAATGTTAACAGTAAAGTGAAATTGAATATAACTTGGGTTATAAACAGTTGGGTCCAGAGACATTTGGACATGCACACTTTGCAAATGATGTGGATCAAAGCTTGATGACATACTGCAGAAAGCACAACACAGCAAAAAGCTTCCCCTTAAACTTAACAGAAATACGTAGGCAATTTTTCATCCTGGACATTATATTTACTTATATAAAGTGAAATATACATAACCTGCAACTGCTCAGCAGTCACAATGGGATAATATGCTGATGTAGTGGAATTAAACAAGTCAAATTATCATCATTTGAAACTCACAAGCTTTAATTATTATTCTTACATGAAAAAGAATGGAAAGAATTCTGTTGAAGTGGACAAAAACTGTCCACACATGTGGTGGTGGAGACAACTTCCTTGAGAAGACTGGATGTTACAAAGCTGGAGTAAAAAAATTACTTTTTGAAAATGAAATGAAATAAGGGAAGGGAAATGATTTTGTTGTAGTATTTTCTGTTTGTTTGTAAGCAATCATTACTTTTATAGTAAACAAGGTAAACTTTGTAATCTTGCTGCAGACATTGAAGGACCTTGTCCAGATGAGAGCTGAAGCACGTAGATGATGGCATCTTCAATTCCAACTCCAGGACAATAAGCAACCTGTAGATGCTGAGTGTTGATCTAAGCTGAACCTCTTGAAATATATGTTCAGATCATTGGCTCTGTCCAGGCTTCTATCAGGTTGATCATCCTTCACCTTAAATCCATAAAGCCTTTTTCATCCATGACCACACATCTCTCATTATATTTAGCTGGAGCTTTCTTTCCAGCCTTTTCTGCTCACCTCCTTGCCCTCTGACTTTACTTCAGACTGCTTGTTGTTTGTAGTAGCAACAGATGGCCCAGACACCAGTGCTGGTAGATAATATGTTTTTATCACTGTCCAAGCTGCAAGCTTGTGGTTGTACATAGTGTTTTGACAAAGTAACAGGCATTACTTTGATGATCATTATGATAGTTAATCTGCTCGCTGTGAGCACATTTCACTGTCTACATGAGTGACTGGTCCCCCCTCTCAAACTGTCAAAGGTGTTAGAGACTATGAAGAGTCTGAAAAAAATCCGAGAAGCATTTTGAAAGAAAGAAAATAGCTCAGCTGCAATAAAAAAACTAAAGGTGTTGGCGCTGAGTGTGAGTGTGAGACAACTTTTTCAAGTAGACAGACAATAAAAGAGAAGGCTATAGGTGTGGAGTGGATGATGAGTCTGGCAATTACTATGAAATGCCACAAATGTTTTCAGCATGTTGCCAAGCAAGGTCAAATCAATGGTCACAGGATTTTTTTTAAATGTCATTTGAAGATGAAGATGAAATACTATCTTAAAGCATTTAAAGCACAACCTGCACAGACAATAAAAGACACCATCAAATTCACTGTCGCCACAGAGCAGCAAAAAACAGTCTCTGCTGAGAATGATGATGAACCTGAAATGTGGAATCTGACTGCAGAGAAGGATACTGGTCTAAACGGTAAATATAGGTTTTTACAGTTGCCTCAAATAAAATAGAATAAAACAGCTTAATCAGTTTTATTTCACAATTTAAGTACATAAATGAAGGCTTATCGGCATTCACGCTGATGTGCACTGAAAAACAAACCTGCATGTCCACTGACAATGAGACGGTAACAAACAAAGTGAAAGAAACAGCACAATGTTTGCACAGAAGTGAAAATGGAAACAAACTGAATAAATTATTCTCTAACAAAAAGTACAGGATTGCATGTAACTGTTTTATTTCCTACTTATCAAAAATAATTGGACTGGTCTTGGAAATTGAGTTCATGGGGTAATGTCTGGCTCATAAAGCAGTTTAAACCCAGTCAGTGGGCTTATTGACAATGTCTAAGTCTCATTTCTGTTATCCAGACTGAAACATGCAAAAGAAAGATGGTTTAAGATTGACAGTGATTTTGATCAGACTTTAAAACATTTCATATAACAGAATTTCAATATAAACTTACGTTTACATCATTTGATGCCAGTTGGTACGTTTGATGGACGGCTCACTCATACACTTTGAGAAAATGTCAATGAAATCTTTCATCATTAAGTGATGAGTTTAATAAATGAAAAAATACATCTTAGTTCCAAATCTCTAAAAATCCACAGGAACAAGATTTCGAGTGATCAGTCATCTCTTGTGAGGCTTCTCAGTAAAAGTCAAACAACATAAGTCTTTCACTCTAGTCAAGTATATTGATCTCATATCTTAAACATAACCTGCTCCATGGCAGAAGTTGCCATGGTGATACACCCTAGTGAGCACTGGACTAACTTAGTAATACAGAAAACACATATTTCACCTCTTTAAACCGCTAATCCTGCCTCATAGTAGAAGTCCCTGTTTGCGATACATTTGTTAATAGACTGACTTGTAAAACACAAGAAAGAAATCTGACACCAGAGCGCTCTCTCTCTCTCTCTCTCTCTCTCTCTCTCTCTGTCTCTCTCTCTCTCTCTCTCACACACACGCACCCACACACACGCACACACACGCACACACACACAGAGACTCTAAATGATCCTTGCTTCAGCTACTGCAATTATCTTTTTGACCATCTTAATTAAAATGCAACACTGACTATCACAAAAAGAAAACCGAGGACAGATTGACTTACTGGGAAAAGCTATCATATTTTTAAGATACATAATGATTCATTTGTAAACCCACGAACATCCAGTCAAAAGAAAACTTATTCATGCTTTCTTTCTGGAAATATAATGCCCATTTGATGCCAAATATCTTGCCTGGCAAGTTTTCAAAAGAAAAAAAATGATTGTTTAAACAGTGTTTAAATTTGCCCCCTGCAGCAGAATAGACTTACAATTCCATGGTACTATTTATCATAATATAAAATCTACAGTAGTCCTTTTTTTAGACATCGCCATGAGCAGCAGACCTCCACTGTGGACAGGTTTAAAGAAACCAGTCAGGTTGCAAGTTCCCCCTGATTCAGTTAGATCCAGACTTACAGGCAGTATGTAAGAGTTTCTGAAAAAGACATGCGATCAACTAAAGGAGACATTCTGATCTAAGAAAAGCAGTCATTTTACATGTACATATGTTACATGTAAAATCCTTAATGGATATGTCTGTAAATATCTACAGTGACTGAACTGCAGTTTGCCAACTTCATGCAGCTCATTGATAAGATCTAAGGCTAGAAGAACTTTGTTGTCATAGTTACACGGCATTCTTTCCTTTTCTTTCTTAAGCCCATTGTGATTGCTCACAGTCAGTGAGAGCTTTTAGAATGGGACATGACATAAAATACGTTGAGGGCACACGTGCCTGTGCTGCTATTATGTTCATCACTCAACATACAGGCTGATTGAAAGGCCATTCTCCTCTTTGTTGTGCTGTTCCTTGTCCTTTCTCCACATCTTTTCATCTGTCTTTCAATAAATAGGGAAACATAGCAAGACATTGGGCATCAAAGCGGGACTTATGGAGAGGCTGAACACTGAGGCCATCACATATGGAGACGTAAGCTGCTTTTATGTGCTTTTTATTTTCAGTCTTTATACATTTTTTTTAGCCTTCATTGTCAAACTACACTGTTCTGTACCCTGCACCAAAAATCATAGTTATCACACATGTGCCATAGTCATGAGCCATTAATTAAGTCAGTTATTGATGCATATTGATTCTAGTGTGACTTTGATCTGTTTTGCCAGTGTCTGGCCTCACCTCGTCATCTGCCCTCAGACTTATTATTGATGATAAGTGTTAGTGCATAGATTAGCAGAGTTAATGACATCCACACTCAATATCCACTTTCAAGGTCTTGTTACATAACTATATACACATTTCACTGTTGATTTGGTCACAAATCCTTATATTGAGGAGACAGAATGTGCTTTCTACTCAACTCTCATATGCAATGGGATAGAGATAGAAAAACACACATGGTTAGGGCTTACACATACTACTATTCATGGATCGTGATTCCCATCATGTCACATGGACACAGCCCTGAACATAACAGCGTTGTAGTGATATGATGCCTTCTGCCAGCTTAAACAGCTTTAGTCTGTGATGCCCAGAGTTGTACGTGTGGATGCCTTTCAAACCCATAACTCGCTTAATCATAGTTTAGAGAAACAGGCTAATTGCTATCCCTTGTTTCCATCTGCTGGTGGTAACTTTACATCAATTGGCATGTTTAATCTAGTTATTTTAGGTGTGTGATGCCTTTTGGCTTTCTTTTGGTATCTAGCTAGCGAACACCACAAAAAAAAAACAACACTGTACGATTTTCAGTTTTATTTAGGAGGTTTGGTTCACTGAATAATCAGAAGCTGCTGTCTGACTGCAGTTGCCTGCCTGCTGCACTTTCATCATTTTTAGAGGTTGATCTGCCTCTGTCATTAGTTTTATGTGATCAGATATCAGACGTGGGAGCACACGGGAGCACTTGCAGCAGCTTGTTTGATAACTACTGTTGATCTTGGCTTTATATTTAGCTTTTTCACATATTGAGACCAATTTAATTGGCTCAGTGGCTGAATCTATTTCAGATTTGTTTTTAAAGTGGCAGCTGAAGTGGTCTGTGATGACAGTGTTGCAGATTTATGACTTTTGATGTCCAGCTCTTCTGCCTTTTGATATATAGTGTTTAAGTGGTGTAAACTTCTCCACACAGCACCACTCACCCAGAGGCATGCCAATGCCGTATCCCTTTGTGTCAAGCAGACCTCCTATCTGCGTGAGGTTGCAGTTTAGGCTGCGGTAGTACTCATTCATGGTGCTCTCCATCAAGAAGGCGTACTTGGAGTTCAGGACGCGGGCAATGCCTTCCTCTGTGCTCTTCACGAACACACTAGGCTGCTTGGAGTTCATGTAGTTCCACATCCGCTGGTATGTCTGGTACCGTGAGTTCTGGGGATGGGTGGAGAGAAAGGGATGACACTGTGTAAAAGGACAGGGAAGGTTTTCCAAAAGCCTGGAATATACCATTTGGAACATTTTGAAACTTTCCTGTCTGCACCACATACTTATGGAATCTCTGGTTCGCTACAGGGTTAGTATCCAGGCAGTGCCTCCCTTTTTTTTAGCCATATTAGTGACAGATTCTATATTTTGATTATTTAAAGAGTAAATGCTTTGTTAGATTCCTATGTAAAGATAAGAATTAACAGTGGCATTATTTCTTTTAAAAAACATGAAATTGTGGATTTCTTGAGGATTTTTTTTATGGCCTGGTGAGTTTTTGGGAAAATGCAAAGTAATCTTTGTTTTCATGCACTTTTGTTAATGTGAGTCAATCCACTGATGAAAAGGTGCCCCAGCAAGATAATGGAAATAATAGAACTTAAGAATTCTTATCATCCTTTTGCTGTCAAAAAGCAGTTTCAATTTCTTGCTCATTAACCTAACAGATTTATTCAAAAAGAGAATCTCCGACAAGCTCTCTCCCAGTCTCACCATGAAGAAGGTCATTGTGGATCCTCCATGGATGGTGCCATACTGGATGTTGGTTTGGTCGGCCAGGTCATCGGGAGACTCAATGGGCACCTCCATCCTCTGTACAGTGAGAAACGCCGCTAGGTTGGCTGTGTAGGATGAGATGATGATGAGCGTGAACGCCCACCTGGAGAACAGGAGAAAAACAGCTTTAACTTTTATTTACCCCACAGCACTGAGACAGAGCTCTTTATTTTCCTCTCCCTTCTTTCATTAAGAGCTGCAAGGGGAAAGCGGCAAGGAGACAGATGGAGGCCACTGCAGGAAACGTCAGGAGATTTAGGTAAAAAATCATCAACTTAAATATGAACTCCAGCTGCAGCAGACACAAGCAGGATGTCTATGCTGCAGAGGAAATAAAGTAGAAGTGATGAGCAAGGGATTCAAGGAGGGAGGCGAGTTTTTGATAGGAAGACGGAGGAGGAGAGGGAGGACGAGAAGAAGCAAAGCAGGTAAGAGAATAAAGGAGGAGGGAGCGAAAATTCAGACTTAGAGTTGTCACAAAATATAAGAAACAAAGAATCTGCATTCTTGTGATTGCACGTAATTCTAATAATGCTTGACCTGAAAATTACACAAAAGAGATGATATGTTACAAGTAAGCAGGAGTTTTGACTGAATATGATCTGAATAGAGCAAGGAAGACTTCTAAAAGAATGTCCGCTGGGGTCAGATGCCCAACTGCATAAAAATTCTCCAGCACATGCAGTAGTTCTCGGTTTATTTGATATTGTTTGTGAGAGCAATATAAAACGGTATGGTATCAAAAAATAAATGCGACCTTTGGAGCTGTTTCCCCGTTTCCTGTTTTTATGCTAAACAAGGCGAAAACAATCCACTGGCTATATTTGACAGACAGATGTGTGGGTAGAATAAATGTCCTCGTCTCAATGTCAGAAAGAAAGTAAACGGCATAAAATTAGCAGTGCTTCCAATATATCAGAGCTTACTCAGAACGGAACGGGCCACTGGTGCGACGATCAAATGCTGTATGTTTAAACCTTTAACAAATAATAAAAAAAAATGTAAAGTTTGAAAATAAACTGTGTCATGTTGAGCACTCATGAAATTATAATGAACTTTTATAACCAGATTTGATGTCATGTATGTTCATGCAAGCTTAGAAAATATCTGGCAGTGCAACCAAACTGTATCAGCAAATATGTTATTAAGAAAATATATAACAGCAAGTGGAATCTATTTGCTATCAGCATACACCTGTCCTATTCTAATAGGTCTCCATGGGGGTATTTATGCATGCAGGAAAAAAGCCCATTCAGAATTTCAGCATACGTGTTTCTTTGGAAATAGCTGTTTTTTACTTGTAAATAATATCTTATTAAAAGTAAAGCTATTTTAAGCTCTATTGTCTCATTTCTTTTAAGATAGAAAAACAGAATTTCTATAGTTGTAAAGTGTTAAAAGTGCCACGATTTCACAATTTTACTTTTCCATGACGAGTCAAGCCAACAATAACTGTACGAGGGACCCCACGGGTTAATCATGTTTCAGCAGCTACTGGGACACTAGTCCTGGCCCTAAATAGGCCCATGAGCCCAAGGACTCAAAATTCCCCACATCCCAGTATCCATAATTATCAAACATATTTTCAGAGATAAGAGAAAATCTTTTTATCTGCCAAAAGCTCCACTCTTGCTGTTAGACAGTTCTGTTTAAGCCCAGGCAGTCTACAGTTACTAAAGACAAAAGATGGTTTTTTTTAAGGGCCGGGACTTTAACGCGTTAATCAAGATGAATTAATTACAGAAAAATGAATGTGTTAAAAAAAATTTACGCATTTTAATCGTAATTATTTTTGCACCGCGGAACGTTTCTCACTGGATGAGTTTCAGGCATACCGATTATACTGGAGCACCAACTGAAGTTCATGACTTCAGACAACAACAAACCACAGTGAACAATAGTCAAACATGAACGAATGTGCTGATGAGAGCGCTTTGGTTGGCCCCGTGGATGGGAGATTTTGTTTTAATATATGTGATGGTCGGTAGCGTAGTAGTGGGTTGTGCAGGTGCCCGTGTACAGAGGCCACAGTCCTCGCTGCTTTCGGCCCCGGTTCGAATCCTGCATCGGACGGCCTTTTACTGCGTGTCATTCCCCCTCTCCCTGCTTTCTGTCTCTTTTTATCTGTTCTGTCCATTAAAAGGCATAAAAAATAAAATAAAAACGGACGGATGGATGGAAGCGTCGATAAGAGCACGGCTGGTTAAGTACCACTTTGAAAAAAAAAATACATGTTTTGTTGCTTAAGCTTATGTATTCAGTCATTATTCAATGGTTTACTAAAATCCATGTGAAAAAATTGCTTGTCAACATTCTCAGGTCAAATATTTATATGCGATTAAAAATGCGGTTAATTTCGATTAATTAATTATAAAGACTCTAATTAATTCTATTATTTTTTTTAATCGAGTCCTGGCCCTACTTTTTTTTGTACATTTGATTAAACCCCCAATATTTCATTAAGCTTAACCAAAGTGCTCCCGTTGCCTGAACCACAGTATCATTAAGAGTAATGAACAATGAGTTCCATCCAGACCTCTGCCTGCTGACTCTAATGTTCAGAAGTATGGTGACTCATTCTGAAAAATGATACTGATAAAAAGTTTAAAAACAATGTGCTGAAATACAACCAATGAACATAATTGGGAGAACAGGACAGGAGAAAGGGTTGGAGAAACAGTCACAAACAGTGAGAATTTAGATTATCTCACAACCTTCAACCTTTCACAGCTATTTCTATTTGTCAACCCCTGGTTCTCACATCTAGATTGACGAGCCAGCTTTAAAGCATCTTAAGTAAAATGGACAGAGCTTTTAGTCTCAGGCTAAATCTTGAATGAGCTTTTACAAAATGGAGTCAGACAGAGAGGAGTTGAAGCCAAAAAGAAAAGAGCTGCAAGATAAAACAAACTCCACCAACCCGGTGGAAAAAGACTAACAAGTTAACTACAAAAAGAAAGAAAGTATATGAAAGCAGTAACAGACTGATCAGCTTGAACTAGCTGAATTCACTAAGCAGGTCAAGGTTCCAAACGTCCTGACTGATGGTCACAAACTGGACCATTCCTGAAAAATACATTTTTGTCTTTGCAGTTAAAGTGCAGGTACGTGCACTTTTTCATGTTAGACTTAATAACTACAGTTAGGATTTATGGGTACATGCATTTTCAAGCTCCATTTTTCTTTCTCTTTTACCTAAAAATGCCAACAAAGCCACATAGAGATAAACAGACAGACATCAGTATATTATAGCTTGTCCCACAGCCATCATGAGCTTTTATAAGGCTAAGTATCAGATACAGCCGAGAGCTGTCAGAGAAAAAAAATACCGATGGCTTCCCTCCAGTATTGTCCACCATCTGTCGGGCTGCAGCTACTGGGACTGAGGGATGGTGGGCATAAGATTCAGTAATACTCAGTCCAAAATAGTAATTGCATGGAAAAATATTACCTGAGTGAAAATATAGAATACTTCTAGTATTAAAAGTTCCTCAGAAAATGAGCCCCTGCGAAATGACATTATCATTGAACGTGTAAACTGGAGCTAGCTCCCACTAATGTATGTAATACATCGCAGCGCAGTGCTGTGGTCCAGTGGCTTCTAACCTCATTGTTGTTTTCTGGTTAATAGTCACAGATAACCCTCAGGGGTCCTGGGATTCCTTTTCCTTCACTAATTTCAGTTTTTATTGTAAAAGTTTGGAGCTTTTCCTCTTTCAGCAATGAACATTTTATATTGGTGTGGCAATCTGGGGAGATTTGAAGAAGATTCTGTCTTTGTTGGAAACTCTAAAAACTCCCAAACACCTGTAATATGACAGAAAATTCGAGTTAATCAGCTACTGTGAATCTATTAGACAGCATTCAGTGAATTTGAGTTAAAAGTGAGGGACATACCCTGTTTTGAGTTGAAGAGAGGGCATAACGACAGAGGAGCAGAGGTAAATTATTGGGAAAAATGACATCATTCTCACACCAGAGTCACTACCATCTGTTCAACTTAATCTTATATTCCTGGTGTTGAGTGTAATGAGGAGGGTGTAAAGGACAGAGAGGACGAGAGAGGAGGAAAAGGGACAAGGAAGGGAAGAGACTGCGTTGGCTTAGAGAGGGCAGATCAGGGCTATCATTTGAGCCCCCCCCCCCCCCACCCCCACCCCCCCCCCCACCCCCCAAAAAAAAGAAAAGATCAAGAAACATAACTACAATCTTGTAGTCAAAAGGTGTCAATCTTGCAGTGGCAACTTGTGACTTTCCTTCCTCTTTGCTCTGTCATAATTACAACACTCACTGGGAGGCACTGTTGCATCTAAACGTGTCGTCTGGGGGGGGGTGTTAACTTTAATGAATCTTTCTCACAACAGCATAAACAAATGTAGGTTGGTTGAACAAGACACTTGCACAAATAGACTTTCTCATCATAGTTTTATAATAACATTTTAGATTATTAAGTGCTAATATAATTTTATCATAAATGCAGTTGGCTCAAGGTAACTGATCCAGTAAGGTATTCACTATATTTTGTAGTTCCAGCTGACATGTTGCATGCGTAAGTGCATTCTATGTGATAACTTCATCCATCCATTCATTTTCTGTAACCTATTCAGAGGGTCCAGAGCCTATCCCAGCTTAATCATTTCATTTTTACCATTTTTTTTACATTTTTATTGTGGACAGAGGCTTAAATCAAAATCAAAGCCTATTTTGTTTCCTTTAAACAGCTTCCAAGGTTAGATTTTATTTTTGTTTCATTTTGGCTCGTCACACTGCCAGTCTCGACTGTTTTCTTTGCCACTTGCTAAGTGATTAGTCATCGCTGCAGACGAAGCCCATACTTTTTTTGTAGATGTTGGCTGCGTTGCAGATGGAAATATGCTTAAAGTTTTAAAGAACACCTCTGGTTCAGGTTACTTTAATGTAAAGTGCACCTGAAACATAAACAACACAAAAGTATCCCATGATACAAACCAGACTCCGCTGACGCAGCGAGTGGACAGCGCCCGGGGCATGATCTCTGAGCCCTGCTGCATGAAGCCTCCAACAGGGAACCACAGGCTGTTACCCAGTGTGTACTGGTTCTCCAGGATGTCCCGCCGCTCCCGCAAACATGGGTGAGGGTTATACCACTCATAAGGACTAAGCCTGGAGAGGAGGGGAAATAATAAACTTTTTTTTTTAATAAAGGCACATGCAAACAAATTGTATAGTTTTTTTTACAAAATGAACATATTACTATGTTGACTGCACTTTCACTGAGCTGTACAACTTGGGTAATTTCTTACAAATTGCTTCTAGTCTTCTGATTTATTTTCTAAAAGTTACAAAAGATTTTAAATTTTTAAGTTTTGTGATATGAAAAGACAGGAAAAAGATTAGACAGATCATGTTCAGCCTAATTCACAGAAAAAATATCAGGTCGTGTACTCATAAACTTGGGTACTTTGATAACTGCAGAATTTTTAATGCATTTGTGCATCTGTGCACTTCTGTGCACTGGAACGAAACCTTTTGGGTAAACGTCTTTGAGGGTGAGGATTCTCATTTACTCCAACTGTAATGTTTACATGTGAACTGACTGGGGTTTTGGTTGCAATGTCAGATTGTTGACCTCTATCTCCTTAGGTTAAACCCAAGTGTACGGGAATGTCTATCCCAAAGTTAGGACCAAACAAAATTCAGAAATGTTCTCACTATGGTTTTAAACTAAAATGAAAAGGCAGATGTCCTACCTGGCTGCGAGGAACAGGACACAGCTGACAGCGAGGTAAGCCAGGAGCATGAAGAGCCAGACGGCCGGAGAGAACGGGTCCAGAAAGGAGAAGTAGCCTGGTTTGCGACCCTGAAACACACACCCAGACAGTTTTTCTAAACTGAAGCTTAATTTTTGTTTGAAGCACAACAGCTGAGAACATGATTTGCCCTTTAATTTCCTTTTTGTAGCCTCAGAGGTAGCAGTATGAATGCTGTGCAGGTTTGAAGATGAGTTTGTCTGCTCACTTGCACCCGTAATAACACCCATCAGCAACATCATGCTGTAGTGGAAAACAACTGCAGCAAGGTGGGAAGTTAAAAGACGACAGGGCAAATAAAACAAGCTCAACAAGTTTTCTTCCATTATGAGTTACTGTGATGATAAACCCATCTTTGAAATGCTATTTATCTTCTGAAAGTGGCCAAAAACATTTCTGGTGTTTTTTTTAACAATCAGGACCATATTTAGAAGTTAACAAAATCTCTCTTTAGCATTGTTTAAGGAGGATAAGCAAACATGACAAAAGATTTTTATCCACATTGCATGACATACACTTAGCAGCTGATCAGTGGTCTTTCATACTTTGACTAAAAAAAATCATTACTTTTAGTGGGGGTGGAAGTTCAAATACCTTCAAGGTGGCAGCACTGAATTGCGATAAAGACCCTGTCACGACAGACAGAAAAATATAAACGTCTCAGGCTCACACACACAACCCTCTTTCTCTGACTGACAGCTATGCAATTTACGAAATTACACTCTTGGAATACAATAGTGCCAAGTAGACGTGTATTACAAAAAGAAAAAAAAGAAAGAAAAACTAGCAAATTACTGTTACAAGCTTTCCGGTTGCCATCAGCTTGATTCCAACAGAGATGCTTTACATTGACCTGAGTCATTACTTCTTTTCCCAGCTCTCTGCGAAGCCTCTATCCTCCCCCGGCAACAGCAAAAGGATTTGAGATTCAACGAGGGTGCATCAGTGCACATGGCATGGTTAAGTCTGACACAGTTTATGCTAAACCATACGCACAGGTTTTTGATCGATGCCTTTCCAAGGGAAGATGATACAAATTATAATTATAATTATCATTTCTATTACAGTGCATGTAGTCCTTGGCAGAGAGGACCCAAATGTTGGACTCATTCAAGCCAAGTGAAATTATGCAAAAGTACACGAGTAGTAGTCTTGAATTCTCTAACTGTTAAAGGAAAGATATGATATAATAAACAAAACATAGCACCAATTTAATATCAAAGTAAAACTGTACAATGCTGACCATCCTCAGCACTTTTCTTTGACCTCTTTGGAAAATACCACAAGCTGAAGGAAAGGTTCGAGGAGAAAATCTTAAGGACTTGGGCAAAAAGATGAAAAACACTTTGACCAAACTGTGACGTGAGACTGCAGCATTAAAACAATAACTGTTCAAGAGTTATTCCACACGCAGCACATCAAATATTGACACAGATGATATAATATGATATATTTTCATCATGTTGTTTCACAAAGTTTATATAAAATAGTACATCATCATTAAGTTTAGTAATTCATAAAGGAGAGAAAAGGGCACAAAAGTAAATACACTGCTGTCACCCGCTGCTCACATTTACCCTCATTCCATCTGCCTCATACACAGCTGGTATCTCCTCTATGATGATGTCACAGTCACTTGACTGCACTGTGGTAAAATGCTACCCCTCCGAATCAATGAATGTTAAGGTTATAATATAGCAAGGACTGATGAATCGGGACCAGTAGTTCACATTCGGTCATACTGTTCAGCACCAGGGGACAAGCAAGAACACAGATTAACACAATGGATCTTCACTAATGTGTATGCATAAATCAACAGCTTGGGCAATTAAATAGATTACCGTCTTTTAATGTGTTAGTAAGCTATGTGGATGCAAGCAGCATGTCTCTGTGTATTTATAATGTGTTGTAATACTAATTATATGCTCCCAGACTTGACTGTATTGTATATTTAATTACTTTTGGAGCGACAGAGTTAGTTTGAGATTAAATAGCTGTTGTTTAGTTTAATATGTTCAAGAACAAGTACAAAAGGAGAAATATGTACAGCAGGATATGTGCATATTGAGTATGAGTGTGTATTGTTACCACTGTGCTTGAGTGCACTTTCTAGCATATGCTTCCTGCTGAGATCAGCTTTATGCACATTAAAACCCACAGTATTGTAGCACCCAGTGAAGATTCAACAATCACATGTTGAACAATTAAGGGGAATTTCCAATGATTTTTCCACCTCAGTGTGTGCTTTCCAGATGGATATTTCTACTGTATACATGTAAAGGTGAATGGTTCCTGCTTTATTACCAACATTTATTTACCAAATTTTGATAAGAGTTTTGACAGAGAAAATGCAATGAAAAGAAAAAGGGTCAGTAGGAGCCTTGAAGTTCATATTTGCCCTGTGGTCCCTCAGCTGATAAATCCTGCCAATATGTCAGTGTGTTTGCCACAGTCAACATTGCCTGTGTGCCCATCCATCAGGGGTGCTGCACTCAATAAGAGCAGCCTGGTGTTTAGTAGAGCAAATTTATGGCAGCTCAGATCAAATCCTCCAATTCAGCCCCGACCAGGAGGCTGAAGTTGTCCTCCTGATCGAGGCGATGTATCTCTCACAACTCGGCAGCGTGAGGGCATAAATTGCCACTGCAGGCCGTTACTGTGAGTAAAAATGTGCTCTCAGTCAACTTAATCCTTAAATAAACACTTAAGAAAATGCATCTGGGATGCTGCTGTGTGAGAACAGCCGTGCCGTACACACATTAAGCAGCTGATTGATCACTGAGTCAACACACTGACGTTGTCACAGTGGACTGGATCAAACATGGAGGACAGATGGTGGAAGTGCATGCTAATGAGCTGCAGATGTACATTATCTGCAGGCTGGGACGATGCACCCATCATAATCCTGACCTCAAAGAGACACAAGAGAATCTTTTAATGATAATGACAAATGAATAAATGTCATATCCACAATAATTATTGCTGGAAAAGACTCACATTTACTTACATTCGTGATTCATCCCTTCCTTTATTCAGATTTGATGCCATGCATATAAATACAGGCTTTTGGTGGAAAATTGATTTTAAGATAAAATAATAGATTAAAATATACTGTAATTCTCCTCCTTCTAAACCACCTCCGTGTCTGTCGATGTCCGTGTGTACAACTTGTAGAACAACACACTCCAAAATTTGAATATCCTCAGAATATACCCTGCACTGTAATCATAACAAAGTGCACCACATGTAGACTGTGTACATTAAAAGCATTTATATAAAAATCTGCTTTCTGGCTTTCATGTTACAGACTCCAGGAAATGGGGAGACAGCAGCATCTCTGCAAAGCTTCCTGCAGAGTAACTGTTTTGTTTTGCATCAGATTCTCAGAAAGACACTCTCTTAACTTTTGTAATTTGTATTAAGCTTTAGGTTTATGTAGGTGCAACTGTCGTTTTTACCCAGATCAAAAACACATCATATCATAAAAACATGGTAAGAGTACTCAGACTCTTCAGGAACTCCGTGGCCACTTGGGTTATTAGTACAGTATCTTGTTTTGCTTTACTATACATGAGGCGTGTGAAAAACTGAATTGATTGGATACGATTTAATAAAGCACACACCTGAAGAACCCGTAGTCCATACTGCATGTCAGTAAAAGTCATGAGGGCCATAAACTGTCCATATACTATAATGCTAAAACTATAGTGAGGATCAGGAAGAGTATAAAGTCAAATGACACACTTTAAGCACCAACTGATTCTCTGATCTAAAGGTTTCAGTGCACAATAAGGGGTTAAAAGTAATGAGATGTAATGTGGAGACAGAGGATGTACTGCTTTAGAAGTAATCAATGGATTGTTCAATTCAATTCTAAGATAAAGCAGGGGAAAGTGTTATTTGGCCAGGAATAGACTAATGTGGAGTTGTTTTTGAGCCATCCAAGTGCATTTTGCTGCAACTTTAAACTGAAGACAGCTGCACTGTTTCTGTAAATACATACATAATTGCAGTATTCTGCGTGTAAGGAAATTAGGAAATGGATATGTCTGGTAATTTTTCTAATTTACAAATTGTTTCGAAAAAAAAAAACTATCACTGTTGCTAGCTGAATTTGAGATATTGATCCACAAAGAGTTTCGAGCCAAGTGCTTTGTGTTGGTTATTAGTAGTCAAAGTAGGATAGTGACACTGTTAGTAATATAATCAGATCCAATAACAAGGTCTTATCAGTGCTCAGAAACAGGAAATTAGAAGATGTTCAGTTCTTAATGACAGTGAGGCAGAAAGCCAAGATTCTGATATGAGTTCAGCGATTAATGAGACAACTTGGAGCTGTCCGCAGTAAAACACAGAGGTAAAATTAGGATTAATATGACCAACGTGCAACAGATACAAAAAAAAAGGTCATGGACTGAGCCTCGCAAGGAACCCTCAAAACATGCAATCAGAACACTTAAGTAATTTCAATAGACACTTTGAATACTTTTTTGAACCGTTGCAAGTTTTTGAGTCTTTTGAGAAGCATCATAAAATAAAGTGTATTGAATGGTGCTCTGAGGTAAACTTTATAATTATGAAGATGTCACCTGTTAATCTGAGAGGGCTGTTTCTTGGCTGCGTTTCTCTCTGATTCTGGTAAAGTCATTCTTCAATTTGAAAATATAATTTTATTCCATTATCTTTACTGCTAACTCGGTAACTTTTCATTAATTTAGATTTTCTCACTACACTAGAAAGGGTGCAAAAAATAAGTAAAACAGGATACTGATCACTTTTTTTTTTTAAATCAGCATCATATAATGGCCATTTGTGAATATACACAGATTACCTGCCATTCTCAGTCTGTCTCCCATAGAAATAATAAAAGAGCTTGCTTTACAGTGAAGGACCTTTTAACATGATATAAAATGTTTTGGGTTAGGTTTAATATAATTTTGATTAATTATACAGTTAGAAAATCTATCCTTGTTAGAAACCAGCTGGAATTTATGCAAAAACATTTTTGATATAGTGATAATCATGATTCAACGTGATCGCCACCCCAATAGATGATCCTCTGAAGGTCTATCACACATACTCTTTTACATTTGTGTCTTATGTAATCAAAGCAGTTGCAGTAAAGTAGCAACTTAGAACAAACATGTTGGAAAATATGAGGGAGATGCTTCTGTATGCACTGTCACCGTAAATAAAACAGGATAGAATGCAAGAACGTTCAAGATCTGCAGATTTTTCCAGATTCCATATCTGCACCAATTACAAACCAGTGTTTGCTTAGAGCCCCACCTTGATAATATGGTTGATACCAAACAAGAAGGTAGTATTAAACAGACAAATAAAGTCACTAACTGTTCTGAATATGTATCATTTAAGGTTGTACTTTAGGTGCAAATGATTATTAGTAAATTATTGTTTTACATTAATTTTGTCAGTGATTCATGGACCAATGAAACTTGATTGCTTTGACAGATCTAGGTTGTTTTACAGTAAGTGTCCTCATGTCAGAAAACATATTCCTCCCCACACTTATTTATCGACAAAACAATGAGCTGACCCTAGTGTTTTAGATTCCGCCTAGGGAGCCAAAGACTCCAATCCTCCCTCAGAGGCTGGAAAACTCATATTTTTCAAGCAGCAGCACCTGACTCCCTTTCGCCCCCTTCAAGAAAAAAAAGAAGTGAAAAAAGGGGAAGACACATGCCCTGTATCTGTGTTGTCAGATCTGCTTTTATCTGGCCTTCCCCGACCACACTCACCCTTGCCACCTTCTCCAGTTGCAGTATTATCTGCTGCTGCTTTGTTTGGAACTCGCAGTTTGACTGTGTGACCCGAGCAGTCGAGACATTGTCATCGCCTGCAGCAGCAGAGCTCCTGCAGAGGAGGAAGCTGATGCTATTGCGACTGCAGCCTTTTCTGTCTGAATTCATCAACTCGTCAGCCAAACCAACAGAGAGGGGAGACGGGAAATGTCAACAGGTGCAAATACTCTGCTGTTCAATTTGTAAAAGTTTATGTCCACTCTGTGGGATGGCCTCGGAAATAAATGGACCTTTTAACATCATCTCAAAAATCTTTTTGGAGGAAAATAAAACAGCCTACCGGGCTTTTCACAGCAAATACAAACAGATTTACACCTGCATCCACTGATTTAATCATCTGCTCCATTGCAGTGTGTACACCAGGCACTCTGAAGAGCAGGGTTCCAATCTAATGCTCTCTTGTTCAGATTTCTGCTCCATTTTACTTCTCTAAACCAAGTTATTTCTGTATTACTTACTACTGTTACATTATTACTTTCCAGCATAATTACCAAAAAAACTTTGGTAAGCTGTGTAAAATGTAAAGACAGAATAACGGCGCTTAGTCCTTACTTGATTCAAATATCCTGAAGAACACAGAATCTCAGTTAAAGTGTTATATAATGTATACAGTAAAACCTACAAGACAAAGTACTTTCAATGGTCAAAAGGTGTTTAAACAAAGGGAGATTACCATTACTATTGATTCGTCTGAATATTCCTGGATTAAGTACAGTTTTAGTCATTTTATTAAATAAATGTAATTTCTTTTTTTTTTTGAGTGGCAGGGTCAGTGGTTGCATAATAAATTGAATCTTGAACCTCCTAATGCCTTGGATTGCCTGGCAAAATGTCCCAAAACAAAACATTTTCTGTTTCATATCGCAAAGATAATGACTAAAGTTGCTATTTAATGAAACTACTTGATTATTTTCTTTGTTGCATTATTAATCTTTGCACTGCCGTACAAATTGTGCAGACTTTTTATTTTCCATATGTCTGTTTGTGAAGTTTTACTGTAAGTCATTTAAATGTCCTCCTTTTAAAGCTTTGATCTGGTGTTCAATAGGATGACGTCTTTACTGTTAGCATGGAAAAGATAAAGTAAGGAATGATTAAAGAATGTGATCACATCAATCTTTCAAAGAAAATGCTAATGTTACATCTTATTCCTCTTAGAATATTTCATCTTTGCTCATCAGATAAAGAAATCTGAAACCTCACCTCTTCTATAGACACTGTTCTGGAAATATTTGTAAACAGAACTTTGAATCAACTTACAATACAATTCTTCTTAATTAATCTGTTTCTAGGGGCATCTCTGAGATGAAACCTGATCTGATCTGATCTCTGTGGTACTCACAGTCCACTACAGAATAGCCTGTTCTACATGAAGGCTTTGCATTTCCTGTTTGCTTTGCTGCACTGAAGGTGCAAAGGTCAGCTACGGCTATTCTTCATACTGTTCATCCTAAGCATACAAAGTAATTACACACAATCGTTTTTTTCTGACAGAAAAGTCAGGGTCATCTTCTGAGTACTAGACTGCAACAGTGGGGAATACTCAATAAGAGGGCATGTTTCATTGGAAAACCACATAATTCCAGTGTGTTGTATTACTTTTGCAATCTGTTACATAACAACATGTAGTCAAGTAAACGTATGAAAATTCAGTTATTCAATAACTGCAACAAAAAGTTAATGCTGAATAAGGATGGTTATACAACGATTATGATGTGTTTTTCATTGTCTTAAAACCCATTTAATGGAAGTAGAAGGAGATGAGTGGTTTGAATGTGTCCCCTTAACAGTCTGGTACAGGCAGAATAAACACTTTTACTGGTTTGTATTTCCTTAAACCGTTCACGATTGTCTCCATGGGGACCGAGCTTATGCTACAGCAAGAGTCCCACTTCACACTAATCTTTCTGGCGAACTTGTTTTGGAGGATTCAGTGGGCACAAATACAAGAACATACAGCTATGTTAGTCAGCAAATGTAATCACATCTTATAAGATGTCTACAACGAGTCAACAATCATCAAAACGTCATCATCTTAACTTTAGGTTTGCTGTAGGAAGCAGAATGAGAGGACAGTGACACTTATATTGAGCTGCCGGTTGGCTGGCTTGGACCAGCAGTCAATATTCAGCTCGTCAAATAATGAAGACTCAAACAAAGGCCCACTTTCCATTTACTACAAAAAAAATATTGGATTCATTAATTCAGTAATTTCCAAGTGTCTGACAGTTTGGCCTATAACAGAGAAATGGCCCTTCTTCTACATTTAGACTATTTATGTGGTATTTTTGAACCATGTAAAAAACAACCGAATGAAAACATAATGGTGAATTTACCAGATGAACCCGGTACAGAATACTGATCCCCAGAGTCATGAAAGGTTTGGAAAAATCGATGACCTTCTCTCTCTCAGAGGTAATGGTGAAGCCGGCGACTGCCAGGTCTGCTTTCTACAGACGGACAAAGAAAGATAAAGACAGACAAAGAAAGAGAGCAGATATGATTACAGTTTACTAACAGTAACTACCATGGACCTGCGGAGCTAAGAATATGATTGATAAAAGGAAAAAAAAAGACAAGATACCACATTTCTCATTTTAGACAGACAGAGAAACAGATAAATTGAGAACTGGATGGATGAAAAAAAAGGAAAAAGATACATGTTTTCAGGTCAACTGGGGGAGCATGAGACAACAAGAAGTGCTGGAAATGAAATAAATAAATGCAAAATCAAAGAGGAGAGAATGGGAGAAGGAGGAGGAGGAGGTGGAGGAAGCGTAAGACTTGAATGTTGGAGAAGGTCAGTGGAGGTCTGAGAGAAAAATACGATACAAAACCAGCAGAGCACAAAAGAAGAGAGAATGAGCCAAGTGGGGTCGAGCACAATGCAGAAAAGCTGACATTCGGGGTGAAAAATAGAAAGAGACATAATAATTTAACACAAATGAAAAAATAAAGAAAAGGAAAATAAATATATTTTCAGTGAGACCATGAGTTGATATTTAAACTAAATAATTTAACACCAGAAAAACATTTTGGGCTTATGAGTAAAAACAAGAAAACAACAAGAATAAAATGTAACATTGTGCTCCTAATGACTTCTAATTTAATCTGTAATTTTTAGAAGTGAATAATATACATATTCAACTATTTTGTATTAACAGAAAACACTTTGGGTGGAACATAATGCTGGCAGGCACACTGTTTTTCAGTAATGATATTCTGCCTTCAGATGGTAATGTTTTGTTTCATCTCAGTTCCAAATGCTTGAAACTTGTTGAGTTCCATCATTACATCAATGGATCATTTTTAAACATTTTTTCTCGTGATATTTTCTCATTTAGTTTAACCTCTTCTGATGGTATTTATAGGGTCTATAAAAGAAAACTGTTTGCATGTGTAACAGAAATGTTAGTCCACGTGTCTAAAGCATAGCAGCCTCACAATCCAGGTTTAATAATTTGAGATGGCCACATATTCTGAGGCAAGTTGTGCTGTTGTGTATAGGACAGGTTTTGTTCCAATGTCCATAAGCATTCATCAATCCATATTTCTATACCCGCTTAACCCAATTCAGGGTCACAGTGGTGTTGGAGCCTAGCTGCCATTTAGTGAGAGGTAGACTACACCCTGGATAGGTCACCAATTCATCACAGGGCCACACAGAGACAAACAATACTAACAACCATGCACACTCACACTTACTCCCAAGGGTCAATTTGGAATCACCAATTACCTAACATGCATGCTTTTGGATGATGGGATGAAGCCGGAGTACCCGGAGAGAACCCACGCATACACAGGGAGAAGATGTAAACTCCACACAGAAAGGCCCTAGCTGGATTTTGAGCCGGGAACCCTTTTTCTGTGAAACAAAGATGCTAGCCGCCACACCATAGTGCAGTCCTCAGTCCACAACCTATGAATAGGAATATGTATTGAATTTATGCCTTTTGTATTATGGCCTTTTTGGCCAACTTGAGCTTTGACAGCATCACATACCGATAGAGCTCGGGCGGTGACATCAAGGAGTTCACAGAAGCAACTGTGGGATTTATTGGGAAAATGGTGGAAGACACAATAAGGTTCTGATTAACATTAACATGGGCTCTGCATACAGTTAAACAGCATATTTCACAGTGTTCTGCCATTGGAGCGACAATTGAAGGCAACACCTTTGGTCCAAATGTTTAAACCACTTCTGCGGAGCTTTTAATGAAATATTGATTTTTATTGTACAGAAGTCATTGTTGAGGGCACAGTTACCACCAAATGCACCACAGGTCAACAGTAAATTGTAACAGTGCAGGTCTCTGGGGATAACAGGGCACTGAAAACTCCTTGATAAGAACTTCTGGTCTTGTTTTCTGAAAGTTAATCATGGAGCTCACACTGGGCCAATTTCAAGACCAAACACTCTGGAATTTAGACACGTAAAGACACATGAAATGTCACTGTAATCAGGTTTTGATAAAAAATTTTAAAAAATTAAAAATCCCTTATCTCTCATTATAGAGTTGTTAAGAGTGATATTGCTCTAACAGCAGGTTAAGGTCATATGTTGTTGAGTGCAAGGGAAATAAAACCCACACAAAAGCATTAAAATGGACATTTCTCTTTGTTTCTGAAGCCACTGTAGTGTTTTGCAGCATCTGAGCAGACCCGCTTATTTCTCTAAATCAAAACAAGACCTGGCAGCATCTAAAAAGAAGGATAGAGTATTAAAGTTTAACTCAGCAATTTTAAGATATCAATGAGAAATTGACTGATACTGTCAATATAAACACATTAAGCACTTTTTTTCACCCCCTCCAAATACTTGGATTGTCTATCACGTCAGTCATTTAAGTCTAGTCTATGTGGAGGATGTAACAGAGCATATAAAATGCAGCAAAAAGGAAAAAAAGTTGGTCTATCTGTTTAAGATGCAGAGCTGAGGACTTTTTCTTCCCATTCAACTAAACATTTGTTTAAGACTTTGCATATTTCCTGTGTTTTATTTGCAATTCACATTTTTTAAATGTAAGTTTGCAAAACTATTGGAATTTTTACTCCAGCATAAAGGTAATAGCTCCAGGAATTTATCACGTGGTGACACAAATACAATTCAGAGCTATTGCAAGTTTTATTTTAATTCAGCTTAAACAATTAGAGCCGTTTATGTAATTTGCTGTCTTACTTATTCTTTTTTTTAACAGATAACACAACACGTGTTTTTTTTCAAAGTGTTTATCTGCATCACAAAAAAATGCTTAGGTGTTGTTTATTCAACCTTGATGGGTAAATACAGCGGAATGAAATTAAAGTTGAAAGGTAATTTCATTACGGTTCAAGTCAACAGAGCAACACAGAGCAGATCCATGGTGTAGCAAGTATCTAGGCCCCAGACTCCTCTTTGGTCCTTAATTAACACTTAATTGATTAACAAGTACACACTTCTTAAACAAATTTCAGACTCCAGGGCCTCGTGGACAACAAAGTTTGTGTGAGTGCGTGTGTGCACGTGCAAGTGCGTGTTAGTTTGGGTTGGAGAAGACTGAGATAGAGAGAAAGACAAAACAACAGAGAAAGTGAGAGATGGGTCTTTTAGGTTTTTTAATACATTTGCATAAATTGTAAATGCACATTCAATTCTCTGGCAACAGATAAAAATGAATGGATACATGCTAGCTTTGCGTGTGCGTGTGTGTGTGTGTGTGTGTGTGAGTTCATGCTAAGGGATCCCACAGTGAAACTGAAACAGCTCTGTGTAATTAGTAAGAAAAAAAGGCAGTAGATTAGCCTCATAATGGCGTGCCTATGTCCCCTATTTCCTCTTTCTGAAACGCATGCCCACACACACACACAGTCATCAGCCACAATCACCATTATCATCACCATTATGTGTTAGCTCTGTGTCTGTGTAGGAGCCTTTTACTATATTTGCGGGGGTCCGATAACCAGGAGCCAACTATGCTTGTGGTGCTTTTTGCTGGACCTCACAAATTAAAAAGCTCTTACATTAAATGGTTTTTAGGCTTAGAGTCAGAATGTAACAGTGAAGATTAGGTTTTCAGTTGGGGGGGGTTAGGTCATGGTGAAGGGTTTGGAAATGCAGTTGTGAGTCTCTTATCAGCTGTATTAGTCAGGAGCCACTAATGTGACAAACAGCTGCACAGTTTAACTTGTTGTCAAAAAGCTTCGAACAGAACACACGTTGATATTTTTACTGTATACTAATCAAGACCTTAATAGGACCCTTATTATATCTCCTGCATCTTAAAGAGCTGACGTTTAGCTCATTTACCAGATTAAAATGTTCTTTCAAGGCTCCAATTGTCCTAGTCTACGGGTTCAATGTTAGGCTTGATGGTTTTTGCTTTGAATTTCAGGTTTTTGTTGCATTCCAGAGTCTGTTCCTTGTTTTGTCAGGTAGTTTTGCTGTCTGCTCTCTGCACACACCTAGTTTCCACTTATAACCACATCAGCATTGCTTTAGTCATAGCATCTGGCTTCCTCCTTATTGCATGTTTTGTTTTGTCATGCTCAGTTTTTGGTCTTTTGATTTGAGCATTCTGGAACTCGAGCATTTCCAGATCTTTATGGTGCTTTGTTACATACAAGTTTATTTTCTTCACCAGCCTATAACCCTCTTGTAAGTCTGTATCCTATCTCCTCACTCGATTACACAACCCCATGACACCATTTGTAAAAGGTTATAATCCCACTGGTCTGAAGAAGACAAGGAAACACTGGTTACACAGAAAATCAGGTTCTCCATCTCCGTTGGCTCTGAGCGCTGTCAGCTGCCAAAGAAATTGTAAGTTAAACTGCACATGTTCGAACCAGAATCCATGGTGGACCATGAGGCACTTCCTCAGCAGAAGGCTTCAGCAGAAGTCGCTACATCTCACAAAGCACAATGTCTCACTTATTTAAAGCACTTAAAACAGGATGATTTTGTTTTCAGAAGTTTGTCATAAGGGATGCAAATAAACCAGCCATGTGATTGTATGTTTCACCGAAGCAAAAAAAGGTTGACAGGTTTACTGGTCTTTAAACTTCCAAAATTTCTGATTATTCCTTGGCAATTCTTCACAGTTTCAAATTATGTCTGACACATGGGTTCCAGTCAAAGCTAATGTAAAGTTAGCCACATTAGCTGTGCACTGTGCTAACATTATAATAATATAATAATAATGTTTCTTCTGTTGAGGAAACATTGCTATTGAAGTAAAAGTTATGGTACTGGTCTTCTGTTCCTCTGATGCCAGGGACACACCACAAAAGATAAATACCACAGGGGTGTAACCTTCTCAAAAACAAACACAGCTGGTATATACACTGATTAGCCATAACATGTTGACACCTGCAGGAGAAGTGAAAATGTAGATTATCTGGTTAGAGGGGCACCAGGCAGTGGTTGGTGAGAAATATTAGGCAGCCATTCAATATTCTGTTCTTGAAGTTGATGTTTTGGAAGCAGAAAAAAAAAAAAGGGGCAAAGATTTGAGCGTATCCAAAACTGCAGCTCTTGTGGTATGTTTCTGGTATGTTGCACTCGGCACCAAAAAAAAAAGTTCCAGGCAAGGACAACTGCTGGACTGGCAATAGGTTCATGGGTGGGAAAAGCTCACTGATATACATAAAGTGCAAAGGCTGGCTTCCGTTGTCCAATCCAATAGAAGAGCATCTGTGGCTAGAATTACTGAAAAAGGTAATGCTGGTCCGATGGAAGAGTGTCATAACACAAAGTGCATCGTAGTTTGTTGCATGCTGCTGCAGACCAGTAAGGGTGCCCAGGCTCAACCATGTCCACTGTCGAAAACACATAAAGTGGGCATTTGAGCGCTAACATTTGACCACAGAGCAATGAGAGACACTGGTCTGGTCTCATTTACGGTAGAGGGAAAATCAGCTTTGGAAGTGTGAGCTTTGGGCAACGTTTTGCTTGCAAACCTTGGTTCTTGCCATTTATTTGGATGTGACTTGTCATATACCATAGATAAATATATCTTGTTGATCAAGTACACCCCTTCATGGAAACAGCATTCCCTGCTGTCAGTGGGATCGAATCAGTTTGCCCTACCACACAGCAAAGTTCTAGTATAGCTTAAGAATAGTCTTAATAAGACATCAAAAAGTCTGAGCAATTGACTTACTGCACATTTTCTCACATTTAAATCTAATCAAGCATCCATGGGATGTGGTTGAACAGAAAGGTCTGATCAATTCAGACTTAAAGCACTCATGGATCTGCTACTGGTGCCAGACATCGCAGCATACTTTTAGAAGACTCATGGAGTCCAATCTCTGATGGGTAAGGACTGTCTTGGGAGAAAAAGGGGGACCTACTAAATATTACACAGGTGGTGACAATGTGTTGGTTGATTGGTGTACAGAATGATACACTCTTACTTGCAAGGGATTTCCAGAAAGAAAGTCAGTTGTGCTCACTTGGAAATAGGTAACCATGATCCAGAGAAAGTCCATACTTACATACAGAGAAAATCAATAGTTTTCAACCATGTCTTCATCTTGAAAAACTTTGATAGAATATTTTAAGTCATCTCAGTGTCAGAGAAACGGAGCGAATAAATGCTTTGAACAAAGTAATACGCAACTTCACATAAATGTTCTTACACTGCAATAATGCCTGTTTTATAGGTCTACTACTCAAAATGGTACATACACAAATACTAACACACACATTAAGTACCCACACACTTGCAGATGCCTCTCCTTATCATCTTTACTTTTTCCAGCACTTTCATTGCAGGCAATTCACTGCACAGCTTTAATTAGACTCAACTTGACTTAAAATGAACCACTTTTGCTGAGAAAACAACTAACGGGGGAAATTGGGCTTCAGCTGAGCCACTTAATACATTCTCAGCATCTCTGTGTCTCTGCTGCCCAGGGCTAAGCAGCTTTCTAATGCTCCACCACTTGTATAATTGGCTGACTCTTGTATTGCAGTTAAGGGTGGCATCGCTGTCAGCGACTTAAAGCCAACATCTTGCACCCCTAACCCCTGCCTGTCGCCATAACAACCATTGCAGAGGCAATGTTGCAGAATTCGGTTGAAGGATGCTAGTGTTTATGTGCCACGTTTGGGTAGCCAGATTTTTATTGCTCCTTTAGTTTCTGTGCAGTCACACTTGAACTTGATGAAAGCTGTAATACGACTAACAACATTTATTTAACCTGTTTTCTTTCCTGTTCAGCTCCTTTGTTAATTAATCTTAAAATGCTGGTCACATTATCTTGAGGACCTCACATAGTTTGTTGTTTTGAAGCTTGAAATGATGACACTTCAGGCCCATTTTCCTTTCACAGTCTCAATAATGCTCTATGCATTCATTTTCTTTACCCTATAAAGGCTTGTAGAGGCTAACGTCCATCCCAGCTGACAATTTAAGCTGTGTTTTTAGGGGTTGTGGTTTTTTTACGGTTGTGGTTTTATTGCATCTAGCAATATGTGTCTTTGGATCGACCTTGAAGTATCTGGAAACTGAAAACTGAGGCAGTGATTAGTACATGAACAACAGGTGTGGAGCCCAGGAGGATTTAAAATCAAAAAGGCCTCGAAACAGGGACAGAGAATGCGGCTGCCCAAAAGAAAAGAACGGCAGCAGAGGTTGCCAAAGAGAATGAAGAGGATATGCGAGATCCAGCCAAGGGAATGACGAGTGGTGCGTGCTCGGGACTTGGGATTGAATTGAAGAAAAGATTCTATGTGATACGTTACTTTCCTTTACCAGGCAACTTCATCTTAATTGGCATAATATTTGGGTTGATTAATGGTGGTGTGGTGCTTAGCACCGTCGCCTCACAGAAAGAGGGTTCCAGGTTCAACTCCCCTGGGGCCTTTCTGTGTGGAGTTTGCATGTTCTCCCCGTGTATGCGTGGGTTCTCTCCAGGTACTCCGGCTTCCTCCCACTGTCCAAAATTTGCATGTTAGGTTAATTGGTGAGAGTGAGTGTGAGCGTGTGTGGGATTGTTTGTTTCTGTGTGGCCCTATGATGAACTGGCAACCTGTCCAAGGTGTACCCCGTCTCTCGCCCGATGACCGCTGGGATAGGCTCTAGCCCCCCCCACGACCTGACCGACAGATTAAGCAGGTATAGAAAATGAATGGATGGATGGACGCATAAATGGATTGAATTAGACTATCTTTAAAATGCCTTTAAAATGACTTTTGTTGTAAACTGAACTAAATTGAACTGACAAAGAGATGACATATATCCAAAAAAAAGCTGGTCTGTAAGTGCAGCAGCAGTAATAATTGATACAGACCAATTCCAGACGTGAATTCAAATGGAATAAGAAAGTTAATGGCAGAAGTAGTCATTGATTTAAATGTCTGGAATAACCTCCTCCACTCACCCTGTTGATCAGCTCTCCTACCATGCCAGTCCAGCTGCCATTGGGCTCCGGTGCTCCATACAGCCCATCATCAACCAGCTTGATCTTAAAGGAGAACTTCAGGATGTCTGCCAGCTCTCGCAGCATGTCCACACAGAAACCCTCATACTGATCGTTACCCTGGAAGTCTTGGTAGTTGGACTTCCGCATTACATATGGGTTTTCCTGTCATAGAGACAGTGACAACATATGGCACTTTGTTCATTGGAAGCCGAACACAAAACCTGTTACTGTGTGTATTTTTCATTCTGTGTGTTACCAGTATTGTAGTGACGATTAAGGACTTGTTAGCTAGTGTCTCTGATGCATTGAGGTCCAGAGAAGTGGAGTTCATGGCCAACGTATTGTTAGAGTACCAAGTGCCAATCTGTGGAGGAAAAAGAAGAATTACGAGAGAGAAGAGGCAGACTCAGATAATTCTTAAATAGAAGTGTAAACAATTTATAAAAATAAATACAAATTTCAAGACTGAACTCGTTCTAATAATTGAGTTTTGAATAACTAGCTGTCCGCACAAATTTTGAGAACATACCCAAAGTTACTAAATAAAAAAAAACATTTTTTAGGTCTGCTTTCAAGTCATTTTGTCAGTCTGAAAAGTCATGACTAAAGGATAACTGTGTGACATTATTTTCTGAGGCAGGAAAAGTTGCAGACTTAACCTAACCTGAACCTACAGGTCCACAGATTCCTCAGAGACTATGCTACTGAAAAGAGACAGATCCCACATCTTTATACAACAAGGGTGTCTGCCGTACAATTTGAAAAGTTTTTACTTTTTGAAGTAAAAAATTCTCTCAAACAGTGGAGGTAGACAACGAAGTCAAGTGGGAGGAGATGAAGAAGGAATTCAGAGTCAAAGATCACAAAGAAAGCAAAAGAAAGATGAAGGGCATACGAATGTGTATGAAAAGTGTGTTTTGAAAGTAGGCTGAGGAGGCTGAATAATGCTCCAAGCAAAATTGATGACTTAAATCAATGCAGAAGAATCTGGCTTTGTCTTTCTTATTCAGCAGGTTAAACAGGGCCACTAATAATCTGCTGATTTGACCTCAACCTGAGCAAATATTCTGAAATGTTGACACTTCTGACCGTCTGTTTGTGAATTTTTCAGGATACTGTTCTATCCCCTACAGGGACCAGATGATGAAGAGAAGGGGCCAATCCTTCTCCTGCATCTCCCTCTCTACCACTGTATTCTGAGAACGCATCAATATCCTACAATTCTCTATACCCTTAAACCATGTTCACCCTTTCACATTTTTCTACCTTCCAAAACTATTCTTTCATAAAGCATCGTCACAGGATTTCCACCATAATTCCAGTTCAAAAAGACCATCCCTTTGTCTTTTACTTAATTTATTTATTCATCTTTAGTATCGTGATTGTCATCTTTCATGTGAGTGACTTGGGTTCAAATCCCCTGCATGAAAGGTACTACATCCTTACTCTACCGCCTGCCGGTGTAAGTAGCTTTGGATAAAAGCATCTGCCAAATGCATAAACATAAGTTAAGCATTTACTCAGGGCCAACAAGTACTAACCCTATTCAAACCGAACCGCAAAATGATCGAAAATCTATGATAAAAAACTATTTAACATTTTGTAAGATCCATTGCTTTAACCTTTCCTCAACTTAAAGTTGATACCACTTTGTTTTTTTTTTTAATTTTCACTTGCCTAAGATCTTAATTTCAAAGATTAAAATGTAAATTCACTCCTAACAGTTGAAGTGCTGTGCTGATACTGTTTCTATTAATGTTTTCTATGTATGTTGTGCTTGTTTTGCTAAAAAAAAGCTCCAGAACAGCTGCAGTGAACAGTTAAAGATATTTTTTTCTCTATTACTGAGCTGTTTTACTTCCAAGGACGAGAGTGAACTTTTAACCACAATTTAAATGTGATAATGATTACTACAAAATGCCTTGTGGCGATTTTTTCCATCTATTCATCTTCTATTTTCGGTCACACTGGTTACATTCTACACCTGATTAGTCTTAACATTTTCACTATAATTTTCACTCAGTTAATCGATATATGATCATCAGTGTATAGTCCAAGAAAGAAAGCAGCTCATTTGTTAATTGTGGTAGATTCATTTCACAGGAATCAGCTGCTTAGCTTACTGGTGTAAGAAGAAATATTTGAAGGATGAAATAAACAGGACAAAAAAATAAATATTCTTCCTGGAGATGCATTCAAGTCGCTATCTGTGTGCAAAGCAATGTGTAAATCAAGAAGGAATTACTGTCACCTAAAAACTTTGTAAACAGATGACCCTGCGTTGACCGTTGATGTCCGACCTTATATGATATCATAAAGCAACAATTGCTCACCCTGGAGCTAGTACAGCACACAGAGCATGACTGACAACCTGAACTCCCTTCAGAAGAGGAAGGATTCCCAATTTAAACATTCTGAGTTGATTACGCACAGTTGTCATATGTTCACTTGAACTTGTTCCTGTACTGTACATGAATCTCTTCTGTCTGTTCAAAGAGATCAAATTAACAGCAAATTTGGAACAAATTAACTCTGCGTTAATCTCTGTTCTGTCAGTCCCCCCACTTGACCTCTGACCTCTTTATGGCCTGCAGGGTGTTTCTCCAAGATTTTCAGCGTGTAATTGGTCCTCTGTCCTTTGCTGTTGAACTCAATGTGACCTGTCAGGCCATCGTACTCCACCTGATGAGAGAATAATAAAAAGCTGTTAGCAAACAGGCCCTTACCAACAAGCAAGATTATATCCATTTGTAGTCAGATTCACAAGTCCAAAGGGCTATTTTGAGTGTTTCTGCTCAGTCAGAGTCAGATAAATAGTACATGAACAGTACATATGTGAGTCTTCAATGACACCTGACACAGCTCAAATGAAATGCATCAAGTTGTTTTCCCAGGATGATATTGTGGTTTCATTTATTTGGTTTGACACTGTATTGCTGTTGGCTCTTAGGCCTGGTGATATTTTATAAATCAGCTCAGCTGCTTATATATCCACCAAGTAGATAAAGGTTCTTTTTGTATATCTTTTTTGTATATTTTATATCTTCAATTTACTGTATTTGACAATAGACACAATATAAAATAATCAAAGTTAATGATGTGTTTGAAAGAAAGCACGTTTTTTTTAGCAAGGTTTAATAGATGTTGTGATGATATTGTTGCTCTTTGTTTGTTGTTAATTTTGGCTACTGTTTAGCAAAAATCTGATTGTTAAAGTGTAATAGTATATAAATCCCTATGTGACCCTGGTTTAAATGTGCGTGTTACATCGTATAAAAAGTACATACTGTTCCAGACACATTAGCATTTAAGATATCCAAATTTTGCAAAGAAAGCTGTTCATTTCTTAAACAACTAGTGCAATGTCCAGCTTGGAGAGACAAAGTCTGCATTAGATTACAGTGATTTTACCACCAAAGTTAATTCGGTCCAAAAAAAGGCTGCTTGTTAGCTGCTTGTAAAGCTTAAAGTTTTTGTGTGTTAGCTTGTTAAGCAAGCCACACTATAGCTTGCAGCACAAACAGTGACTGATACTGACTCACACTGGCATATTCCTGGCTGGCCTACATGGTAGCAATTAGCTCAAAAGCTATAGAAGTTACGATCGTGCCAAACATGACGTACATACCATCTTCCACGGATACTTTTTGATGTAAACTAGCGGTACAATCTGTATCTTTGTGACTGCTTTAAACATGAAATGTTTAAAGTAGTAACATGATTAGAGGTTTTGAACTGCTTTTAGTTTAATCTGACACAAAAAAGTATTAATTCAGAGATGCTGAGGCAGAGAAAAAAAAAGGACAAACACAAGACAAAAAAGTGTATAATGGAAACAGAAACTGAGAAAACCAACAGTTCATTAGATCAATGACAGAACTGCTAGAATATGTTTGTTTGCAGGGATGAGGAAATGAGTGGGAGACCTGTGTGATACAATTGCAGTCAAGCATGCATTTCGTTCCAGAGTTTGTGTGAGTTATGTGTAATCGAGTGCACGTACAGTATGAATGAGAGTGCATGTGTGCATGACTCAAGATGAATTACATCCTGAAAACAGTGGAGTGAGAGAGACAGAGAGAAAGGGGTCCCTGGTTGCTGCCAAACATAGTGCAGAGATGATGAAGTGATGCACCGTGAGCAACAAAAACAACATGGAGGGAGAGGCATCATCAGTGGATGGCAAAAACACGAAGTGGCAGACAGACACAAACAGGGAAAGAGGAGGATGAGAATAAATCAAATATATATGAAAATTAAAGGAGGACAAAAGGGAGATATGCCAAAGAAATAAATACAGAAAGAGAATAAACCCCCCTTCTCTGTTATGGTATAATGTAACCATCAATTATTCTCTGAGCTGCAGACTATAGCAACTTCTTATATTGAAACCAACAAGTCCTCTAAAACTTAACTTTAATATCCATACTATGCTGCCTAACAGAGTGAGCCCACGGAGAACAGGGACTGATATGCTAATATTTCAATTTGATTTGAAGCATTATTTAATTGAATTGAAATTAAATTAAATTAATTGAATTGGATTAAATTTGAATTAAATTAATTTTCTTAATGTCTCGTTTGTCTCTGTGTGGCCCTGTGATGCACTGGCGACCTGTCCAGGGTGTACCCTGCCTCTTGCCCGATGACTGCTGGGATAGGCTCCAGCACCCCCACAACCGACCGACGGATTAAGCAGGTATAGAAAATGGATGGATGAATTTCTTCAAAAGCAAACAATAATTTATAAAGCAAGGGAAGACTGAGATGACTCAGCAATGGATACAGGATTTGAGCTTACATAGTTACAAAGGTACAATTTAAAGCAGCCAAACGAACTATTACCAGTACTTGTTTGTAATGTTCTCATGCATTTACTAAAAACTATCACTGGATTAATTAAGACGTGAACATACTCAGATAAATGTTTAACAGCCTTTCTATCTGTATTTATATACATCGTTTAGTTTTAGATCTAGTACCTCAACCTTTTTATACTTAAGATATATTTAGATGGTCTTAAGGCAATACACCGGAGAAAGCATAATTTCTCTTAAGCATACCAAGCAACCACAGAGATCAAATCAATACTGACTTTCAATTCCACTCCTGGTAATTGTTCAAAATTTAGCAATTCCTGTTCCATTATCGATATCGCTTATCGATTCTCATCCAGTTATATATAGTACAAATGGCTTTAGTTGCAGTAACACTTTAATTTCAAGTATGCACCAACATTTTATCTATTTTCGCCTCAATCATTTAACTTTACCCTGCCTCGATGAAAGCTACAGGTATGCAGTCCTTGTCAACTAAATGGAATCCAATCAACTGTTGGAAATTATTCATACAGTAGGATATGTCGCTAACAGTATTACAATCAACAGGATCTGTAAGTTATACGTTACGGGACTATAAAGTTTTGAATGCAGGCAAGAGTGATATCTCTCCTGCTAAAACTGCTCTGCTCTGTTGGCAGACGTGCTTATTTCCTGCCGTTTCCATAGCGATAGTGAAATTTATATTATATATTTTTTTTCAGCGTGAGAAATACAATGTGTAGCAGGAGTGCGTGACAAAAGACCGAAAAGCGTCTATGTCATGCTCCATGCATTACCTGGGACTTCTGAGACAGAAGACGCTGTGCCAGAGCTCCCGCGCAAGACTAGCCGCCATTGCTCAGCAAAAACTTTACATTCGTGCAAAGTTATTGCACGCTGTGTGGTCAAATGTTTCAGCATGTTGAAGATAGTAACTGGAATCCCCCCTTGATGTGATCACAGATTTGCACGTGCTGCAACTGGCCCTAGTTTTGTCGTTTTTGGTGAAATATAGCTTTGGAGCACTTCTCGACGCCATGTTGGAAACGTTCTGAGACAAAATACGAAGAGCGCACATGACGTCATCGCGCAAATGGGTCAGACGTCAGCGAAATCTATAAATATGATCATTAGGCAGGCGGTTCCACGGAATCGATCTAATGGGAGACCACCCCTAAATTCTGGTATATGAC
The DNA here is from genome assembly GCF_036924035.1 of Leuresthes tenuis. Lineage (NCBI taxonomy): Eukaryota > Metazoa > Chordata > Actinopteri > Atheriniformes > Atherinopsidae > Leuresthes > Leuresthes tenuis. Next base: position 7,011,973 of record NW_027325372.1, on the reverse strand, counting down.
AAAAGTAAGCATTTGGAGTTTTGTTAGAATCTAAACTTGTTTTACCTGAATTTCAAGTTGTATTCCTTTGTTACTATGTGATCCTTTACATACATTCGTTGTGTATCTAAAGGAATATTTGCCACTCTAAAAACCACTGCAACCTACATTAATCCCTAACACCTTTCTTCATGGAATTGTGATTAGATGTTTTCTTATTCTTCAGCTTTTATTTCAGAATGTCCCACTTTGCAAGAGTCATTCAGCAACCACATTCAACGTGATTGTCAATTTTCTTTTTCTTAGCAGGTATATCATTTCAATTTGGAAAATGATGCTGTGTAATTAGTGTGACTACTATATTTTTAAATCATGCTTCAAATGACAATACATATGAAATATGTTTACCATGCGTAGGTAGTTCATGAGGCTGGTTCCATGCTGCCAGATGAGTGGGGAGGTGCAGCTCAGTGGCTTCACTCCAATCTCCTGACTGCGGTTCAGCTCCCGCACAGCACCCACCACAACGTGAACGGCATCAAACATCAGGGCTGATGACAGCTACTCATTATGAAAAAGAAAAATAAAAAAACAGAAAATCATTACCATTGTGTCAAAACTCAATCACACTGTACAGGAAACTCGTTTTGTGAACGAGTTTGGAACTGATTTTTAGGAAGGATTCGGGAGCAAACTTGCCTTGAACTCTCTATGGCCAAATGGCTTGCTATGGAATGCTATACTGTTTTTAAGTTTCCTGTGAGACAGAAGCTGGGAGACCGAAAATAACATTCTGCTCTTATTAGTCAGCTGCATCAGGTCAGGTGAAATTCAAACTCATAACACTGAACATAGAAGAAATTGACAGGATGAAGTTACTATAAAGCACAAGTGTCATCTGAATCATCCATATTTTCAAATAATTTTTCAGGACATTGTAACCCCAACAATACAATTAAGAGTCACTTTTATTTACTGATGGGTCATATACTGGTTTGTAAGTGATGTACAGTACAGAGCAGCATGAGTTAATGAAAAAACCTAAGGACCTAATTTGATTGCATGTTGTCTTTATGATAAAACGCTGTGGTTTTAACTTTTCTGTTTGTCCAAGGATTAAAGGAAATGTTAAATACTTATCTTAATAGAAAAAGATGCCAAAAGCTAGACGAAATACAAAAGTCCATTGGTGCTTCACAGGATAGGGAAGCAGGATTGTGAAAGCAGAAAAAAGGAAAAGTGAAGCACTCTCGATATCAGCTGCGTTCAGTTCGTACAATTGAGTAATCCTATAAGACTCAGATGTTCTGATCTGTTCGATCAGTTGTCAGTCAGACTGACACTTGCAGGGAATCAGATGACTTGCATGAAGCCACACTCCACACATAAAAAAAGACGACTGGATGAGTGGGTTTGGAGTTTTCTACTAGTCAATAGTTTCAAGGCTGAATGACGATACCTCATTATAGTTTGAAGAGAGAAAAGATAGATGAGGGAAGACGCATGCCGAAAGAGTGAAAAATAATTGGTAGCTTCCACCAGTCTGTCTGTCTGTCTGTCTGTCTGGTCCCGCAGCTGTTTCCTCTGGTTCACACGTGTCAGCTTTAAGTAACTTTACTTGGAATAAATCCCTCTGTAACTTTCAGATTATGTCCCATTTTCTGGCCAAAATAACATTTAATACCTATAATTAGTATTAAAGCGCATTACCTGCTTTGACATTAAAGTTACAGCATTAATTCTTAGATTTTGCATCTGGTTTCAACAATGTAAGAAATCATCCTAAATTCCACCCAAATAGACTTATGAGGATGAGAAAATGGCTGTGTAATGAAACTGAGTTACAGAAAAGGTGGATTTAGATCATATCTTATCATCACTTAAAAGATGTATTGGTCGCTGCAGAAATTATAACTATGAAGTAGTAAATGTTATTGAAAATGCTTCTTCTTGTTCCAGTGCTGTACCACCTCTTGCCCCATGATAGCTGAGGTAGGTTTCAGCTACCGTTGATCCTAAACAGGTTAATGTTAGTATAGAAGATGGTGGATGTATAATAAATCAAATAAATTTTGAGTTTGGTCTATGTTTTTTGGACAAAACAAATGGTGTGATAGTGTTTGGGCACTGGGAGTCTGCTATAGTAACTTTTTTTTGGTCACATCTAACATGACAAGACAAGCTACCTTCAGACTGAAAGTCGGTAAAAATGATTAGTCATTTCTTTTCTAACTGGAACGTAATGTCCATTGTCATCCAACTATAATGTTGATTACAGTCAAATACCAGTGTTTATAACTCTCAGAGTCCTTCTTAAGAGGATAAAAATGAGTAAATAAAAACAGGGAATGTTCTCTGCAGTAATAATGCCGCTTTCAGAGATTGATAAATGTGTCATTGTTATTATCTTTGTTAAAGCTAGTGTCATCCCCTCCTTGATATCAGAGCTGCAAATGAAACAAACAGCTCTGAAGGAATATATTTACCCTGGTGGGCCTATTAATTATGGAGGAGAGCAGAAACAGAGATAACATGCACTGAAACCTGAACTTTCAGAAATGCAAAGTTGTTGCTCTTCTGATTATTTATTTACCCTTTAATCTAAAAAGTTTAATATATGGTAAGTCCTCTAATTACCCAGAGGTATAAAATGCATAATTCCATAATCATTATTAGTGTGTATCATAATCTAGAGCAGTTCCTTGTAGAAAGAGGTCTTATTGTTTATTTATTTCACCCAAATAAATCTAGGTAAAGCTGAATGCTTTTACATTTATTCCTTTTGGAATGGCTGAAACATAAGCTGTGAAGTAGATTTTTAACTGTCAAAAGATTTTGTGCTATCAAGATTAAAATGAAGTGATTTTCATTTGAGTAATCTGGTTTAAAAACCGCGATCCGACCCCCGGATAAGCTGCAGATGATGGATGGATGGTTTAAAAACAAACAATATCACAAAAAATGACTGCTTTCATGAGAGAAAATTAAAAAATCAAAATGCAGGCATGGATTATTGAACTGGAAAGCGTCAGGCTGTTGTACGAGAGAAGTAGCATCAAGTGTTTTAAGACATCTGTGACTCATTAATGTTGAAATATGTTGGTCTTTGTTGCTTCAAGTTCAATTTTTGAAGTCTTTCTTTATTCAATCTCTTTGGAGGTGTGATACTAAATCAGAGTGTTACCCCAAGAAAGAATATTTCAGAGTGCTTCAGCAGCTAAATCTTTTTCTCACCGCTGGTCCTGGGTATGGGCTAATGTCACAGCCTTCCCTCCAGGACAGGTTCAGGCTCCTGATGAATTCCAGGTAGAAAGGATGGCTGCTGTTCAGCATGGAGAAGCCCAAGATGTTGGACTGATCATCCACCACTTCATCTAGCTGGAGCAGAGGGAAATCCTGATGACAGACAGAAAAAAAGAGAGGAAGGAGAGAGTTTTCTTTTGCAGGCAACACAATGTCGAGTTAAATTTTAACATTCAAAGCAGGGTAGTGCAGAGGGAAGAAAAAAGATGGACATCAAAAGCCTGGAAATTTCAAAGAACTTCAAATAGTCCTTGAAGGCAAGTTGGTGTCACGCTGAGCTCCACTGCTGAAACAAACCACAATCAAACTGTTTTCTTGCCCTCACAGGATTTGTGTTCTGCCAGAGATGCTGACAATGAAACATTTACTTGAAATTGTGAGGAAGCGAGGATACAGACAGGTGAATCAAACACTTCGCCTGTTGATTTCACCATGTGTGTACCACAATCAGCTGGAGCTGTGATTATCATCTTCCATTTGAATTAACTCCATAATTACAGCATTCCTCATTCATAAATTTGCTTCCTGTCTTGGAGTTTTTTTCTTTGTTTCTGACAAAGGATATGAGTTATGAGTTGTACCAGAACTGATCTGTATTGGTGTCAAGTTTGTACAACATTAGACAATATGGACAAAAACAATGGAAAAAGAGGCATCTGTTCAAATATATTATAAAATACTCACCATTACCTGCACTAATTGTACAAATTCACCACAGTTAGTTTTACAATCAAACACATATATATTATCTGTCCTTCATTATTGCTCTGACACATTGTTGCATCATTTACATCTGAAAAAAAAATGATCCCACACTGGTAATTTATGCAGCATCTTAGTTCAGCCTGTGTATGAGATTGCAGCTCCCATCTCTTTAAAGCTCCCACCTAAACAGTGCTAGTACACAATTATTGCTTTTAAGTACTTCAACCCATACAATTTATTCTACTTTAAACATTATAGAATAATACTGAATCACAAAATCACTAAACCAGTCAATAAACATCGTGTCTGCCATGATATAACAGCTTTCACTTCAGTATACAGTTTGAGAAAACTATAAGTTTGCATAGACAGTGGGACTAACAATTACAGGAGCAAGTCTATTCCAGCTCCTGAGCTGTGCGACTGAAAAAGCAGCTGCTGTTTACACATGATATTTCAAAGAAATCTCGTTATCCAGCATGTCATTTATGTCAAGTCTTTTTTTTAATATACAAGTATATACAAGTTAAAAAAAATGTTTTCGTTCGACATTTTTTAAATTTTTCTTTGTATCCTCACTAGGTTTCAACGCATGCTTTATAAAATGGTAGACTAACAGACTCAGGCTGTAAAGCAACATATGTACTGACTCTGGGACTGACAATAAAAAATCCTGTAACTTCAACTTCCAAATCTCTCTCCCTCTCATTTCCTTAACATTGTCCCAACATGTTAGGACCTGTTACTCTTATTGTTCTTTTTGCACTCAGCGGATACCACATCAATTGCAGCAGCAAAGCCAGTAAGTAGTGCAAATAACAGAAAGCTATATATGGTCTGCAGTTGTCCAGCGTTGGACAGACAGACTGTCTGTAAAACATTCTGGCAAAGAATCTATTCAGCCTGCCGATAAAGTATCTATAGAGGGTACAAAGAGTATGTAGGGGGAGACTTGTTTATTTCCTTAAATCACCATCAAAACTGAAATTATACCCTTGATCAAAATTTCTTGGAATATTTAGATTCTAGAACCCTCTCTGCCCAGAAGTTGATGCTAACCTGAGTGTGAGGTTAACATCCTTGAAGTCTCTGTCTCTCTTATTTTCTTAATATTGTTCAGGCCTGAGAGGAAACTGTTGCTGTTATTGTTTATGTTGCACTCGCTGGATGCCAAATCAATTTCAGCAGCAGCCAGGCCGGCTGTCAGACTGTTAGCCTGCCAGCACTGACAAAGAGCAGTTGGCTGGCCAGGTTGCAGGGAGCAGGCCAACACTGCCGAGGGAAGAAATACTGCGACAGCATTCCAGAAGGACACCAGTGATGATGTTACCGCAGCACGCTTTACACCGGAGGTTCATTTAGAAAGAAGCATATTTTCAGCAGCCATTTAGGGCTGGACAAGTTCTCTCTGGTAAATTATGGGGAAAGTTGCAAAATTTTCAGTATGGTTAAGATTTCTAAGCAATTACGAAGACTTGGATTATTTCTCTCCCTGTGAGAGACTGTAACTGTCATATATCTTCAGGGTTATATAGGTTAAATCAATGCCAATGACTTCCTGATTACCTCACCTAAACTCTGAGAGCTCTGGCTTTTGAATCTCACTTGATGGCTTTAAGTCATTCTGGATTATTGACCTACATGCCAAGATTAACTTCCTAAGAGGCACTGAGGCAACAAATTGTTTTTGGGCCCCTACAGATCCTCATTATACGTAGCCTTTTCAGTGTGTTTTCATGCATCTAGAAACCAAACCTAGTTTACAGCTGAATTGGCACCAAATTTGAAACGTTTCTTTTATTTTTTTAAAAGTTTGGTAGTACTTCTTCGAAAGAAAAATAATTATTTTCCTAATTAAAAGGGAAAATTCATTTTACAACAAAACAAACTAAATATTGACAAAAATAATTCAGGTGTTAGGTGTTTTACACAGGGTTCCTCTTCAAGACCATTGTCACAAGATGTCTCCCATATATATATGTATATATATATATATATATATATTTATCGGCTACTGTGTCAAGACTGCCTCCATCCATTTTAGTAGCTACTACTTTGAGCTAATCCCTAACTGCTTGATCTTTTTGTTAATTGCTAAACAGCCTGCAAGAGGTGACAGTGGAGAGGAAAAGTCCCTTTTAACAGGAAGAAACCGAGGAAGAGTGGCAATCTGCCATGACCAATTGGGAGATGACAGTACAATATATAAAACACAATATATATACATATATATTTATATATATGTACACATATAGATATTTATATACACCACAACATTATGACCATCTGCCTAATGTAGAGGGTGCTCTCCTGCTCCTGCCAAAAGAGGTGTGGCGAAAGCACATCTGAAGGTGTCCTGAAGTGTCTTGCACCAACACGTTAGCAAAGGATGCTTTGGGCCCTGTGGGTAGCGGGGAGGGTCTTCTTGTATTGGGCTTGCTTCCCACAGATGTTATTGGATCCTATCAGATTGGTCAGGGGAACATCTCAGGCTCTTTGACATGCTTGTTAGTCCTTCCTAAGCTGTCTTCGCCAGGCTCAGCACTGTCCCTCTGCAGAAAGATGCTTGTTAGAGGAATGGTGTTGCCATACTGTAGTTTAGCAATCTGTGGGGGGTTCTTGGTCTGTAGAAATGTTTAGGTATGTGTCAAAGGGAAATCAATGTGATTCCCAGGATACAGGTTTTCCCTGCAGAACATTGCACTGGATCAAGATGAGACATGTATGGTCACTTTACCAAATATCTGATACTAAAAAGCATGTGTATATATATATATGAACATAGACATGATGCACAGTGCATCATCCGACACCCCCCAGCAGTTTGGGACTATACGAGTAAAACTACAGTGCAGTGTTCAGGGAAGATGGACTCAGAGGTTTGAAACACACCTTCTTTCACAGTAAGTACAGCATTTTTAACACAAAGTTAAAGATAGGTCATAGATGGCTCTTCTGGTAAATGAATGAGTGTGGAGGAGGTGAAGTGGTAGAAGAATTTTTCTTTTGGTCCCTTTCCAAGGTTTTCTTGCAGAGAGGTAGAATGACAATTTTGCCCTTGGTTTGTTTGCCCCATTAAAGCCTGTGACACGGCAGTGTTTAGAGTCAAGGCAGAGATCAAGATGAGTTATTATGTATGTAGTCTTTTTATACAAGGGCATAACACCAAACAGTAAAATTATAATGACAAGAACTAGTGGCAGGACCTGCGAGCATCATTGATGTAAGGGAGAGTAAAGGAGAGTTATGGGAAAAGAGAACATACTGGATATAAATACTTCGTTTTTATGATGTGAAAACCCCAAAATATGAATAGACACATATTTGTTCAGTTAAGAATGTCGGGAAGAGAGAATAAAGAAAACAGCAAAGGTGAAGAGGAGCGAAAGAAAAAAAGGGGGAGAAAAGAAAGAATGTTATTTAGAATAAGAAAAGAGTGGAGAAATGAGGATGGAGGCAAAGTGCAACAATCTTAGATCTGATCTTAAAGATCTGATCTTAAAGACCTTAAAAAAGTTATGAACAAAGGATGCAAATTATTAGATCAAAGGAACATAGAAAATCATGAAAGATCACAGGACTGGATGACAGAAGAAGAAAATATTTAGATTAAGAGAAACACAACAAAGCAAAAAAGGGATTTGAGGAAAACAGAGGAAACTATAAAATGTAATCGAATGACAGATGGCCAGGTTGAATTATAAGGAACTAAAAAAAGACAAACAGAAATAGAAGAGAAGTGATAAGGGAAGATGAGATGGTTTAGTAAAGAAGAGGAAAAAAGAAAAGAAAGGAAAAAAAAATACAGTTAAAGAGACTAAATATAAAAAAGACTAGATACTAAAGAGCGGAAAGGAAACAAGATCCAGAAAGTATAACTTGGTCCAAGATGGTTATAAAGCTGTAAAATGTAATGAAACTATACATTACACAGCAGCGATGGAAAGGAAATGCCATTTCTGTTAAGTATGAATAACAATGGACAATGAATATTAGAAAATAGGGAAAGGGGAAAAACAAAAAGCAAAATTACCTAGATTAAAGGAAAGAAATACGATTAATAAATTAAGAAGGACAGAAGAGAAAATGTGTAGACAAGAAGTAGAAAAATGTGCAAGTGGAGAATCTTCCAGAATGCCTCCTGAATGATTAGCATGAATGCACAAGACTTACCATGGTGGTGAGGATGTACTTATAGAAGGCTGATGTCATCCCCAGCTCGTTCGCCTGTAGGTCACAAAAAAAAAGGGGGCTAGACTGAAGTCCAATTTTTTTAAAAGTCACAGTACTTTAAGTTCTCCACTTGCCACAATAGCTTTTCCCAAATTGAATCCAATAATCTGACAGTCTGCCACTTGGCAACTGTGGTTGAAATGAGAATAATAATGAGAAAGAAAATATCAGCTGAAAGAGCATAGTGTGCCTTCATTGAGCAGGTGAAAAGTTGTCTAGACACCTCATTTTTATTTGGGCTAAATCTGGCTAAAAAACTCAATGTTCAGAAAATATCTGAATTACAATTGCTGGGAGGTTAGGTAGACATATCATGAAAACTTTCTGATGCACACTCAAGGCTTCTCACAGCAGGTAATACCGCAGTGAACTGTGCAGCCTGTCAGTCTGAATAGCTGTCTTGTACTTATTTGGTCATGTTTCACATCCAGGATCTGACAGGAGAGCTCTCCCACTACAAATGTTCAGTGCCAGTGGTGATTTAAGCTGGCAGCTTCATACTGAAAAACCTGCATTAGTTGTTTTATTAATCCATTAACCTTGCCCACACACTGTGAGCTTATGTCTCCTTCAGTTTGCCTGCACAACCTGAGCTTTGCAAAAAAAATAAAAAAATCACTATTCTTGGTGAGAAATTTTATCTTGCAAATTTAATTTGCTAAGTCCAAATAATGTGAGGGTAAAGCTGTGCCCTGCTAAAAACTGCTGGAGTTTAACTCTGGATGCTATTAGCCAGTTCAGCAGGAAATCTGCCTGTTCTCTACTGTATACTGCTCAGTCCCTATGGAGGTACCAATGACTGCAATAACCCAAAGGATGCATTTGCGATCGCAATTTCCCAGTAATCAAGCTAAAACTGTTCAGGATCATTTTGAGAAATAAGATATAAGACTGAGCTCTTATTGCCCACATTTGAATACTTTGGATCCCACAGGTTTATTTACAGTGTGGCACATCACACAGTTAATCACATACCATCTGTGACAGCGTAGGTGGTATTGTTTTCACCTTGTGAGTATGTCAGTGCATGTGTCTGCATTTGTGTGTGGGATCTTGGAAAAATGTGCTTCTGGAGTCAACTAATGTGGCAAGAAGGTGGTTGTGACTCGCACTGGCTGCTGACAGATTTTGTTATCAAGGTCAAAGTACGAAGATGAATGTTATTCATTTCAGAAGCCTGGACACAATTTCTCATTTGCATGTGATTATTATGTTACATATTCTGCAACCATTTTATGAGGGAAATTTAAAGTTTTGCAAAATTTAAAAAATGGATTGTGTTTTTTATCTCAAGGCTGTCCTCTGGGTTTTTCTCTTCTAAAACAACTCTCCTCTCTCTGTAATGAATTGCAGTCCAGTTACATAAGTGCTTCCCAGATGCTTTTTCAGGTGTAAAAACAAAACCTTATCTAGCAGAAACTGCTAAGTGACAATCTAAATAATTTCCTTTCACACTAATCCCTTTGCATTTGCCTTTCGAATTGGCTTACTTTATTTTGAGTTTAATGCTAAACTCCATAAAAGAGTTCTCATTCCCCCTGATATTGCTGTGTATTTCATATGCTACCACCATTTTAACATAGGGCTGGAATAGGCCTGTTTATGACTGAATGAAGAGAGTTATTTAGTATATAAAGGACATATATAAAGGATATAAATATATTAATATAAATATAATATATATATAGTAATATAAAGTCTATATAGTATGTAAAGGAGTTGACAAGAAATCCTGTGCATTTGTGGTGTCAGAAAATACTGATAGATGTAAAAGTAGCAAGTTTATGTTGCCAGGTTAAAATAATTTGTTTTATCTTATCTATACTTTGGGTTTGGCACTTAGTGTTTGCACTTTACATACGATTGTGCTTTGGCTTATGGTGTCTTGAAGTCAATGAAGTTGCAGCTGGTATCACAGAAGCCAGAAACTATATTAGCTTCATTGTTAGCCAAATTAAAAGACATACAACTTTTCTAAATGTTTCTTCAAAGATTTTAGAAGAAAAAAAGATATGCTCCACTCAGGGGAGCATCTAAAATTTAAACCTTGTTCAGGCTCTGAGTGCAAAACAATCCTGTGGTGCTCCAAACACCGTTAAACTTGAAAGAGCACACATTTTCACAGCTTAATCATTTATTTTTCAATCGTCTGCTCTGACAATTTTATCTCCTTATATCATGGTATAATTTTCTCAATAACGCAGATTTATCTGCTTCCATATCAACATCTTGACACATTTAGCTATACAGTGCTCACCATAAATGACAACTATCACCTGGACTGCGACTGAGTCTGAAGATAAGTAACACAATGCCAGTTTCAGAAACAACAACAACTACAAGAACAACAATGGAGAGGTCACAAAAAAAAGTTACTTACCTTCCTAAGGATATGATAGGAGATAGAGGCGTTGGCGTCAATGATGATCGTAGCCACTTTGTCATCACGGATCTCCTTCAGCAAGGGGGTGGGATCCAGGCTGTCATCCAGCATCCGCACCGACAGCGTTTCCCTGGAAATGAGAAAGTGGCGAACCAGCTCCTCTAATCGCAGCAGGCCTAAAGAGCCGGAAAGAAGCACGAGTGATGAAACTGTTCAACCACATGGTAAATATGAGTGGTGGGGTGAAATATGAGCTCCATTTGGTTGGAAAGTTCAAGTTTTTAGTCATCCAGGTGTGGTTTGCAGCAACAAAATCACCCGTGGCTGTAAGTGTCAGATACTGTGAGTCTGAAAAAGAGTAGGGAAATAAACAAATTGCTCTCATCTGAACATTCAACTTATTTTCATGTTAAATTATTACTACAACTTGAAAAAAAGAACAAAGTTTCAGAAATTGATGAGACTCAGAGTCATTATAGTGACAAATAACAGATGCTTCTTCAAAGCCTTAAAAAGGTAATAAACAGACTGGGATAAAAGAGATTATGCTAAAAGTCCATTCATTTCTTTCTTTAGAAAAATAAATGGCCCCATGTGTCCAAACAGTTGTGAATGGATTTACTTATTAGAAAATACTGACTGAAATAAATGTTTTGAGCCATTTTTTTGCAATACATTACATACTCTCAATAAATTGATTATTTAAGTGGGATTTGAAACTTCCCATATAGTTTGCTTTACTAAACTGAAAACAGATACAGAATTCCCTTTCCTTTGGTGCTTCTTCTTTCTTTGACACATAGGAACAACAGTTTGAAAATGTGCCTTAAAGTTCAAGAGCTGTTTTTCAAACTGTGTGCTTTTCTCTGTAAATCAGTTACGTATATTACACTTTTCAACTGGTGTGTCAACACTGCACTCTAACAAGAATATATCAGGTTAGGAAGAACAGCTTCTGCATTCTTTGCTGTTTGTACCGCAGCTAGTGGCACCTCATAAGTGTGGCTGAAATTCAATTAATATTTGCTTAATTGTAATGAATGTCAGAATGTTTGTTGTGGGAACCGATAGAAGTGCTACTAATCTAATTTCAGAGGACAACTGGCACTTTGACACAGGAGATAAAAAAACGTAGAAAATACTCTCTCTTTAAGAGCAAAAGGAGATTTTATCTAATCATATCATGGAGTACAGATTAAGTGATTAGTTTGATCTACAAATAGGTCAATTTTGTGCTCCGAAATCTTAATATTAAAAGTCAATTCAAATGTCAGGTGTAAGTATGTCTTCTATGATTCATGTCAATTAATTAGTTATGTGTATACTTTAAAAGACAAAATAAAACTAGATGGGTCAAAAAAGAGTGGCTTTCATTATTAAAATACTTCCTAGTAGTATTTAATGAAGGCTGCTTTGCTGACATCATCTCAGTCGGTCATCCACGACGTCGTTTTGCCTGACAGAAGAAGTGGGTGTGCCGTGTCTAATTGCCACCATAAAACGTTCATGGAGGCCCTGCTGGGTTTAACTGCCCGACGGCACAGTTCATGACAGCATACAGGCCTGTTAAACACTGCCAGTTAGATACTGATGTTCTGAGGCTAGACATTAAAACAGTGAGCTCAGGCAGGGGGAAGAACAGAGTGAGATCAGCGGAGGAAATGAGGGAGGAAAAAACTTTGTAACAAGAAGACATGAGAATGAAGAAAACAGGAGAGTACGAGATAAGGTTGAAGTTAAGAAAAAGAGTGAATTAGTGGGGAGAAGAAAGAAAAAGATCTTAATTTGAAGAGTAAGAAAATACAGGAAGGATAAAAGAGGGGAAAGCTAAAGAAGCTAAAGAAGTTGCTGTTATTAGTCAATTTGTCCTCATTTTAATAGCTTTTTGATAAACGTTTTACAGTTTTGCATTAGCGTTGTGATGCACTTAGAAAGACTTTCTATTAGTGGGTAACATTACAGCAGAAATGGCATCAATTCTGTTTCACAATTTTACCTCACCTTGCACAATTTTACCTTACACCAAAACTGTAATGTGAACAAGGTCTCTTGTCCTTTATTTCTTAACAACAAACTACAGCAGGAAACAAATGTCAGACACATCTATGTGTTTGAGGTCATTTTCACAACTGGGCAATCAAAGGTTGCAACTTCTGTTGGTTATCTCCAGTCCAGCTTTATTTATAAAGCACTTTAAAATAACCACAGTGGACACAAGTGCTGTACAGAAGAGAAGGTATTTGTCAGATTTTCAGATAATATCATAATTATATTTTTCAAAGTTTTAGAAACTATTCCCACCTTTGCCAATGTTTCATTTAGCTCAACAAATCCACAAGAATAAAAAAGTTAATTAATTACCTTTTAAAGATAAAACAATACATCAAAAGATTAGAAAAAAGATTTCTTCATTTCTCCTGGCTATTTGAAACGAGTGATGAGCAAAGAACCTTCATAAGTATAAAACCCAAGCATTACCTTTGAATAAGAAGTAGTTTTGGGGAAACAACAACGGGCAACATTGTTCAGAGGAAGGACTAATCATGAACAAATCCCACCCTAAGCAACTCTGAGGTCTTAAAAAAAACTGCTGAGGGAGTCAGATACCACAGGGCACCTTTAAAGGTCTCGTAGGGAGTCTTGGCCCCAGCAAATCTGTTCTGAGCTCAGATTAAATTTTTATCTCCTGGTAAATTCAGTTAAAACTCCACAGTTTGAAATAACTGCTCGCTGGGAACAAACATCAGCTATTGGTGCAGCACATCCACTTGCTCAGCACATTGTCATATATCTGATTCCAGCAGAGCAACACTGTGCAAATGAAAACATGCAGAGTAGAAGATGGATAATAACTCCAATAACAGCTCCAGTTCAGCTCATAAAGTCACCGGAAAAGCCAAAGCTTCTTTGAAATAAAATGTTTTCACCCTTTAAGTGGACAACACTGCACTGCAAGCATGAAACAAAAGGAATAAAAAGATATGGAAAGGATGCAACACAACACACAGTTCAGACACTCACACTCAGCTTTGGCACAGATGAGGCTTGCCGTAGGGTAGCCGAAGGAGCGCAGGATAGACCCGATGGCCAGGCTTAGGTCCTCATTACTCGGATAGAGTGTAACTGAGGCAAAGCGAAGGTACGGCAGCTTTGGGGTTTCTTCAGGGCCAATCTTCACATGAGGGATCTAAGTGAACGAGTGAGGAAGGAGAAGAATGATCATGAAGAGAAACGAGGAGGAAAGTAGAGGTTCGCTTCAAGACCATCTTTGTGTGAAGGAAAATGTGGAGAAGGATGGAGAAGTATTGGTAAAAACTAAAATCTCTTGCAAAAATGATGAAATAAAAACTGAGTGATTTAAAAGCTGAACATTTTGGCTTTATCAAACATACCTAAAAGAAAAATAAATAAAACTGCAACAATTTTGGGCATTTTCTTTTCAAATCAATTAGAGGAAAACATTATGAAATCACTGAGTTTGCATTTCTAAAACAATTACCTGTCTAAAGTTTATATATGTAAATCAATCTAAAGTTAGATGGCAGTGGTTGCAGAGATTAACCAACTGCTGCAGGAAATAAGGCTCAAACAAGAGAGCTGTCTGTGAATTAAAAGATTCCTTCAAAAAGGTAATTTCACATTAAGTGTAGCAAAAGATGCTGTTTGTTCCTTGTTAGCTTTGTCTAAGATTATGACAAAGGACAAATAAAATGGGAAGCTTGTAAAAGGGAAATATATGGATCGAAAAGATCAAAGAGTCACGACAGAAAACTGAAACCCATATGCCTTCAAAATAGAAAGAAACAGGAGTTAGTGTTTGTGACCTAAGTGTAAGAAATCCACTTAAAGGAAATAGGATTCATATCCAGAAAAGTCAAGTACAAAGAATCACTCACATCAAAACAGAGGAAAACAAAATTAAAAAGGCAGAAGAGGAGTAATGGACTGTGGATGATTGGATGACAGTGATATTTAGTGATGATGCGCTAACTTTTGTTTAGTTCAGGTCAAATTAAACATATAAAGATGACTGCTTGAAGTAAACAAGTACATTTCCACAATCACTGATGTACCATTGTGTAAAGTAAAGGACCAGTGATGGCAGTCACTGCCTCTACAGTAAATGCACAGACAGACACTGAAAAGTTCTCATTCATCAATTGAAAACAGATTTGGCGATGAGCAGGTAATTTTTTAGGATGATAATGCATGTTTCCACAGAACAAAGTTCGTTCAAAATTTAATTCAGGAAAAACATATCAACTCATTGGCATGGCCAGCAGACAGCCCATACTTCTATCTGATTGAAACTTTATGGTGAAAACTGAAAATAGACGATTGATAAAGAATATTATCTTTCATTAACGAAGTCCTCAAATAATTCAAGCTGTCATGAAATCCAGAGGAGATGGAAAAAAATACTTTTTGTAATTTCCTTTTCTTCATTTTGGCGATAGGCTCCAGCCACCCCGCAACCCTGAATTGGATTAAGCTGGTATTTTTTTGGAAGTGAAAAAAGGAATTAGTAAGTAGTAATTTCAGCATTGATTAAAAGAAAAAGAGGAAGCTGTCACTCTGATAATGTAATACTTTAGAGTTAGTTAGAACCTTGCATATTTTTTGGGTGCAAAAAAAAGAAGCTTAAGAAATACATCCATGATCTTTTTCTGCCAATTTCGAGTTTTTTCTACCAATAAAAACAGGTCCTGAGACTGACATGTTGGTATTTTCGCTGAGAAATGACTGACAAATTGAAAAGTAATTAACCTTTGTGATGAAGGAGGAAATGAGTCAGAGGACAAATGTCCAACCTATTCAGCTGTTTTACTGATTTAACTTCTACTCACAACTTTAGAGGTTCAAATGGCAAACTGTAATTAACTCAACTGGGTTTCGCTCTGATATGAAGAGCTTATTTCAAATCCAACCTGAGAATCCAATAACATTTGACATGTGACAGGATGGTTAGAGGCTTACAATAAAAAGTGGTGGAGATGAACAACTGTTGATTCACTTAAGCAAGGAAATAGTTGAAGACAAGTTTATCTCATTAAAAATCAATCAAGATGCTTTGACAACTGTTGCCTGAGAGCGAAGCTGTCACAACAGTTCCAGAGTCGTGGCAAACAAAAACTCAGTTATGTGATAGTGATTGCTTCAATGGACATGTCACGTGACTGTTGTCAAGCGTATGTTCCACATTAGCCACTTTCATAATCTAATTCATCATGTTCCATTTGGAAATAAAACACCACATAAATCGTAACAATTCAGTGAATATTGAAGTTAAATTAAATCTAAGTACATTTAATTCAAGTACTGTGTAAAATTAACTATTTAAGACTTGTTTAATGTATTTCAGTATGGACTAACCTACCGGTTTCTAAAACACTGAACAACTTGTTCAATACTTCCTTCATATAGTTACAATTATTTAACCAAATCTCCAAATAAGTTGATAGTATTTGATTCAAGTGTTGAAAAGGACTGTTCTGTTTAAGAATTTAAAGTTCTTGTCCATAATGCACATGGGTATGAAATTATTATTTATAATAATTATTATTATCCATGTCACCAAAGATGAATGTTTAGGAAAAGTCTTCACAGGGCAATAATGATAAGTAGACATTATAAATTGTGAAAATATCACACAATTATTTGGACAGATGGGCATCATGTTCAAAGTAATGGATTTCAAGTGGCACAGTCTTTCATGCCTGCAACACATTTAGTGTGGAAATAAGTTGGGACCTGACAAGCTATGAAATAGACATTTGGTGACATTTTCCATCCTAGTGCCTTGTGTGGATGAGCCCAAGTTATAGACTGATTTACACCTAAAGTGTAGTTTGATTTCAGCGGCCCATTTGGGACTTGACACAATGATATTTCTGCTCTCATTTGACAGCTTGGAGCCAAGTTGGACTCACCTCCTTTTCTCCACAGATGTGACTGATGGTTGACCCAGACGCAGGGCTGGAGGCAGGACCAATAACTGAAACCACACCCTTTGGAAGAATCTGACACACTGAGAGAGAAAATGACATGGAGGGAAAAAGTTGATTTAAGAGATTTAAGTCACTTAAACTTTTTTGTAAGGTTGTTCAGTAGTTCCAGAATACCACTAAGTTTTCAGTCTCTGATTTCTATCAATGACCAAATAGTAATTTTTCATTAAAGATATATTAAAGTTGTAATGCATCACATTTGATCTAACTAGGCCTGCATGACACGAACAAATAATGGACAAGACTGTCTCATTTTTATCAACGTAATAGACCTTGGTTGTTCTTAGAATCTACTATGTCAATATCACAAGCCCTTGAACATACTTTGTAGACGTAGATATTATGTAGAGTCCATGGATGCACCATGTGTGTACTCCTACTGTGTTTTTTTTACTAAACTCTGAGATGCCATTCATGTTTACTCATTATTAATTTATTATTATTTATCATTTGTTGCTCAAAGGCTATAGAGAGATTTAATAGATATTTTACTACACAGCATATTTTAAGTAGTTCATGTGTTTAATCTATTTTAAAGATTATATTTAAACTTTCATCCTTAAATGGCATTTGAAGAAAATTCCGGGACTAGTTATTTGACATTTTGCTTGGCGACACGCTGCCAACTTGACATTACACAACCATTATCATCATCTCTTTCTTTACCTTAAGCAGCAAGTTCTGTACTTGTTTGTCCTTGCAATAATTACCATGCATCAGGCTGAATCACTCTCCTACATCTTTTGTTTTTCCTCCTGAACTTTTAAGGTCCTTATTGCATCTTTATAACAATCATTTTTCTACTTTTAAGGATGACTTAAACAACTTGGAAAACTGGAGCCTTGCTAAGTCTTATCAAGTGTCAGATATCAATACCATGTTGCATTCCAACATTTTTTTGGGATTAAAATGACAATGTAATTACATTACTAGCAGAAAATGGCAGTGCCTCTTGGTTAGCACACAATAATATAGCATGAACTGTGATGGTGGTCCTGTCGACCAAAGTAACAAAAAATCCATCACTAAAGAAAGGAGAAATATTTTATATCTTCAGTAAAAATCAGTAGAACTGTCTGTTTATCTGCTGTGCTTCAATTGAAATTAATTTTTAGTCCAATCAATCAAGTGGGGAGATTGTGGCAAGACAAAAGAAAGGAAGCAGAGAGTATTGTATTCTTTAAGTCATCCTATGTCACAGGCAATTAACAAACATCAGGAGAAGCTGCTCGTTCAGAATACTCCAAGTTCTCAGGTCACTGTGACCCCACTTTTCACTGATGGTCAACACCCTAAATCTGTAAAACACTGTCACGATCCATCTGTCCATGTGTCTGTTTTAGTGCTTTAATCAAGGCCTGCTTGATCATAGT